>NC_083897.1:130732445-131353253 GCF_032452875.1 Bos javanicus
TTTTGTCCAAAGATTTGTTGGTGTTGATAAACTTGCTCCTATCCACTTAAGCCAGGTTTGAAGTAAAAACTTAATAGGCCCATTCTGAAATGACTTTTACCAGCTCCAGCGTCCTCATGGTTGACTGAGCTCCCACAAATGGTTGCTGACTTTGTTTGTGTCCCCAGGTGAGCAGAAATGAGTGAACAAGCAGAAAAGAGCAGTTCCGTGCGAGAGAGACCTGCACGTCAAAGTTCTCCTGAGAAACCGAGCGAGAAGGAACTGAAGCAAATGAAATGGTTGGATCGGCAGTTAAAACAGTTGTCATTTCAAAATCCCGGGCCTCAGGTAGCCAACTTTAATCCTGAAGTAAGGCAGCAGATAAAGAAAGGGCAAATGGCAAAGAAGAATGAGCTTGTTCCTGAAAAACGTGAAGTCAACAAGTATGACGAAAAGGGCAGGCTCACCTTCAATAAGGCTGACCTGTGTGACTGCCTTGATGAAGACTGCCTGGGTTGCTTCTACCCGTGCCCCAAGTGTAACTCCACCAAGTGCGGGCCCACTTGCCGCTGCAACCGCCGATGGGCCTACGACACCATAGTTGATGAGAATGGGGAGGTCATCAGCAAGATGCCATTCGACCTCTCTGAATAGGACCAGCCCTCCAGGCTGATCAATTTTCTCTGCTTTGCAGTTAAACCAGCCGCTTTCTCCTGGATGAATTTTAGGACTGGGGGAAGAAAGTTTTAAAAATAGAGTTTAGACTAGTTAGTGTTCTCTGAAGCCGGTAAAGCGTCTGCCTGTAATGCAGGAGACCTGGGTTCGATTCCTGGGTTGGGAAGATCCCCTGGAGAAGGAAATGGCAATCCACTCCAGCACTCTTGCCTGGAAAGTCCCATAGACAGAGGAGCCTGATAGGCTACAGTCCATGGGGTCGCAAAGAGTCGGACACAACTGAGCCACTTCACTTTCACTTTCTCTAACCTTCCTGCTGTGATGACTCAAATTCCTCCTCTGGTAACCAGCAACTCCATTGCTACTCTCCTCTCAGATTAAAAATCCCTCTCCTCTTTGCTGGTACCTTAGGAGATAGAGTTTTAGGATTTTTAGAATTCTGTAGCTGAGAGCTTGTCTTGACATAGAACTTATGTTTATAATAGCTAGTTACCGTTAGGATCTTACACTTTATCAATTCTAAATCAGAATTGCCATTTGGATTGACTTGGCACTACATACTCATAGTCTCATTTTTTAGTGTTACTGTTTTAACAATATTAAAATGAAATTAAAAAAAAAAAACTTTAATAGGCCCCATGGCCCCGTGGCCCAACATATGAGCACAAAAGCAGAGATTCAATTTAAGTGATATCCAAAATGCCAACTGGAAGCAGACTTCAAAGGACAAATTTTTATCTAAATGTTTCATACAAATCATTTTAAAGCATTTTTTTGGTGGCTAAGGTTACCAGCCACACAGAACTGACCAAGGTGGTACAAAATTCCTAAGACCTAAGTTGCATTTGGTTTTGTAGGTACAGGATTTGAGACAATTCAGCTCGAGTTTCTGCTGACCTCAGTGAAGATACCATCTCAGAAGACTGCTGTGAAACATCTGGGCCGGGTTTGGCAGCTATTGCACAAAACTGTTTTTAGGGGAAAATCTCTATGAAAATGTTCACACCCACAGCGTCATCGGGAAAGTTTCTCTTCAGTCATCTTTGATATCAAGTTTTATTCAAATGATCTGTAAGGAGAAAATTGCTTTTTCCACTTTTCCATGTTTACTTCTCATGAACATTTAATTGCTTCTTCTGAAGCTTTGGATTCGGCACAAAGAGACTTTCCACTGAACACAGTTGTGCAGGCACTGGCTGAGGCTGCAGACGTAATGGGCTAAAAATAGACTGAAGGCCCCTATCTCCATCCCACCAAATGGCTATGTATGTTTACCCACTAGAAAATATTCACCTGAGACCTCAATATTTTGCCTCTGACTAACTCACCCGAAATCTCTGTGTGGCAAATTCATTAATAAAAATTATTAATTATTCATTAATAATTAATTTTAATTAATAAAAATTAATTAATTTTCCTTACTTTGATTTTTTTGTGTGTGTGAGAAAGTGTGTGTGTTTTAGACCCAAGAGAAAAAAATAAAACTTTTTCCCCCTTCCCTAAAGCAAATCCATATTTTGTTCTTTGGCAAATACCAATCACTTTCCATCAGAAATTCCTGATAGTGATATTAGGTTGGTGCAAAAGTTTTGCCTCATCCGCCATATTCCTGACCTTTTGCCAACCGCCCACCACTTCTTCAAGCATCCTGACAACGTTTTGTGGGGGGAAGGCTTCCACAACCAGCAGGAGGCAGAAAATGCTTTCCAAGAATTTAACCAAATCCTGAAGCACAG
Organism: Bos javanicus; assembly: GCF_032452875.1. Classification (NCBI taxonomy): domain Eukaryota; kingdom Metazoa; phylum Chordata; class Mammalia; order Artiodactyla; family Bovidae; genus Bos; species Bos javanicus. The sequence continues at coordinate 130,734,836 of NC_083897.1, forward strand.
ATTTTTTTTTAATTATTCATTAATTTTTTAAATTTATTTTTTAATTGAAGGATAATTGTTTTACATAATTTGTTGTTTTCTGTCAAACCTCAACATGAATCAGCCATAAGTATATGTATGTCCCCTCCCTCTTGAACCTCCCTCTCATCTCCCTCCCCATCCCACCCCTCTACGTTGGTACAGAGACCCTGTTTGAGATCCTGGAGATATACAGCAAAGTCCCTTTGGCTATCTATTTCACATATGGTAAAGTAAGTTTCCATGTTACTCTCGCCATACATCTCACCCTCTCCTGCCTTCTCCCCGTGTCCACGAGTCTGTTCTCTCTGTCTGTTTCTCCACTGCTGCCCTGCAAATAAATTCTTTGGTACCATCTTTCTAGATTCCATATATATGTGTTAGTATATGGTATTTATGTTTCTCTTTCTGACTGACTTCACTCTGTATAATAGGCTCTAGGTTCATCCACCTCATTGGAACTGACTCAGATGTGTTCCTTTTTATGGCTGAGTAATATTTCATTGTGTATATGTACCACGACTTCTTTATCCATTCATCTGTCGATGGACATCTAGGTTGCTTCCATGTCCTAGCTGTTTTAAATAGTGCTGCAGTGAACATTAGGGTACATGTGTCTTTTTCAATTTTGGTTTCCTCAGGGTATATGCCTAGCAGTGGGATTACAGGGTTATATGGTGGTTTTATTCCTAGTTTTTTAAGGAATCTCCATACTGTCTTCCATAGTGACTGTATTAATTTACATTCCCACCAACAGTGCAAGTGTTTATCCACACCCTCTTCTGTGTGTAGACATTTTGATGATGGCCATTCTGACCGGTGTGAGGTGATACTTCATTGTAGTTTGGATTTGCATTTCTCTCATAATGAGCAATACTGAGCATCTATTCATGTCTTTCTTAGCCATCTGTGTGTCTCCTTTGGAGAAATGTCTGTTTTGATCTTTTCCCACTTTTTAATTGGGTTGTTTTCTGCTATTGAGTTGTATGAATGAGCTGCTTGTATATTTTGGAAATTAATCCTTTGTCAGTTGTTTGATTTGCTATTATTTTCTCCCGTTCTGAGGGTTGTCTTTTCACCCTTCTTATAGTTTTGTTTGCTGTGCAAAAGCTTTTAAATTAATCAGGTCCCACTTGTTTACATTCATTTTTATTTCCATTCCTCTAGGAGGTGGGTCATAGAGGATCTTGCTTTATGATATTGAGTGTTCTGCCTGTGTTTTCCTCTAAGAGTTTTATATTTCCTGGTCTTATATTTAGATCTTTAATCCATTTTGAGTTTCTCTTTGTGTATGGTGTTAAGAACTGTTCTAATTTCATTCTTTTACATGTAGCTATCCAGTTTTCCCATCACTGCTTATTGAAGAGGTTGGCTTTGCCCCATTGTATATTCTTGCCTCCTGTCTTGTTCCATTGGTCTATATTTCTGTTTGTGAAGCACAGATTTTTATGCTACAGGAATAAACAAGCTTACTTCTTGTTGGAAAAAATCTGTTGATTATAATGGTTCCTATTTTGATTCATAAAGATGTGTTTGAGGTTAGTTATAATGATTTAAAATTCGTGGTCTGAAACTGCAATTACATTTGCAGCAACCTCATACTTTGCTTGTTTTTACAGGTCATCTTAGACCAAGAGTTTAAATAAAATGGGCTATCAAAATTAGTAGTTTTTCTTTTTAATGCTCAAACTGGTCTATCTAGCTTTGCTGAATTGGTGAAGATGGGCTTCAGAAGTACAAACTGAACTTTTCATTCTAGTCAAAGAACAATCTTGTGCTTCAAAGACAGGAACCCAGGGACTTCCCTGGCAGTCCAGTGGTTAAGACTCTGTGTTTCCAGCACAGGGGATGTGGGTTCAATCCCTGGTTGCAGAACTAAGGTTCTACATGCTGTGCAGCCAAAAAAATTTTTTTTTTTAGTTTAAAAAAAGATGGGAACCAAAACTTGCTTAAAGCAATTCGTCTGAACCTACCTGGAATCTTTGCAGTGCAATAGTTGTTATCACTGTCCATTTACCTGCTGAAGTGCCCTTTACATTTGAAAAGCAAAGAGGTAACCGTGTTACCATGTTCACAAAACTACGAGAGAAAGGTTGATAAACAATTTATAACCACTTTCACAGCAAAGAACACATTTGTCTGAGCATTTGGAGGCTGCTATTTGCAGTCAGTTAACAATTCCCAAGGTGTGGTAGGTAACCCTCCAGGATGGTCCCCAGTGATCCTCTGATATTTTGTAATCCTTTTCCCTGAAGTGGTGGCTGAACTTAGTGACTTGGTTCTAATGAACAGAATAAGGCCCAAGTGATGGTGACTGAAGACTTGGTCATAAAGGGCAATGTGGCCTTTCTTTTGCATCATCATGATCATCTGCTCTAGAGCAGGCCGGCTGCCCTATGTGAGCAGCCCTATGAGGAAGCCAACATGAGAAAGAATTGGCAACTCTGGCCAACAACCTCATGAGTATTTTTGGAAAGGGGTCTTCTTGCCTCATCAAGCTTTGAATGACTGTAGTCCTAGCTGACACCTCGATTGCAACCTTGTGAGAGACCTTGAGCCAGAACCACCCAGCCATGCTGCTTCCTGACTTTTCCTTCACAGAAACTGTGAGATAAGAAATGATCACTGTTTTAAGATGCTAACATCTGGGGTAATTTGCTATGCAGCAATGGCTAGCTGGCACAGAAGGGTTTTATGCTTCTTCTAGATTTATGCCTTTATTTATTCAGCAGGTATTTATTGAGAAACTACCACATGCCAGGCATTGTGTTTATGGGATTCTCCAGACAAGAGTCTTGGAGTGAGTTGCCATTCCCTTCTCAAATGCAATGTGTATGCAGAGGTTAATCATCTACTGAACATAAAAAACATATTTAAGGGGCCCCTGGTTTCTGGGCACTATATACATAGCATACAGAAAAAAATTTTACCCTTGGAAAACTGTGGTGGTTATCTTTGGAAATACCATCTACCATCTAGGGTTACTACTATACATTTGCTATTTATATATTAATGGCCCAACAAATATTTATAGACTGAATACTTTTCTGTGAATTGTGCTCACCTGTTGAAACTAGAGATGACACTACAAACCTCTGTCCCTACTGCTGCTAAGTCACTTCAGTCGTGTCTGACTCTGTGCGACCTCAAAGACAGCAGCCCACCAGGCTCCCCGTCCCTGGGATTCTCTAGGCAAGAACACTGGAGTGGGTTGCCATTTCCTTCTCCAATGCATGAAAGTGAAAAGTGAAAGTGAATTCGCTGAGTTGTGTCTGACTCTTTGCGACCCCATGGACTGCAGCCTACCAGGCTTCTCCATCCATGGGATTTTCCAGGCAAGAGTACTGGAGTGGGGTGCCATTGTCCCTACTATGTCCCCTCAAAATTTGTGTATTGAAAGCTAATTCCCAAGGTGATAGTAGTAGAAGGTAGGACCTTTGAGAGGTGGTTAGGTCATTAGGTTAAAGCCCTAAGGAATGAGTCTCTTATAGAAGAGACCCAAGAAAGCTCCCTTACTTCTGTGAGGACCGTTAGGCCAGTATAATCTTTCTAGCATGCCATATATGTGTATACATATCAAATACCAGTCTTTTCAGCAATGAAAAAGTATCTCTAACATATTTATTAACATCCTCTGGCTATAGATTTAGATAATGACATTTGTAGTGCTTAAACTTCTCTGGAATGTGGGTTCAAATGCTAACTAACCACCTCTAAGGATTAATCTAAGGATTAATTAATCTAAGGATTAGCTTTAAGGATAAAGTTCATTCATACATGTTTACACATTTACACCACACTGTTTACACCATACAGACAATATGTGGGCATGTATTGTCTAAACCCTAACGTTCTGAGTACAAGCTGCCCCAGTCCTTGTCTTCCAGTGCTCCAGGGGCAGGCTCTGTCCCTGGATGCTGGGTGGGTGGATCAGTTTAATTCTGATTGGGAAGCTCCCTTGTTGGCATATGAAAGTGAAAAGAAATGAAATTCGCACAGTTGTGTCCCGACTCCTTGCAATTCCATGGACCGCAGCCTGTCCTCGTCTATCCATGAAATTCTTCAGGCAAGAGTATTGGAGTGGGTTGCCATTTCTTTCTCCCAGGGATCTTCCCAAGCTGGGGATCGAACCCAGGTCTCCTGCATTGCAGGCAGATTCTTTACCACCTGAGCCACTACGTTCTCCAGTATCAGCTCTCAAGGGTGAAGTTAACATTTTTCTCTCTACCTGCCAACTTCTTTGTTTTATCTTTGTAAGTTATTCATATTTCAGGTTGGCCAGAGTTATCTATTGGGTACTTTCAAACACCCCAGCTGCAAACTGGCATGCTCCTGGCCCTTCTGAGAGGTCTTCCAAGAATCCTCTTGACAGACCTTGGAACTCTTGCCTGTTGATCTTCTCCCACTTACACCATGCTTCAAAGCAGCCTTTGACTCCACATATCCGTATCCCCAGCATCTAACACACAACCTGGTACACAGTAGGTGCTCAGTGAATGTTTGTTTAATGATGAGTCATTGATAGCAGGACATGCTTTTTGAGGGGCTTTTTAGGAGTGTTGGTCAATAGCTCATTAAAAACCTGCTTGAAATGACTGAGATAAGCAACCTTAGATGACTCGCACAAACACAAAGAATTTCCTAGAAACAATGTTTCTTTTTTCTTTTACCATATGTTCCTGTTTTTGTCTTTTCCATTACTCATTGAAAATAGCAACTACACTTTGCTGTCCACCTGAAACTATCACAACATTGTTAACTGGCTATACTCCAATACAAAATAAAGTGTAATTTTAAAAAAAAAAGTGGAAAAAATAGAACTAAAAAAAAGAAAGAAGCAACTATAGAATTCTCTGGTGGTCCAGTGGTTAAGACTCAGGAACATGTGTTCATATATACGTGTATATATATATGTATATATGTATGTGTGTATATATATGAGCTTCCCTGGTGGCACAGACAGTAGACTCTGCCTTGAAAACATATTCATTTCATTTAATGCTAGTTTATCCAGAGGCTAATCTAACAAATTAATTGATTGCCTATGTTTTGAGGTCATCTTATGGCCTACTGCGAGTTCTATTAAATAAAAAAGAAACAACAAAGTCCTACTGTATAGCACAGGGAACTATATTCAATATTTACCCTGTGTTAAACCATAATGGAAAAGAATATAGAAAAGAATGTCTATATGTATATAACTGAGTCACTTTGTTGTAAAGCAGAGATTGGCACAACATTGTAGATCAACTGCACTTCAACAAAAAAATTAAATATAAAATTTAAGTAAATAACAGAGGAAAAGCTCCATGGGAGGTACTGAATAAATGTTTACTGAGTTAAGTAATTATTGTAAAATCTTTTAAAATGATGGCAATAGAGACATGTTTTTTTCAGTATTATATGTAAGTAGCTGATCATGCATAGTTCAGTGCAACCTCTAAAACCATTGGCCCACATTTTTGTCCTACCTGTGAATTTAATTTATCTGTGTTATTCATCATTCTTAGCTAAAGCATAAATTCCTTTTTTAAGATACTAAGTTTGAGATACCAGAAGTTCCAAAATCTGACACCACTTAGTTGTGTGGCCTTGAATAAAGTGTTCTACTTCTCTGCACCTTGATTTCAGTTTCCCCTACTGTCAAATGTAGATACTGGAGTGTGAAGTCAACCGTTTATTCAGTTATACCCAGGACCTAAACTAGGATGAGGCAAGTGAACTGCTCACCTTGGGAGAAAAATTTAAGGCAGGTTGGGTGGGGTTGCCAAAAAACCTAAATAATCAAGAAAAGTAGTAATCAATGCAGTATTTTTAAAAAATCAAAATTAACACAAAAGATGTATTATGACCAAAATATCAGCATTTTAAAGATGAGGTCACTGTTGCTGATTTTTCCTTTGGCCTCTGACTCCAGTGTGGTTTAGTAACTGATCCGGATTTTTATTTTTCTTTCCTTCTCTTTTTTTTTTTTTTTTTTTTTTTGCCATGGTGCACAGCTCAGGGGATCTTAGTTCCCTGACCAGGGGCCAAACTTGTGCCCCCTGGAAGTGGAAGGGTAGAGTCTTAACCACTGGATCACCAGGGGAGTCCCTGAGTTTTCAATAAACATTTCATTAAACCATCATTCATCTTATTGGCCTCTTAAATTTTGCACTGGGATTGAGTCCTGGTCCTGTTACATACATTTAATGAATGCCTGCCATTTACTGAGCACTGTTCGGACATAGCAGCCCTTGGTTTCAAGGAGCTCACAACTTTATTAGGAAAAACAGGAGAGTCAGCAGAGAATAAGTAGGACAATGGGAGATGTTTTTGGACAGAGTTTAGCAATGGAAGGAATGATATCAGATGAGCCCATGTGGACTAGAAAACATAGCATTTCATCCCGAGGTGGTATGTATCACAGAGCGGTGATGAATGCAGGCTGAAGATGGAGGCCCTGGGGTCAAGCCCTACCTCTTCCAATTCTAATTGGTTGTGTAATCTTGTGCAGTGTATCCTTTTAACTTCCCTGCACTTCTGTTTCTTTCTTCATTAGTAAAAGTCAGAAGAATAATTACATCAACTTAAGAGGGTTGTGAGGGTGACTTGAGCTCAAATAGTGAGCCCTGAGAATAGAGCCAGAACTTAGGAAAAATTGTTAAATGTTACTTTTAACGAGAAAACACTCATTTTGAGCAAGGAGAAGCTCTATTAGATAAAATTAAACCCAGCTCTTTTCTAGGCAAGCTGCTAAGAGTTGCGGTGATTTTTATCTTTCCCTGACTTGTCACTCTGTGTCCCAAACCACTTTCCCTTAGTTCCAGTTGAGCAGGAAAAGCTGTTTCATCTTTGGCAGTTCTTCCAAATTCAGTAGACCGTGACTGGTCATTTAGAAAGTTAATGAACAATTGATGGCTCATGTACAAATGTACAAAACCTCATCATTTTTTCTCGCAACCTTTGATATAAACAAGTGGACACCATGATGTTAACCCTTAGAATGTACATGGAGTCTCTTATTCACCATGTTTTAGAGGGAGACTGATATGAGCCCTTGGAGTGCCTAGAAGCAACCTTCCAGTACTTTACAAAATCTTGTGAATAGGAGCACAGGGCTGAACTGGGAAGAGCACTTTTGCTTTTACTGGACTGAAGGAGTAGAAATTTTGCTTTTTCAGCTCAACAAGATTCCACCACCTTAGTTTGAATCAATTGGATATATGGAGAGGGTCTAAGAGGGTTATGGAAGAAAGGGAAGAGGAACTAAAAAGGCTCTTGATGAAAGTGAAAAAGGAGAGTGAAAAAGTTGGCTTAAAGCTCAACATTCAGAAAACGAAGATCATGGCATCTGGTCCCATCACTTCATGGGAAATAGATGGAGAAACAGTGGAAACAGTGACAGACTTTATTTATTTGGGCTCCAAAATCACTGCAGATGGTGACTGCAGCCATGAAATTATAAGATGCTTACTCCTTGGAAGGAAAGTTATGACCAACCTAGATAGCATATTCAAAAGCAGAGACATTACTTTGCCAACAAAGGTCCGTCTAATCAAGGCTATAGTTTTTCCAGTGGTCATGTATGGATGTGAGAGTTGGACTGTGAAGAAAGCTGAGCACTGAAGAATTGATGCTTTTGAACTGTGGTGTTGGAGAAGACTCTTGAGAGTCCCTTGGACTGCAAGGAGATCCAACCAGTCCATTCTAAAGGAGATCAGCCCTGGGATTACTTTGGAAGGAATGATGCTAAAGCTGAAACTCCAGTACTTTGGCCACCTCATGCGAAGAGTTGACTCATTGGAAAGACTCTGATGCTGGAAGGGATTGGAAGCAGGAGGAAAATGGGAAGACAGGATGAGATGGCTGGATGGCATCACTGACTCGATGGATGTGAGTTTGAGTGAACTCCGGGAGTTGGTGATGGACAGGGAGGCCTGGCGTGCTTCAATTCATGGGGTCTCAAAGAGCTGGACACAACTGAGCGACTGAACTGAACGGAACTCAACTAAGAGGCTACCATCTCTGCTCCCCTAATTTACTCCTGTAACTCTGTCAGCTCTGATGTTGTAAAAAAGAAAGAAAGAAAGAAAGAAAGAAAAAAAAGGCCCACTATTTATAAAGTACTCCTCAGTTTTGCAAATTGTCTCAAAATTTAAACATGGACTAAGTGATAGATGGTATTTATGAATTGTTCATTATTTTCTTAACTGTAATATTAGCACTGTGGTCATATGAGGAAAACAAAGGAAAACATTTTCCTTCCTTCTGTCCTTCCTTTGAGACGCATATTAAAGTAAAAAGGACATAATATCTGAGATTTGCTTTACAGAAAACTTGAAACCCCTCAAAAAAAGTTTGGGGGGTACCTGATCAAACAAGAATGTCAGGGCATTGGTTGTTGGGTCTGAGTAAGTCTGGAGTAGTTACTTGTAGTCTCTGCTTTTACATAATTTGGAAATTTTCCCAACAACAAAACAGGTTTTGGGAAGTTCCCTAGTAGTCCAGGGGTTAAGTCTTTGTACCTCTATTGCAGAGGTTTCAGGTTTGTTCATTGGTTGGGAAACTAAGATCCCGCAGGCCATGCAGGGAGTCCAGAAAGAAAAAAAAACATGATTTTCTATTTTTAGGCACTGTTTCTCAATCTTGCCTTGGCACCCCCACCTGAGCAATAGGCTGGCATTATCCCTTCCCCAATCCTGTAAAGTGGTTTCTCTACCAGTGTGCAGGTGTGGATTGCAGGTGCAGTTGAAATAGAGACCCTCTCAGCCCTTGGAGCAGTCATAGGACCTAAGGCAGAGGGTGGGGCTCTTGGAGCAGTCAGAATTTCTGCCCTGGTAGCCTGGGGCCATAAGTAGCCTCAACCTGATAATCACTGTCTTTGAGACAAGGGGTGAAAAAACACTGACTCAAGACTGTTCCTGTTAAAAAGTAAATATTCCTTGGGAGGAGTTGACTCAGCAAGCTATCACCAACTCTTAACAAGTCAAATGCTTCAGCTATCAACTCTCCTGATCCTGACAGCTGAGTGACACCTCCCCTGGATAATGGGTGAGTTTTGGACTATGGCCAAGATTGAGTGGGATAAGACCCTGGGAAAACCAATGAGCTGGGCTCCGGAATGAAGTTGGCCTGAGGGGAAATGGGAAGGAAAGATGCTGAGCAGTTAGAGCTCGGTGGTGGTGGTATTGGGAAGAATTGTGGGCAGAGGTGTCCCAGGGAACCCCAGAAGGAAGAAGTCACATACTCTGATTCATCTCAGAACAGAGCTCCTTCTAGGCTACTTCATAGCGGTGTCATGTAATAGTTCCACATGGAGAAGTAGCTCACCAACAACTTCCCAGGTCTTTTACCCACCCCCCCCACCCCAGTTTTATGTACACCTGAAATTTTACCAAGTAGTGAAAGGCCTGTGCTCAGGGGAATTTTTCAGTTCAGTCCAGTCATTCAGTTGTGTCCGACTCTTTGTGACACCATGGACTGCAGCACACCAGGCTTTCCTGTCCATCACCAACTCCTGGAGCTACTCAAACTCATGTCCATTGAGTCCGTGATGCCATCCAACCATCTCACCCACTGTTGTCCCCTTCTCCTCAAGCCTTCAATCTTTACCAGCATCAGGGTCTTTTCCAATGAATTAGTTCTTTGCATCAGGTGGCCAAAGTATTGAAGCTTCAGCTTCAGCATCAGTCCTTCCAATGAATATTCAGGACTGATTTCCTTAGGATGGACTGCTTGGATCTCCTTGCAGTCCAAGGGACTCTCAACAGTCTTATCCAAAACCACAGTTCAAAAGCATCAATTCTTTGGTGCTCAGCTTTCTTTATGTCCCATTTCTCACATCCATACATGACTACTGGAAAAACCATAGCTTTGACTAGACAGACCTTTGTTGGCAAACTAATGTCTCTGTTTTCAGGTTGCTGTGCAGGTTGGTCATAGCTTTTCTTCCAAGGAGCAAGCATCTTTTAGTTTCATGGCGGCAGTCACCATCTGCAGTGATTCTGGAGCCCCCCAAAATAAAGTCTCTCAACAGTTTCCATTGTTTCCCCATCTATTTGCCATGAAGTGATGGAACTTGATGCCATCATCTTAGTTTTCTGAATTGAGTTTTAAGTCAGCTTTTTCACTCTCCTCTTTCACTTTCAAGAAGAGGCTCTTTAGTTCTTCTTCGCTTTCTGCCATAAGGTTGGTGTCACCTGCATATCTCAGTCAAACTTCAAGTGAGTTTTTATCCTTTTGTTTTCATTTGGGTTCCCTCAGAAGCAGAAACTGAAACACTATTGTTGGGGGAGTAGGGGTGGGAATCACACTAGCCCTGGACTGATTTCCTTTCCTTTGGAGATTTTTTTTTTAATATAAGAAATGAATACACTTCCAGCTTATTTAAGGCCCAATTATTCTGGATTTTGATAACTTACAACCAAAGTTCAGTTCAGTTCAGTTCAGTCACTCAGTCCAACTCTTTGCAACCCCATGAACCACACCACACCAGGCCTCCCTGTCCATCACCAGCTCCTGGAGTCCACCCAAACCAAACTTTATCCCAACGAATTCAGAATCCTATCAAGACTGGGAAGATCTGCAGGATAAGTTCAACTCAAAGGCTACAGCAAACACTTTGAGGTGAGCCAGGGAAGCTAAGGTCTTTCCAAACCAAAGAGGCAGGAATGAAGTCAACAAAGATTCAGGGGCTGCAATGAGACGAAATGAGCCAACAGAATGTTGGGGAGAGAGCTGGAAGTCCCTTCTATACCTAGACTGTGGTGCTTAAAGGTAGAGAGCACAGAAAAGAGAAGATTAGAAGTTAGGATGGCTAAGACTTTGTGATCAATTAGGCATCAGGGGTGAGGAGAGGGAAGAGTGAGGGAAAGATGTCCCAGGTCTGTGGCTTGGGAAACTGGATAGATGGTGCTGCTATTTTGAGCGAGGGCACTCAGGGGAGAGAGAGATTTAGAGAGACGATCAGATTTGGAGAGGTGAGTTTTGGACCCACTGGGGTTAAGGTGCTCATGGGAGATCCGAGTGGAGATATTTTTAAGCTGCTGGATGTGGACTCTACAAGGAGAGCAGGGCTAGAAATATTCATCTAGACCAGTCAGTCTATAGATGGGCTTCATGGCAAGGATATGTTGAGGACGGTGAGGAAATTGTGTGGGATGAGAAGACAACAGTTGGCTTGTTACCAGCACCTAAGCATAGGAAAAAAGGCCAAGCAACCTATGAAGAAGGAAGGGAATAAGTGGCAAGAGAAGAGGGCAGAAAAGGAGTGGGGTGGTGTATTCCAGTATCCAAGTGAAGGAGGAGTTTCAAGAGGGGTCATCAGCAATGTGAAATAACAAACAGAAATGTCTAATAAATGCTGTCAGTGCCAAGCCTGCATTTCCTCAGCTCTTACCAGTGTATGTAGCCAGGTTTCCAACTGCCAGAACCAGCATCTCTTTGATTCTGGTCTTTCTCTGGTTTCTAGAACCTGCTCTGTCCATCGACTTGGAGGGCTAGAAATGCCAGGGAATTAAGGCATACCACTTCCCCTCAAATAGCCATCAGCTGATGGTTGCTGGAAGCTGGTGTACAACTATTTCAGCTACCTTGCCCCTTGAGCAATGTAACTCTGAGATTCAGATTCTACACTACTTCCCAGAGTTCCCTGGAAAAGGATTCAGTTCTGGTTGCACACCACACTGACTTGTTTAATAACACACTCTGTGTTGACTTTCTTCCCTTGCCTTCTCACTTCTTCACTCCTTTACCTGTATTTCCTGGGATCTCCTTGCAAACAAATCACTTACACTCGAATTCTTGCCTCAGGTTCTACTTTTAGGGAAACTCAGATTATCTAGAAAGATAAGGCCTGGGAACCATCTATGGGAACGGGTTTCTGATAGCTAGCTCCATTGGTGACTTGAGTGAGAAAGTTGGGAATGGAAGGAGAAAGTCTTCATTTCAGGGAGATAAATAAATAAGAGAGGAATGATGGAGAAGATACTTCAGAAGCAAAGTTATCACGACTTACCCGGTGGTCCAGTGGTTAAGACTCTGCCTTCCAATGCAGGGAGGCTTTGGTTCAATTCCTGTTTGGGTAACTCGGGTCTTAAATACTGCAGACTGTGGCCAAAAATTAAAAAAAAAAAAAAGGCAAAGTTACCAACTGAAGAGACAGAATGGTGACCTCACATTTCGGATCAATAGGATTTAACCCCTCTTGCTAATCGCACCCTAACTACTGTGAGGGCTCACATTTCTCCAACGATGCCCTGTCTTGGAGAAATGTGGTATTGCCTCTGGTGGAAGTTAATGGGCCTGCTCCCTCACCCTGATGTGGGCAGGTGACCTAGGCTAGACCATGGGACGCCCTCTCCCAAGTGTTTGAATCCTAAGTGATATAAGACTATGAAGACTAGTGAGGTCATTTATCACAGCACTCTGGTGCTAAACAGACTTTCCCAAACATTTTTGTCTCAAAAAACCTTGCAACTAATTAACTTTTGCTCCAGGTTGCCAGTGGCAGTTTGTGCGCCAAGAATCCTAATTAATAAAACAGGGCTAGAAAAAGGATTTCACAGAATGAGAATGATTTGTTTCTACTCATAATTTTTGCTTTTCTGAAAAATCTCTTTAATAATATAAAGCTTGTTTTATTGCACTTTTTGCATCTTTCTCTCCTGCACACCTCAGTTTTATTGAGCTATAATTGACCTGTAACCTTGCATGTGTTTAGGGCAGCAGTCCCCAACCTTTTTGGCACCAGGGACTGGTTTCATGGAAAAAAAATTTTCCATGGACCAGAGTCGGGGTGGGGAGATGGTTTCAGGATGATTCAAACACATACATTTATTGTGCACTTTATTTCTATTATTATTACATCAGTTCCACCTCATACCTTCAGGCATTAGATGCTGGGGATTGGGGACCCCGGATTAAGGTGTACAATGTGATTTTGTACATGTAGATATTGTAAAATGATTACCACAGTAAGGTTAGTTAACACACCTATCACCTCACATAGTTAACTTTTGTGTGTGTATGTTTGTTTGTGGTGAGAAACATTTAAGACTTACTCTTCTAGCAACTTTCTAGTATAGAATATAGTATTGTTAACCACAGTCAGTATGCTGTATGTCTCCCTATTTCTCCTCCTGCCACCCCTCTCCTAAAAGCTCCTGGCAACCACTATTCTGCTCTCTGTTTCTCTGCAGTCAGCTTTTTTGTTAGATTCTACATGTAAGATGACACAGTATTTGTCTTTATCTGACTTATTTCACTTAGCGTAGTGCTGTCAAGGTTGTCACAAATGGCAGGATTTCCTACTCTTTTATGGCTAGTTCCTGTGGTCATGTATGGATGTGAGAGTTGGACTGTGAAGAAGGCTGAGCACCGAAGAATTGATGCTTTGGAACTGTGGTGTTGGAGAAGACTCTTGAGAGTCCCTTGGACTGCAAGGAGATCCAACCAGTCAATTCTGAAGGAGATCAGCCCTGGGATTTCTTTGGAAGGAATGATGCTAAAGCTGAAACTCCAGTACTTTGGCCACCTCATGTGAAGAGTTGACTCATTGGAAAAGACTCTGATGCTGAGAGGGATTGGGAGCAGGAGGAGAAGGGGATGCCAGAGGATGAGATGACTGGATGGCATCACTGACTCAATGGACGTGAGTCTGGATGAACTCTGGGAGTTGGTGATGGACAGGGAGGCCTGGCCTGCTGTGATTCATGGGGTCGCAAAGAGTCGGACACGACTGAGCGACTGATCTCATCTGATTGTGTATACCTGGAGAAGGCAATGGCACCCGACTCCAGTACTCTTGCCTGGAAAATTCCATGGATGGAGGAGCCTGGTGGGCTGCAGTCCATAGGGTCGCTAAGAATCGGACAAGACTGAGTGACTTCACTTTCACTTTTCACTTTCATGCATTGGAGAAGGAAATGGCAACCCACTGCAGTGTTCTTGCTTGGAGAATCCCAGGGACAGAGGAGCCTAGTGGGCTGCCGTCTATGGGGTCACAGAGTCGGACACGACTGAAGTGACTTAGCACCATTGTGTATACCACATCTTCTGTCTCCATTTATCTGTTCATGGATACTTAGGTTATTTCCATCTCTGTTTGTTGTGAATTACAATGCTGCGGTGAACATGGGGGTGAACATATATCTTCAAGATAGTGATTTAATTTCCTTTGGATATATAAATCCAGAAGTGGGATTGCTGCATCATTCAGTTCAGTCACTCAGTTGTGTCCAACTCTTTGTGACCCCATGGATTGCAGCACTCCAGGCTCTCCTGTCCATCACCAATTCCTGAAGCTTGCTCAAACTCATGTCCATTGAGTGAGTGAGGCCATCCAACCATCTCATCCTCTGTTGTCCCCTTCTCCTCCTGCCTTCGATCTTTCCCAGCATCAGGGTCTTTTCCAATGAGTCAGTTCTTTGCATCAAATGGCCAAAGTATTGGAGTTTCAGCTTCAGCATCAGTCCTTCCAATGAATATTCAGGACTGATTTCCTTTAGGATTGACTGGTTTGATCTCATAGGGTAGTTCTACTTTTAATTTTTTTGAGGAATCTGCATATTGTTTTCCATAGTGACTGAACCAATTTATATCTCTACCAACTGTGCACAAAGCTTAGATTCTCTCTACATCCTTCCCAACACTGTTTTCTCATGTCTTTTTGATAATAACCATCCTGTGTGACATGATACCATATTGTGGTTTTGATTTGCATTTCCAGGATGTTTAGTACATACTTTTCGTGTACCTGAGAGGCCATTTGTATATACTCTTTGGAAAAATGTCTATTCAGGGCCTTGGCCCATTTTAAAATTAGATTATTTTGGTTTTATGCTATTGAATGGCATGAGGTCTTTACATATTTTGGATATTAACCCCTTATCAGATATATGGTTTGCAAATGTTCTCTCGGTTCCTTAGGTTGCCTTTTCCTATTGTTGATTGTTTCCTCTGCTGTAGAGAAGCTTTGTAGTTCGATGTATTTAAAAAAATTTTTTTATTCAATGTTTCTTTTGCTTTTGTTGCTTATGCTTTTAGTGTTTTGTTTTTGTTTTTTTTTTCAATAGCTCACTCCTTTATTGTTGAATAGTATTCCTTTGTTTGGATGTATCAATTTTTTTTTTTTTTTACTTTACAATATTGTATTGGTTTTGCCATACATCAACATGCATCCACCACGAGTGTACACATGTTCGCCATCCTGAACCCCCCCTCCCACCTCCCTCCCCATACCATCCCTCTGGGTCATCCCAGTGCACCAGCCCCAAGCTTCCTGTATCCTGCATCAAACCTGGACTGGCAATTCATTTCTTATATGATATCCAAAAAGTTATTACCAAGACCCATGTCAAGGAGATTTTCCCCTGTTTTCTTCTAGGAGTTTTATGGTTTTGAAGAGGAAAAGTTAAACTTTTACATAACTGCCTTCTCCTTCTGCTTCTGCTTCTGCTTGGCTTGCCCCTTGCAAAGTCTAGATCATGTAGGTCACATAGTCTCAGAAAGTGGGGACTTGAAATACTAGGAACTAGAGTTTATCCTACTCACCTTTGTCTTGCTCTTTGCAATCGCCCAGCCCCTGCAAACCTGCTTAATCATGCCTGTCCAGGCCAGGCATCCCTCTCCCCATCTTGACTGCTATTCCTGAGAGTGAAACCCCTTAGTTTAAACCAGCCTATTAACAGCTAGTGTTGCCCACTACAGTCTGTCTATAAAAACTCTGTAATCCCTTTGTTTCAGGTGTTAACTCCTCTGGGCCCGCCGGCATAACAAACCTGAGTTCTCCAACTCTCCGAGCGTGGTGCTTGGTTTCTCGAGTACTGGTTTCTGCAACAGTTTCAAGTCTTATATTTAAGTCTTTAATCCATTTCAAGTTAATGTTTGTAAGTGGTATAAGATATGGGTACAGTTTCATTCTTTGGCATGTCAATGTTCAGTTTTCACAACATTTATTGAAGAACTACTCAGATTTTTTTTTTTTCCTGATAACCTGTGTTCAATGTGGAAAGTTAAGAAAGTACAGGAAAGTATTCTGAAGAAGGGTGGAAAAACACCTTATAATCCCATTGCTCAAAGGCAAATACTATTGATTTAGTTGCGATGGTACCATGTATGCAATTTAGTATACAGTTTATGGAATATGGCATACTTCTTTTTTAAAGGTTAACATAACATACATCATTTCTTTATTTCAATAACAACTTCTAAAATACAATTTTAATGAGTCAGAATGTTGTCTTATGGATATAACATACATTTCTAAAAATTTTCCACCATCATTTAATATTCTGTCTCTCTCAAAACTCTTATCATAAAAAATAATTTCCGGAGCAACTCCTTTCATAAATCTTGGCCTGGCAGTTCTGATTCTGTCTTCAGGCTTGATTCCCAGAAGTGGAGTTATTGTTTCAAAAGGAATGAACATTTTAAAAGCTCCGGAGAGATTGTGTCAGAATGTCCAGATAATAAATACCAATTTATATTTCCACCACTGATCTTCATGGGATATTTTTTTTAATGGTTAATGTGACAGAGGCCAGCTATTTCATTTCTTCTTTCTTTGATTTGGATTGATTCAGGTTCCTTCCTTCTGAATTATCTTTGTACTAATATTTTTCTCAGGGATTTATATGAACTCTTTATTAAAACTATTAACCTGTTTCATTTCTGAAAACATGTTCCTGTTTCATTGTTTACCTTTTCAGCTGATTATGATACTTTTAGCTATTCAACCATTTACATTTTATACAGTTAACCTCAGGAAACATTTTCCTTATGAAAATATCTTTGAGTTTTTCACTGTTTTAAGCTTGTAAAGCCTTCCCTCATCCCAATTTTTAATAAACATTCATTTTAGATAGTATGTCTTGAATTTTCTGTTAAGTAATATTTCCCACATGCTGTCTTTTGCCCACTTAAAAAAATTAGTTCATTTTTTATTGAAGGATAATTGCTTTACAGAATTTTGCTGTTTTCTGTCAAACCTCAACATGAATCAGCCATAGGTATACATACATCCCCTCCGTTTTGAACCTCCCTCCCATCTCCCTCCCCATCCCACCCCTCTAGGCTGATACAGAGCCCCTGTTTGAGTTTCCTGAGCCATACAGCAAATCCCCGTTAGTTGTTGGTTTTTTCCCTTAAACAGGGATTAGAGTCCCCTCAAGGCCTAGACAGTAAAGAGTCCGTTTACAAAGTGGGAGAGCCAGGTTCGCTCCTGGGGAAGCATCTCCCGGAGAAGGGAATCGCCACCCACTGCAGTATTTTTGCCTGGAGAATTCCACGGACAGAGGTGCCTGGAGGGCTACAGTCCACGGGGGTCGCAAATAGTCTAAGCACGACTGAGTGGGTTCGGGACTCTTATTTCACTCGACAGTAGAGTGAACGTTCTCTGTGTCAAATGCAGCACCCATATATCATTATCTTTAGCCGTCAAGAAAAGCCTTATTCAAAAGAAATCAGACGCAAAGTGTCGAGGAGGAGAAAACATGGAGTCAGGGGCCTGGGAACAAGGGACGGGAAGCTGGCTTCATGGGAGCTGTGGCAGGGACTCAGCATTCATTTGCATAACCAGAAGGCACTGCATGCAATACAGTTTCCATTTACTATTTCAATTTATTGTAGATTTCTTTTAAATGTAGTATTTCGAAGAATGACCCTTCATCCACTTTCGTGAAAAGATCTGCAGACACTTGACCCAGACTTGCCCTTGCCATGCCTCACCCTCACTAAGTAGGAGTGAGCATTCCCTCGTCCATATGTGTACAGGCACAGTGGGGATATAGAAAGCCAACACCCTAATTTTTGGAGGTCTTGTGAGAGAAACAAGGCCAACATTGTTGTATGCAAAAACAGACCTTGAGGAGTGAATGTTCTGAGGCAGGGTTTATTCCTGGGGTTTCTATACTTAACAGTTTTCTGTGTGTTTATCGTTTGAAATCATGAGGTTAGGTTTCCGTCTTCTCAGGGGACACTCTCAGCCATGTCCAACTATTTTGTAACCCCGTGGACTGCAGCACTTCAGGTTTCTCCGTCTATCATCCACTCTCAGAGCTTACTCATACTCATGCCCTTCGAATCAATGGTGCAATCTAACCATCTCATTTTCTGTCGTCTCTTTCCTCCTCCAAACTTTAGTCCTTCCCAGCATCACAGTCTTTTCCAGTTAGTCCATTCTTTGCATCAGGTGGCCAAAGTATTGGAGTGTCAGTGTCAGCATCACTTCCTCCAATTAATATTCAGGACTGATATCCTTTAGGGTGCACTGGTTGGATCCCTTTGCCATCCAAGGGACTCTCAAGAGTCTTCTCCAAGACCATAGTCCAAACCCTGTGACTTTGGACTGTGATTTTTTCAATGATTCGGCCTTCAGCTTTCTTTATAGTCCAACTCTCACATCGGTACATGACTACTGGAAAAACCATAGCTATGACTGGATGGACCTTTGGTGGCAAAGGAATATCTCTCCTTTTTAATATGCTGTCTTGGTTGGTCCTAGATTTTCTGCCAAGTAGCAAGCCTCTTTTAATTTCATGGCTGAGGTCACTGTCCTCTGTGATCATTGTACTTAGTTTTAATATAAGTTTAATATTATATCTGTTACAAGTTTGTCAGCAAGGAAATTACCTCGAGTGAAGAAACTTCTAAACAAACGTAAATGAGATATGAGCCTTTACATAAACTCTGTTAAGAATAATGACGCTTTAGGAATGTCTGTCTAAAATAGTCTCTCCAGATTGGTGTAGCCAACCCAATGTCCAAGGAGCTGTGGCTGCATGGGCGCAGGAGGGCCTAGAGGAGCTATGCCATGTTGAAGGTCAGGAAGGGTGGCGGTGAGGAGCTACCCCTCATCCAAGGTAAGGAGCAATGGCTGTGCTTTGCTGGAGCAGCCGTGAAGAGATACCCCCCCGCCCAAGGTAAGACAAACCCAAGTAAGACGGTAGGTGTTGCAAGAGGGCATCAAAGGGCAGACACACTGAAACCATACTCACAGAAAACTAGTCAATCTAATCACACTAGGACCACAGCCTTGTCTAACTCAATAAAACTAAGCCATGCCCGTGGGGCAACCCAAGATGGGCAGGTCATGGTGGAGAGATCTCACAGAATGTGGTCCACTGGAGAAGGGAATGGAAAACCACTTCAGTATTCTTGCCTTGAGAACCCCATGAACAGTATGAAAAGGCAAAATGATAGGATACTGAAAGAGAAACTTCCCAGGTCAGTAGGAGCCCAATATGCTACTGGAGATCAGTGGAGAAGTAACTCCAGAAAGAATGAAGGGATGGAGCCAAAGCAAAAAGAATACCCAGCTGTGGATGTGACTGGTGATAGAAGCAAGGTCCAATGCTGTAAAGAGCAATATTGCATAGGAACCTGGAATGTCAGGTCCATGAATCAAGGCAAATTGGAAGTGGTCAAACAAGAGGTGGCAAGAGTGAATGTTGACATTCTAGCAATCAGCGAACTGAAATGGACTGGAATGGGTGAATTTAACTCAGATAACTATTATATCTACTGCTGCGGGCAGGAATCCCTCAGAAGAAATGGAGTAGCCATCATGGTCAACAAAAGAGTCCAAAATGCAGTACTCGGATGAAATCTCAAAAACGACAGAATGATCTCTGTTCGTTTCCAAGGCAAACCATTCAATATCACAGTAATCCAAGCCTATGCCCCAACCAGTAACACTGAAGAAGCTGAGGTTGAGCGGTTCTATGAAGACCTACAAGACCTTTAAGAACTAACACCAAAAAAAGATGTCCTTTTCATTATTCAGGACTGGAATGCCAAAGTAGGAAGTCAAGAAACACCTGGAGTAACAGGCAGATTTGGCCTTGGAATACGGAATGAAGCAGGGCAAAGTCTAATAGAGTTTTGCCAAGAAAATGCACTGGTCATTACAAACACCCTCTTCCAACAACACAAGAGAAGACTCTATACATGGACATCACCAGATGGTCAACAGCAAAATCAGATTGATTATATTCTTTGCAGCCAAAGATGGAGAAGCTCTATACAGTCAGCAAAAACAAGACCAGGAGCTGACTGTGGCTCAGACCATGAACTCCTTATTGCCAAATTCAGACTTATGTTGAAGAAAGTAGGGAAAACCACTAGACCATTCAGGTATGACCTAAATCAAATCCCTTATGATTATACAGTGGAAGTGAGAAATAGATTTAAGGGCCTAGATCTGATAGATAGAGTGCCTGATGAACTATGGAATGAGGTTCATGACATTCTACAGGAGACAGGGATCAAGACCATCCCCATGGAAAAGAAATGCAAAAAAGCAAAATGGCTGTCTGGGGAGGCCTTACAAATAGCTGTGAAAAGAAGAGAAGGTAAAAGCAAAGGAGAAAACGAAAGATATAAACATCTGAATGCAGAGTTCCAAAGAATAGCAAGAAGAGATAAGAAAGCCTTCTTCAGCATTCAATGCAAAGAAATAGAGGAAAACAACAGAATGGGAAAGACTAGGGATCTCTTCAAGAAAATCAGAGATACCAAAGGAACATTTCATGCAAAGATGGGCTCGATAAAGGACATAAATGGATGGACGTAACAGAAGCAGAAGATATTAAGAAGAGATGGCAAGAATACACAGAAGAACTGTACATAAAAGATCTTCACGACCCAGATAATCACGATGGTGTGATCAATGACCTAGAGCCAGACATCCTGGAATGTGAAGTCAAGTGGGCCTTAGAAAGCATCACTACGAACAAAGCTAGTGGAGGTGATAGAATTCCAGGTGAGCTATTCCAAATCCTGAAAGATGATGCTGTGAAAGTGCTGCACTCAATATGCCAGCAAATCTGGAAAACTCAGCAGTGGCCACAGGATTGGAAAAGGTCAGTTTTCATTCCAATCCCAAAGAAAGGCAATGCCAAAGAATGCTCAAACTACCGCACAATTGCACTCACCTCACATGCTAGTAAATAATGCTCAAAATTCTCCAAGCCAGGCTTCAGCAATATGTGAACTGTGAACTTCCTGATGTTCAAGCTGGCTTTAGAAAAGGCAGAGGAACCAGAGCTCAAACTGCCGACATCCACTGGATCATGGAAAAAGGAAGAGAGTTCCAGAAAAGCATCTATTTCTGCTTTATTGACCATGCCAAAGCCTTTGACTGTGTGGATCACAATAAACTGTGGAACATTCTTCAAGAGATGGGAATACCAGACCACCTAACCTGCTGCTTGAGAAATTTGTATGCAGGTCAGGAAGCAACAGTTAGAACTAGTCATGGAACAACAGACTGGTTCCAAATAGGAAAAGGAGTGCGTCAAGGTTGTATATTGTCACCCTGCTTATTTAACTTCTATGCAGAGTATATCATGAGAAACCCTGGACTGGAAGAAGCACAAGCTGGAATCAAGGTTGCCGAGAGAGATATCGATAACCTCAGATATGCAGGTGACACCACCCTTATGGCAGAAATGGAAGAGGAACTAAAAAGCCTCTTGATGAAAGTGAAAGTGGAGAGTGAAAAAGTTGGCTTAAAGCTGAACATTCAGAAAATGAAGATCATGGCATCAGGGCCCATCACTTCATGGGAAATAGATGGGGAAACAGTGGAAACAGTGTCAGACTTTATTTTTCTGGGCTCCAAAATCACTGCAGATGGTGATTGTAGCCATGAAATTAAAAGACGTTTACTCCTTGGAAGGAAAGTTATGACCAACCTAGATAGCATATTCAAAAGCAGAGACATTACTTTGCCAACAAGGTTTTGTCTAGTCAATGCTATGGTTTTTCCTGTGGTCATGTATGGATGTGAGAGTTGGACTGTGAAGGCTGAGCACCAAAGAATTGATGCTTTTGAACTATGGTGTTGGAGAAGACTCTTGAGAGTCCCTTGGACTGCAAGGAGATCCAACCAGTCCATTCTGAAGGAGATCAGCCCTGGGATTTCTTTGGAAGGAAAGATGCTAAAGCTGAAACTCCAGTACTTTGGCCACCTCATGCGAAGAGCTGACTCACTGGAAAAGACTCTGATACTGGGAGGGATTGTGGGCAGGAGGAGAAGGGGATGACAGAGTGTGAGATGGCTGGATGGCATCACTGACTCCATGGACATGAGTCTGGGTGAACTCCAGGAGTTTTTGATGGACAGGGAGGCCTGGCGTGCTGCGATTCATTGGGTCCCAAAGAGTCGGACACAACTGAGCGACTGATCTGAACTTCTAAGTGTTGTTTGTGCTAAACTAAGTGTTGGAAGTCTATTAACTAGATAAGTCATTTTGCAAATAACATAAGATTTTGAAACATTTACTACTGAACACTAATTTCCTCTTACAGAGAAAGTATAGAGATTTGAAATTAAAAATGAATGATGTTTTGTGCCATCCTAAATGTTCTAAGAAAACAGGTTTTAGAAATTATCACTGGTATTCATGCTCACCAATCCATAAAATGCTAATAGAAAAGTCAGTTCTTGGTAGCTTAAGGGGAGTAGGGAGTGTGTTTTTGGTAAAGAAGGTATGAGGAATGGAATTGCATTTTGTGAAGGGAAAAGGAAGTAAGCCACCTGACTTATAGGTGGCTTTTTAGGATGGAAGAACACAGTAATGGGTACAGAAAGTGATGAGGTTTGTGAAAAGTGAACCATGAGGAGAGAGTTTTGTATATGGTTACGACTAAGTCTAAAATAAAGTTAATTAAGTTTACCTTTTAAGTAAAGTAAAGTAGCTCAGTCGTGTCCGACTCTTTGCAACCCCATGGACTGTAGCCTACCAGGCTCCTCTGTCCATGGGATTTTCCAGGCAAGAGTACTGGAGTAGGTTGCCATTTCCCTCTTTTAAGTAAAGTAAGCTGGAGCAAAAACTTGAATTTAGCTTCTGTCTCTGTTAAGAGGACACCTTTTCTTCAGATACAGAACTGCCTTTGATAAAAGATTTAAGTCTCTTTATCTCTTAAAAGGTCTGCTCTGAAATCCTTTATTTTTATTTTGGCTAAGTAAATAGCCATTGTTTCACAATGACCTATGAGCCTATCTGATTAAGTGTTCTAAACCTTTTTGATATTTGTTGACAAAACTTCCTAAATCGTTCTAATGAAGATTTCTACCTAACATTGGGATGCTTTATAGGGCCCCTGAAACATCCCAAAGAGATATATTACACTAATTAGGTTCATTTTGTATCCGGAATTAGATGGCAAGTATTGTCAAGTGAGTAATAAGTTTCGGGTTATATTGTATGGTAAATGTTCAGTTCAGTTCAGTCGCTCAGTCATGTCCGACTCTTTGCGACCCCATGGACTGCAGCATGCCAGGCCTCCCTGTCCATCACCAACTCCCGGAGTTCACCCAGACTCATGTCCATCGAATCAGTGATGCCATCCGGGCATCTCATCCTCTGGCATCCCCTTCTACTCCTACCCCCAATCCCTCCCAGCATTAGAGTCTTTTCCAATGAGTCAACTCTTTGCATGAGGTGGCCAAAGTACTGGAGTTTCAGCTTTAGCATCATTCCTTCCAAAGAAATCCCAGGGCTGATATCCTTCAGAATGGACTGGTTGGATCTCCTTGCAGTCCAAGGGACTCTCAAGAGTCTTCTCCAACACCACAGTTCAAAGGTATCAATTCTTCAGCGCTCAGCCTTCTTCACAGTCCAACTCTCACATCCATACATGACCACAGGAAAAACCATAGCCTTGACTAGACGAACTTTGTTGGCGAAGTAATGTCTCTGCTTTTGAATATGCTATCTAGGTTGATCATAACTTTCCTTCCAAGGAGTAAGCGTCTTTTAATTTCATGGCTGCAGTCACCATCTGTAGTGATTTTGGAGCCCAGAAAAATGAAGTCTGACACTGTTTCCACATCTATTTCCCATGAAGTGATGGGACCGGATGCCATGATTTTCGTTTTCTGATTGTTGAGTTTTAAGCCAACTTTTTCACTCTCCACTTTCACTTTCATCAAGAGTCTTTTTAGTTCCTATTCCCTTTCTGCCATAAGGGTGGTGTCACCTGCATATCTGAGGTTATCGATATCTCTCCCGGCAATCTTGATTACAGCTTGGGCTTCTTCTAGTTCAGCGTTTCTCATGATATACTCTGCATATAAGTTAAACAAACAGGGTGACAATATACAGCCTTGACGTACTCCTTTTCCTATTTGGAACCAGTCTGTTGTTCCATGTTCAGTTCTAACTGTTGCTTCCTGACCTGCATACAAATTTCTCAAGAGGCAGTTCAGGTGGTCTGGTATTCCCATCTCTTGAAGAATGTTCCACAGTTTATTGTGATCCACACAGTCAAAGGCTTTGGCATAGTCAATAAAGCAGAAATAGATGCTTTTCTGGAACTCTCTTCCTTTTTCCATGATCCAGCAGATGTTGGAAATTTGATCTCTGGTTCCTCTGCCTTTTCTAAAGCCAGCTTGAACATCAGGAAGTTCACAGTTCACATATTGCTGAAGCCTGGCTTGGTGAATTTTGAGCATTACTTTACTAGCATGTGAGATGAGTGCAATTGTGTGGTAGTTTGAGCATTCTTTGGCATTGCCTTTCTTTGGGATTGGAATGAAAACTGACCTTTTCCAATCCTGTGGCTACTGCTGAGTTTTCCAAATTTGCTGGCATATTGAGTGCAGCACTTTCACAGCATCATCTTTCAGGATTTGGAATAGCTCAACTGGAATTCTATCACCTCCACTAGCTTTGTTCATAGTGATGCTTTCTAAGGCCCACTTGACTTCACATTCCAGGATGACTGGCTCTAGGTCAGTGATCACACCATCGTGATTATCTGGGTCGTGAAGATCTTTTTGTATAGTTCTTCTGTGTATTCTTGCCATCTTTTCTTAATATCTTCTGCTTCTGTTACGTCCATCCATTTATGTCCTTTATCGAGCCCATCTTTGCATGAAATGTTCCTTTGGTATCTCTGATTTTCTTGAAGAGATCCCTAGTCTTTCCCATTCTGTTGTTTTCCTCTATTTCTTTGCATTGAATGCTGAAGAAGGCTTTCTTATCTCTTCTTGCTATTCTTTGGAACTCTGCATTCAGATGTTTATATCTTTCGTTTTCTCCTTTGCTTTTACCTTCTCTTCTTTTCACAGCTATTTGTAAGGCCTCCCCAGACAGCCATTTTGCTTTTTTGCATTTCTTTTCCATGGGGATGGTCTTGATCCCTGTCTCCTGTACAATGTCACGAACCTCATTCCACAGTTCATTAGGCACTCTATCTATCAGATCTAGGCCCTTAAATCTATTTCTCACTTCCACTGTATAATCATAAGGGATTTGATTTAGGTCATACCTGAATGGTCTAGTGGTTTTCCCTACTTTCTTCAACATAAGTCTGAATTTGGCAATAAGGAGTTCATGGTCTGAGCCACAGTCAGCTCCTGGTCTTGTTTTTGCTGACTGTATAGAGCTTCTCCATCTTTGGCTGCAAAGAATATAATCAATCTGATTTTGCTGTTGACCATCTGGTGATGTCCATGTATAGAGTCTTCTCTTGTGTTGTTGGAAGAGGGTGTTTGTAATGACCAGTGCATTTTCTTGGCAAAACTCTATTAGACTTTGCCCTGCTTCATTCTGTATTCCAAGGCCAAATCTGCCTGTTACTCCAGGTGTTTCTTGACTTCCTACTTTGGCATTCCAGTCCTGAATAATGAAAAGGACATCTTTTTTTTGGTGTTAGTTCTTAAAGCTCTTGTAGGTCTTCATAGAACCGCTCAACTTCAGCTTCTTCAGTGTTACTGGTTGGGGCATAGACTTGGAGTACTGTGATACTGAATGGTTTGCCTTGGAAATGAACAGAGATCATTCTGTCGTTTTTGAGACTGCATCCAAGTACTGCATTTTGGACTCTTTTGTTGACCATGTTGGCTACTCCATTTCTTCTGAGGGATTCCTGCCTGCAGTAGTAGATATAATGGTAGAAAAAGTAGTAGTAGAAAAAGTTGGCTTAAAGCTATATAGTAGTAGAAAATGTTGGCTTAAAGCTCAACATTCAGAAAACTCAGATCATGACATCCAGTGCCATCACTTCATGGCAAATAGATGCGGAAACAATGGAAACAGTTGAGAGATTTTATTTTCCTGGGCTCCAAAATCACTGCAGATGGTGACTGCAGCCATGAAATTAAAAAATGCTTGCTCTTTGGAAGAAAAGCTATGACCAAACTAGATAGCATATTAAAAAGCAGAGAGATTACTTTGCCAACACACGTCCATCTAGTCAAAGCTATGGTTTTTCTAGTAATCATGTATGGATGTGAGAGTTGGACTATAAAGAAAGCTGAGTGCCAAAGCTGAGGTTTTTGAACTGTTGTGTTGGAGAAGACTCTTGAGAGTCCCTTGGACAGCAAGGAGAGCCAACCAGTCCATCCTAAAGGAAATCAGTCCTGAATATTCATTGGAAGGACTGATGCTGAAGCTCCAATACTTTGGCCACTAGATGCAAAGAACCGACTCATTGGAAAAGACCCTGATGCTGGGAAAAACTGAAGGTGGGAGGAGAGGGGACAACATAGGATGAGATGGTTGGATGGCATCACCAAACTCGATGGGCATGAGTTTGAGTCAACTCCAGGAGTTGGTGATGGACAGGAAGGCCTGCCGTTCTGTAGTCCATTGGGTCACAACGAGTTGGACACGTCTGAGTGACTGAACTGAATTGAATTTCATAGTCTAATGTGATGGACAGGGAAGGCTGGTGTGCTGCAGTCCATGGGGTCGCAAAGAGTCACTGAAGTGAACGGAACTGAATGAGTACGAGGAATATTCCAGCTATTTTGGGGAAGAGTGGGGATTTCCAGAAATTGGGCCACTGCTCTCACTTTTTGTCTTTCTGGTGGGCCTTGGAACTCTCATGGTGCCTGTGGGTATGTAATTGACCATGATGATGTGTTACAACAAGCTTATACTGAGGCTCAAAGTCGACTGGAAGTCAACTTATCCACCATCTTGCACCTAGTTGGTTTTTAATCAGTTTATGTCATGTTCTCGGGCTCTGTCATTCTTTTAAAGGTTGTGCCCTGCCCCCTACCCTCCTGTTTCAAAATCAGTTCTCAAACCTTTTTCTCAATCTTCAGTTCTTACCTGGGGATTGGAGATAAGGTGGTGGGGGTGACCGTAAAGAGAAGCTTTCAGCATCTTCTGGACTTATTGGAAAACTAGGAATTCTTCCTCCTCCCAGGAAACCCTTTCTTAAAGTCCTCCCTTTCCCTCCTCCCCCACCCTTTCTCCCACAACTTCCCCTGCAGCAATTCAGGCTACAATTGTCAGAGTACAATGAGGCTGAAGCCCAAGAAGGGTCATGCAAAGGCTGTGCTAGATGCATACAATTAGAATATCTACATGGGAGGCAGAGTCAGGGAATGTGAATGTATAAAAAAAATCTCCAGGTAATTCTTATTTGCAAGCTATAGTGGAAGACATTGTACCACATCATAAAAAGTTGGCAGCAAAGTAGAAAGTCAATTAAATATTTAGTTTAATGAAAATAATTATTGGAAATATGATTACTAAATTGAATGCAAAATCCAAAGCCAAATCTTAAAAAAGAACATTTATATAATAAATTGACTTCCCTGGTGGCTCAGAGGGTAAGGAGTCTGCCTGCAATGCAGGAGACCTGGGTTTGATCCCTGGTTTGGGAAGATCTCCTGGAGAAGGAAATGGCAACTGACTCCAGTATTCTTGCCTGGAATCCCATGGATGGAGAAGTTTTATGACCCTAGGCTACATTAGTAAATATGAGAATTTTTGGATGTAAAAGCAAAACAAGACAGCCAAAAATAAAGCCTATTAATTCTTGAATGGGTGATATAAAAAAAATTACTCATTTGCTCTTCATTTTGACAACTGAAGAAGCATAGTTTAAGGGTTACATGTAATGAACTTAAAGGCAGTCACTACTAGAATTAAGAACCACCTTTCAAATTATCACCAAAGAAAAGAAAACAATGCAAGTGAGAAGAAAATGTAGAAAATATAGCAAATGAGCCAAAAAGAGAGTATGACATAGATTCCAGAAATAGGAACAAATGCATCAATTCTTATGCTAATTGTAAATGCTTTACACTCTGTAATAAAGTCTTGCTCAGACTAGGCTAAAAACAAAATGATTATGTGCTGCTTATAAAAGACAACCTGAAATGTAATTACACACGGTTAAAATTAAAAGGGTTAATAAAGACATTAATTCAAAAGTGGGCAAAAGAAAGTAAACAAGTGGGACCTGATTAAACTTAAAAGCTGTGACCAACCTGCACAGCATATTAAAAAGCAGAGACATTACTTAGCCAACAAAGGTCCATCTAGTCAGTGCTATGGTTTTTCCAGTGGTCATGTATGGATGTGAGAGTTGGACTATAAAGAAAGCTGAGTGCCAAAGAACTGATGCTTTTGAACCGTGGTGTTGGAGAAGACTCTGGAATGTTCCTTGGACAGCAAGGAGATCCAACCAATCAATCCTAAAGGAAATCAGTCCTGAATATTTATTGGAAGGACTGATGCTGAAGCTGAAACTCCAATATTTTGGCCACCTGATGCAAAGAACCGACTCATTGGAAAAGACCCTGATCCTGGGAAAGAATGAAGGCAGGAGGAGAAGGGGACAACAGAGGATGAGATGGTTGGATGGCATCACCAACTCAATGGATGAGTTTGAGTAAACTCTGGGAGTTGGTGATGGGCAAGGAGGCCTACTGTGTTGCAGTCCATGGGGTCGCAAAGAGTCAGACACGGCTGAGCAACTGAACATAACTGATGCAGAGAGTAAGACGTTGAATCAGGTAAGCATTCTGGAGATTATTTAACCTTAAACAGTCATCCATCACACAAGGAAAAGACATTTGAGGAGGTGAACTTTCTACTACACCATTCAGATTACTAGGAATGATGCAACTCAACATTTTGACAACACTATATTTTAATAAAAGTAAAGAAATTCTTGGCTTCTGCATCTAGTAATGGTATATTAATGGTAATTAACAGATGATAGTCAATATAGCTAAAGTTATAAGATACAAGCTTTAAAATAACTATGATTACTCTTTTCATGTAGTTTAAGAATGAGACAAGAAATTTAGGCAAAGAACTTTAAAAAATATTAACTAAAAAACTGAGTAAGAGGGAAGCACTTCTGAAAGGGTGAAGAGAATGCCTAAGAAAATGTGGAGGACCAACACATACACTGATTAAAAAAAAATGTCAAGTTTTTCTGAACTCTGGAAATTAACCAAAGTTTTAGAACAATCATGAAAAATGTTTTTTCCAAGAAAAGTGGCTCAATCTCCTTAAGATCAGCAAGCTTAGTGGTATTTTAACTTGTCCATCCCTTTCTTCCCTGTTCTTTGATAACCTTGAAAACCAACAGCCTTGACCTACTGCAGCTGTGAAAACCAGCAAACAAACCACCACAGGATGGGCAGAATAGGTTTGGAGTTCTACAAATGCCATATTCTCAAGTGTTACTATTTGAGCTGACAGCTCCCTTCAAAGCCCCATTCTCAGGGTCTGTCTTTATTTGGCCTGGTGTAGGCTTCACTCTGGGTGAGCAGCCCAATGCCTAGGGCATGTGTCCAAAACAAATGGGGGCTGGACTTCCCTGGTGGTCCAGGGGCTAAGACTCCACACTCTCAATGCAGGGGGCCAATCCCCAGTGGGGGAACTAGACCTCACATGAGGAAATTAAGATCCAAGATTTCAAGTGCCACAACTAAGTCCTGGCACAGCCAAATAAATAAATATTAAAAAAGTTATTTAAAAAATGTAGGCTCCAGAGTTCTGTGTTTGAATCTCAGTTCTTCCACCTCTCGGCTGTGGCTCTGGACAACTCACTGACCCTCTGTATGCCCCCACACTCTCATCTGTGAAATGGGATTGTGCGGGAGTGTAAATGAGATTGCAAAGGACTTACAATAGTGACTAGCACTTAGTAAGTCCTCAGTACACCTGAGTGACAGTTACACGGGACCTTACTCTTTGAATTCTAATTCCACTTCAAGTAACCTAACAAAAGAAAAGCACAAGGAGGGAGTCTGCATGTGTTCCACATGTGGTACACGTCCTGCTGGGTCGATTTGGGGGTTCATGCTGGTAGTAAGTCCAAGAGGTTGACAGACTTTTCAAACATCTCACTGAAGGTCACCAAATGTAAAAAAACACCGATAAGGATGCTAACAAATTCACTTCGACTTTCTACATCCCACAATATTGTGAAAAGACGTGTGTAAACTCCATTTTCATTACCCAGTGGTTTGTGGTGAAGATTGAAGTGGACTCAAGTAGCAAAAGCACTAAGAGGCTCTGAGAATTCTAACATTCCCTCTCTCTTCACTTTCTGGATGTGGATTTGGGTTTCTTTTCTCAAGTGACCTGGGTGGTGAACAGATTGTTCCAAGAGCATGAGGCAATTCTGTTCATGGTGTTCCCTGCTGCTCTTTTTCTAGGAAATCCACTTGTGTTCTAAGAAGATGACTGCATTCACCTCTGCCCTCAAGCAAGTCATTGAAAAGCTGAGCTAAGGCCAAAGCGTCTCCAAAACAGTTTTATAGAGATTCAGATGCATAAAAGACTCAGAAAGTACCGAAGAGTCTTAGAAACAATCGATGGACATGCTGCCCATCTAATGGAATTCACTCCATATGCAGGCATATTTACAGCACAACAATACCTCACCTGACTTCTTAGGCAATGAGGAAACTTACATTCCATAATTTCTGAAAAATTGGAGCTAGATCCTTTGGGTGCCCAAATCTTTCATTTTAACCCTTTTATTTAAAAAACAAAGAAATGTTTCTGAAGTGTGATCTACACTGGCTGCTTTCTTTAAAAGAATATGGAAATTTATTTCATCAAGGGGGACATCATCTCCAGCCTCTCACTACTAAGACTCAGCTTGAGCACATCTCCTTCCATTTGGGGCAGCTCCACTTAAATCCTCCTGTGTCCCAGATGGAGATGCCACCAAGCACACAATCCCTTAGAGAACCAGCCTCCACAGCACCATCTCTCAGGCCCCGCTCCATTTAGCCCTGGAGTCCCGTAGATTTTATCATGTGACTGTTTCTCCATTTCTATCTGTCCTCCAATGGCCCCCATTTCCGGAGCTCACCACCCCCTCTACCTGGACTACTGGCAAAGCCACTTCTCCCCTCTGCAGTAACTGATGGTCCATGTGATATATCTGCTCCTGTCACATTGTCTGAAAGTCTTTCCATGGCTTCCAGTTGCCTTAAGGATAAAGCCCAAGCTTGAGAAGAGAGCATATCACACCCTTGGTGACACAGACTCTGAGTCTCAAACGTTTCCTCTGCTTCTGCTGCTAAGTCACTGCAGTTGTGTCCAACTCTGTGAGGCCCCATAGACGGCAGCCCACCAGGCTCCTCTGTCCCTGGGATTCTCCAGGCAAGAATACTGGAATGGGTTGCCAGGTCCTTCTCCAATGCATGCATGCATTCTAAGTCGTTTTAGTCGTGGCCAACTCTGTGCGACCCTATGGACAGCAGCCTACCAGGCTCCTCTATCCGTGGGATTCTCTAGGCAAGAATACTGGAGTGGGTTGCCATTTCCTTCTCCAACTTTTCCTCTAACCTTTATGTCTGTTGATGCTCTGAAATATAGCGCTTCTTAAATTCTTGCATACTGGAGCCTTCAGGCCTTCCTCCTCCTGTTTCCTGGACCTGGAATACCATTCCTCCACCTCTTGGCCTCCTCTCCCTTTAGGATACAGCTGAGGCTCATGTCCCTTCTTTTAGAAAGTCTTCCTCCTTCCCTGCCCATGCTTGCTGGTTGAGATGGACACTCCTCCTTAGAGGTCCCATGGTGCCCTGTGCCTATGAAGAGGTCAAAGACCATGCTTAATTTAACTGTATCACAGAGAAGAACAAGAATAGATAAGAAGGTCTTCTTAAATGAACAATGCAAAGTAGTAGAGGAAAACAAGAGAATTTAAAGCCTAGACATCTCTTCAAGAAAATTGGAGATATCAAGGGAATATTTCACGCAAGAATGGGCACTATAAAGGAAAAAAACGGTAAGGAACTAACAGAAGCAGAAGAGATTAACAAGAGCTGGCAAGAATACACAGAAGAATTGTACAAAAAGGGTCTTAACCGGCCAGATAACCACAATGGTATGGTCACTCACCTAAGAGCCAGATATCTTGGAGTGTGAAATTACATATGCCCTAGGAAGGAAGCATCACTATGAATAAAGCTAGTGGAGGTGATGGAATTCTAGCTGAGCTAGTGAAAATCCTAAAAGGTGATGCTGTTAAAGTTCTGCACTCAATATGTCAGCAAATTTGGAAAGCTCAGCAGTGGCCACAGGACCAGAAAAGGTCAGTTTTCATTCCAATTGCAAAGAAGGGCAATGCCAAAGAATGTTCAAACTCCTGTATAATTCTGCTTATTTCACATGCTAGTAAGGTTATGCTCAAGATCCTTCAAGCTAGGCTTCAGCAGTATTTGAACTGAGAATTCCAGATGTACAAGCTGGATTCAGAAAAGGCAGAAGAACCAGAGATCAAATTGCCAACATCCGTTGGATCATAGAGAAAGCAAGGGAATTCTAGAAAAACATCTGCTTCATTGACTATGCTAAAGCCTTTAACTGTGTGGATCATAAGAACCTGGAAAATTCTTGAAGACGTGGGAATACCAAGACCACCTTACCTGTCTCCTGAGGAACCAGGTCAAGAAGCAACAATGAGAACTGTACATGGAACAATGTACATGTTCGAAGGGGTGTGGCTGCTGAGGAGCTGCCTTCTGAACCCTCACAGGGACTTGTTGCAGCTCTTCTGAAAAAAAAAAAAAAAGGAAGCACCTAAACATACTGATTTCACAAAGAGGGGAAGTATGAACCAAAGGATGTTTTACAAGCTAGGTGTGGGGATGGAATGGGAGGGCTTTTCGGTGGTGTTGGGCTGCACCTCGCAGGCCTATACCCTAAATGTACCCAGCGTCAAGACCAAACAAAAGAGCCCAGAGTGCAGATGGAGACTACCCTCGATATTGCATATTGAGTGCATATTGCATATTGCAGGAGACATCATGGTTTAATGGATGCGGGAACCTACCTGTCCGAAGTAAGGCCCTGGGGGAACACCCCACCATGTGGGCTGATGGGAGGCAGGGCATGGTGGCAGGCTTCACTCCTCAGGAGAGGGGGAGGGTGCCTGTTGTAGCCAAAATTGACATCAGGTGGGCTCATTAGTTATCGGGAAACCAGTAGGGGGGCCCTCTCCTCATAACCCTTTTGATAAGAATAATCACCAGCTGGGGTCTGGGGAAAGTACTAGGAAGGTGAGTCGTGTGAGTAGGGTGCAGGTGCAACAGGCACTGCTCGGGCAGGGCAGGGACAGACAGCAAGACAACAGGCATCTTGGGGGGGCCTGACCATACCTTCCTCTCCAACACACCCCGTATGACCTAGACAATCTTGGCCAGCCCCTCTTCTGTGATATTGCTGGGGTCAGGTTTGTACAGGGGACACTTCCACCAGATACCACAAATACAATACAGACAGGCCACCCCTGCTGGTTACAAACCCAGAGTCACAACCCTGGGAGGAGCTGGCCCTGGATCTAAGAGAAACACTTCACTGGCTTAGTCTCAGCTGTCATAGCACAGGTCTGCACCCCCATGTTATGCTGAGTGCCATTACAGGTGAACCTGTTAGGTCTTCCAAATAAGAACCAGTTAATGCCATTATTTCCAGTAGTCATGTACAGATGTGAGAGTTGGAGTATAAAGAAAGCTGAGCGCCAAAGAAGTGATGCTTTTGAACTGTGGTGTTGGAGAAGACTCTGGAGAGTGCCTTGGACAGCAAGGAGATCCAACCAGTCCATCCTAAAGGAAATCAGTCCTGAATATTCATTGGAAGGACTGATGCTGAAGCTGAAACTCCAATGCTTTGGCACCTGATGCAAAAAACTGACTCATTGGAAAAGACTCTGATGCTAGGAAATATCAAAGACAGGAGGAGAAGGGGATGGCAGAGGATGAGGTGGTTGGATGGCATCACCAACTCAACGGACATGAGTTTGAGCAAGCTCTGGGAGTTGGTGATGGACAGGGAGGCCTGGTGTGCTGTAGTCCATGGGGTCGCAAAGAGTCGGACATGACTGAGTTACTGAACTGAACTGAAGTAAAATAGTCTATTTTAAATACATTAAAATTAAATATGTTATTTAAATAATACAAATGTATTATTAAAATTAATTTCATTTTTCTATTTATTTTTTAATATGTGGTAACTAGAAAATTTAAAATCATGTATGTGGCTTGCATAATATTTCTGCTGGATAGCACTGCCCTAGAGATAAGAATTAAGAATGTATACTCAAGTTGACATAATCTTTAGTTTTAACACTTGCCCCAGGTCACTACTAGGAAAACACTCAGCGAACCAAAACAAACCTCACAGCTTTCATTAGGAACTCATAGGCCTTAGATGGCTGAAGAAATTATTTTGGAACAGGATCAATCTGGCTAAACCTCACCTTTTCCCCCTATGACTTTAAGAACTCTGCTAGTGCCCTGATTTCACACAGAAATTCCTATTTATAGGTTCCTAAGAATGGAGGAGAGTCAGGCTGAAGGGGTTAGAAAAAGGTAGTAGCTTTTGCTTTACTCTATGGTCTTACTGGGAATCCACTCCAGCACTCTTGCCTGGAAAATCCCATGGACGGAGGAGCCTGATAGGCTAGAGTCCATGGGGTCGCAAAGAGTCGGACACGACTGAACGACTGTAGCTCAAGGGGAAATGGTCTTACTGCCCCTGGCTGTTGTAAGGAGCTTTCTTCTGGTTAACGCTAGGTGGCAGCAGTACCATAAGATGGCAAGATGAGAAGCCCATCTAGGACAGTATAAAAAAAAAGAAGTCTCAAATCTCCAAACTTTGACCATGACCTCTTGTCAGCCATGGCTCAGTGCCTAGAAGTCTGGCCACTGAGCAGATAAAGTAGAGACACAAAAGTCATGCAGTACTGAAGTCCCACTAGAGCTTGGCAGGAAACTGCTATTTCTTCCTTTCCACATGAAGCAAAATACGGTTCTTTCCTACTCCCAGATGACTGGGTCACCTGGTTCAGCACAGTACAGTCTTGTTCCCAACTACACCAGGTTCCCAGCTTGTCGTGGAGGAATCTGAGGGGTGCTGTCACATTTCTCCTGCTGCCTGCCATAGGCAGAGTCAAAAGAGCACTCTGACAAGTCTCCACTTCACTCTGCTTTCAGCTGCTTTGTTGCTGGAGGATGTATTAATCAAGGTCTCACTTTATCCTGATTTTGTTTCATTTGATTGCAATGTGAACTTTTAACACTGTGAATAACTGAACTCCTCCCCTACCCTGCCCTGGCTCTGCCTAAAAAAAATGACTGGAGGCCAAATAAAGATATTTCTAAACACCAAAACTCTGGGACTTCCCTGGTGGTCCAGTAGCTAAGACTCTGTGCTCCCAATGCAGGGGGCTTAGGTTCCATCCCTGGTCAGGGAACTAGATCCCACATGCTGCAACTAAGGCCCAGCACAGCCAAATAAATAAGTATTTTTAAAATCTTTTGAACTGTGGTGTTCAAGAAGACTCTTGAGAGTCTCTTGGACTGCAAGAAAATCAACCCTGAATATTGACTGGAAGGACTAATGCTGAAGCTGAAGTTCCAATACTTTGGCCACCTGATGTGAAGAGCCGACTCACTGGAAAAGACCCTTATGCTGGGAAAGACTGAAGGCAGAAGAAGGGGACGACAGAGGATGAGATGGCTAGATGGCATCACCGACTCGATGGACATGAGTTTGAGTGAACTCAGGGAGTTGGTGATGGACAGGGAGGCCTGGCGTGCTGCGATTCATGGGGTCACAAAGAGTCAGACACGACTGAGTGACTGAACTGAACTGAACTGATAGACAAATGATCACTTGAATATGATGCTAGAATAAAAATACTTTTAGATCCGTTAAAGTGAAAGTTGCTCAGTCATGTTCAACTTTTTGTGACCCCGTGGACTATACACTCCATGGAATTCTCCAGGCCAGAATACTGGAGTGGGTAGCCTTTCCCATCCGCAGGGGATATTTCTGACCCAGGAGTTGAACTGGGGTCTCCAGCATTGCAGGCGGATTCTTTACCAACTGAGCTAGCAGAAAAACCCCACTTTTAAATAGGCGAGCTATAAAAAGACTTGACTTTCAGAGTTTACCTGTTCAAGAAACTACTCCAGGATGTGTTTCATCAAAAGGAGGGATGAAACCATGAAGAAGATGTAGGATCCAGAAATAAGAAATCCAACACAGGCCAGAGGAGGTGAAGAAGGGTCCTGAGGGCAGCCCTCAGGGCCCAGGGAACAAATAGTAAAGATTGGAAGGATGCCTCCGAGAGAAAATGGAACTGGTGCACTATTTAACATGTCAAACCACATTGAAAAGATTTTGAAAGTTTTCTTGGAGAGCTTAGAGATGAACTGATGAGAGACACATTCCAGATGTACAAGCTGGATTTAGAAAAGGCAGAGAGGAACGAGAGATCACATTGCTAACATCACAGAAAAAGCAAGGGAATTGCAGAGAAACGTCTACTTCTGCTTCATTGACAACAAAAAAGCTTTTGACTGTGTGGATCACAACAAACTATGGAAAATTCTTCAAGAGATGAATATAACAGACCACCTTACCTGCTTCCTGAGAAACCTGTATGCAGGCCAAGAAGCAATAGTTAGAACTGGACATGGAACAACAGACTGGTTCAAAATTGGGAAAGGAGTACAACAATGCTGTATATTGTCACTCTGCTTATTTAACTTCTATACAGAATACATCATGCGAAATGCCAGGCTAGATGATTCACAAGCTGGATTCAAGATTGCCAGGAGAAATATGAGCAACCTCAGATATGGAGATAATACCGCTCTAATGGCAGAAAGTGAAGAGGAACTAAAGAGCCTCTTGATGAAGGTGAAAGAGGAGACTGAAAAAGTTGGCTTCAAACTCAACCTTAAAAAAACAAAGATCATGGCATCTGGTCCCATCACTTCGTGGCAAATAAATGGGGGAAAAGTGGAACAGTGACAGATTTTTTATTTCTTGGGCTCCCAAAAAGTCACTACGGATGATGACCACAGCCATGAAATTAAAAGAGGCTTGCCCCTTGGAACGAAAGCTATGACAAACCTAGACACCCAGACAGTATTAAAAAGCAAAGGCATCACTTTGGCAACAAAGGTCCATACAGTCAAAGCTATGGTTTTTCCAGGAGTCATGTACAGATGTGAGAGTTGAACCATAAAGAGGGCTGAGTGCATAAGAATTGATTATTTTGAACTGTGGTGCTGGAGAAGACTCTTGAGAGTCCCTTGGACTGCAAGACCAAACAAGTCAATCCTAAAGGAAATCAACTCTGAATATGCATTGGAAGGACTGATGCTGAATCTCCAATACTTTCGCCACTCCATGCGAAGAGCCAACTCACTGAAAAAGACCCTGATGCTGGGAAAGATTGGAAGACAGAGGAGAAGGGGACGACAGAGGATAAGATGGTTGGATGGTATCACCGACTCAATGTTCATGAATTGAACAAACTCTGGGAGATAACGAAGGATGGGGAAGCCTGGAGTGCTGCAGTCCATGGGGTCACAGAGGGTCAGACATGACTTAGTGATGGAACAACAACAACAACAATATTTTAAAAGCAACCAAAAAAACAGGTGATTAGTAACTTAGGAAAAAAACAAAGTTTCGATATAGAACGTGATCATATCTACTGTCTACTATGAACAATATTTACATAGTTGAAATAATATAAACACTGCATATTAATTTAACCAAATACATGCTATAAATATATTGGGGGTGGAGGGAAGAAAAAGTATATGTTTAAAGAATTGTTTCAGGTAGCTAAATCCTATTCTTCCATAGTAGCTAACCAAGAGATAATTCTAAAATTGAAAACGTAAGAAATAGATGTAATAACATTCTATACAGGGATATAGAAAGAATTCCCAGAAGTAGGTAAAAGATTTGAAAGTAGTGGCCTTTGAGAAGCAGAAAGAGGAGATTGAGAGGAAGGGGCAGGTGACTGTAGTCTTTCAGTTTAACTAGTCATGCTATCACATTTTTGAGAACAACACATTTATAATAAAAATTAAATAAAAAAACAAATGCTACATTATCTGCTTTGATAGGATTTTGGATTAATCAGTTGTGTGCAGCTGTCAAAACTCAATGAATGCATACTTTAAGATTTACATATTTCATTGTATATATATTTTACATCAAAAGAAAAACTGATAAACAAAGCCTAAAATTCTAATGACATGCATAAGGACATCTGTAATTTACTTCAAAATCCTTCCCCAAAAAAAGATGGATCAATAAATGGACAGAAGGATGGATAAATACATAATAAAACAAGTACAGTAAAATGTTGACAGTAGATCCTAAGAGGTAGGTATATAGAGGTTTACTGTAAAATTCTTTCCATTTTGCTGTGTGTTTGAAAAGTTTTATAATAAAAGTTTGGAACAAATAAAAACAAATTGAGGGGAGGAGCTAAGATGGCAGAGGAGTAGGACGGGGAGAACACTTTCTCCCTCACAAATTCATCAAAAGAACATTTAAACACCGAGTAAATTCCACAAAACAACTTCTGAATGCTGGCAGAGGACATCAGGCACCCAGAAAAGCACCCAAGTCTTCGAAAGGAGGTAGGAAAAAATATAAAAGACAAAAAAAGAGAGACAAAAGAGGGAGGGACGGATTTCCGTCCCGGGAAGGGAGGCTTAAAAAGAGAGAAGTTTCCAAACACCAGGAAACCTTCTCACTGCCGAATCTGTGCCGAGCCTTGGAAGCACAGAGGGCAACGTAACAGGGAGGAAAAATAAATAAACAATTAAAACCCGCAGATTACGAGCCCTACGGTAACTCCCCCAGTGGAGAAGCAGCGCAGACACCTGCACACACCACTAGCAATTGGGGGCTGGGCAGGGAGGTGTGGCGTGCACTGCATCGCTTAGAGTAAGGATCTGGCCTGCATACCCCGAGCACTATCTGAGCGAAATAATTTGGGTTAGCAAACCAGACTGTGGGATATCTACCACGCGAAAAGCCAGCTCTAACCTAAGACACCGCCAGGCCCACGCACGGAACAAAGGACTGAACAGAGATAGCTGGCTACAGACCA
This sequence comes from Bos javanicus, assembly GCF_032452875.1. Taxonomy (NCBI): domain Eukaryota; kingdom Metazoa; phylum Chordata; class Mammalia; order Artiodactyla; family Bovidae; genus Bos; species Bos javanicus. The sequence continues at coordinate 130,773,992 of NC_083897.1, forward strand.
TCCCCCTCCAGTGACAGGCAGCCAGAGCCGGAAGGGGGCATTCGCAGCCCCAGAGAGACATTATCTATAAAACTGTAAGCAGGCTTCTTTGCTAACTAAAACTTCTTGGGGGTCTGGATGGTCAACATCCGCCTGAGAAGGTGCGCCTGTTGTACACCTAGATAACTGAGCGGTGGGGAGGCGATAAGTAGCAGCAATCGCGCTCGCCAAACACCTCATCACCTTGAGCTGCTCGGACCTGGGAAGGGCACAAAACGCAGGCCCAACCAAGTCTGCGCCTCTGAGGACTACCCGAGTGCCTGAACCTGAGAGGCTTGGACCTGGGAGGTGCAAGCAGCCCAGGGCCAGACACAGATGGTTCCCGGCGGAGCAGCCTAGAGCCTGAGCAGTGTGGGCAGGGAAGCTACACGTGCCGTGAGCGGGGGCAGACCCAGTGTGGCTGAGGTACTGCGAGCACACGCCAGTGGTTATTTGATTGCAGCGTCCCTCCTTCTCCACATCGTGACTGAACAAGCCAGCCTAAAAAAAAAAAAAAAAAGTGTCCTCCACCGTCCCCTTTGTGTCAGGGTGGAAACCAGACACTGAAGAGACCAACAAACAGAAGAATCTATAACAGAGGGAACCACCTTGGAAGCTACAGGCAATAGATTAAAACCCTGTGGTTAATACCGACTACATAGGAAGGGGCCTATAGATCTTGAGAAATATAAGTCGAATCAAGGAACTAGCTGAAAATGAACTGAACCCACAATACCCACAACAAAACTAGAGAAAGTCCTAGATATATTTTAACTATTTTTACGATCATTCTTTCTTTCTTTTTTTAAAATTTTTTAAACAATTTTAAGTCCTCTATTATTCCTTTAATTTTCACTTTTATAACCTACTATTACTTAGCCAAAAAAAGACCCTATTTTTTTAAAAGCAAACTTCATATATATATATATATTCTTTTAATAATTTTTTTGATTTTTTTTTTTTTGCTTCTTTTCTTTAACATTGCATTTTTGAAATTCCAAACTCTACTCTAGATTTTTAATTTTAGCTTTTTGGTATTTGTTATCAATTTTGTACCTATATTTTTTTTATACAATTTTTGTGACTTTTTTTTCCTTCTCTCTCTTTCTCTTCTTTTATATAACATTGTACATCTGAAATTCGAAACTCTACTCTAGGTTTTTAATTTATGCTATTTGCTATTTGTTATCAATTTTGTACCTATACTTTCTTTATAATTTTTGCGACTTTGTTTGTTTTTGTTTGTTTGTTTTTTTCTCTCTTTATTTTCCTTCTTCTTTTCTTTAACATTGTATTTTTGAAATTCCAAACTCTAGATTTTTAATTTCTGCTTTTATGTATTTGTTACCAATTTTGTACCTTTAAGAACCCAATCTTCAGTACTCATTTATCACTAGGGAGCGAGATTACTGGCTTGACTGCTCTCTCTGCCTTTGGACTCTCCTTTTTCTCCACCAGGTTGCCTGTGTCTCCTCCCTAACCCCTCTCTACTCTACCCAACTCTGTGAATTTCTGTGTGTTCCAGACGGTGGAGAACACTTAGGGAACTGATTACTGGCTGGATCTGTCTCCCTCCTTTTCATTCCCCCTTTTATCCTCCTGGCCACCTCTGTCTCCTTCCTCCTTCTTCCCTTCTCTGTATAACTCCAGGAACATCTCTGAGCGGTCCAGTTGTGGAGTGCACATGAGGACGTGATTACTGGCTAGCCCACTCTCTCCTCTATTGATTCCACCTCATCTCATTCGGGTCACCTCTAACTCCCTCCTCCCTCTTCTCTTCTCCTTGTAACGCTGTGAAACTCTCTGGGTGACCCTCACGGTGGAGAAACTTTTCATCTTTAACGTAGATGTTTTATCAATGGTGCTGTATAGAAGGAGAAGTTTTGAAATGACTGAAAAATAGGACCGATAACTGGAAGCAGGAGGCTTAAGTCCAAACCCTGACTCCAGGGAACTCCTGACTCCAGGGAACATTAATTGACAGGAGCTCATCAAATGCCTCCACACCTACACTGAAACCAAGTACCACACAAGGGCCAACAAGTTCCAGGGCAAGACATACCAAGCAAATTCTCCCAGCAACAAAGGAACACAGCCCTGAGCTCCAAGATACAGGCTGCCCAAAGTCACCCCAAAACCATAGACATCTCATAACTCATTACTGGACACTTCATTGCACTCCAGAGAGGACAAATACAGCCCCATCCACCAGAACACCGACACAAGCTTCCCTAACCAAGAAACCTTGACAAGCCACCTGTACAAACCCACACAGAGTGAGGAAACGCCACAATAGAGAGAACTCCACAAACTGCCAGAATACAGAAAGGACACCCCAATCTCAGCAATTTAAACAAGATGAAGAGACAGAGGAATACCCAGCAGATAAAGGAACAGGATAAATGCCCACCAAACCAAACAAAAGAGGAAGAGATAGGGAATCTACCTGATAAAGAATTCCAAATAATGATAGTGAAATTGATCCAAAATCTTGAAATCAAAATGGAATCACCGATAAATAGCCTGGAGACAAGGATTGAGAAGATGCAAGAAAGGTTTAACAAGGACCTAGAAGAAATAAAAAAGAGTCAATATATAATGAATAATGCAATAAATGAAATTAAAAACACTCTGGAGGCAACAAATAGTAGAATAAAAGAGGCAGAAGATAGGATTAGTGAATTAGAAGATAGAATGGTAGAAATAAATGAATCAGAGAGGAAAAAAGAAAAACGAATTAAAAGAAATGAGGACAATCTCAGAGACCTTCAGGACAATATTAAACACTACAACATTCAAATCATAGGGGTCCCAGAAGAAGAAGACAAAAAGAAAAACCATGAGAAAATACTTGAGGAGATAATAGTTGAAAACTTCATTAAAATGGGGAAGGAAATAATCACTCAAGTCCAAGAAACCCAGAGAGTCCCAAACAGGATAAACCCAAGGCGAAACACCCCAAGACACATATTAATCAAATTAACAAAGATCAAACACAAAGAACAAATATTAAAAGCAGCAAGGGAAAAACAACAATTAACACACAAGGGAATTCCCATAAGGGTAACAGCTGATCTTTCAATAGAAACTCTTCAAGCCAGGAGGGAATGGGAAGACATACTTAAAATGATGAAAGAAAATAACCTACACCCCAGATTATTGTACCCAGCAAGGATCTCATTCAAATATGAAGGAGAAATCAAAAGCTTTACAGACAAGCAAAAGCTGAGAGAATTCAGCACCACCAAACCAGCTCTCCAACAAATACTAAAGGATATTCTCTAGATAGGAAACACAAAAACGGTGTATAAATTCGAACCCAAAACAATAAAGTAAATGACAACGGGATCATACTTATCAGTAATTACCTTAAACGTAAATGGGTTGAATGCCCCAACCAAAAGACAAAGACTGGCTGAATGGATACAAAAACAAGACCCCTACATATGTTGTCTACAAGAGACCCACCTCAAAACAGGAGACACATACAGACTGAAAGTGAAGGGCTGGAAAAAGATTTTTCATGCAAATAGGGACCAAAAGAAAGCAGGAGTAGCAATACTCATATCAGATAAAATACACTTTAAAACAAAGGCTGTGAAAAGAGACAAAGATGGTCACTACATAATGATCAAAGGATCGATCCAAGAAGAAGATATAACAATTATAAATATATATGCACCCAACACGGGAGTGCCGCAATATGTAAGACAAATGCTAACAAGTATGAAAGGAGAAATTAACAATAACAAAATAATAGTGGGAGACTTTAATACCCCAATCACACCTATGGATAGATAAACTAAACAGAAAATTAACAAGGAAGCACAAACTTTAAATGATACAATAGACCAGTTTGACCTAATTGATATCTATAGGACATTCCATCCCAAAACAATGAATTTCACCTTTTTCTCAAGCACACATGGAACCTTCTCCAGGATAGATCACATCCTGGGCCATAAATCTAGGCTTGGTAAATTCAAAAAAATAGAAATCATTCCAAGCATCTTCTCTGACCACAATGCAGTAAGATTAGATCTCAATTACAGAAGAAAAACTATTAAAAATACCAACATATGGAGGCTGAACAACACGCTGCTGAATAACCAACAAATCACAGCAGAAATCAAAAAAGAAATCAAAATTTGCATAGAAACGAAAGAAAATGAAAACACAACAACCCAAAACGTGTGAGACACTGTAAAAGCAGTCCTAAGGGAAAGTTCATAGCAATACAGGCATACCTCAAGAAACAAGAAAAAAGTCAAATAAATAACCTAACCCTACACCTAAAGCAACTAGAAAAGGAAGAAATGAAGAACCCCAGGGTTAGTAGAAGGAAAGAAATCTTAAAAATTAGGGCCGAAATAAATGCAAAAGAAACAAGAGACCGTAGCAAAAATCAACAAAGCCAAAAGCTGGTTCTTTGAAAGGATAAATAAAATTGACAAACCATTAGTCAGACTCATCAAGAAACAAAGGGAGAAAAATCAAATCAATAAAATTAGAAATGAAAATGGAGAGATCACAACAGACAACACAGAAATACAAAGGATCGTAAGAGACTACTATCAACAATTATATGCCAATAAAATGGACAACGTGGAAGAAATGGACAAATTCTTAGAAAAGTACAACTTTCCAAAACTGGACCAGGAAGAAATAGAAAATCTTAACAGACCCATCACAAGCACATAAATTGAAAACGTAATCAAAAATCTTCCAGCAAACAAAAGCCCAGGTCCAGACGGCTTCACAGCTGATTTCTACCAAAAATTGAGAGAAGAGCTAACACCTATCCTGCTCAAACTCTTCCAGAAAATTGCAGAGGAAGGTAAACTTCCAAACTCATTCTATGAGGCCACCATCACCCTAATACCAAAACCTGACAAAGATCCCACAAAAAAAGAAAACTACAGACCAATATCACTGATGAACATAGATGCAAAAATCCTTAACAAAATTCTAGCAATCAGAATCCGACAACACATTAAAAAGATCATACACCATGACCAAGTGGGCTTTATCCCAGGGATGCAAGGATTCTTCAATATCCGCAAATCAATCAATGTAATACACCACATTAACAAATTGAAAAATAAAAACCCTATGATTATCTCAATAGATGCAGAGAAAGCCTTTGACAAAATTCAACATCCATTTATGATAAAAACTCTCCAGAAAGCAGGAATAGAAGGAACATACCTCAACATAATAAAAGCTATATATGACAAACACACAGCAAACATTATCCTCAATGGTGAAAAATTGAAAGCATTTCCTCTAAAGTCAGGAACAAGACAAGGGTGCCCACTTTCACCATTACTATTCAACATAGTTTTGGAAGTTTTGGCCACAGCAATCAGAGCAGAAAAAGAAATAAAAGGAATCCAAATTGGAAAAGAAGAAGGAAAACTCTCACTGTTTGCAGATGTCATGATCCTCTACATAGAAAACCCTAAAGACTCCACCAGAAAATTCCTAGAACTAATCAATGATTATAGTAAAGCTGCAGGATATAAAATCAACACATAGAAATCCCTTGCATTCTTATACACTAATAATGAGAAAATAGAAAGAGAAATTAAGGAAACAATTCCATTCACCATTGCAACGGAAAGAATAAAATACTTTGGAATATATCTACTGAAAGAAACTAAAGACCTATATATAGAAAACTATAAAACACTGGTGAAAGAAATCAAAGAGGACACTAATAGATGGAGAAATATACCATGTTCATGGATTGGAAGAATCAATATAGTGAAAATGAGTATACTACCCAAAGCAATTTATAGATTCAATGCAATCCTTATCAAGCTACCAATGGTATTCTTCACAGAGCTAGAACAAATAATTTCACAATTTGTATGGAAATATAAAAAACCTCGAATAGCCAAAGCTATCTTGAGAAAGAAGAATGGAACTGGAGGAATCAACCTGCCTGACTTCAGGCTCTACTACAAAGCCACAGTCATCAAGACAGTATGATACTGGCACAAAGACAGAAATATAGATCAATGGAACAAAATAGAAAGCCCAGAGATAAATCCACGCACATATGGACACCTTATCTTTGACAAAGGAGGCAAGAATATACAATGGATTAAAGACAATCTCTTTAACAAGTGGTGCTTTGAAAACTGGTCAACCACTTGTAAAAGAATGAAACTAGACCACTTTCTAATACCATACACAAAAATAAACTCAAAATGGCTTAAAGATCTAAACGTAAGACCAGGAACTATAAAACTCCTAGAGGAGAACATAGGCAAAACATTCTCTGACATACATCACAGCAGGATCCTCTATGACCCACCTCCCAGAATATTGGAAATAATAGCAAAAATAAACAAATGGGACCTAATTAAACTTAAAAGCTTCTGCACAACAAAGGAAACTATTAGCAAGGTGAAAAGACAGCCTTCAGAATGGGAGAAAATAATAGCAAAGGAAGCAACTGACAAACAACTAATCTCAAAAATATACAAGCAACTCCTACAGCTCAACTCCAGAAAAATAAATGACCCAATCAAAAAATGGGCCAAGGAACTAAATAGACATTTCTCCAAAGAAGACATACAAATGGCTAACAAACACATGAAAAGATGTTCAACATCACTCATTATCAGAGAAATGCAAATCAAAACCACAATGAGGTACCATTTCACGCCAGTCAGAATGGCTGCGGTCCAAAACTCTACAAGCAATAAATGCTGGAGAGGGTGTGGAGAAAAGGGAACCCTCTTACACTGTTGGTGGGAATGCAAACTAGTACAGCCACTATGGAGAACAGTGTGGAGATTCCTTAAAAAACTGGAAATAGGACTGCCTTATGATCCAGCAATCCCACTGCTGGGCATATACACTGAGGAAACCAGAAGGGAAAGAGACACGTGTACCCCAATGTTCATCGCGGCACTGTTTATAATAGCCAGGACATGGAAGCAACCTAGATGCCCATCAGCAGATGAATGGATAAGAAAGCTGTGGTACATATACACAATGGAGTATTACTCGGCCATTAAAAAGAATACATTTGAATCAGTTCTAGTGAGGTCCATGAAACTGGAGCCTATTATACAGAGTGAAGTAAGCCAGAAAGAAAAACACCAATACAGTATACTAATGCATATATATGGAATTTAGAAAGATGGTAACAGTAACCCTGTATACGAGACAGCAAAAGAGACACTGATGTGTAGAACAGTCTTATGGAGTCTGTGGGAGAGGGAGAGGGTGGGATGATTTTGGAGAATGACATTGAAACATGTATAATATCAGGTATGAAATGAGTCGCCAGTCCAGGTTCGATGCACGATACTGGATGCTTAGGGCTGGTGCACTGGGACGACCCAGAGGGATGGTATGGGGAGGGAGGAGGGAGGAGGGTTCAGGATGGGGAGCACATGTACGTGTTGCGGATTCATTTCAATATTTGGCAAAACCAATACAATATTGTAAAGTTTAAAAATAAAATAAAACTAAAAATTAAAACAAAACAAAACAAATTGAGCACTAAAATTCAAGAGAGAATGTTCTGTCTGGTGTACCAGCTAGGTAAACTTTAATTTTAAAATGCCACTTGCTTTTCAGAAGCATCCTGTAGCCATTTGACCCACAGATGACTGGTCAAATCAAAGAGGGCAGTGACACGTGAAGATGAGGGCAGAATGATATTTCTTGTTGGCACTTTTACCAGTTTCTCTACAGGGTACGTATGTTGTGCAACAATGAATTTTTAATCCATCTTAGCAAGATTTGTCCTCTGGTTATAAATATCCCTGTTGTCACATGCTCACCTATTTCTTAGCTCCAATTGAATTGTAAAATCATCCAAGCTATAGTTTATAACCTCCAGGATCACACACCCAGTGGTTCATCAATATCAGTTTTCTATACCACAGAGAAAAAGTAGCTCCCTGGAATAACAGATTAAGGAACAAATTAGCCAGAATGTCTGGGGAATAGAATCATACAATTTTCATTACAATGACTCTTAGGGCTTGGATCCAGTCTCGTTGTGAAGAAACTAAGTGTAAGAGAGATTAAGTGACATATCCAGAGTGATATAGCTATTTAGTGTGATTATCTTTGGGTATTTGCTTCTTTATGTCCATTTCAACTATTAAATAAGTCTATGGGATATGACACACATATACTTGAATAAACAGCCACCCTTCCCCCAAAGAGGCACTTGATTAAAAAAAAAAAAGAACAAAACTATGGGACAGGACTTAAGAGATGGTTACTGAGCCACACTTGGGTTTGCTTGCCTGACTTGCAGCAAAATCAATCTACTGACATGGGGTTGGGTGAAGGAAAGGACAGTGTTTATTGCAGGGCCAAGCAAGGAGAATGGGTAGCGCATGATCAAAAGACCTGAACCCCCTGATGGATTTCAGGGAAGGGTTTTTAGAGGCAACATTATTAGGTTTGAAGGTTGTAGGGTGCATGATCAGCTTGTGGACATTCTTCGAATTGGTTGTGGTGAGGTCACTGAGTGGTATATTGGAAGTTAACATCATCAACCTTCTGGTTCCTACCAGTCTGGGGTCTACATGCTTGTGGTCAGCATGCAGTTTCTCTCTGACACTTGGTAGGGTTTTAGTATCCTCAAAAACAATTCAAGGAATGGCTCAGGATATTATCTATAACCCTTAAGGAGGAACTAAAGGTCTTTGATTTTATTTTATGGTTAAACTACTGTAATTTTGTCTTGCTTGACTGATATTGTTGTTGTTTCTGTATTTTCTCACTTCTCTGATTAAATATGCTCTTTGGAATGTGGGGAAGGTCTAAGAGGCTAAATCCTTTTTACAAACAAGAGGTAGGAGACATGGAGGGTATGTTGCCAGGAAGGCCCCACAGAGTCTGGCTCAGTTTCAAGACCACAAGTTCCTATCCAGTCTGTTTGTAGGGTGAAGTGGGAGCAGGAGGATGTTAAGTGAGTGAAAAGTGTCTGTGGTAAAATTAGTGATACACACTACCTTGTGGATGAAGCCCGAGCATATTACACTGAGAAGCCAAACACAAAAAGGTCACATATTGTATGATTCCATTTATATGAAATATCCAAAACAGGCAAATCCATAGAGACAGAAAGCAGACTCATGGTTGCCAGGGGCTGGGCAGAAGGCAAATGAGGAGTAACTGCTTACTGGATATGGGTTTTATTTTGAGGTAAATAAAATGCTTTGGACCTAAATATAAATGAGTATATTATGAATGTACCAAATGCTACTGAATTGTTCCCTTCAGAATGGTTAATTTTATATTATGTACATTTCACCTCAATAAAGAAAATACACGTCGAATGAGAACAAAAGCAAACATAGCAACATGTTAACAACTGGTGGATCTAGGTACCGGCCATCAGGAATTCATCGTACTTATGCTAGCAACATTTCTGTTAGGTTTAAAATTTTTCTTATACAATCTTTTTAAAAGAAAAGGTTAATAAAAATAAAATATCTCTAGGAAAAAAAGAAATCATTTAGTGATATTGCAAAATTGAGGTCACCAGTTGCAATCTAAAATTCATACAGTTTCATATCTATCATTTGATCACTGGCATGTCAAAAGTAGGAACAACTCTTACTTCATTGGCTGGTAAGGTTTCTAACAATGAAAATTACTTTCCAGGGGAGTCACAAGCCAACACTCTTTAACTTCAGAACCTATTAACACGCAGATTTCTGAACATCAGCACCTAAAAATACATGCATTGGGTCCTTTTGAACAGGTGGTAGTAAGATGTGGTTTAACTGAAGGGTCTGAGCTTTGGAAATTACATGTGTATATTCTGGCTTTGTCACCCTCAGATGAGTTTTACCAATCCACTGATGGATAAAAGCAAAAGGGTGCAAGCTGACTAAGTTTCACAGGAGTAACACTAGGAGCACAGGTGACCATTTTGACCCTTGCACAGAGTGTCCTGAAACTCAATCAGTGATATAGTAAAGATAATATCCCATCCTGTAACCTCGTAACAACCAGAAAATGGCATGTCTGCCTCTAATGCACAGTGGGTCCAACGGAGTTAATGCCTCCCTGGTTTCTTACAGGTCCAACACCTAATTCTAAATTCCCCATTCAACCATGTCTGAGGCCTGAGACAACAGATCAAGCCTGTCTACACAGGGCGAGAGGCTAATTGCTTCTCTGACCAAGATGTACACACACAAAAAAGTACATAAAGATGCGAAAGGTTATATCGTAATGTGAGCATGCTTAACACTACTGAAGCTGTACATTTAAAAATAGTTAAGATGGTGGACTGAATGTTATGTGTTTTCTACCACAATAATTTAAAAATACATAAGACCCAAGTTTCAGTTTTCACACAGCAGACATGAGAATGGCTTCCTTTGTGTCCAAAATGAAGGTACACTGCCAATCTGTAAAGCCGGATGCAACTTAACACACTTCAAATGAAATACAAGCTGTTCCTATGGAGGAAAAAAAAATAACCTAGAAAAACACTCAAGCCTCTGCACACATCTATGTTCAGTAAGAAAAATGGACGTAAGAACAGGTTGTGGCAGAAGGACATTAAAAATAGAAAAGAACTATTGAGTTGAAGGTGTTACCTCAAGAGATAAGTACCAATAAACACTGTAGAGCAGCAGTCTCCATATACCAGATGATGATGGGAATGGATCCATTCCCATTTAGGGTTTACTCATCGCTTCTGAGATGCCATTTATTCTTTATCTTGACACTGCTTTGGATTTACCAAATCACTAAAGGGAATGGGAAGTTCAGTTCATGAATATAACCTTTGTAGGATGACTAATACAAGGATGTTCCACTTCAATAACTGAGTTCTTTTTCATTTTTTCTTGCAAAATTTTAAATTTTCCCAGAATTTTGATCATGCCTATAAAAACAAATCTATGTTCAACCAACAGGGCCTCTTCATTCACACTTTAACACCCAAGGGGTAATAGTTTCAAAAGACTAAAATGCTATTCTTCTCTAAGTGTTATCTATATCGCAGTGAGTCTTGTCTAAAGATTTTGTAGAAGCCTTCACTGGAGGGATTTCAAGTATGGAAACAGATGAAGGAGGAAATATCTGGAGTGGTGAATCCTGCCAAGTAAGTAGAGGCCAGCTCTGACTTTCATTCTATTTCTGTTTTCCTTCATTTCACCTTATGCCCAGAAGTTTGTATAAGTAGACCTTTGATTGTGATAAAAACAGTGTCTTAATTTCGGACCTAATAACACTTCAGAATAAATGCAGGGAGTTCCCTGGTGGTTCAGTAGTTAGAATTCCAAGCTCTCACTGCCAACGGCCTGTGTTTGATCCTGCTCAGGGAACTAAAATCCCACAAGTGACACAGTGCAGACAAAAAGAAAAGAAGAATCCAAGTTTTCACAGAAGTGAGAATTTGGGAGAGCATGTTTTCCAAATATGCTTACATAGGCATTACTTTTTCATTCATCAGTTCAGCGCTAACCTTGTCGTGGACGTTTGAAAAGATGGCCACAAATTCTCTGACACTCCTCCCATAAATTGGCAGGGTCTAATTCTCCCCTTCTACTGCCTTGAACCTGGCCTGGCCTTATTTGGAAGAAACAGAATTTAGGAGAAGTGATGCTACGTGACTTCCAAGGCCTGGCAGCTTCTGCTTAGTTCTCTCTGAATACCTGCTCTCTGGATAGCTCTCTCTTGGGACCCAGCCACCATGCTCTGAGAATCCCAGGACAAATGCAGAGGACAGGTGTAGGTACTCTGGTGGACAACCCAAACTGCAGTCCTACCTGACACCCGGGATCAGCTGCCAGGCTTGTACAAGCCATCATGGATGACCAGTGCAGCTGAGATTCTGATGACTGTAGGCACAGCGGACACGTGACTGCAACTGTGTGAGAGACCCCAGTGAGAACTGCTCAGCTGCAACTTCCCTGAATGTCTGACCCACATAGTGGTGAGCAAGGTAAAATTTTAGTATGTATAAAATTACCCTGAATTTGGGGGTAATTTGTTATATAGCAATAGGTAGCTCAGCAAAAGAGAACAGAATATGAAACTTTATAGCAACAGAACTTTTCAAGCAAAAAAATAAAATTAAGATGATTTGGCCACAAAATGGTCCATTTGTTTTTTTTTTTTTTCTCCCCATTTAAACATGAGCATTTACAAGTTCAGAGATCTGTGTTTTTATGTTGCTCAGAGTAGAAAGATATAGATTAAGAAATGTAATTTTAACAGTTAAAACCATAGATATTTCATGTAATCAAAATATATTGTCAGACACTGTAATAGAGATCAGCACAAAATCTGTCCTCAAGGAACAAATAGTCTAGTCGGATAAATGGCATGTTAAAAAAAATTTCAATGAGTTTCATGTGCATAAAATCCTTACAATATTTCCAGGCACGTCCTAAGTGTCATGTACCTGCAAACAAAGTAAATAAATATACATTCACTTATTTATTTGACAAATACTTACTTATCATCTTCTCCATGGCAGGCCCCACGTGAGGTGCTCAACATTCAGAAGACTCAACATTCAGAAAACTAAGATCATGGCATCTGATCACATCACCTCATGGAAAATGGATGGGGAAAGAGTGACAGACTTCTTTTTGGGGGGCCTCCAAAATCACTGCAGATGGTGACTGCAGCCATGAAATTAAAGATGCTTGATTCTTGGAAGAAAGTTATGACCAATCTAGACAGTGTATTAAAAAGCAGAGACATTACTTTCCTAACAAAGGTCCGTCTAGTCAAGCTACAGTTTTTACAGTAGTCATGTATGGATGTGAGAATTGGACTGTAAAGAAAGGTGAGCCCCGAAGAATTGGTGCTTTTGAACTGTGGTGTTGGAGAATACTCTTGAGAGTCCCTTGAACGGCAAGGAGATCCAACCAGTCCATCCTAAAGGAAATCAGTCCTGAATATGCAGTCCTGAATAAGGACTGATGCTGAAGCTGAAACGCCAATACTTGGCCATCTGATGGAAAGAACTGACTCACTGGAAAAGACCCTGATGCTGGGAAAGACTGAAGGTGGGAGGAGAAAGGGACAATAGAGGATGAGATGGTTGGATTGCATCACTGGCTCGACGGACAGGAGTTTGAGTAAATTCTGGGAGTTGGTGATGGACAGGGAGGCCTGGCATGCTGCAATGCATGGGGTCACAAAGAGTTGGACTTGACTGAGCTACTGAACTGAACCAAACATGTCGGGGCCCGTGTGAAGTGCTAGACAGAGTGCTGAATAAAGAGTTTACATTCAGAGGAGAGGACAGATACTGAACATTCAACAAGCATGGGTATCCTGGAAGCATTCCTGGGATGCTTGGGAAGTCAGAGAAGGCTGCTGATCCCAGGAAAGCCAAAGGCTAGGCTAGACCAGGCCAAGGCTAGAGAGATTTAGCAGCATGTCTGACAGCCAAATAACAAGAAGAGAAAAGTAGTTTACCCCAGACCCAAATGGAAATCTAATATGTAAAGTCAAATTTGGGAGAGTCCTGAAGGCCAGTGAGGCAATCAAGATCTGTTCCACAAATTCCACACTGGATCAGAAGGAAAGTCCAAGTGCAGAGACAAGCACTGGACTGCATGCATTGGACCACACATGAGAGCTCAAGAAGACAATGTTGTTGGAATAGAAGACTGGGCACAGTGCTCAAGCCTCTGGTACTTTGGCACTAGAAATAGAGTAGAACACCCATTGCACAAACAGGTCTAGACCAAGATATATTACAGCTGAGGCAACCTCAGAATTAGATATGTGCTTCTGATGCTGTCCTTCCAATATTAATGCAACCTTTTCTTACTGAGGGAGTAGAACTGGCATCAGGATGGTTTTTGTTATTTCTACTGTCTACTTCGCTAAAGTAGGACTGATTTGTAAGTTGATGGTTATAGAAGTAGTCACACATGTAGATCTGAGTTAAATGGTACCATATTTCTGATTTTCATTGGAAATGGTATTACCTTTACAGATTGGTGCTCAGAGCAATTATACACTTGGTCTGTCTTTTAACTTGGCTCTGAGCCCGAAGGATCCCAGAATACAAGTGTCTGCTAATTGCCCTGGTGTGAATGGCCAAGGGCTGGTGTGTGTGTATGTGTATATGCATACAAATAAAAGTGTATCTGTGTGTTATTGTTTGTATGTATGTGTGCATGTGTGTGTGTATGTGCATGCATGTGTCCCTCCTCCTGAACAAGGTGGATTCTACCAGGGTTAGAAATATGTCAGTAGTATTGAATCATCTAAATTTTATCACTTGCGAGTTTAAAACTCAACACTTTTTATATAGCCTTTTCTCTTTTTTATTCAAACCCCAGAGCTTGGATTCAGGAGTCTGCAAGCATGGAGTCCACCCAAAGATGGGCACAATAAAGGATTAACATGGTAGAGACCGAGTAGATGCTGAAGAGATCAAGAAGAGATGGAAAGAATACACAGAAGAACTGTATAAAAAAGATCTTAATGAACCAGATCACTACAATGGTGTGGTTAGTCACCCAAACCCAGACATTCTGGAGTGTGAAGCCAAGTGGGCCTTAAGAAGCACTGCTGTTAATAAAGCTAGTGGATGCGATGGAATTCCAAAAGAACTATCCAAATCTCTAAAGGAGGATGCCATCAAAATGTTGCATTCATTATGTCAACAAATCTGGAAGACCCAGCAGTGGCCACAGGACTGGAAAAGTCCTCAACCCAATTCCCAAGAAAGGTGGTACTAAAGAATGTTCTAACCATCAGACAATTGCACTCATTTCCCATGCTAGTAAGGTCATGCTTAAAATCTTGCATGCTAGGCTTCAGAATTAGATGAATCAAGAACTTCCAGATGTCCACGCTGGGTTTAGAAAAAGAAGAGGAACTAGAGATCAAATTGCCAACAGTTGCTGGAGTATAGAAAATGCAAGGGAATTTCAGCAAAACAGCTATCTCGGTTTCATTGACTACATGAAAGCCTTTGACTGTATAGATCATGACAAACTGTGGAAAGCTCTTAGAGAGATGGGAATACCAGACCCTCTTACTTGTCTCTTGAGAAACCTGTATGCAGGTCAAGAAGCAACAGTTAAAACCCTGTATGGAACAACTGATTGGTTTAAGATTGAGAAAAGAGTATGACAGGGCTGTCTGCTGTCACTCTGTCTAACCTATATGCACAGCACATCAGGAGAAATGCCAGGCTGGATGAATTGCAAGTCTGAATCAAGACAGGCAGGAGAAACATCAACAGCCTCAGATATGCAGATGATATCACTCTAATGGCAGAAAGCAAAGAGGAACTATAGGGCCTCTTGATGAGGGTGAGGGAGGATAGTGAAAGAGCGGGCTTAAAACTAAATATTCAAAACACTAAGGGCATGCCTTCTAGCCCGATTACTGCATGGCCAATAGAGGGGGAAAAGGTGGAAGTAGTGACAGATTTCCTCTTCTTGGGCTCCAAAACCACTGCAGATAGCAACTGCAGCCATAAATTCAGAAGACAATTGCTTCTTGGCAGGAAAGCAATGACAAACCTAGACAGTGTGTTTAAAAGCAGAGACGTTACTCTGCCAACAGAGGTCCATATAGTCAAGGCTATGGTTTTCCCAGTCATCATGTATGGCTGTGAGATCAGAACGCCAAAGAATTAATGCCTTCGAACTGTGGTGCTGGAGAAGACTCCTGAATGTCCCTTGGACCACAAGGGGTCAAACCAGTCAATCTTTTTTTCTTTTTTTAACCTTACACTATTGTATTGGTTTTGCCATACATCAACATGTATCCGCCACGGGTGTACACGTGTTTCCCATCCTGAACCCCCTCTCATCTCCATCCCCATACCATCCCTCTGGGTCATCCCTGTGCACCAGCCCCGAGCATCCTGTATCATGCATCGAACCTGGACTTGCAATTCATTTCGCATATGATATTATACATGTTTCAATGCCATTCTCCCAATCATCCCACCCTCGCACTCTCCTGCAGAGTCCAAAAGACTGTTCTATACATCTGTGTCTCTTTTGCTGTCTCACATACAGAGTTATCATTACCATCTTTCTAAATCCCATATATATGTGTTAGTATACTGTATACTATCCAGTCAATCTTAAGGGAGATTAAGCCTGAATATTCACTGGAAGGATTGATGCTGAAGCTGAAGCTCCAGTATTTTGGTCATCTGATGCAAACAGAAAACTCATTGGAAAAGTCCCTGATGCTGGGAAAGATCGAGGGCAGGAGAAGAGGGTGTCAGAGGATGAGATGGCTGAACGGCATCACTGATGCATATGAACATGAACTCGGGCAAACTCTGGAAGATGGTGAGGGACATGGAGGCCTGGCATGCTGCAGTCCATGGGGTCACAAAGAGTGGGATATGACTGGGCAACTGAACTACAAACATGGTAAAGCCATGCCTGTGATCCTTAATGGCTGTAAGACCCTGGGCAGGTTCTCAACCCCATTAAGTGGTAGTTTCCTGCGCTTTAAAATGGGGATAATAATATTTCACTCCTAAGATTGCTGTGAAGGAAAAACAGCATACTGAAAGCATTGAATGTGATTCCTGGATCATCATAAGCACTAAGTAGATGCTCTTATGGTTAGAATTGTAGGTACTAAACAAGGGCTACAAACATCCAGATACCACCCAAACTAGGGTTTACACTCATTTCCCAACATTACAGTGTGCCTTATAAATAGTTAAAATACTAAACAAACTGTAGACATAACTAAAGCAACCCAATTAAAATGCTTCATCATTTGCCACTTTAGAAGGTACTCAAAAGCTAGGCAATTCTCTTCTAGACAAACAGATGGCCATTTCTCATCTTAATATAGGTAGGATGTTTTTGTGAACACAAGCTGATCTGGCTTAAAAATCCAAGCATTCTTTTAGCTCTACATAAATTAATAACTCAAAAGAAAAATTTTAAAGAACAAACTGCCATTTTGCTAAAATGACAGTCCATTAATGGATGCCTCTAAACTTAGCAAGCTCTCCAGCTGTCTTATCGGTGGGTTTTTGTTGTCTCCCTCAAATGCACACTGATGGCCAGATCTCAGCAGCATCAGATGGAATGAGATGCAGCTAGCCAACAGTCCAGGACCACCTTCTTCCTGGGGTAGATATTAACCCTGCTATAGTGGACATTTAATCCATTAACTAACGATGAAAAAGGAGGGATAAGAGTGTTATATCCTGACATTCATAGTTTCAAACAACCTAATGAGACTGTTTGGAAGGCATACTAGGACGCCTTCCAAAGTTGATGAGCTCAACCATTGATGGGAGTAACTGAAGAAAACATTCAGCGCAGTTTGCTTCAACAGTTCTTTTCTGAACTGCCCATGAATCCTGAAACTGAAGTTCATTTGGAGTTTTTTTATACCATGTTTACAGAGATCCTGAACCATGGAAAAGAACAGCTCCTTATCACCAACTGCTCAATCTGTTCATCTATTCATTCACCACTCTATCCATCCATTCATCCATATCTGATCCATCCATCCAGCTGCCCCACAAATACTTACTGAAAGTTCTTCCTCTCATGGAGCTTAACAAGAATTATGTGATATAATATGGTGCTATTATTCTAGAGATAACAATAAATAAAATAAATGAGGGGTGAAGGAATACAGTGCAGTATATGTGTGCAAATTTAAATAGGAGAGAAGGGATGGTCTCAGTAAGTAGGCAATATTTGGGCAATGCCCTGAAGGAGGTAAGGGAATAAACCATGCATATGTCTGAAAGAAGAATGTTCCATATAGAGAAACAGCATGTGCAAAGCTGAGTGTGTACTTTGTGAGATGGAGAAATACCAAGGAGGCCTAACATAGCACAATTCCACTGGTCTATGAGACCAGAAAGCCCTGGTATTTTCCCACACTGTGTTATCCTGGGTTCCCTGGAAAACAGAGCCTGAAGAAAGGTTTAAATGCTAAAGCTTTCATGGGAGGTATAATCCATGGCAGCTAAAGTGAGGAGAAAAGAGGGAGATTCAAATACAAGGTGAGGGACTTCCCTGGTGGTCCAGTGGCTAAGACTCCACACTCCCAAAGCAGGGGGCCTGGGTTCAGTCCCTGGTCTGGGAACTAGATCCTACATGCTGCAAAGAAGAGTTCACACGCCACAACTAAAGATCCCACGAGCCACAACGAAGATTCCGAGCAGCCAAATAAATAAATAAATAAATATTCAAATGTAAGATGATGTCCTGTGATACTGGTCACTGCTTCCCAACAAACTTTCCATCAAACACTATGACAGAAACCGCTGATTCTCTCAGGTGTGTCCACCTGGTACCAAGATGAAAAGAAAGAACTGTGCCCCATTACAGCCCATCAGAGAGGGAACGCATAGGGAACTTAGCTGCTGACTCTCTGCTGTCTCCTGTCTCTACACTGATCAGAGTTTGTCCCACGGGCATTAACTTCCCTGCACATCTACACAGAAAATCATAAGACCTGTGCACTTTATTCTGTGTAAAACTAAAGGTAAATTTCTCTTGAATACTAACAAACGACAAATAGTCTGTTGCTTCAGCCTAGGTCCCAAAGAGAAGATGATGTGTCGCAGGACTAGTGAAATAAACCTTTGTTGATATACGCCACTGAAATTTTAGAGTCAATTTTTGTTGCAGCATAACCTAGCATATCCTGATTGACACAAGGATTCACTGCCCCATTAGCACATTAATGACATGAGGTTTTCAGTAAAGACATCTACTTAATGTTATTTAATTCAGTATTCTCAAACTGTTTTGATTAGTGAATATTCTTTCCACAGAGCACCTTAATATAATGGAAGTAGTTTGACAAAACACCATCTGTATAATCTTCTGCAAGGAGATTGGGCAACACACCCTACTGTGCAATAATTAAAATATTCCCAGATCTTAGCAGTTTGGGTATGAATGATGTCACATTTTTATGCTCAAACTGGACTTCCCGCGTGACCTAGTGGAAAAGAATCCATCTGCCAATGCAGGTACACTGGTTCAATCCCTCCCGGTCCGTATGCCCTGGAGCAACTAAGCCGGTGCACCACAACTACTCAGCCCACGTGCCCTAGAGCCAGTGCTCTGGAAGAGAAGCCACTGCAGTGAGAAGCCCCGGATCTCCCCAACTAGAGAAAGCCCCTGAGCAGCAAAAATCCAGCACAACCAAATATTATCTAAATAAAATTTAAAAAACACACACATTTATGCCCAAATTAAGGATTCCTAGCCCAAGACTACTGTTCTGCTGCATCCCACAGGCCAGCAAGGCCTCACTTGCCCAGTTTCCCGACCAAAGAAAGGGCCCTAAGTCAGCGACAGAGACGAAGACATCATGGTTTACCTGATGGAGGACGCTGCCTGTCTCCAGCAAGGTCCTGGAACAACATCCCATCGTGTGCAACGCTGGAGCAAGCAGGCAGGACAGACACGTTGGCAGGTTTCACTGCTGGGGGCTGGGGGAAGCCAGGATTACCAATTGTACGGGAATTGACCTCAGGTGATCCCTGCCAGGCAGACGCCCTGGAGAAGGAAACGGCTATGCTCGTCTGGAGAATGCCTGGCAGGCTACAGTCAAAGACTGGGACATGGCTTAACATGCACGCGTGCAAGCACGCAGGCACCCACGAACCCAGGCGCCCATGCATGCAAGCACTCAGGCACACGCTTACACACGCAGGAGGCCAAACACGCAGCCATGCACACATGCACGCTGCCACGAACGCACGCATACACACACGCATGCACACACGCACGCAAGCACATACGTAGACACGCACCCATGCACGCATTTGGGCACCCACAGATGCACGTGGACGTCCACGAGAGTACGCATGCGCACACAACACACGCACACAAGCGCGCGCTCACCACGCACGCATGCGCACATAAGAACCCATACTCGTGGGCACCAAGTCTACCGCTGCGCAGAAACAGCTGATCGCGGAAACCAGTTGAGGCGCAGATTCCTCATCAGCCGTTTGGTAAGATATAGTTAGCTGGGCCGTGGGGCAAGGAGGTGGGAAGCTTAGTCCTGCTGGTAGGGTGTAGGTGAAGTAGGCACTAGTCAGACAGAGGAGAGACAGAGAGCAAGAACACAGCCATTTTGAGTGGCTCGATCTTCCAACTGCAACTAGAAATTCCTCGATGCTCCTAGGACTTCACAGGGCAAGTATCTTACAGGTAGTTAGGAAAACGCTTGCGCATGTTCTTCTGAGCTGTGTTTGTTGTCACGTATCTATTGCTACTTCGTGGTTGCCAGGTAGGCACCTATTTCTATTCTATGACTTGCCATTCCCAGCACTCACTTTAAGGTCCTATAGCCCCAGTAGGAGGAGCCTGGTAGGCTGCACTCCAAGGGGTCGCTAAGAGTCGGACATGACTGAGCAACTTCTCTTTCACTTTTCACTTTCATGCATTGGAGAAGGAAATGGCAACCCACTCCAGTGTTCTTGCCTGGAGAATCCCAGGGACCGGGGTGCCTGGTGGGCTGCCGTCTCTGGGGCCGCACAGAGTCGGACAAGACTGAAGCGACTTAGCAGCAGCAGCAGCAGCCCCAGTGTTATGTGATGGTCTCAGAAAGAGTAGGTCTGGGGAGCATAACCCTTCTCGCCCTTTTTTACTTTATCTTGAGTAATTTTTTTTTTCATATTTTATCTCCTCTGCACAATAATCACATAACCCTTTCTTGGGCCCAACATGTCAGAACCTCTGATGAACAGAGCACATTCACCCATTAGGCACTGACCCCTCCCTCTAGGGGGCCCCAGAACTCTCATCAGATGAGGCACAGGGCTGACACCAGGTTAAAAATTTGTCTTCTGTCACCCCTCTATCCAGAGATCTTTCCTCTTTTGCCTCTCAGATGAAAGGGACCTTAAATCAACTCAGGTAAGGCCAGGACGGGCTTCCCTTGTGGCTCAGTGGTAAAGAATCTGCCTGCCAATGCAGGAGATGCAAGAGACACAGGTTCGATCCCTGGCTTGGCAAGATCTCCTGGAGAAGGAAATGGTAACCCACTCCAGTATTCTTGCCTGGGAAATTCCATAGGCAGAGGAGCCTGGCCGGCTACAGTCCATGGGGTCCCAAAGAGACCAACACCTCTCCCCCTCCCACCCTCCCTTATCACTTCTCACCGGAAGTCTTTCTTTCCCACAAGGGCTTAGTGGGACTAAGGGTAATCCCAGCATGGCTTCTGTGGTGGGAGAGGTGATGAGGAGAGGTAGGGGGGAATAAATCTGATTCTGAAAATAGATTGAAATTTAAAATGCAACTGGAAATAAGACCTGGAGCAAATTCACTAAATGATTGATGAATAAACTTAGTAATTAAGTCAACCTAGTTTCTTTACATACGACTTTCCCCCTGAGAATAATCAGCAGAATTCTAAGAAAAGTATTTGCCAAAGTTATCTTATATTTAATTATCCGTAATTCTGTGCAGTGCACAGAGGAAGAAAAAACCTGGTAAGATGGCCAGGTTCATGTCTTGCCTGATAATAGAGGTGAATTTTGTGGCTGTTTTAATTATAATTTTTGAGCTAGAATCAAAAGTTCTTTGCTGTAGAATTTACCAGAAAGAACTTGGCTGACAGCATCTATAGTGATAAAAGGTTTTTGTAGGCATACTTTTTAGGCAAACAGAAGGTAGTGCTTTCACTGGTAAAGCATTGCCTTTGTGACAGTTAATGAAGTCTTTCTCTCCAAGGCAGAAGTGGGATAAACAGGCCATGGTGGATTGGGGGCTCTACCCCTCAAATATAAAGGGGGGGCTGATGAGTCGCTTACACACGTGAGCAGGAGTAGTGAGAATTCCTACTGTGAGCTGGTCCACCTGCTTCCAGTGAGGACTTTCTCCTCAGAGGGGATTGCCCTTAGGCAGAGTGTCATGTGGAGTCAGTCACTTCTTAGCAGAGACCTCAGTTTCCTCATTCTTGAAGATTTCTACAAAAGAAAGCTATTTCCACACCCTGGTGAGTGCTCCAGGAGATACAAAGGGAGTGAGCCAGGGACCCTTTGTTTGATACCTCCTACCAACTGAAGTCACTCAGTCGTGTCCGACTCTTTGCGACCCCATGGACTGTAGCCTATCAGGCTCCTCCGTCCATGGGATTTTCCAGGCAAGAGTGCTGGAGTGGATTGCCATTTCCTTCTCCAGGGGATCTTCCTGACCCATGAATCAAACCCAGATCTCCCGCACTGCAGGCAGATGCTTTACCATCTGAGCCACCAGGGAAGCCCCCCTTACCAACCATAGCTTCACACAACTCTCATTAGTTACCCTGCCTTTGAACTCCTGTCTGGAGGCAGGCACACTGAACCCGTTCCAGATACCTGACTCAGTTGGTCATTTCCTCTTATTATTAGTAAATCATCAGGTTGGCATTTGTGATAAAAAGCAGCAAAGTGGGGGAAGAACTAGAGATAGCAGAAACTTACTCTTCGCTTGCCTGGAATGACTGCTTTCCTTAAATATGCATTGTTTATTTGAAAATATTTAATGAAATCTCCTAGGTAATATTTGATCACAGGTAGTACCCTTGCAAAGTTTTTATTGATAGATAGTGTACATACAGAAGAGTGCATGTAACCTAAATATAAAGCTCACTGAACTTTCAGAACTTTAAACATGCTGTGGCCAATAACCAGATCAATAAAGAGGACTTGGGATTTCCCTAGCAGTCCAGTGGTTAGGACTCCAAGTTTCTACTGCAGGGGGCCTGGTTTCAATTCCTGGTCTGGGAACTAGATCCCACAAGCCACATAGCACAAATAAGTAAATAAATCTTTACCCACAACCCCAGAAGCCCCCTCCCCCAAATACTCATTCCAGACACAGCTTCTCCCCCTTGGGATAACCAATAGCCTGACCCCTAATAGTAGAGATTCCTTTTGCCTGCCTCTGTACTTTATATAAATAGAAACATATAGCCTGTGCTCTTTTTTCCTGACTTCTCTCAGTCAGCATTCTGTTTTTGAGAGCCTTCCTTATTACTCTGTGTAGTGATACATTGTTTCTTCTCATTGCTGCACAGCCCTATAAATACACTAGAATGTGTTTATCTGCTTTCCTGTTGATGGACCTTTGGGTAGTTTCCAGTTCAGTGCTGTTGCAAACACCCAAATTCATGTCCTTTCATCAACATACGTATGCACTGCTTTGGGATATGTACCCAGGAATCACTGGGTCATAGGTTAAGCAGGTGTTCAGCTTTAGTAGGTATCAACTGTTAGCAAACAATTTCTTTGTGGTTGTACCACTTTGCACTTCCACTAGCAGTGACGAGACTACTGGTTGCTCTACAGCCTCTCCTAAAATGTTCTCAGATCAGTCCCCTACCTACTAAGGGATGTGGTATTTCTAGTGGCTCAAAATCCAGATTCTGGAACTAGACTTTCTGGGTTCAAATTCCTGCTTCATCCTTTAATAGGCGTGTGACCTTAGACACCTTACTTAATTTTTCTGTGCCCCAGTTTTTTTCTTTTGTAAAATGAGGACAATAACTAGATCATCTACCTCATAGAGTTAAGGATTAAATGAGTTAATGCATGTAGAACACTAAGATTAGTGCCTGGCATATAGACAGTACTCCATAAATCTTAGATATTATTTTCATTCAAATGCATAAAAAAAATCAGTTGGCACCAGTGCAATAAGAGAGTTGTGTATCTTACTGTAAATGAAATACAAAGTTTCCCACGTATCCTGGGAGGCAGTCAGATAAGTGCCACAAGGGGTCTCTGTATGCAGGAGCAAGATAGCATGCATGTCTCAATCTCGGGCTATGCCAGTCCCAGCTAATCCTTGGGAACTTGTATGTGCAAATTAAACTAGAATGTCAGTGCTCCAAAATATTCATAGGAGAGTATGAACCATGTATACAATCAGTATAAATGGCAGTCTGGGCTTTATTTATTTGGCCAATGAAGCCACTGACATCTCTCCTCTTTAAGTTAGCAGATGAGAGTTTAGTGAATTCTTTACAAACTCTATAAACTTTTACAGTCTCAGATCAGATCAGTCGCTCAGTGGTGTCCGACTCTTTGTGACCCCATGAATCGCAGCACGCCAGGCTTCCCTGTCCATCACCAACTCCCAGAGTTCACTCAGACTCATGTCCATCGAGTCAGTGATGCCATCCAGCCATCTCATCCTCTGCCGTCCCCTTCTCCTCCTGCCCCCAATCCCTCCCAGCATCAGAGTCTTTTCCAATGAGTCAACTCTTCGCATGAGGTGGCCAAAGTACTGGAGTTTCAGCTTTAGCATCATTCCTTCCTAAAGAAACCCCAGGGCTGATCTCCTTCAGAATGGACTGGTTGGATCTCCTTGTAGTCCAAGGGGCTCTCAAGGGTCTTCTCCAACACCACAGTTCAAAAGCATCAATTCTTCGGTGCTCAGCCTTCTTCACAGTCCAACTCTCACATCCATACATGACCATAGGAAAAACCATAGCCTTGACTAGATGAACCTTTGTTGGCAAAGTAATGTCTCTGCTTTTGAATATGCTATTTAGGTTGGTCATAACTTTCCTTCCAAGGAGTAAGCGTCTTTTAATTTCATGGCTGCAGTTTTACAGTCTAGCCCTTGGCAAACACCACTTTAGGAATTAACATAGATGTGGATTTCAGTAAATAACTATAGATTCAGTAAATATTCTATGGAAGAAAGAGAAATGGTAAAGCATGATCATGGGAGAGTAGGTAGGAAGTTCAAAGACATGCAAAGCTGACACTCCAGTCTCCATGAGTGAGTCATTGGCTAGAATTGGCTTTTAATGTTAAATATCAGCAAATACATTTTTTGTGTCCATCTTCTAGCTTTTGTTGTTCTTGTTGAGTCGCTCCGTCTTGTCTCTTTGCCACCCCAGCCTCCTCTGTCCATGGGATTCTCCAGGCAAGAGTACTAGAGTGGGTTGCCATGCCCTCCTCCAGGGGATCCTCCCCACCCAGGGATGGAACCCACATCTCCTGCATTAGCAGGTGGATTCTTTACCACTGAGCCACCAGGGAAGCCCATCTTCTATTACAGCTTGCACTGTGTTTAGCTGGTCAATTGTGTCCAGCTCTTTGCGACCCCATGGACTGTAGCCCTCCAGGCTCCTCTGTCCATGGAATTCTCCAGGCAAGAATACTGGAGTGGGTTACCACACTCTCCTCCAGGGGATCTTTTCAGCCTAGGGATTGAACCCAGGTCTCTGGCATCACAGGCAGAGAATTTTTACCATCTGAGCCACCAGTGTAGCTTGTTGCTGCTGCTGCTAAGTCACTTCAGTTGTGTCCAACGCTGTGAGACCCCATAGACAGCAGCCCACCAGGCTCTGCCATCCCTGGGATTCTCCAGGCAAGAACACTGGAGTGGCTTGCCATTTCCTTCTCCAATGCATGAAAGTGAAAAGTGAAAGTGAAGTCGCTCAGTCATGTCCGACCCTTCGTGACCCAATGGACTGCAGCCTACTAGGCTCCTCTGTCCATGGGATTTTTCAGGCAAGAGTACTGGACTAGGTTGCCATTGCCTTCTCCACCAGTGTAGCTTAGGCGGGTGGCAACTCTGGTTGCCTATTAGAGTCACATGGGGGGAATTCCCTGGTGGTCCAGTGGTTGGGACTCGACGCTTCACACTGCAGACAGGTGTGGGGGAGTGACCAGTGTTTGTTCCCTGATCTGGGAACTAGTATCCCACACACTACTCAGTGTGGTCAAAGAGAATAAAATTACCTGGGGAACTTTAAAAATTTCACATTTCCCCCACCAAAAAAAAAAAAAAAAAGAAAATGCTCAGCTTCTCACCCAGAAATGTCAGTTGAGTTTCTTTGTCATCACGGCCCAGATTTTTTTTTTCTCAAGGTCTCCAAGTGATTCTAATGGGCAGCCAGAAATGGGAAATATTTCCTTCTCAGTATCACTGCAACAATCCTGGTGGTGCTTTCTGAATGGTTGTCTCTTGCAGTGGGGTCACAGGGAGGATCCTGAGTAGTTTCTGTGGAGTCTGTCTGGTTTAGTCAAGAAAAGCTCAAAACACTGGCTCAACAGGTTTTTATCTGGTACATTTTCTCTCCTACCTATAACCTCAGGATATTCCAATCTATTTTAAGCCTTCCTATGGTTTCTAAAGCACAATACTTTCCAAACTGAAGACTTAACCATTTCAAATCTCATGGGCTATGATTCAATCCAGAGCAGAGCTAAACAGAACTTAAGTATCCCAATTAGTAATTGGATTGAAAAAAGACCCGGGAAAGTGCCCTTCATAAAAGAGGGAAAATGTGCTTTATGTGGTGGTGTTGCTATCACCTGTGGTTTCAACTGCAGGAAAAATAGGAAAAAGCCATGGAACAATCATTGTATTGGGTCGGCCAAAAAGTTCATTCTGGTTTTTCCATGAAATGTCACAAGAAACACAAATGCACTTTTTGGCCAATGCAATATTTGAACGTGGGTACATGTGAATTTGAGTTTCTGGGTCAGCCACTTGTTAGCTATGAGTCCTTGCCTTCTCTGAGCAGATGTTTCATGAAAGATGGAAGCAATAGCAGATCTCAGAAGGAAATTTTGTAGAGTAAAGGAGCTAATGTTAGTGGTGCTTGGCAAGCAGTGAGTCCCAAGTAAATGGCAGTTACCCTCGTGTGTTATTTGGCTAAGGCTATGATGCTTCTGCATAGCAAACACCCCACCCCTAAATCTTAGTGGTTGACTAAGATACCACTGATGTTCTTACTCATGTGTCTATGGGTCACTTATGGCAGCTCCGCTTAAGGCTATGAATCAGATTGAGGTCTGTTCATATGTGTCAGAAAACAGAAGGAAAAATTATGAAGAGATAATACATTCTTCCACACTTCCCTTCTGCAGAGTGTCAACAGAGGAGACAAGAAGGGTGTGTAAGGAGGGAAGAAATAAGTAGTTGGATCCCGTAGGAACTCTATCTGTGCCTCATTTGTAAGCGCTTGTCTGGCCTCCTTTGTAGAACTGCTCCAGCACTCGTTGGCAGGCACAGAAAAGCAGTTCTGTGGGCGTGGCAGCTTTCTGGATCCTCCCCCACTCCAGGTATTTGTGATGAGGGACACACTACTCAGAGACAGTCTAGAATTCACCAGAAGCCTTCTTATATTCTGCTTGCAGGAACACATCTAATTTTATTTAGGAAGACAAACAGAAGCAAGAGCTGGTGAAATTCAGCAAAACAGACTATACTATATACCAGGTGTCAAAATAACCAGATCTTTGTCTAAATTCAACCCCTTCTCTTTACCCTTTCCACAACTTTTTAATGTATGGGCGCTGTCTCTTATGATTTGCTCCAAATGACATCTCTTCTCCAGTATATAATAAAGTGAAGTGGCTCAGTCGCGTCCAACTCTTTGGACCCTGTGAACTGTATCCTACCAGGCTCCTCCGTCCACGGGATTCTCCAGGCAAGAGTACTGGAGTGGGTTTCGATTTCCTTCTCCAGGGGATCTTCCCGGCCCAGGGATCGAACCTGAGTCTCCCGCATTGCAGGCAGACACTTTAACCTCTGAGCCACCAGGGAACACCTCAGTATATAATGGTGGTAGGCTAAGAGTCCTTCATTTGAATTCTAATATTTCATTTGTATTTCAAATCTAGGTGAATAGGCAGCCCCACCTCTATTTAACCAGAGGGTTCTGGCCAAATACGTAGCGTGGTTGTAGACAGTTACCAGATACTCCCTCATATATTCACTAATTTCAGGAGGAGTGTAGTGAATTAATCAAAGGTGTTTAACTGTCATAACTGAGGATCACTCAGAATATATCTCAAGATATCAAACTGTATGAAAGTCATCTCCCTAAAGATCTTTGTTGAAGGATATTTAGCAACAGCTGTGCGATCAGAGGATGGCAGGCAGAGCTGGGCTCTTTTACAATCTCAGAAGGGTTACACAACCAGCCTTCTCCGGGTGTGGTCCCTGGACCACCAACATCAGAATCACAGGGCTGTTTGTTAAAAAGGCAGAGTCACAGGCAACCCCCCAGACTTATTGAATTGGAATTTCTGGGTGCAGGACCTAAGAATTTCCACTTCTGTATACACCAAGGCTTTTGTATAACCTCAAATATAGACAGAGTTCCCATACATCTTTGATTCCCAGTATCAGTTATGGAAAATGTGATATTTTTCTAATGCCAAATTAATCATTCTCACTGTTAAACGAAAAGGATCTCTTTGATTATTACTATTACTGAAGGATTTTTAAAAGACTAAATTTTTGAAACTTTCAGCCAGGGTTCTACTGTAATAAGATTTCTTTTGCCCCCTTCGTTTTGTTTTTTTTTTTTTAACATAATCTGAACATTTGAAACTATTTTTCATTAATACTATTTCAGTAATAACCATTTTCCTCCCATTTTCTCAAATACCAATGGCCTAAAAAATTTGTATAAACATTTTTAGATGAAAGATGCAAATTAAGAGATACAATTATTGGGAAGGACAGGAGATTTTATTCGTGTGTTACATTTAACACATTTTCCCCCTAATGAATAGATGATAAACTGCCTTTTTCTGGTGTTTTAGGTAAAAGGACTGTCTTTGGTGAAAGTAGTGTAACCACCTAAATAAGGATTATCTTTCATCTTCCACTTGGTAAGTATATTTTAATATTTTTAATCTGTGTGCGTGGGATAATAAAAAGCATTTACTGCTTCAATAAGTGAATTAAACAAAAAGACAGTTTTGAGAGCTGAGAGAAGTATGAAAAACATCAACCAAGAACAAGTCTAGTGGACTCCTCCCTCCCTTTTCTACCTTCTTTCACCTCCTATTATTACATGTAAGTGTAAAGGGGTTCATCTTAACGGATTCCTGCTTCCAACTATGTGGAAAGTGAATTGGAATCATTTGGAATATTCTGAAACCTTACTGTAATCATGAACACAAAGATGTAAAAAGATGTTGAAACATCTGTTTTCCAGATTAAGAATATCACCCAGATAGTTGGGGAAAAGAAAAGTCTTCCATTATTTCACCTTTAATTCAATTAGCAAATACATGTCATTCTAAAAGATTCTGGTAACCATTGCTCAGAGGGAGAACAATCCAGAAAAGAAACACAAAAAGGATATTTTCAGCACCATGAAATTTAAGGACTAACAGAACTATGGTAAGAAAGATAAGACTTTTATGTGGTTGGGCTCAGAGTTTTTTCACTTTATTTTATGACAAGTAAATAAATAGTTGAGTGACCAGAAGAAAATAATGTTACCTTCAAAGTGATTTCAAAAGAAAAAATATTTCCCTGTGAAAATACCAAGATCTTTCCTGACCAACAGGATTGGAATGTCAAAGGTTCAAATGCATTCACCGAGCATTTATTTCTATTTTGAATTTCCCTAAATTGTTTGCCTCAACATATCCTCCCAACATTTTTGAGAGAGGTCAAGGGTTTAAGAGGCCCTGGGGTTTAAGCTAACAATTCTGGTTGACAAACATATCTCATGTCAAAGGTTGAGTGTGCTATAGAAAGTGAAGTTGCTGAGTTGTATCTGACTCTTTGCAAACCCATGGACTGTAGCCCACCAGGCTCCTCTGTCCATGGGACTCTCCAGGCAAGAATACTGGAGTGGGTTGCCATTTCCTTCTCCAGGGGATCTTCCCGACCCAGGGATCGAACCCAGGTCTCCCACATTGCAGGCAGATGCTTTAACCTCTGAGCCACCAGGGAAGCCCAATATTTCTTTGAGCCCCTTTTTTGGGTGGGGGGCGGGGGAGGCAAGAATACTGGAGTGGGTTGCCATTCCCTTCTCCAGGAGATCTTCCTGACCCAGGGATTGAACCCGGGTCTCCCGCATTGTAGGCAGACGCTTTACCATCTGAGTTACCAGAGAAGTCTTGAGTGTGCTATAGCTGAACATAAAATGGCCACATCTGTTCAGCTGCCTGGTGATTTTACTTGCAGTATCCAGCAAATTGAGCTATTATAGTGCTCCTGCAGTAAAAGGTCTCATTGTAACCTGATTCTATTTTCTTTTATTGAGAATCAGTTTTGTGTTTGGTTCACAGCTATTCATAACTAAACTTTGAGTTTCTCCACCAGAGTCTTGATGCCTGTTTCTAAACCAAATACTGTGCCTTAAAATTGGCCTACACAGATATTTTGCTAAATTGAAGAGTGAAAGAATTTTACCCCAATTTATTCATTTTTGTTTCTATATTTTTTAATGTATCTGACACGTGTGATCTTATGAGAATATACACCATATCTCTCCACACAATCCTCAGGCATATCACATCTTCAGACTTCTGCCAATGTGCTTGGCATATTTCCAGGCCAAGGTGAAATCTGAATTTGCATACTCAAGACTTCCCAGAAACTCTCAGCTGCTCTGATGTCCTCACTTCTTTATCCCCACCTCTGTATTGCTCTAGGTATCTGGGTCCATGAAGTTATCTGCATTTGATTAACTGAGTAGAAGAGGAGATAGGCCTCTGAAGGAGGATCTCAAATACATGAAGTTCATCTCTATTCTTTGTATTTCAGATGCATGATATTTGTAAGTCACTATTTCTAGTTGCACATGTGATAAAAGCTTTGCTTCCTCCCTATACACAAACACATTGTCATATATTATATCATGATGATAGAAATAATTGCAAAGGTAAAGTAAATGATGGCCATGGTTACATTGTAAACAACTTAGTTAGAGCAGGTCTTTGTTATGAGAGAATATGTAAGGAAAGGGTTTATTGAAGTATGAGAGAGAGTCGTGTCAAAATCAGGGTGACCATTCCATGTAAGAAGACCAGGTATGTATGCCCAAAGGCATAAGTGGTTTCAACGTATTCATACTGAGGATAATTTTGGGGCATAGGAATGAAAAAGCAGGGCAGATGGTGAATCATATAAGTATCTTGGTAGAAAATGTCTCAGATCATCCTTTTGTTTAGTAAAATTAAATAATAAAAATCATTACACACATAAAGATGGAATTTGTCATGTAATGTGAATGAGTAAAGTGCTTAAAATAATCACAAAATGTTCTTTTCACCAGGCCATCAAGCTCTTTCCATTGTTTTTTCACATTTTCTTTTATGTCCTTCAGTAACTTGGTTTTGGACTGTACTTGATTTATATCCTGTTAGTATCATGTTCGGAGAAGGCAATGGCACCCGACTCCACTACTCTTGCCTGGAAAATCCCATGGATGGAGGAGCCTGGTAGGCTGCAGTCCATGGTGTCTCGAAGGGTTGGACACGACTGAGCGACTTCACTTTCACTTTTCACTTTCTTGCACTGGAGAAGGAAATGGCAACCCACTCCAGTGTTTTTGCCTGGAGAATCCCAGGGATGGTGGAGCCTGGTGGGCTGCCATCTATGGGGTTGCACAGAGTCGGACAGGACTAGTAGGATTCATTTTTGTAAAGGCCACTGCTTGAAGGACTCTGGATTTGTGTGTGCAATTGTGACTGCAATAAATAGGGCACAATTCCTAGCATATATGATAGACTCCAGATCAATATTTGTTGAATGAATGAAAAAAAATAGTGGCTTTAGACTGAATTATGGTGGCAAATTTGCACATAAACACACACACACTGATTTTTTTTACCATTATGGGGATGAACTGGAATTTTTTAAGATGTAAAGCTTAGTTCTGGAAAAGGGGATGGCAACCCACTCCAATATTCTTGCCTGGAAAATGGAACGAGGAGCCTAGAGGGCTATAGTCCATGGGGTTGCAAAGAGTTGGACACAAATGAGTGACAGGACCTGACTAAACTGGGGGGGGGGTTGCAGAAAAAAGATATAAAGCCTAGTTCTAAATAGGGATGCCTCTATTGATATTTGATTATTACGAACCCCACCCCCACCCCCCACAGGGTTCTCTGAATCTGAACTGGAGCACCTTTCCCTGTCCTTGCAGTGAGCTGCAGACACTTGATCTCTCAAGTGGAGATTGCCAAACCTTTGCAGGCAGAAACCTGGTCTTATTATCATCTTTGAAGTTCTCACTGCACCTAATTTAGGGCATACCCATAGAGAAGGTACTATTAGTATCCCCATTTTCAGATGAGGAAACTGAGGTTAAGCAACTGAAGTCATTTTAAGTTAAAGTCAGATAGTTAGTGGTGGAGACAGTGCTAGTGTCTGATCCCTGGCAGTGTGATGCCTGAGGCTCCTCTGCCTAGGGTAATGTATCAGAAAGGTAGCTGCTACCCTTTTTTTCCCCCAAAAAAGTAAAGTAAGTAGTCAACTATGAAATTACAACTCAAAGAATAAGAGTAACGAAACAACTAAATGTTCTAGACCTGCCAAGACACTGGAGTAACTTAGATAGAAATTACGCAATGGCAACCCACTCCAGTACTCTTACCTGGACGGAGGCCTGGTGGGCTGCAG
Source organism: Bos javanicus (assembly GCF_032452875.1). Classification (NCBI taxonomy): domain Eukaryota; kingdom Metazoa; phylum Chordata; class Mammalia; order Artiodactyla; family Bovidae; genus Bos; species Bos javanicus. The sequence goes on from NC_083897.1 coordinate 130,806,340, forward strand.
TCCATGGGGTCGCTAGGAGTCGGACACGACTGAGTGACTTCACTTTCACTTTTCACTTTCCTGCATTGGAGAAGGAAATGGCAACCCACTCCAGTGTTCTTGCCTGGAGAATCCCAGGGACAAGGGAACCTGGTGGGCTGCCATCTATGGGGTCGCACAGAGTCGGACACGACTAAAGCAACTTAGCAGTAGCAGCAGATAGAAATTATGAAACCATATTATTTCTGTCCTGCGTATTTACTCAACAAGATCCTGGCAAATAAATCCAATTCAAGAGACAGATTCAGGGGAATCAGTTGCTTTTCCCTCTCTGTAGACACTACATCGTTCAAGTGACAAGGAAGACCTAAAAGGGAACCTGTTGTGTGAAATTAGTAGTATGGATCAAACAGAGTGTGGCCAGTCCTCTGGAATTGCCTGAAACTCTCCAGTGAGAAGCAAAGGGAATTTTTCTCTAGTATGGTGATCCTCTCACAGCTGATGCCCCATCCTCTGTCTCTCTTCCTTCTGGCCAGTTTGCTTCTTGAAGCTAGGCACAACATCCTTAAAGAAATGGGTGTCCTCTGCCTCTCTGCTTTAAATTATCAGTAGTTTGGGAAGCTTTGTGGAGTCTGCAGGACATGGGCCAATTAGGAGAACAACAGAGGGATGGGGGGAGTGGTGAGGGAAGAGACATACACAGGGAGACAGTGAGACATGGAGAGAGGTGAAACGACACTGAAAGTCCTTGAGAATGTACTGACTTTAGAAAGCCTTTTAAAAACCAATCACTAATTCAATATGATGAATTACCTTAAAGTAGCTTGTAGAGTGTTTCTTGAGGAGAATTGGAGGTCACTTCAAGCAAAATAAATAAACCACAGCTAATGTGTTGATGTTTTAAAGAGAAAAGGCAATCGCTAAAAGTGCCCATCCAATTTCCATGACTTACAACAGACATGAGAAACAAGGAATATGTTTATTGATCTGAAGTGATTCAAACAGTATTTTCTTTGTTCAAACCTATTTAGCTGGAGGAAAAGTCAAGAGTTTGCCTTGTGTGGGGGTGGTGGTAGGGCATTGTGGAGAGAAAGAGATTCTTTACATAAAAACCTGTTGTTTTTCTATCCTAGGGCCACTCACCGAAGAAGAATAACTGGGTTTCTATTAAAGCAAAGCAATTTTTGCCCCTGACCAAGCAATTTTTGCCCCTGATCACTATTGGTTTAGCTCTAGGCCCTTGAGACTCAAAGTAGGTTTGGAATTAGCAATATCAGTACAATCTGGGCATACATTAGAAAGGTAGACTCTCTGGCCCCACCCCAGTCCTAACTGAATCATAATCTAGTTAATCATAATCATAATCATGAAACGATTCATATGCACATTAATGTTTGAGAAGTACTAGTCTAGACAAACATGAATGGTTATTTAAACATTTGATAGACAAAAGAGATGGTTAAATAAAGGAGGAAATACTATCTGATAAAAGCACTTTTGTCCAAAGATTTGTTGGTGTTGATAAACTTGCTCCTATCCACTTAAGCCAGGTTTGAAGTAAAAACTTAATAGGCCCATTCTGAAATGACTTTTACTAGCTCCAGCGTCCTCATGGTTGACTGAGCTCCCACAAATGGTTGCTGACTTTGTTTGTGTCCCCAGGTGAGCAGAAATGAGTGAACAAGCAGAAAAGAGCAGTTCCGTGCGAGAGAGACCTGCACGTCAAAGTTCTCCTGAGAAACCAAGTGAGAAGGAACTGAAGCAAATGAAATGGTTGGATCCGCAGTTAAAACGGTTGTCATTTCAAAATCCTTGGCCTCAGGTAGCCAACTTTAATCCTGAAGTAAGGCAGCAGATAAAGAAAGGGCAAATGGCAAAGAAGAATGAGCTTGTTCCTGAAAAACGTGAAGTCAACAAGTATGACGAAAAGGGCAGGCTCACCTTCAATAAGGCTGACCTGTGTGACTGCCTTGATGAAGGCTGCCTGGGTTGCTTCTACCCGTGCCCCAAGTGTAAGTCCACCAAGTGCGGGCCCACTTGCCGCTGCAACCGCCGCTGGGCCTACGACACCATAGTCGATGAGAATGGGGAGGTCATCAGCAAGATGCCATTCGACCTCTCAGACTAGGTGCAGCCCTCCAGGCTGATCAATTTTCTCTGCTTTGCAGTTAAACCAGCCTCTTTCTCCTGGGTGAATTTTAGGACTGGGGGAAAAAAGTTTTAAAAATATAATTTAGTTAGTGTTCTCTGAAGCCGGTAAAGTGTCTGCCTGTAATGCAGGAGACCTGGATTCGATTCCTGGGTTGGGAAGATCCCCTGGAGAAGGAAATGGCAATCCACTCCAGCACTCTTGCCTGGAAAGTCCCATGGACGGAGGAGCCTGATAGCCTACAGTCCATGGGGTCGCAAAGAGTCGGACACGACTGAGCCACTTCACTTTCACTTTCTCTACTCTTCCTGCTGTGATGACTCGAATTCCTCCTCTGGTAACCAGCAACTCCATTGCTACTCTGCTCTCAGATTAAAAATCCCTTTCCTCTTTGCTGGTACCTTAGGAGATGGAGTTTTAGGATTTTTAGAATTCTGTAGCTGAGAGCTTGTCTTGACATAGAACTTATGTTTATAATAGCTAGTTACCGTTAGGATCTTACAGTTTATCAATTCTAAATCAGAATTGCTATTTGGATTGCCTTGGCAGTGCATACTCATAGTCTCATTTTTTAGTGTTACTGTTTTAACAATATTAAAATGAAATTTGTTTTTATTAAAAAAAAAAACCCTTTAATAGGCCCTATGGCCCCATGGCCCAACATATGAGCACAAAAGCAGAGATTCAGTTTAAGTGATATCCAAAATGCCAACTGGAAGCAGACTTCAAAGGACAAATTTTAATCTAATTGTCACATAAAAATGATTTAAAAGCATTTTTTTGGTGGCTAAGGTTACCAGCCACACAGAACTGGCCAAGGTGGTACAAAATTCCTAAGGCCTAAGTTGCATTTGGTCTTGGAGGTACAGGATTTAAGGAAATTCAGCTAGAGTTTCTGCTGACCTCAGTGAAGATCCCATCTCAGAAGACTGCTGTGAAACATCTGGGACAGGTTTGGCAGCTATTGTGCAAAACTGTTTTTAGGGAAAATCTCTATGAAAATGTTCACACCCATAGCGTCATTGGGAAAGTTTCTCTTCAGTCATCTTTGATACTGAGTTTTATTCAAATGATCTGTAAGGAGAAAATTGCTTTTTCCACTTTTCCATGTTTACCTCTCATGAACATTTAATTGCTTCTTCTGAAGCTTTGGATTCGGCACAAAGAGACTTTCCACTGAACACAGTTGTGCAGGCACTGGCTGAGGCTGCAGACGTAATGGGCTAAAAATAGACCGAAGGCCCCTATCTCCATCCCACCAAATGGCTATGTATGTTTACCCACTAGAAAATATTCACCTGAGACCACTTTTGCCTCTGACTAACTCACCCGAAATCTCTGTGTGGCAAATTCCTTAATAAAAATTATTAATTATTCATTAATAATTGATATTAATAAAAATTAATTTTCCTTACTTTGATTTTTTTGTGTGAGAAAGTGTGTGTGTTTTAGACCCAAGAGCAAAAAGAAACTTATCCCCGCTTCCCTGAAGCAAATCCATGTTTTGTTGTTTGGCAAACACCAATCACTTTCCATCAGAAATTCCTGATAATAGTGATATTAGGTTGGTACAAAATTTTGCCTCATCCGCCATATTCACCTGACCTCTTTCCAACTGCCCACCACTTCTTCAAGCATCCTGACAACTTTTTGTGGGGGAAAGGCTTCCACAACCAGCAGGAGGCAGAAAATGCTTTCCAAGAATTTAATCAAATCCTGAAGCACAGATTTTTTTTTTTAATTATTTATTTTTAAATTTTATTTTTTAATTGAAGAATAATTGCTTTACAGAATTTGTTGTTTTCTGTCAAACCTCAACATGAATCAGCCATAAGTATACATATGTCCCCTCCCTCTTGAACCTCCCTCTCATCTCCTTCCCCATCCCACCCCTCTAGGTTGGTACAGAGATGCTGTTTGAGATCCCTGAGATATACAGCAAATTCCCTTTGGCTGTCTGTTTTACATATGGTAATGTAAGTTATCCAGAGAAGGCAATGGCACCCCACTCCAGTACTCTTGCCTGGAAAATCCCATGGATGGAGGAGCCTGGTAGGCTGCAGTCCATGGGGTCGAGAGGAGTTGGACACGACTGAACGACTTCACTTTCACTTTTCACTTTCATGCATTGGAGAAGGAAATGGCAACCCACTCCAGTGTTCTTGCGTGGAGAATCCCAGGGATGAGGAAGCCTGGTGGGCTGCTGTCTCTGGGGTCGCACAGAGTCGGACACAACTGAAGTGACTTAGCAGCAGCAATGTAAGTTATCATGTTACTCTTGCCATACAGCCCGCTCTCTCGTGCCTTCTCCCCACGTCCATGAGTCTGTTCTCTCTGTTTCTCCATTGCTGCCCTGCAAATAAATTCTTTGGTACCATCTTTCTAGATTTTGTATACATGCATTAGTATACAATATTTATCTTTGTCTTTCTGACTTCACTCTGTATAATAGGCTCTAGGTTCATCCACCTCATTGGAACTGACTCAGATGTGTTCATTTTTATGGCTTAGTAATATTCCATTGTGTATATGTACCACAACTTCTTTATCCATTCATCTGTCGATGGACATCTAGGTTGCTTCCATGTCCTAGCTATTGTAAATAGTGCTGTAGTGAACACTGGGGTACATGTGTCTTCCGTAGTGACTGTATCAATTTACATTCCCACCAACAGTGCAAGTGTTTATCCACACCCTCTCCTGTTTGTACACTTTTTGATGAGGGCCATTCTGAGTGGTGTAGGTGATACTTCATTGTAGTTTGGATTTGTGTTTCTCTAATAATGAGTGATATTGAGCATCTTTTCATGTCTTTCTTAGCCATCTGTATGTCTTATTTGGAGAAATGTCTGTTTAAATCTTTTCCCCATTTTTTAATTGGGTGGTTTTTCTGGTATTGAGTTCTATGAATGAGCTGCTTGTATATTTTGGAAACTAATCCTTTGTCAGTTGTTTGATTTGCTATTATTTTCTCCTGTTCTGAGGGTTGTCTTTTCACCTTTCTTATAGTTTCCTTTGCTGTGCAAAAGCTTTTAAGTTTAATCAGGTCCCACTTGTTTACATTTGTTTTTATTTCCATTCCTCTAGGAGGTGGGTCATAGAGGATCTTGCTTTGATTTATGATATCAAGTGTTCTGCCTATGATTTCCTCTAAGAGTTTTATAGTTCCTGGACTTACATTTAGATCTTTATTCCATTTTGAGTTTCTCTTTGTGTATGATGTTAAGAAGTGTTCTACTTTCATTCTTTTACATGTAGCTGTCCAGTTTTTCCATCACTGGTTACTGAAGAGGTTGTCTTTGCCCCATTGTACATTCTTGCCTCCTGTCTTGTTCCATTGGTCTATATTTCTGGTTTTGTGAAGCACAGATTTTTATGCTACAGGAATAAACAAACATTTTTTGTTGGCAAAAATTTCTTGATTGTAATAGTTCCTGTTTTGAGTCATAAAGATATGCTTGAATCTATAATGATTTAAAATTTATGGTCTGAAACCACAATTACGTTTGCAGCAAGCTAATACTTTGCTTGCTTTTACAGGTCATCTTAGACTAAGAGTTTAAGTAAAATGGGCTATCAGAATTAGTAGTTTTTCTTTTTAATGCTCAAACTGGTATCTAGCTTTGCTGAATTGGTGAAGATGGGCTTGAGAAGTACAAACTGAACTTTCATTCTAGTCAGAAGAACAATCTTGTACTTCAAATATAGGAACCCAGGAACTTCCCTGGCAGTCCAGTGGTTAAGACTCTGTGCTTCCAGCACAGGGAATGTGGGTTCAATCCCTGGTCGGGGAACTAAAATTCCACATGCTGTGCAGCCAAAAAAAAAATTTTTTTTTAATTAAAAAAAGGATGGTAACCAAAACTTGCTCAAAGCAATTTATCTGAACCGACCTGGAATCTTTGCAGTGCAAAAGTAGTTGTTATCACTGTCCATTTACCTGCTGAAATGCCCTTTGCATTTGAAAAGCAAAGAGGTAGTAGTGTTACCATGTTCGCAAAACTACGAGAGAAAGGTTGATAAACAATTTATAACCACTTTCACAGCAAAGAACACATTTGTCTGAGCATTTGGAGGCTGCTATTTGCAGCCAGTTGACAATTCCCAAGGTGTGGTACGTAGCCCTCCAGGATGGTCCCCAGTGATCCTCTGATATTTTGTAATCCTTTTCCCTGAAGTGATGGCTGAATTTAGTGACTTGGTTCTAATGAACAGAATAAGGCCCAAGTGATGGTGACTGGAGACTTGGTCATAAAGGGCAATGTGGCCTTTCTTTTGCATCATGATCATCTGTTCTAGAGCAGGCCAGCTGCCCTGTGTGAGCAGCCCTATGAGGAAGCCAACATGAGAAAGAATTGGCAACTCTGGCCAACAACCTCGTGAGTATTTTTGGAAGGGGGTCTTCTTGCCTCATCAAGCTTTGAATGACTGTAGTCCTAGCTGACACCTCGATTGCAACCTTGTGAGAGACCTTGAGCCAGAACCACCCAGCCACGCTGCTTCCTGACTTTTCCCTCACAGAAACTGTGAGATAAGAAATGATCATTGTTTTAAGATGCTAACGTCTGGGGTAATTTGCTATGCAGCAATGGCTAGCTAGCACAGAAGGGTTTTATGCTTCTTCTAGATTTATGCCTTTATTTATTCAGCAGGTATTTATTGAGAAACTTCCACATGCCAGGCATTGTGTTTATTGGATTCTCCAGACAAGAGTCTTGGAGCGGGTTGCCATTCCCTTCACAAACGCAATGTGTATGCAGAGGTTAATCATCTACTGAACATAAGAAACATATTTAAGGGACCCCTGGTTTCTGGGCACTATATACATAGCATACAGAAAAAAATTTTACCCTTGGAAAACTGTAGTGGTTATCTTTGGAAATACCATCTACCATCTAGGGTTACTACTGTATATTTGCTATTGATATATTAATGGCCCAACAAATATTTATAGACTGAATACTTCTCTGTGAATTGTGCTCACATGTTGAAACTAGAGATGACACTACAAACCTCTGTCCCTACTATGTCCCCTGAAAATTTGTGTATTGAAATCTAACTCCCAAGGTGATGGTAGTAGAAGGTGGGACCTTTGGGAGGTGATTAGGTCATTAGGGTAAAGCTCTAAGGAATGAGTCTCTTATAGAAGAGACCCAAGAGAGCTCCTTTACTTCTGTGAGGACCATTAGGCCAGTATAATCTTTCTAGCATGCCATATATGTATATACATATCAAATGCCATTCATTTCAGCAATGAAAAATTATCTCTAACATATTTATTAACATCCTCTGGCTGTAGATTTAGATAATGACATTTGTAGTGCTTCAACTTCTCTGGAATGTGGGTTCAAATGCTAACTAACCACCTCTAAGGATTAATCTAAGGATTGATTAATCTAAGGATTAGCTTTAAGGAGTAAAGTTCATTCATACATGTTTACACGTTTACACCACACTGTTTATACCTTACAGACAATATGTGGACATGGATTGTCTAAACCCTAACGTTCTGAGTACAAGCTGCCCCAGTCCTTGTCTTCCAGTGCTCCAGGGGCAGGCTCTGTCCCTGGATGCTGGGTGGGTGGATCAGTCCAATTCTGATTGGGAAGCTCCCTTGTTGGCATATGAAACTGAAAAAAAATGAAAGTCACACAGTTGTGTCCCGACTCTTTGCAATTCCATGGACTGCAGCCTGTCCTCGTCTATCCATGAAATTCTCCAGGCAAGAGTATTGGAGTGGGTTGCCATTTGTTTCTCCCAGGGATCTTCCCAAGCCGGGGATCCAACCCAGGTCTCCTGCATTGCAGGCAGATTCTTTACCAACTCAGCCACTATGTTCTCCAGTATCAGCTCTATCAAGGGTGAAGTTAACATTTTTCTCTCTACCTGCCAACTTCCTTTGTTTTATCTTTGTAAGTTATTCCATTTCAGGTTGGCCAGAGTTATCTATTGGGTACTTTCAAACACCCCAGCTGCAAACTGGCATGCTCCTGGCCCTTCTGAGAGGTCTTCCAAGAATCCTCTTGACAGACCTTGGAACTCTTGCCTGTTGACCTTCTCCCACTTACACCATGCTTCAAAGCAGCCTTTGACTCCACATCTCTGTATCCCCAGCATCTAACACACAACCTGGTACACGGTAGGTGCTCAGTGAATGTTTGTTTAATGATGAGTCATTGATAGCAGGACATGCTTTTTGAGGGGCTTTTTAGGAGTGTTGGTCAATAGCTCATTAAAAACCTGCTTGAAATGACTGAGATAAGCAACCTTAGATGACTGGAGCAAACACAAAGAATTTCCTAGAAACAATGTCTCTTTTTTCTTTTAACATATGCTCCTGTTTTTGTCTTTTCCATTACTCATTGAAAATAGCAACTACCCTTTGCTGTCCACTTGAAACTATCACAACATTGTTAACTGGCTATCAGTCAGTTCAGTTCAGTTGCTCAGTCATGTACGACTCTTTACGACCCCATGAATCACAGCACGCCAGGCCTCCGTGTCCATCACCAACTCCCGGAGTTCACTCAAACTCATGTCCATCGAGTCGGTGATGCCATCCAACCATCTCACCCTCTGTTGTCCCCTTCTCCTCCCACCTTCAATCTTTCCCAGCATCAGGGGCTTTTCCAATGAGTCAGTTCATTGCATCACATGGCCAAAGTTTTGGAGCTTCAGCATCAGTCCTTCCAATAAATATTCAGGACTGATCTCCTTAGGATGGACTGGTTGGAACTCCTCGCTGTCTTAGGGACTCTCAAGAGTCTTCTCCAACACCACAGTTCAAAAGCATCCATTCTTTGGCACTCAGCTTTCTTTGTGGAGAAAAGAACATGACTACTGGTAAAACCATAGCTTTGACTAGACAGACCTTTGTCGGCAAAGTAATGTCTCTGCTCTTTAGGTTGCTCTCACCTAGACAGCTTTTGGTCTAGGCTTTTCTTCCAAGGAGCAAGCATCTTTTAATTTCATGGTGGCAGTCACCATCTGCAGTGAATTTGGAGCCCCCCAAAATAAAGTCTCTCAACAGTTTCCATTGTTTCCCCCATCTATTTGCCATGAAGTGATGGGACTGGATGCCATCATCTTAGTTTTCTGAATGTTGAGTTTTAAGCCAACTTTTTCACTCTCCTCTTTCACTTTCACCAAGAGGCTCTTCAGTTCTTCTTTGCTTTCTGATGTAAGGTTGGTGTCACGTGCATATCTCAGTCAAATGCTCCAAGTGAGTTTTTATACTTTTGTTTTCATTTGGGTTCCCTCAGAAGCAGAAATTGAAACACTGTTGTTGGGGGAGTAGGGGTGGGAATCACACCAGCCCTGGACTGATTTCCTTTGGAGATTTTTCGGGATGGGGAACACATGTATACCTGTGGCGGATTCATTTTGATATTTGGCAACACTAATACAATTATGTAAAGTTTAAAAATAAAATAAAATTAGAAAAAAAAGAGAAATGATTATACTTCCAGCTTATTTAAGGCCCAGTTATTCTGGATTTTGATAACTCAAAACCAAACTTCAGTTCAGTTCAGTTCAGTCGCTCAGTCGTGTCCAACTCTTTGTGACCCCATGAACCACAGCACGCCAGGCCTCCCTGTCCATCACCAACACCCGGAGTCCACCCAAACCAAACTTAATCCCAACCAATCCAGAATCCTACCAAGAGTGGCAAGATCCTGGGGATGAGTTCAACTCAATGGCTACAGCAAACACTTAGAGGTGAGCCTGGGAAGCTAAGGTCTTTCCAAACCAAAGAGGCAGGGATGAAGTCAACGAAGATTCAGGGCCTGCAATGAGCCCAAATGGAGCCAACAGAATGTAGGAGAGAAATCTAGAAGTCCCTTTTATACCTAGACTGTGGTGCCTAAACGTAGAGAACACAGAAAAGAGATTAGAAGTTAGGATGGCTAAGACTTTGTGATCAATTAGGCTCAGGGGTAAGGAGAGGGAAGAGTGAAGGAAAGATGGTCCCAGGTCTGTGGGTTGGGAAATTGGATAGATGGTGCTGCCATTTTCAGCAAGGGCACTCAGGGGAGAGAGAGATTTAGAAAGACGATCAGATTTGGAGAGGTGAGTTTTGGACCCATTGGGGTTAAGGTGCTCATGGGAAATCCAAGTGGAGATATTTATAAGCTGTTGGATGTGGACTCAACATCCAACTTTACAAAGGAGAGCAGGGCTAGAAATATTCATCTGGACCACTCAGTCTACAGTTGGGCTTCATGTCAAGGATATGTTGAGGTCAATGAGGAAATGGTGTGGGATGAGAAGAAACAGTTGGCTTCTTACCAGCATCTAAACATAGGGAAAAAAGGCCAAGCAGCCTATGAAGAAGAATGAGAGGAAGTGGCAAGAGAAGAGGGCAGAAAAGGAGTGGGGTGGTGTATTCCAGTATCCAAGTGAAGGAGGAGTTTCAAGAGGGGTCATCAGCAATGTGAAACAACAGAGAGAAATGTCTAATAAATGCTGTCAGTGCCGAGCCTGCATTTCCTCAGCTCTTACCAGTGTATACAGCCAGATTTCCAACTGCCAGAACCTGCATCTCTTTGATTCTGGACTTCCTCTGGTTTCCAGAACCTGATCCGTCCATCGACATGGAGGGCTGGAAATACCAGGGAATTAAGGCATACCACTTCCCCTCAAATAGCCATCAGCTGATGGTTGCTGGAAGCTGGTGTACAACTATTGCAGCTACCTTGCCCCTTGAGCAATGTAACTCTGAGATTCAGATTCTACACCACTTCCCAGAGTTCCCTGGAACAGGATTCAGTTCTGGTTGCACACCACACTGACTTGTTTAATAACACACTCTGTGTTGACTTTCTTCCCTTGCCTTCTCACTTCTTCAGTCCTTTACTTCACTCCCAGTATTTCCTGGGATCTCCTTGCAAACAAACCACGTGCACTCGAATTCTTGCCTCAGGTTCTACTTTTAGGGGAACTCAGATTATCTAGAAAGATAAGGCCTGGGAAACATCCATGGGAATGGGTTTCTGATAGCTAGCTCAGTTGGTGACTTGAGTGAGAAAGTTGGGAATGGAAGGAGAGAGGCTTCATTTCAGGGAGATAAATGAGTAAGAGAGGAATGATGGAGAAGATACTTCAGAAGCAAAGTTATCAGGACTTACCCGGTGGTCCAGTGGTTAAGACTCTGCCTTCCAATGCAGGGAGGCTTTGGTTCAATTCCTGTCTGGGTAACTAAGGTCCTAAATACTGCAGAGTGTGGCCAAAAATTAAAAAAAAAAGCCAAGTTACCAACTGAGGAGACAGAATGGTGACCTCACATTTCGGGTCAATAGGATTTAATTCCTCTCCCACGATGCCCTGTCTTGGAGAAATGTGGTATTGCCTCTGGTGGAAGTTAATGGGTCTGCTCCCTCACCTGATGTGGGCAGGTTACCTAGGCTAGACCATGGGACGCCCTCTCCCAAGTGTTTGAATCCTGAGTGATATAAGAATATGAAGACTGGTGAAAGGTCATTTATCACAGCACTCTGCTGCTAAACAGAATATTCCAAACATTTTTGTTTCAAAAAACCTTGCAACAAATTAACCTTTGCTCCAGGTTGCCAGTGGCAGTTTCTGTGCCAAGAATCCTGATTAATAAAAAATGGCTAGAACAAAGGATTTCACAGAATGAGAGTGCTTTGTTTCTACTCAGAAACTTTGCTTTTCTGAAAAATCTCTTTAATAATCTAAAGCTTGTTTTATTGCACTTTTTGCATCTTTCCCTCCCCCACCCCAGTTTTATTGAGCTATAATTGACCTGTAACCTTGTATGTGTTTAGGGCAGCAGTCCCCAACCTTTTTGGCACCAGGGACTGGTTCCATGGAAAAAAAATTTTCCATGGACCAGAGTGGGGCTGGGGGGATGGTTTCAGGATGATTCAAATACATACATTTATTGTGCACTTTATTTCTATTATTATTACATCAGTTCCACCTCATACCTTCAGGCATTAGATGCTGCAGATTGGGGACCCCGGATTAAGGTGTACAATGTGATTTTGTACATGTAGATATTGTAAAATGATTACCACAGTAAGGTTAGTTAACACACCTATCCCCTTACATAGTTAACTTTTGTGTGCGTATGTTTGTTTGTGGTGAGAAACATTTAAGCTTTACTCTTCTAGCAACTTTCTAGTATAGAATATAGTATTGTTAACTACAGTCAGCATGCTGTATGTCTCCCTATTTCTCCTCCTGCCACCCCTCTCCTAAAAGCTCCTGGCAACCACCATTCTGCTCTCTGTTTCTCTGCAGTCAGCTTTTTTGTTAGATTCTAATGTAAGATGACACAGTATTTGTCTTTATCTGACTTATTTCACTTAGCGTAGTGCTGTCAAGGTTGTCACAAATGGCAGGATTTCCTACTCTTTTATGGCTATGTATTGCATATACCTGGAGATGGCAATGGCAACCCACTCCAGTACTCTTGCCTGGAAAATCCCATGGATGGAGGAGCCTGGTGGGCTGCAGTCCATGGGGTCGCTAAGAGTCGGACACGACTAAGCGACTTCACTTTCACTTCCCAGGGACAGAGGAGCCTAGTGGGCTGCCATCTACGGGGTCACACAGAGTTGGACACGACTGAAGTGACTTAGCAGCATTGTGTATACCACATCTTCTGTCTCCACTTATCTGTGGATGGACACTTAGGTTATTTCCATCTCTGTTTGTTGTGAATTACAATGCTGCAGTGAACATGGGGGTGAACATATATCTTCAAGAGAGTGATTTAATTTCCTTTGGATGTATAAATCCAGAAGTGGGATTGCTGGATCATTCAGGTTAGTCACTCAGTTGTATCCAACTCTTTGTGACCCCATGGACTGCAGCATGCCAGGCTTCCCTGTCCATCACCAACTCCCAGAGTTTACTCAAACTCATGTCCATCGAGTCAGTGATGCCATCCAACCATCTCATCCTCTGTCGTCCCCTTCTTCTCCTGCCTTCGATCTTTCCCAGAATCAGGGTCTTTTCCAATGAATTAGTTCTTTGCATCAGGTGGCCAAAGTATTGGAGTTTCAGCTTCAGCATCAGTCCTTCCAATGATATTCAGGACTGATTTCCTTTAGGATTGACTGGTTTGATCTCATAGGGTAGTTCTATTTTTAATTTTTTTGAGGAACCTGCATATTGTTTCCCATAGTGACTGAACCAATTTATATCTCTACCAACAGTGCACAAAGGTTACGTTCTCTCTACATCCTTCCCAACACTGTTTTCTCATGTCTTTTTGATAATAACAATCCTGTGTGAGATGATACCACATTGTGGTTTTGATTTGCATTTCCATGATGTTTAGTACATACTTTTCGTGTACCTGAGAGGCCATTTGTATATACTCTTTGGAATAAAGTCTATTCAGAACCTTGGCCCATTTTAAAATTAGATTATTTTGGTTTTATGCTATTGAATTGTATGAGGTCCTTACATATTTTGCATATTAACCTTTTATGAGATATATGGCTTGCAAATGTTCTCTCCATCCCACAGTTTGCCTTTTCCTTTTGTTGATTGTTTCCTCTGCTATAGAGAAGCTTTGTACTTCGATGTATTTTTTTTTTAAATTTGATGTTTCTTTTTGCTTTTGTTGCTTATGCTTTTAGTGTTATATCCAAAAAGTTATTACCAAGACACATGTCAAGGAGATTTCCCCTGTTTTCTTCTAGGAGTTTTATGGTTTTGAAGAGGAAAAGTTAAACTTTTACATAACCTCCTTCTGCTTCTGCTTCTGTAACTTGGCTTACCCCTTGCAAAGTCTAGATCATGTAGGTCACGTAGTCTCAGAAAGTGGGGACTTGAAATACTAGGAACTAGAGTTTATCCTACTCACCCTTGTCCTGCTTTTTGCAATTGCTCAGCCCCTGGAAACCCGCTTAATCATGCCTGTCCAGGCCAGGCATCCCCCTCCCCATCGTGACTGCTATTCCTGAGAGTGAAACCCCTTAGTTCAAACCAGCCTATTAACAGCTAGTGTTGCCCACTACAGTCTGTCTATAAAAACTCTGTAACCTCTTTGTTCGGGGTGTTAACTCCTCTGGGCCCGCCGGCATAACAAACCTGAGTTCTCCAACTCTCTGAGTGTGGTGCTTGGTTTCTCGAGTACTGGTTTCTGCAACAGTTGCAAGTCTTTTTTTTTTTTTTTTCAAGTCTTATATTTAAGTTTTTAATCCATTTTAAGTTAATTTTTGTAAGCGGTATAAAATATGGGTACAGTTTCATTTTTTGGCATGTCAATGTCCAGTTTTCACATTTATTGAAGAACTACTCAGATTTTTTTTTTCTCATAACCCGTGTTTAATGTGGAAAGTTGAGAAAGTATTCTGAAGAAGGGGAACAAACACCTTATAATCCCATTGCTCAAAGGCAAATACTATTGATTTAGTTGAGATGGTACCATGTATGCAATTTAGTATATAGTTTATGGAATATGGCATATTTCTTTTTCAAAAGTTAACATACATCATTTCTTTATTTCAATAACAACTTCTCAAATACAATTTTAATGAGTCAGAATGTTGTCTTATGGATATAACATACATTTCTAAAATTTTTCCACCATCATTTAACATTGTCTCTCTCTCTCAAAACTGTTATCATAAAAAATAATTTCGGGAGCAACTTCTTTCATAAATCTTGGCCTGGCAGTTCTGATTCTGTCTTCAGGCTTGATTCCCAGAAGTGGAGTTATTGTTTCAAAAGGAATGAACATTTTAAAAGCTCCAGAGAGCTTGTGCCAGAATCATGTCCAGAAAATAAGGTACAAATTTATATTTCCCCCAGTGCTCTTCATGGGATTTTTTTTTTTTAATGGTTAATGTGACAGAAGCCAGCTATTTCATTTCTTCTTTCTTTGATTTGGATTGATTCAGTTTCCTTCCTTCTGAATTATCTATCTTTGTGCTAATATTTTTCTCAAGGATTTATATGAACTCTTTATTATAACTATTAACCTGTTTCATTTCTGAAAACATGTTCCTGTTTCATTGTTTACCTTTTCAGCTGATTATGATGACTTTAGCCATTCAACCATTTACATTTTATACAGTTAAGTCCAGGAAACATTTTCCTTATGAAAATATCTTTGAGTTTTTCACTGTTTTAAGCTTGTAAAGTCTTCCCTCATCCCAATTTTTAATAAACATTCATTTCAGAAAGTGTGTCTTGAATTTTCTGTTAAGTAATATTTCCCACATGCTGTCTTTTGCCCACTTTAAAATAAATTATTTTTTATTGAAGGATAACTGCTTTACAGAATTTTGCTGTTTTCTGTCAAACCTCAACATGAATCAGCCATAGGTATACATATATCCCCTCCGTTTTGAACCTCCCTCCCATCTCTCTCTGCATCCCAACCCTCTAGGTTGATACAGAGCCCCTGTTTGAGTTTCCTGAGCCATACAGCAAATCCCCATTGTTTTTTTGTTTTTTTTTTTTTTTCTTAAACAGGGATTAGAGTACCCCTCAAGGCCTAGACAGTAAAGAGTCCGTTTACAAAGTGAGACAGCCAGATTCTCTCCTGGGGAAGCATCTCCCGGAGAAGGGAATGGCTACCCACTGCAGTATTCTTGCCTGGAGAATTCCACAGACAGAGGTGCCTGGAGGGCTACAGTCCATGGCGTCGCAAATACTCTGAGCACGACTGAGTGGGTTCGGGACTCTATTTCACTCGACAGTAGAGTGAACCTTCTCTGTGTGAAACGCAGCACCCATATATCATTATCTTTAGCCATCAAGAAAAGCCTTATTCAAAAGAAATCAGACCCAGAGTGTCAAGGAGGAGAAAACATGGAGTCAGGGGCCTGGGAACAAGGGACGGGAAGCTGGCTTCATGGGAACTGGGGCAGGGAGAAGCGTGAATCTCAGGGGCGGGGACTCGGTGTTCATTTGCATAACCAGAACGCACTGCACGCAAGAGTTTCCATTTACTATTTCAATTTATTGTAAATTTCTTTTAAATGTAGTATTTTGAATCCTTTCACCCACTTTCGTGAAAAGATCTGCAAACACTTGACCCAGACTTACTCTTGTCGTGCCTCACCCTCACTGAAGTAGGAGTGAGCATTCCCTCATCCGTATGTGCACAGGCACCGTGGAGATACGCAAAGCCAACACTCCCGATTTTTGGAGGTCTTGTGAGAGAAACAAGGCGTACATTGTTGTATACAAAAACAAACCTTGAGAAGTGAAAGTTCTGAGGCAGAGTTTATTCCTGGGGTTTCTATACTTAGCGGTTTTCTGTGTTTATCATTTGAAATCATGAGGTTAGGTTTTCGTCTGCTCAGGTGATTCTCACAGCTGTGTCCGGATCGCGAGGTTAGGTTTTCCCTGCTCAGATGACGCTCTCAGCTATGTCTGACTATTTTGTAATCTCATGGACTGTGGCACTTCAGGTTTCCCCGTCTATCATCCATTCTCAGAACTTACTCATCCTCATGCCCTTCAAATCAATGGTGCTATCTAATTCTCTCACTTTCTGTCGTCTCCTTCCTCCTCCCACCTTTAGTCCTTCCCAGCATCAGGGTCTTTTCCAGTTAGTCTGTTCTTTGCACCAGGTGGCCAAAGTATTGGAGTGTCAATGTCAGCATCACTTCCTCCAATGAATATTCACGACTGATTTCCTTTAGGGTGCACTGGTTGGATCCTTTTGCCGTCCAAGGGACTCTCAAGAGTCTTCTCCAGGACCACAGTCCAAACCCTGTGACTTTGGACTGTGATTTTTTCAATGCTTCGGCCTTCAGCTTTCTTTATAGTCCAACTCTCACATCCGTACATGACTACTGGAAAAACCATAGCTATGACTGGACGGACCTTTGGTGGCAAAGGAATATCTCTGCTTTTTAATGTGCTGTCTTAGTTGGTCCTAGCTTTTCTGCCAAGTAGAAAGCCTCTTTTAATTTCATGGCTGAGGTCACCGTCCTCTGTGATCACTGTACTTAGTTTTAATATAAGTTTAATATTACATCTGTTACAAGTGAGTCAGCAAGGAAATTACCTCGAGTGAACAAACTTCTAAACAAACATAAATGAGATATGAGCC
Source organism: Bos javanicus (assembly GCF_032452875.1). Taxonomy (NCBI): domain Eukaryota; kingdom Metazoa; phylum Chordata; class Mammalia; order Artiodactyla; family Bovidae; genus Bos; species Bos javanicus. Next base: position 130,823,517 of record NC_083897.1, read on the forward strand.
TTTAGATAAACTCTGCTAAGAATAATGATGCTTTAGGAATGTTTGTCTAAAATAGTCTCTCCAGATTGGGGTAACCTGAACTTCTAAGGGTTGTTTGTGCTAAACTAAGTGTTGGAAGTCTATTACATAGCTAAGTCATTTTCCAAATAACATTAGATTTTGAAACATTCACTACTGAACACTAATTTCCTCCTACAGAGAAACTAAAGAGATTTGGGATTAAAAATGAATGATATTTGGTGCCATCCTATAATGTTCTAAGAAAACAAAGGTTTTAGACATTATCACTGGTATTTATGCTCACCAATCCATAAAATGTTAATAGAAAAGTCAGTTTTTGGTTGCTAAGGGAAGTAGAATGGCACCACACTCCAGTATTCTTGCCTGGAAAATCCCACGGACGGAAGAACCTGGTAGGCTGCAGTCCATGGGGTCACTAAGAGTCAGACATGACTGAGCGACTTTACTTTCACTTTTCACTTTCACGCATTGGAGAAGGAAATGGCAACCCACTCCAGTGTTCTTGCCTGGAGAATCCAAGGGATAGGGGAGCCTGGTGGGCTGCCGTCTATGGTGTCCAACAGAGTCGGACACGACTGAAGCGACTTAGCCGCAGCAGCAGCAAGGGAAGTAGGGAGTGTGTTTTCGGTAAAGAAGGTATGAGGAACGGAATTGCATTTTGTGAAGGGAAAAGGAAGTAAGCCTGACTTGTAGGTGGCATTTTTAGGATGGAAGAACACAGTAATGGGTACAGAAAGCAATGAGGTTTGTGAAAAGGGAACCATGAGCAAAGAGTTTTGTATATGGTTAGGACTAAGTTTAAAATAAAGTTAATTAAGTTTACCTTTTAAGTAAAGTAAGCTGGTGCGAAAACTTGAATTTAGCTTTTCTCTCTGTTAAGGGGACATCTTTTCTTCAGATACTGAACTGCCTTTGATAAAAGATTTAAGTCTCTTTGTCTCTTAAATGGTCAGGTCTGAAATATTTTAGTGTTAATTTGGCTAAGAAAATACCATTGTTTCACAATGACCTATAAGCCTATCTGACTGAGTGTTCTAAACCTTTTTGATATTTGTTGACAAAACTTCCTAAATCATTCTAATGAAGAAGATTTCTAGCTAACTTTGGGATGCTTCACAGGGCTCCTGAAACATCCCAAAGAGAGACATTACACTAATTAGGTTCACTTTGTATACAGAATTAGATGGGAAGTATTGTCAAGTGAGTAAAAAGTCTCGGATTATATTGTATGGTAAATGTTCAGTTCAGTTCAGTCGCTCAGACATGTCCGACTCTTTGTGACCCCATGGACTGCAGCATGCCAGGCCTCCCTGTCCATCACCAACTCCCAGAGTTTACTCAAACTCATGTCCATTGAGTCGGTGATGACATCCAACCATCTCATCCTCCGCCGTCCCCTTCTCCCGCCTTCAAACTTTCCCAGTATCAGGGTCTTTTCCAATGAGTCAGTTTTTGCATCTGGTGGCCAAAGTATTGGAGCTTCAGCTTCTGCATCAGTCCTTCCAATGAATATTCAGAACTGATTTCCTTAGGACGGACTGGTTGGATCTCCTGGCTGTCCAAGGGACACTCAAGAGTCTTCTCCAACACCACAGTTCAAAAGCATCCATTCTTTGGGCTTTTTAACATGCTGTCTAGGTTGGTCATGATAAATGTTATTAATATACATATCCTAGAAACTGTAAGGAGTTCTTAAAATTTTGTTATGTTTGGGTTAAATGTTATCAGTCATAATTCTAGTTACTATCTCAAAATATTGTCATAGCACTAACCAAGTTTCACCTCTTCAAGAAGATTTATAAAAAGGACTTTTGGATAAATACCAGTTTCTGAACTGGGTAAGGATTCTAATAGAAAACCTCATGACTTCACAAAGATTAACAAAAGACTGAATGAACTGGTGAATATGCTTATAACTTTTATGGTTTCTATCTGAAAAATTACTGATTTGAATCTGTGTTTTCCAGGTGTAAGGAAAAAAAAAAAAACAACCTTCCTCTCACACTAATTATGACAGTAGTTTGGTAAAAATATATTTTAGAAACAAATTGAAACATTTATCTTTTCTCTCTATCTGAACCCTCCAGAGATTGGGAGCTCTTAGTTTCCAGTAACTGTATCAGATAAAAGTTCAGTCTGAGACTCTATAAAAGTCTCAGCAAAGCAAAAAAGTCTATGATCAATTATGGTTACATAAGTCATCAGGCCAAGTTTATTGAGACCAGACCTATATTACAAACCAGTCTTAGTTTGGTTATATTTGGTAAAAATGACAGTGATTTTAGGGAGAAAAAGATGTTTCAATGAATGTTAAATTTCAGCTTGTTAATGGAGGCCTGTATCTACTAAGACTCATTTCCTGTATATTTCTTTGATGTTAGGGTATATTAATGTAAAATTTAGTTGAATTATTAAAGGACACTCTAGGGTTGTTTCTGAAGCTTATCTCAGTAATCTGTCTTTTGGATGAAGATCAGATGCCTCACACATGACCTGCAATCAAGACTGGAAGAAGATACAATTTAAGGAACTGTCTCCAACCTGGAAGGACCTTTCTATCAGGTACTCTTCACTAGCTCATGCCCAATGAAACTAACCGGAAACTGACTTTTGGTTTAACTCCCACTTCCAAAGGTCCCTAAGGTGGGCTGGTCTACAGAGGGGCCTGCTGACCTCAAACTCACCTTAAAATAAAGCTCAGAGGAAACTATAATACATGAGGATGAGAAGAAGACAACATCAGAAGTAGACTGCTTGCCCAAGATGCTGATCTGACTTTTACAATCATTTATAATGTTTTCTTGATCCTTGGACCTAAGACTATCAATCACATGTTTTCTATCATGGACACGCTTCTATGCCAGTTTAAAACTCAATCCAATTGTTGGGTTGTGGCCAAATACCTGTGCCTAGTACTTCTGGGTTACCTTGGTGGATTTCTGTTCTCTAGGGCTCTGATTGGATACCCCCTAGGAAATTTATTTTAGATGAGTGTTCAGTCTTGTTCTGTCTATTCATGATATTACTGGATGAGATCTTCTCACATGGCCAATTAATGATACCTGCTCTGATGCTGTCCATAGATTTAAGTTTTCTCTTAGGGTCTTTCAAACTCAAGCAGAGTGACAAGCTAAGTCTCAATAGAAAAAATTAACCTCTCATCTATCAAAAGGAAAACTCTCACAATTATAGGGTGGATCTACGTGGTTAACACCAAGCTACGGCCATTTACGTTTAAAGGCTCCTCTAGGTTGGGAATGGTTAAATCATACTAAAAATGACCAACCTGGTAATTATGAGACAAGGCTGGGTGCTTTATGAACTATGCCTATTATTACTCTTAGAGAGAGTGATTGGTGTGGAACTCAGTGGATTTGTGGCACTAATTTATGGCCTGACATCTACAGGGATGGATACAAAGGTGTAGCCTGGGATTCCCATGAATTTAAGGTCATACATGTTAACAAATTAGAGGTAACCCCAACAAATCTACCATTGGTATGATCCCAGTGGGTCAAAGACCTGTATTCTACTGGCATGACCATTGTGTGTTGTGTGTGTGCCCCTTCAATGGGGTTGGAGGATGTAATTGACCATATCGAAGCCTTAACAACTTTCATAAGCTTTAAATGTTAGTAACCGGGCTATTAGCCTATTGAATTCTGAGATCTCTATAAGAAAGGCGGTGCTACACAACTGCAAGGCCCTTGACACCTTACAGAATTTGGGGAAGATACCTGTGGTATAATTCAAAGTGAATGCTATATTTTCATACTTGATAAATACTTTAATGTAACACATTTGATGAACCATATGAAAAATCAGATTTCTGCGTTAAGTGACCCATTCCTTAGTCTTGATGCTCTTTAAAGAAAAAAAAAAAAAACTGGTTTGGTGTGGGAGGCTCATGGCTAAAATATTTACTTTTAATTCCACTAATGTTATTCACTATACCATTTGCATTTTGCTTGTTTCACAAGATTATTATTTCTTATATTACCAAGTGTATGACTGAGCCTCCAACGAAAATGATGACTAGACATGAAGCAGTTGATCAAATGTATAGCTCGATAAATGATCAATGATTGTAATAGTGTACCTCTAGGTATGAAAAGATGCAACGATAGGGAATACTATCCTGGACCATAACTAGAAGACAGGTGTCCAGAGATCTTTGACTATTAAGACCTAGTTCAGTTGAGTGTCTTATCAACAAAAACCTTTAGAACTGGAAATGAGCCTTCCCAGCAACATGGGACAAAATGGTCATGAAATGCCCCCGCAAAGTATGGTTGGATTTATGACCACAAGGGGGCTGTGTCAACTACAAATTGGCACATACCAAGAGCACTGCCAATGACTGAACAACAAAGGCATTTGCCATCTGCATCTACAGAGACTGAACCCCATGCTGCTATACCTGTTGACCGTCAACAATCCCTGAGGGAGTTCAGGGTGGAGTGAGGCACTCTGTGCTCCAGGGAATCTGGTGAGACAGGTCTTCAGATAGTTGGATGTTTTTAGGAACAGATTTTATGATCTCAATCCTTGCATCTCCTCATATCTAGAGAAGCACTAAATCCCTTCATGGTGACCTCAGATCCTTATGACTCACAAAAATCTTTTGTAAAATGAGCACTTCATAGCATAGAACTCCCTTCACCAAAACCTTATATATTGACTTTTCCCCACTGCCCCTTTGGAGCAGTCTCTGAGAGCTATCTGAGATGCTGCCTCCTGGGCTGCAGTCCTCATTTTGCCCCAAATAAAATTTCACTCACAACTCTCAAGTTGTACATCTATTTTTCATTGAAAATAGCTATTTTAAGTCCTAATACATGATGTTGTCAAAGTGCTGCACTCAATATGTCAGCAAATTTGGAAAACTCTGCAGTGGCCACAGGACTGGAAAAAGTCAGTTTTCATTCCAATCCCAAAGAAAGGCCATGTCAAAGCATGTTCAAACTACTGCCCGTTGCACTCATCTCAAACGCTAGCAAAGTAAGGCTCAAAATCCTCCAAGCCAGGTTTCAACAGTATATGATGTACAGAGTACAACAACTTTCAGATGTTCAAGCTGGATTTCGAAAAGGCAGAGGAACCAGAGATCAAGTTGCCAACATCTGTTGGATCAGAGAAAAAGCAAGAGAGTTCCAGAAAAACATTTACTTATGCTTTATTGACTACACCAAAGCTTTTGACTGTGTGGATCACAACAAACTGTGGAAAATTATTAAAGAGATGGGAATACCAGACCACCTGACCTGCCTCGTGAGAAATCTGTATGTAGGTTAAGAAGCAACAGTTAGAACTGGACATGGAAAAACAGACTGGTTCCAAATTGGGAAAGAAGTACATCAAGGCTGTATATTGTCACCCTGCTTACTGAACTTCTATGCAGAGTACATCATGCGAAATGCTGGGCTGGATGAAGTGCAAGCTGGAATCAAGATTGCCGGGAGAAATATCACTAACCTCAGATGTGCAGATGACACCACCCTTATGGCAGAAAGTGAAGAAGAACTAAAGAGCCTCTTGATGACAGTGAAAGAGGAGAGTGAAAAAGTTGGCTTAAAGCTCAACATTCAGAAAACGAAGATCATGACATCCAGTCCCATCATGGCAAATAGATGAGGAAACAATGGAAACAGTTGAGAGATTTTATTTTTCTGGGCTCCAAAATCACTGCAGATGGTGACTGCAGCCATGAAATTAAAAAATGCTTGCTCCTTGGAAGAAAAGCTATGACCAAACTAGATAGCATATTAAAAAGCAGAGACATTACTTTGCCAACAACGGTCCATCTAGTCAAATCTATGGTTTGTCTAGTAGTCATGTATGGATGTGAGAGTTGGACTATAAAGAAAGCTGAGTGCGAAAGAATTGATGCTTTTGAACTGTGGTGTTGGAGAAGATTCTTGAGAGTCCCTTGGACTGCAAGGAGATCCAACCAGTCCATCCTATAGGAAATCAGTCCTGAATATTCATTGGAAGGACTGATGCTGAAGCTGAAACTCCAATACCTTGGCCACCTGATGCAAAGAACTGACTCACTGGAAAAGACCCAGATGCTGGGAAAGATTGAAGGTGGGAGGAGAAGGGGACAACAGAGGATGAGATGGTTGGATGGCATCACCAACCTGATGGACATGAGTTTGAGTAAGTTCCAGTAATTAGTGATGGACAGGAAGGCCTGGCATGCTGCAGTCCATGGGGTCACAAAGAGTCACTGAAGTGAACTGAATGAGTAGGACGAATATTCCAGCTATTTTGGGGAAGGGTGGGGATTTCTAGGAATTGGGCCACTGCTCACTTTTTGTCTTTCTTTGGGCCTTGGAACTCTCATGGTGCCTGTGGGTTTGTCATTGACCATGCTGATGTGTTACAACAAGCTTATACTGAGACTCAAGGTCGACTGGAAGTCAACTTATCCACCATCTTGAACCTAGTTGGTTTTAATCAGTTTGTTTCATGTTCAGGCTCTGTCATTCTTTTAAAGATTGTGCCCTGCCCCCTACCCTCCAGTTTCAAAATCAGTTCTCAAACCTTTTTCTCAATCTTCAGTTCTTAACTGGGGATTGGAGATAAAGGTGATGGGGAGACTGTAAAGAGAAGCTTTCAGCATCTTCTGGACTTATTGGAAAACTAGGAATTCTTTCTCCTCCCAGGAAACACTTTCTTAAAGTCCTCCCTTTCCCTCCTCCCCCACCCTTTCTCCCACAACTTCCCCTGCAGCAATTCAGGCTACAATTGTCAGAGTACAGTAAGGCTGAAGCCAGAGAAGGGTCATGCAAAGCCTGTGCTAGATGCTTACAATTAGAATATCTACATGGGAGGTAGAGTCAGGGAATGTGAATTTATAAAAAAAAAAAAAAAAAAAAAACTCTAGGCAATTCTTATCTGCAAGCTATAGTTTAAGACATTGTTCAGTTCAGTTCAGTTCAGTTCAGTTCATCACTCAGTCGTGTCCGACTCTTTGCGATCCCATGAATCGTAGCACACCAGGCCTCCCTGTCCATCAGCAACACCCGGAGTTCACCCAGACTCACGTCCATCGAGTCACTGATGCCATCCAGCCATCTCATTCTCTGTTGTCCCCTTCTCCTCCTGCCCCCAATCCCTCCCAGCATCAGAGTCTTTTCCAATGAGTCAACTCTTTGCACGAGGTGGCCAAAGTACTGGAGTTTCAGCTTTAGCATCATTCCTTCCAAAGAAATCCCAGGGCTGATCTCCTTCAGAATGGACTGGTTGGATCTCCTTGCAGTCCAAGGGACTCTCAAGAGTCTTCTCCAACACAACAGTTCAAAAGCATCAATTCTTCAGTGCTCAGCCTTCTTCACAGTCCAACTTTCACATCCGTACATGACCACAGGAAAAACCATAGTCTTGACTAGATGGACCTTTGTTGGCAAAGTAATGTCTCTGCTTTTGAATATGCTATCTAGGTTGGTCATAACTTTCCTTCCAAGGAGTAAGCGTCTTTTAATTTCATGGCTGCAGTCACCATCTGCAGTGATTTTGGAGCCCCCCAAAATAAAGTCTGACACTGTTTCCACTGTTTCCCCATCTATTTCCCACGAAGTGATGGGACCGGATGCCATGATCTTCGTCTTCTGAATGTTGAGCTTTAAGCCAACTTTTTCACTCTCCACTTTCACTTTCATCAAGAGGCTTTTTAGTTCCTCTTCACTTTCTGCCGTAAAGGTGGTGTCATCTGCATATCTGAGCTTATTGATATTTCTCCCAGCAATCTTGATTCCAGCTTGTGTTTCTTCCACTCCAGAGTTTCTCATGATGTACTCTGCATATAAGTTAAATAAGCAGGGTGACAATATACAGCCTTGACATACTCCTTTTCCTATTTGGAACCAGTCTGTTGTTCCATGTTCAGTTCTAACTGTTGCTTCCTGACCTGCATACAGATTTCTCAAGAGGCAGTTCAGGTGGTCTGGTATTCCCATCTCTTTCAGAATTTTTCAGAGTTTATTGTGATCCACATAGTCAAAGGCTTTGGCATAGTCAATAAAGCAGAAATAGATGTCTTCCTGGAACTCTCTTGCTTTTTCCACGATCCAGCGGATGTTGGCAATTTGATCTCTGGTTCTTCTTCCTTTTCTAAAACCAGCTTGAACATCAGGAATTTCACGGTTCACGTATTGCTGAAGCCTGGCTTGGAGAATTTTGAGCATTACTTTACTAGCATGTGAGATGAGTGCAATTGTGCAGTAGTTTGAGCATTGTTTGACATTGCCTTTCTTTGGGATTGGAATGAAAACTGACCTTTTCCAGTCCTGTGGCCACTGCTGAGTTTTCCAAATTTGCTGGCATATTGAGTGCAGCACTTTCACAGCATCATCTTTCAGGATTTGAAATAGCTCAACTGGACTATCACCTCCACTAGCTTTGTTCGTCATGATGCTTTCTAAGGCCCACTTGACTTCACATTCCAGGATATCTGGCTCTAGGTCAGTGATCACACCATCATGATTATCACACCATAAAAAGTTTGCAGCAAAGTAGAAAGTCAATTAAATATTTAGTTTAAATAAAATAATTGTTGGAAATATGATTACTAAATTGAATGCAAAATCCAAAGCCAAATCTTAAAAAAGAATAGTTATATAATAAATTGACTTCCCTTGTGGCTTAGAAGGTAAGGAGTCTGGCTGCAATGAAGGAGACCTGGGTTTGATCCCTGGTTTGGGATGATCCCCTGGAGAAGGAAATGGCAACCCACTCCAGTATGTTTGCCTGGAAAATCGCATGGATGCAGAAGTTTTATGACCCTAGATTACATTAGTAAAGATGAGAATTTGTGGATGTAAAAGCAAAACAAAACAAATAAAAATAAAGCCTATTAATTCTTAAAGAGGTGATATAAAAAAAATTACTCATTTGCTCTTCATTTTGACAACCAAAGAAGCATGGTTTAAGGGTTACATCTAATGAACTTAAAGGCAATCACTACTAGAATTAAGAACCACCTTTCAAATTATCACCAAAGAAAACAATGCAAGTGAGAAGAAAATGTAGAAAATATAGCAAATGAGCCAGAAAGAGAGTATGAAAAAGATTCCAGAAATAGGAGGAAATGCATTCAATTCTTATGCTAATTGTAAATGGTTTACACTCCATAATAAAGTCTTGCTCAGACTAGGCTAAAAACAAAATATGATTATGTGCTGCTTATAAAACACAACCTGAAATGTAGTAACACATGGTTAAAATTAAAGGGGTTAATGAAGACATCAATCAAAAGTGGGCAAAAGAAAGTAAACAAGCTTTTAAACTTAAAAGCTGTGACCAACCTGCACAGCATATTAAAAAGCAGAGACATTACTTTGCCACCAAGGGCCGTCTAGTCAAAGATATGGTTTTTCCAGTGGTCATGTATGGATGTGACAGTTGGACTATAAAGAAAGATGAGCACAGAAGAATTGATGCTTTTGAACTTCGGTGTTGGAGAAGACTCTGGAATGTACCTTGGACAGCAAGGAGATCCAACCAATCAATCCTAAAGGAAATCAGTCCTGAATATTCATTGGAAGGACTGATGCTGAAGCTGAAACTCCAATATTTTGGCCACCTGATGCAAAGAACCGACTCACTGGAAAAGACCCTGATGCTGGGAAAGAATGAAGGCAGGAGAAGGGGACAACAGAGGATGAGATGGTTGGATGGCATCACCAACTCGATGGATGAGTTTGAGTAAACTCTGGGAGTTGCTGATGGGCAAGGAGGCCTAGTGTGCTGCAGTCCATGGGGTCGCAAAGAGTCAGACATGACTGAGCAACTGAACATAACTGATGCAGAGAATAGGATGTTGACTCAGGTAAGCATTCTGGAGATTATTTAACCTTAAACAGTCATCCATCACACAAGGAAAAGACATTTGAGGAGGTGAACTTTCTAGTACACCATTCAGATTACTAGGAATGATGCAACTCAACATTTTGACAACACTATATTTTAATAAAAATAAATAAATTCTTCACTTCTGCATCTAGTAATGGTATAATAATGGTAACGGTAATTAACAGATCATAGTCACTACAGCTAAAGTTATAAGACACAAGCTTTAAAATATGATTACTCTTTTCATGTAGTTTAAGAATGAGATAAGAAATTTAGGCAAAGAATTGTAAAAAATATTAACTAAAAAACTGAATAAGAAGGAAGCACTTCGGAAAGGGTGAAGTGAATGCCTAAAAAGCATCCGGAGGACTTAAAAAAAAAAAAATGTCAAGTTTTTCTGAACTCTGGAGGTTAACCAAAGTTTTAGAACAATCATGAAAAATGTTTATTCAAGAAAAGTGGCTCAATCTCCATAAGATCAGCAAGCTTTGTGGTATTTTAACTTGTCCATCCCCTTCTTCACTGTTCTTTGGTAACCTTGAAAACCAACAGCCTTGCACCTACAAAACTAAGATCCAAGATTTCAAGTGCCAAAGCTAAGTCCTGGTGCAGCCAAATAAATAAATATAAAAAAAGTTTTTAAAAACATGCAGGCTCCAGAGCTCTGCGTTTGAATCTCAGTTCTTCCACCTCTCGGCTGTGGCTCTGGACAACTCACTGACCCTCTGTATGCCGCCACACTCTCATCTGTGAAATAGGATTGTGCGGGAGTGTAAATGAGTTTGCAAAGGACTTACAAAAGTGACTAGCACTTAGTAAGTCCTCAGTACACCTCAGTGACAGTTACACAGGACCTTACTCTTTGAATTCTAGTTTCACTTCAGGTAACCTAACAAAAGACAAGCACAAGGAGGGACTCTGCATGTGCTCCACATGTGGTACATGTCCTGCTGGGTCAATTTGGGGGTTCATGCTGGGAGTATCTCCAAGAGGTTGACAGACTTTCCAAACATCTCACTGAAGGTCACCAAATGTAAAAAACCACCGATAAGGATGCTAACAACTTCATTTAGACTTTCTACATCCCATAATATTGTGAAAAGAAGTGTGTAAATTCCATTTTCATTACCCAGTGGTTTGTGGTGAAGATTGAAGTGGACTCAAGTAGCAAAAGCACTAAGAGGCTCTGAGAATTCTGACATTCCCTCTCTCTTCACTTTCTGGAAGTGCATTTGGATTTCTTTTCTCAAGTGACCTGGGTGGAGAATAGATTGTCCCAAGAATATGAGGCATTTCTGTTCATGGTGTTCCCTGCTGCTCTTTTTCTAGGAAATCCACTTGTGTTCTAAGAAGATGACTGCATTCACCTCTGCCCTCAAGCAAGTCATTGAAAAGCTGAGCTAAGGCCAAAGCTTCTCCAAAACAGTTTATAGAGATTCAGATGTATAAGAGACTCAGAAAGTACCAAAGAGTCTTAGAAACAATCAATGGACATGCTGCCCATCTAATGTAATTCACTCCATGTGCAGGCATATTTACAGCACAACAATACCTCACCTGACTTAGGAAATGAGAAAACTTACAACCCATAATTTCTGAAAAATTGGAGCTAGTTCCTTTGGGTGCCCAAATATTTCATTTTAACCCTTTTACTTAAAAAAAAAAAACAAAGAAAGAAATGATTCTGAAGTGTGATCTACACTGGCTGGTTTCAAAAGAATATGGAAAATTATTTCATCAAGGGGGACATCATCTCCAGCCACTAACAACTAAGACTCAGCCTGAGCACATCTCCTTCCCTTCGGGGCAGGCTCCACTTAAATCCTCCTGTGTCCCAGATGGAGATGCCACCAAGTACACAATCCCTTAGAGATCCAGCCTCCACAGCACCATCTCTCAGACCCCGCTCCAGTTAGCCCTGGAGTCCTGTTGATTTTATCATGTGACTGTTTCTCCATTTCTATCTGTTCTCCAATGGCCCCCATTTCCGGAGCTCACCATCCCCTCTACCTGGACTACTAGCAAAGCCACCTCTCCCTTCTGCATTAACTGATGGTCCGTGTGATATATCTGCTCCTGTCACATTGTTTGAAAGTCTTTCCATGGCTTAAAGTTGCCTTAAGGATAAAGCCCAAGCTTGAGAAGAGAGCATATGACTCCCTCGGTGACACAGACTCCGAGTCTCAAACGTTTCCTCTGCTTCTGCTGCTAAGTCACTGCAGTCGTGTCCAATTCTGTGAGACCCCATAGACGGCAGCCCACCAGGCTCCTCTGTCCCTGGGATTCTCCAGGCAAGAATACTGGAATGGGTTGCCAGGTCCTTCTCCAATGCATGGATGCATGCTAAGTCACTTTAGTCGTGTCCAACTCTGTGCGACCCTATGGACAGCAGCCTACTAGGCTCCTCTGTCCGTGGGGTTCTCTAGGCAAGAATACTGGAGTGGGTTGCCATTTCCTTCTCCAACTTTTCCTCTAATCTTCTCTATGTCTGTTGATGCTCTGACTGAAATATAGTGCTACTTAAATTTTTGCATACAGGAGCCTTCCAGGCCGTGCTCCTCCTGTTTCCAGCATCTGGAATACCATTCCTCCTCCTCTTGGCCTCCTCTCCCTTTAGGATACATCTGAGGCTCATGTCCCTTCTTTCAGAAAGTCTTCCTCCTTCCCTGCCCATGCTTGCTGGTTGAGCTGGACACTCATCCTTAGAGGTGCTATGGTGCCCTGTGCCTATGAAGAGGTCAAAGACCATGCTTAGTTTAATCACATGGTGATACAGTTCCAGGGAATAGCAAGAATAGATTAGAAGGCCTTCTTAAATGAACAGTGCAAAGTAGTAGAGGAAAACCAGAGAATGGGATAGACTAGACATCTCTTCAATAAAATTGGAGATATCAAGGGAATATTTCAGGCAAGAATGGGCACTAAAAAGGAAAAAAACGGTAAGGAACTAACAGGAGCAGAAGAGATTAACAAGAGCTGGCAAGAATACACAGAAGAATTGTACAAAAAGGGTCTTAACCATCCAGATAACCAAAATGGTGTGGTCCCTCACCTAAGAGCCAGATATCTTGGAGTGTGAAATCACATAGGCCTTAGGAAGCATTCCTATGAATAAAGCTAATGGAGGTGATGGAATTCCAGCTGAGCTAGTGAAAATCCTAAAAGGTGGTGCTGTTAAAGTGCTGCACTCAATATGTCAGCAAATTTGGAAAGCTCAGCAGTGGCCACAGGACTGGAAAAGGTCAGTTTTCATTCCAATTGCAAAGAAGGGCAATGCCAAAGAATGTTCAAACTCCTGTATAATTCGGCTTATTTCACATGCTAGTAAGGTTATGCTCAAGATCCTTCAAGCTAGGCTTCATCAGTATTTGAACTGAGAATTCCAGATGTGCAAGGTGGATTCAGAAAAGGCAGAGAAACCAGATATCAAATTACCAACATTCGTTGGATCATAAAGTAAGGAATTCTAGAAAAACATCTACCTCATTGACTATGCTAAAGCCTTTAACTGTGTGGATCACAAGAACCTGGAAAATTCTTGAAGAGATGGGAATACCAAGACCACCTTACCTGTCTCCTGAGGAACCAGGTCAAGAAGCAACAATGAGAACTGTACATGGAACAATGTACATGTTTGAAGGGCTGTGGCTGCTGAGGAGCTGCCTTCTGAACCCTCACAAGTACTTGTTGTAGCTCTTCTGAAAAAAAAAAAAAAAAGGAAGCACCTAAACATACTGATTTCACAAAGAGGGAAAGTATGAACCAAAAGATGTTTTACAAGCTAGGTGTGGGGATGGAATGGGAGGGCTTTTGGGTGGTGTTGGGCTGCACCCCGCAGGCCTATAATCCCTAAATGTACCCAGCTTCAAGACCAAAGAAACAGCCCGGAGTGCATGATGGAGACATCATGGTTTAATGGATGGGGGAGCCTACCTAATTGAAGCAAGGTCCTGGGGGAACACCCCACCGTGTGTGGTGATGGGAGGCAGGTCATGGTGGCAGGCTTCACTCCTCAGGAGAGGGGGAGGGTGCCCATTAAAGCCAAAATTGACATCAGGTGGGCTCATTAGTTACCAGGGAAACCAGGAGGGGGGTCCTCTCCTCATAACCCTTTTGATAAGAATAATCACCAGCTGGGGTCTGGGGAAAGTACTAGGAAGGTGAGTCGTGTGAGTAGGGTGCAGGTGCAACAGGCACTGCTCGGGCAGGGGAGGGATAGACATTAGGACCACAGGCATCTTGGGGGGCCCAAACATACCTTCCTCTCCAACACACCCCATATGACCTAGACAATCTTGGCCAGCCCCTCCTCTGTCATATTGCTGGGGTCAGGTTTGTACAGGGGACACTTCCACCAGATACCACAAATACAATGCAGACTGGCCACCCCGGCTGGTCACAAACCCAGAGTCACCCCCCTGGGAGGAGTGGGCCCTGGCTCTAAGAGAAACATTTCACTGGCTTAGTCTCAGCTGTCATAGCACAGGTCTGCACCCCCATGTTATGCTGAGTGCCATTACAGGTGAACCCATTAGGTCTTCCAAATATGAGCCAGTTAATGCCATTATTTCCAGTAGTCATGTACAGATGTAAGAGTTGGAGTATAAAGAAAGCTGAGTGCCAAAAAAGTGCTGCTTTTGAACTGTGGCATTGGAGAAGAAACTGGAGAGTGCCTTGGACAGCAAGGAGATCCAACCAGTCCATCCTAAAGGAAATCAGTCCTGAATATTCATTGGAAGGACTGATGCCGAAGCTGAAACTCCAATGCTTTGGCACCTGATGCAAAAAACTGACTCATTGGAAAAGACTCTGATGCTGGGAAATATCGAAGACAGGAGAAGGGGATGACAGAGGATGAGATGGTTGGATGGCATCACCAACTCAACGGACATGAGTTTGAGTAGGCTCCGGGAGTTGGTGATGGACAGGGAGGCCTGGTGTGCTGCAGTCCATGGGGTCGCAAAGAGTCGGACACGACTGAGCAACTGAACTGAATCCCATTAGTTGGAACTGTGTACCCAGAAGCCAGCCTATTCCATTCCACATAACAGAGCCCAGGGGGCTCATGGGCTGTCAGCTGTACAGTGACATTTACCTACAGGGGTCCTTCTGATGTATTGGCACATGGAACCAGGAATGGTGAGTCTCCCCCTCCCCTCCACTTTCAGTAGTCCCTACATCATCATATCAGCCACGTCAATTTTCCACAGAAGTCCCAAGGAGGACAACAGCAACATCTCACTGCACACCCAGCAATTAGACATATCTCACAGTAAAGCCAGTGTTGCTGCTCCGTCTACGAACAGATTTACTCCCTGAGACAAGGGAGAAAATGTAAGACATCTAACAGGCACAACACAGGGGAGATGATGACCAGAAAGCATAATACAAGCAGTAAGCACATTCTAAGATAAACCACACCTGCCTGTGAATTTTGTCCTCATCTGCAATACAGTTCAGAAAACTCAATGGTTCAAGGATACAAGAACATGTCTAAAATCACATATACAATGTCACCTAGTTCTACTTTGGATGTATAAACCACAACTACTCCATTTTGACTTTCAAAATGATTCCCTTCCTCAATGGCCAAAGCAGATGTACAATGCATATCTGAACGATGACAGAATGGTTGCTCTGGTCAGTAAAATTTACGTGAAACCCTGTGTAAACCAGAATGACTCCCCCCCCCACCCCCGCAACATGTGCAGATTTTTCGATCAGTTCCCCTTTTGATGTCACATCTTCCAAATCAGAAAGCAGTGATGATCAAAATACCCATCCCTTGATGCTGGGGTGCTGGCTCCTACCCCAGGTTACCCCAGGTTCAGATTATGTCCCTCAGTGCGAGGTCTCCTCTGTATTTTGCTAGTTATTCATATTGCAGGAAAATTAATCAGATCTCGTGAGCAGGCTCAGAGGTATGTTGATGAGGAAACACTTTATTTTTCTCACTGAGAGCCAACATGTTATCACTTATACTCAATTGTCACACAAGCATGTAAATGTGCTTTTAGCAGAAGACTTAAAGCAATGTTGCACTTCATGAGCAGTTACGCTCTGTGACAATTTCACTAGATCATTTTCTTTCCAGAACATCAGAGCAAAAGTATGGTTAACACAATAACCTTCAAAAACACAGACCTCAATTAACAGAAGTAGAATTTAACATCCACTAAAATACAATATTTGGAGATGGCAATGGCAATCCACTCCAGGATTCTTGCCTGGAAAATCCCATGGACAGAGGAGCCTGGTAGGCTGCAGTCCATGGAGTCGCAAAAGTCGGACACAACTGAGCAAGTTCACTTTCACTTTTCACTTTCCTGCATTGGAGAAGGAAATGGCTACCCACTCCAGTGTTCTCGCCTGGAGAATCCCAGGGATGGCAGAGCCTGGTGGGCTGCCATCTATGGGGTCGCACAGAGTTGGACACGACTGAAGCGACTTAGCAGCAGCAGCAGCAAAATATAACATTGCTCTAAAATTACCCTCATCTCCACCAAACAGCCGAATCAAGACTAATTTGCAAAATATGGTCAACTGACCATATATGCGCCTCCAAAATGGACAGAGGAGCCTGGTGGGCTACAGTCCATGGGGTCAGAAAGAGAGAGACACGACTAAGCAACTAACACACAGGCATTAGGCCTGCATAATTCCCATGTTACTTTTGGGTAGGGCTTCTCTGGTGGCTCAGATGGTAAAGAATTTGCCCATAACACAGGAGATCTCTGCTCAGGAAGATTCCCTGGAAAAGGGAATGGCAACTCACTCCAGTATTCTTGCCTGGGGAATTAAATGGAAAGAGGAGCCTGGTGGGCCACAGTCATGGGGTCACAAAGAGTCAGACACAACTGAGTGACTAAGCACACAGGACACAAAGTGGCTGTGGTGGAACTCTTCAGAAGTCTCAGACCAAATTCCCCAAAAGCCTCTCAAAGCCAGGAAAGCCATGGCAAAACCTGCTCTCACACTCCACCTCAGTGAACTTCTCTCTTCTAGAGGTCCCCAAAATATCACAATTCCTGCACATGACAGGAGACAGTCTTTCCCATTCATCTGCTAAGGCTGCTCAGAACCCAAGAGTGTCCAGTATCTGGAGGGACCAGGCAGAGAGAAAGAAAAAGCGTCAATTCTACCCACAGGTGTAGTTTACCAAAGTGCTATAAATCAAAACCAACTTGAGGGGAAGGGCTTCCTTAATCTGAAAAACACAGATCAAAACCAGCAATATTCTAGACAAAACTAGTAAAAGTTATAACCATATTCACTAGTTCACTCAGTAACCAACCCTTTTGTCAATTTTTTATGAAGCCGTCAGGTCTTCCATTAAGATTCTTTAAGTTCTTAGCCAGTTTAGAAATATTAATACAATTGAAATTTATCAGAGGCCTGTCACTATCAAAAGGTCCTTCCTATGAATCTTCTTGAAGGTGAAGCACTTTGCAAAAGCATCAGATAAAACAATAACTGTCTATAAAAGACAAAAGATGTAAAAAGAGAAGCCTAAGCACCTGATTACAGTGTAAGCAATAAAGAAACTTGGATACAATAACTAGAATTATGACCAATGACATTGTATAGGAGACAGGGATCAAGACCATCCCCAAGAAAAAGAAATGCACAAAAAGCAAAATGGCTGTTTGAGGAGGCTTTACAAATAGCTATGAAAAGAAGAGAAGTGAAAAGCAAAGGAGAAAAGGAAAGATTTACCCATTTGAATGCAGAGTTGCAAAGAATAGCAAGGAGAGGTAAGATAAGCTTTCCTCTGTGATCAATGCAAAGAAAAAGAGGAAAACAATAGAATGGGAAAGGCTAGAGATCTCTTCAAGAAAATGAGAGATACCAAGGGAACATTTCATGTAAAGATGGGCTCAATAAAGGACAGAATGCTTCCTAACAGAAGCAGACAATATTAAGAAGAGGTGGCAAGAATACACAGAAAAACTATACAAAAAAAGATCTTCAGGACCCAGACAACCACAATGGTATGATCACTCACCTACAGCCAGACACCCTGGAATGCAAAATCAAGGTGGGCCTTAGGAAGCATCAATACAAATGAAGATAGTGGAGGTGATGGAATTCCAGTTGAGCTATTTCAAATCCTAAAAGATGATGCTGTGAAAGGGCTGCACTCAATATACCAGCAAATGTGGAAAACTCAGCAGTGGTCCCAGGACTGGAAAAGGTTAGTTTTCATTCCAATTCCAAAAGAAAGGCAATGCCAAAGAATGCTCGAACTACCACACAATTGCAGTCATCTCACACACTAGTAAAGTAATGCTCAAAATTCTCCAAACCAGGCTTCAGGAATACATGAACCATGAACTTCCAGATGTTCAATCTGGCTTTAGAAAAAGGAGAGGAACCAGAAATCAAACTGCCAACATCCACGGGATCATCGAAAAAGCAAGAGAGTTCCACAAAAACATCTATTTGGGCTTTATTGACTATACCAAAGCCTTTGACTGTGTGGATCCGAATAAACTGTGGAAAATTCTGAAAGAGATGGGAATACCAGACCACCTGACCTGCCTCTTGAGAAACCCGTATGCAGGTCAGGAAGCAACAGTTAGAACTGGGCATGGAACAACAGACTGCTTCCAAATAGGAAAAGGAGTATGCCCTATTAGAACATTATAGGTATATTTTCACCCTGTATATTTTCACCCTGCTTATTTAACTTATATGCAGAGTACATCATGAGAAATGCTGGGGTGGATGAAGCATAACCCGGAATCAAGATTGCCAGGAGAAATATCAATAACCTCAGATATGCAGATGACAGCACCCTTATGGCAGAAAGTGAAGAAGAACAAAAGAGCCTCTTGATGAAAGTGAAAGAGGAGAGTGAAAAAGTTGGCTTAAAGCTCAACATTCAGAAAACCAAGATCATGGCATCTGGTCCCATCACTTCATGACAAACAGATGGGGAAACAGTGGAAACAGTGGCTGACTTTACTTTTGGGGGGCTCCAAAATCACAGCAGACAGTGACTGCAGCCATGAAATTAAAAGATGCTTGTTCCTTAGAAGAAAAGTTATGACCAACTTAGACAGCATATTAAAAAGCAGAGACATTACTTTGCCAAAAAGGGCCGTCTAGTCAAGGGGAATTCCAGAAAAACATCTACTTCTGCTTCACTGACTATGCCAAAGCCTTTGACTATGTGGATCACAACAAACTGTGGATAATTTAAGAGATGGGAATATCAGACTACCTGACCTGCCTCCTGTGAGACCTGTATGCTGGTCAAAAAGCAACAGTTAGAACTGGGCATGGAATAACAGACTTGTTCCAAATTGAGAAAGTAGTACATCAAGGCTGTCTATCGTCACCCTGCTTCTTTAACTTATATGCAGTGCACATGATGTGAAATGTCGGGCTGGATGAAGCACAAGCTGGAATCAAGACTGCCAGGAGAAATATCAATAACCTCAGATATGCAGATGACACCACCCTTATGGCAGAAAGTGAAAAAGAACAAAAGAGCCTCTTGATGAACGTGAAAGAGGAGAGTGACAAAGCTGGCTTAAAAGTCAACATTCAAATAACTAAGATCATGGTATCTGGTCCCATCACCTCATGGCAAATAGATAGGGAAACAATGGAAATAGTGACAGACATTATTTTCTTGGGCTCCAAAATCACTGTAGATGATGATGTAGCCATGAGATTAAAGGTATTCGCTCCTTGGAAGAAAAGCTATGACCAATCTAGAAGCCATATTAAAAAGCAGACACATTACTTTGCTAACAAAGGTCCATCTAGTCAAAGCTATGGTTTTTCCAGTAGTCATGTATGGATGTGAGAGTTGGACCAGAAAGAAAGCCGAGTACTGAGAATTGATGCTTTTGAACTGTGGTGTTGGAGAAGACTCTTGAGAGTCCCTTGGACTGCAAGGAGGTCCAACCAGTCCATCCTAAAGGAGATCAGTCTTGGGTGTTCATTGGAAGGACTGATGCTAAAGCTGAAACTCCAATACTTTGGCCACCTCATGTGAAGAGTTGACTCATTGGAAAAGACCCTGATTCTGGGAGGGATTGGGGGCAAGAGGAGAAGGGGATGACAGAGGATGAGATGGCTGGATGGCATCACCAACTCGATGGACATGAGTTTCTGTGAACTCCGGGAGTTGGTGATGGACAGGGAGACCTGGCGTGCTGTGATTTATGGGGTCGCAAAGAGTCGGACACGACTGAGCGACTGAACTGAACTGAACTGATAGACAAATGATCACTTGAATATGATGCTAGAATAAAAATACTTTTAGATCTGTTAAAGTGAAAGTTGCTCAGTCATGTCCGTCTTTTTGTGACCCCAAGGACTATGTTTAAGGAATTGTTTGAGGTAGCTAAATCCTATTCTTCCAAAGTAGCTAACCAAGAGATAATTCTAAAATTGAAAAGTTACAATTACAATAGAAGTAACAACATTCTATACAGGGATATAGAAAGAATTCCCAGAAGTAGGTAAAAGATTTGAAAGTAGTTGCCTTTGAGAAGCAGAAAGAGGAGATTGAGAGGAAGGGGCAGGTGACTGTAGTCTCTCAATTTAACTAGTCATGCTATCACATTTTTGAGAACAATATATTTATAATAAAAATTAAATAAAAACACAAATGCTACATTATCTGCTTTGATAGGATTTTGGATTAACTAGTTGTGTGCAGCTGTCAAAACTCAATGAATGCATACTTTAAGATTTACATATTTCATTGTATATATATTTTACATCAAAAGAAAAACTGATAAACAAAGCCTAAAATTCTAATGACATGCATAAGGACATCTGTAATTTACTTCAAAATCCTTCCCCCAAAAAAGATGGATCAATGAATGGATAGAAGGATGGATAAATACATAATAAAACAAGTACAGTAAAATGTTGACAGTAGATCCTAGGAGGTAGGTATATAGAGGTTTACTGTAAAATTCTTTCCATTTTGCTGTGTGTTTGAAAAGTTTTATAATAAACGTTTGGAACAAATAAAAACAAATTGAGCACTAAAATTAAGAGAGAATGTTCTGTCTGGTGTACCAGCTAGGTAAGCTTTAATTTTAAAATGCCACTTGCTTTCCAGAAGCATTCTGTAGCCATTTGACCCACAGATGACTGGTCAAATCAAAGAGGGCAGTGACACGTGAAGATGAGGGCAGACTGATATTTCTTGTTGGCACTTTTACCAGTTTCTCTACAGGGTACGTATGTTGTGCAACAATGAATTTTTAATCCCTCTTAACAAGATTTGTCCTCTGGTTATAAATATCCCTGTTGTCACATGCTCACCTATTTCTTAGCTCCAACTGAATTGTAAACTCGTCCAAGCTATAGATTATAACCTCCAGGATCACACACCCAGTGGTTCAACGATATCAGTTTTACTCTAATATACCACAGAGAAAAAGTAGCTCCCTGGAATAACAGATTAAGGAACAAATAAGCCAGAATGTCTGGGGAAAAGAGTCATACAATTTTCATTACAATGACTCTTAGGGCTTAGATCCAGTCTCGTTGTGGAGAAACTAAGTGTAAGAGAGATTAAGTGACATATCCAGAGTGATATAGCTATTTAGTGTGATTATCTTTGGGTATTTGCTTCTTTATGTCCATTTAAACTATTAAATAAGTCTATGGGATATGACACACATATACTTGAATAAACAGCCACCCTTTCCCCAAAGAGCACTTGATTTAAAAAAAAAAAAAAAGAACAAAACTATGGGACAGGACTTAAGAGATGGTTACTGAGCCAAACTTGGGTTTGCTTGCCTGACTTGCAGCAAAATCAATCTACTGACATGGGGTTGGGTGAAGGAAAGGACAGTGTTTATTGCAGGGCCAAGCAAGGAGAATGGGTAGCTCATGCTCAAAAGACCTGAACCCTGTGATGGCTTTCAGGGAAGGGTTTTTAAAGGCAACATTATTAGGTTTGAAGGTTGTAGGGTGCATGATCAGCTTGTGGACATTCTTCGAATTGATTGTGGTGAGGTCACTGGGTGGTATATTGGAAGTTAACATCATCAACCTTCTGGTTCCTACCAATCTGGGATCTACATGTTTGTGATCAGCATGCAGTTACTTTCTTACACTTGGTAGGGTTTTAGTATCCTCAAAAACAATTCAAGGTATGGCTCAGGATATTATCTATAACCCTTAAGGAGGAACTAAAGGTCTTTGATTTTATTTTATGGTTAAACTACTGTAATTTTGTCTTGCTTGATGGCTATTGCTGTTGTTTCCGTATTTTCCCACTTCTCTGATTAAATATACTCTTTGGAACGTGGGGAAGGTCTAAGAGGCTAAATCCTTTTTACAAACAAGAGGTAGGAGACATGGAGGGTATGTTGCCAAGAAGGCCCCACAGAGTCTGGCTCAGTTTCAAGACCACAAGTTCCTATCCAGTCTGTTTGTAGGGTGAAGTGGGAGCAGGAGGATGTTAAGTGAGTGAAAAGTGTCTGTGGTAAAATTAGTGATACACACTACCTTGTGGATGAAGCCCGAGCATATTACACTGAGAAGCCAAACACAAAAAGGTCACATATTGTATGATTCCATTTATATGAAATATCCAAAACAGGCAAATCCATAGAGACAGAAAGCAGACTCATGGTTGCCAGGGGCTGGGCAGAAGGCAAATGAGGAGTAACTGCTTACTGGATATGGGTTTTATTTTGAGGTAAATAAAATGCTTTGGACCTAAATATAAATGAATATATTATGAATGTACCAAATGCTACTGAATTGTTCCCTTCAGAATGGTTAACTTTATATTACGTACATTTCACCTCAATAAGGAAAATACACGTCGAATGAGAGCAAAAGCAAACATAGCAACATGTTAACAACTGGTGGATCTAGGTACCGGCCATCAGGAATTCATTGTACTTACACTAGCAACATTTCTGTTAGGTTTAAAATTTTTCAAAAGAAAAAGTTAATAAAATATCTCTAGAAAACAAAGAAATCATTTACTGATATTGCAAAATTGAGGTCACCAGTTGCAATCTAAAATTCATACAGTTTCATATCTATCATTTGATCACTGGCATGTCAAAAATAGGAACAACTCTTACTTCATTGGCTGGTAAGGTTTCTAACAATGAAAATTACTTTCCAGGGGAGTCACAAGCCAACACTCTTTAACTTCAGAACCTATTAACATGCAGATTTCTGAACATCAGCACCTAAAAATACATTTATTGGGTCCTTTTGAACAGGTGGTAGTAAGATGTAGTTTAGCTGAAGGGTCTGAGCTTTGGAAATTACATGTGTATATTCTGGCTTTGTCACCCGCAGATGAGTCTTACCAATCCACTGATGGATAAAAGCAAAAGGGTGCAAGGTGATGGAGAGTTTCACAGGAGTAACACTAGGGGCACAAGTGACCATTTTGACCCTTGCACAGAGTGTCCTGAAACTCAAGCAGTGATATAGTAAAGATGATACCCCATCCTGTAACCTCATAACAACCAGAAAATGGCATGTCTGCCTCTAATGCACAGTGGGTCCAACGGAGTTAATGCCTCCCTGGTTTCTTACAGGTCCAACACCTAATTCTAAATTCCCCATTCAACCATGTCTGAGGCCTGAGACAACAGATCAAGCCTGTCTACACAGGGTGAGAGGCTACTTGCTTCTCTGACCAAGATGTAGACACACAAAAAAGTATATAAGGATGTGAAAGGTTATATCGTAATGTGATCATGCTTAACACTACTGAAGCTGTACATTTAAAAATAGTTAAGATAGTGGACTGAATGTTATGTGTTTTCTACCACAATACTTTAAATATATATAAGACCCAAGTTTCAGTTTTCACACAGCAGACATGAGAATGGCTTCCTTTGTGTCCAAAATGAAGGTACACTGCCAATCTGTAACGCCTGATGCAACTTAACACACTTCAAATGAAACACAATCTGTTCCTATGGAAGAAAAAAAAAATAACCTAGAAAAACACTCAAGCCTCTGCACACATCTATGTTCAGTAAGAAAAATGGATGTAAGAACAGGTTGTGGCAGAAGGACATTAAAAATAGAAAAGAACTATTGAGTTGAAGGTGTTACCTCAAGAGATAAGTACCAATAAATACTGTAGAGTAGCTGTCTCCATATATTAGATGATGACATAAACAGATCCATTCCCATTTAGGGTTTACTCATTGCTTCTGAGATGCCATTTATTCTTTATCTTGACACTGCTTTGGGATTTACCAAATCACTAAATGGAATGGGGAGTTCAGTTCATAACTATAACCTTTGTAGGATGACAAATACAAGGATGTTCCACTTCAATAACTGAGTTCTTTTCCATTGTTTCTTGCAAAATTTTAAATTTTCCCAGAATTTTTATCATGCCTATAAAAACAAATCTATGTTCAACCAACAGGGCCTCTTCATTCACACTTTTAACACCCAAGGGGTAATAGTTTCAAAAGACTAAAATGCTATTCTTCTCTAAGTGTTATCTATATCGCAGTGAGTGTTGTCTAAAGATTTGGTAGAAGCCTTCACTGGAGGGATTTCAAGTATGGAAACAGATGAAGGAGGAAATATCTGGAGTGGTGGATCCTGCCAGGTAAGTAGAGGCCAGCTCTGACTTCATTCTATTTCTCTTTTTTCCTTCGTTTCACCTTATGCCCAAAAGTTTGTATAAGTAGACCTTTTCTTGTGATAAAAACGATGTTTAATTTTGGACCTAATAACACTTCAGAATAAATGCAGGGAGTTCCCTGGCGGTTCAGTAGTTAGAACTCCAAGCTCTCACTGCCAAGGGCCTGTGTTTGATCCTGCTCAGGGAACTAAAATCCCACAAGTGACACAGTGCAGACAAAAAGCAAAGAAGAATCCAAGTTTTTACAGAAGTCAGAATTTGGGAGAGCATGTTTTCCAAATATGCTTACATAGGCATTACTTTTTCATTCATCAGTTCAGGGCTAACCTTGTTGTGGATGTTTGACAAGATGGCCACAAATGCTCTGACACTCCTCCCATAAATCGGCAGGGTCTAATTCCCCCCTTCTGCCTTGAACCTGGGCTAGCCTTATTTGGAAGAAATAGAATTTAGGAGAAGTGATGCTATGTGACTTCCAAGGCCTGGCAGCTTCTGCTTAGTTCTCTCTGAATACCTGCTCTCTGGATAGCTCTCTCTTGGGACCCAGCCACCATGCTCTGAGAATCCCAGGACAAATGCAGAGGACAGGTGTAGGTACTCCGGTGGACAACCCAAACTGCATTCCTACCTGACAGCCAGGATCAGCTGCCAGGCTTGTGTAAGCCATCATGGATGTCCAGTGCAGCTGAGATTCTGATGACTGTAGGCACAGCGGACACTTGACTGCAACTGTGTGAGATACCCCAGTGAGAACTGCTCAGCTGCAACTTCCCTGAATGTCTGACCCATATAGTGGTGAGCAAGGCTAAATTTTAGTATATATAAAATTACCCTGAATTTGGGGGTAATTTGTTATACAGCAGTAGATAGCTAAGCAAAGGAAAATAACAGAATATGAAACTATATAGCAACAGAAATTGTCAAGCAAGAAAATAAAATTAAGATAATTTAGCCATGAAATGGCCCATTTGTTTTTGTTTTTTCC
The DNA here is from genome assembly GCF_032452875.1 of Bos javanicus. Lineage (NCBI taxonomy): Eukaryota > Metazoa > Chordata > Mammalia > Artiodactyla > Bovidae > Bos > Bos javanicus. Next base: position 130,849,001 of record NC_083897.1, read on the forward strand.
CATTTAAACATGAGCATTTATAAGTTAAGAGATGTGTGTTTTCATGTTGCTCAGAGCAGAAAGACATAGATTCAGAAATGTAATTTTAACAATTAAAACTATAGATGTTTTCATGTAATCAAAATATATTGTCAGATACTGTACTAGACATCAGCACAAATTCTGTCCTCAAGGAACAAACAGTCTAGTGGGATACATGGCATGTTAAAAAACATTTCAATGAGTTTCATGTGCATAAAATCCTAACAATATTTCCAGGCACATCCTAAGTGTCATGTACCTGCAAACAAAGTAAATAAACATACATTCGCTTATTTATTCGACAAATACTTATTTATCATCTTCTCCATGGCAGGCCCCAAGTGAGGTGCTCAACATTCAGAAAACTCAACATTCAGAAAACTAAGATCATGGCAGCTGATCACATCACTTCATGGCAAATGGATGGGGAAAGAGTGACAGACTTCTTTTTTGGGGGGCCTCCAAAATCACTGCAGATGGTGACTGCAGCCATGAAATTAAAGATGCTTGATTCTTGGAAGAAAGTTATGACCAATCTAGACAGCGTATTAAAAAGCAGAGACATTACTTTCCCAACAAAGGTCCGTCTAGTGAAAGCTACGGTTTTTCCACTAGTCAAGTATGGATGTGAGAGTTGGACTGTAAAGAAAGCTGAGCCCCGAAGAATTGATGCTTTTGAACTGTGGTGTTGGAGAGGACTCTTGAGAGTCCCTTGGACTGCAAGGAGATCCAACCAGTTCATCCTAAAGAAAATCAGTCCTGAATATGCAGTCCTGAATAAGGACTGATGCTGAAGCTGAAACTCCAATACTTTGGCCACCTGATGCAAAGAACTGACTCATTGGAAAAGACCCTGATGCTGGGAATGATTGAAGGTGGGAGGAGAAGCGGGCAACAGAGGATGAGATGGTTGGACTGCATCACTGGCTCGATGGACAGGAGTTTGAGTAAATTCTGGGAGTTGGTGATGGACAGGGAGGTCTGGCATGCTGCAGCGCATAGGGTCACAAAGAGTCGAACTTGACTGAGCTACTGTACTTAACCGAACATGGTGGGACCCGTGTGAAGTGCTAGAGAAAGAGTGCTGAATAAAGAGTTTACATTCAGAGGAGAGGACAGATCCTGAACATTCAACAAGCACGGGTATCCTGGAAGCATTCCTGGGATGCTTGGGAAGCCAGAGAAGGCTGCTGATCCCAGGAAAGCTAAACAAAGGCTAAGCTAGACCAGGCCAAGGCTAGAGAGATTTGGCAGCATGTCTGACAGCCAAATAACAAGAAGAGAAAAGTAGTTTACCCCAGACCCAAATGGAAATCTAATACGTAAAGTCAAATTTGGGAGAGGCCTGAAGGCCAGTGAGGCAATCAAGATCTGTTCCACAAATTCCACACTGGATCAGAAGGAAAGTCCAAGTGCAGAGACAAGCACTGGACTGCATGCATTGGACCACACATGAGAGCTCAAGAAGACAATGTTGTTGGAATAGAAGACTGGGAGCAGTGCTCAAGCCTCTGGTACTTTGGCACTAGAAATAGAGTAGAACACCCATTGCACAAACAGGTCTGGACCAAGATATGTTGCAGCTGAGGCAAACTAAGAATTAGATATGTGCTTCTGATGCTGTCCTTCCAATATTAATGCAGCCTTTTCTTACTGAGGGAGGAGAACTGGCACCAGGTTGATTTTTGTCATTTCTACTGTCTACTTCGCTAAAGTAGGACTGATTTGTAAGTTGATGGTTACAGAAATGTCACATGTGTAGATCTGAGTTAAATAGTACCATATTTCTGATTTCCATTGGAAATGGTATAACCTTTACAGATTGGTGCTCAGAGCAATTATGCGCTTAGTCTGTCTTTTAACTTGGCTCTGAGTCTGAAGGATCCCAGAATACGAGTGTCTGCTAACTGCCCTGGTGTGAATGGCCAAGGGCTGGTGTGTGTGTATGTGTATGTGCATATAAATAAAAGTGTATCTGTGTGTGATTGTTTGTATGTATGTGTGCATGTGTGTGTGTGTATGGGCATGCATGTGTCCCTCCTCCTGAACAAGGTGGATTCTACCAGGGTTAGAAATATGTCAGTAGTATTGAATCATCTAAATTTTATCACTTGCGAGTTTAGAACTCACCACTTTTTATATAGCCTTTTCCCTTTTTCTTCAAACCCCAGAGCTTGGATTCAGGAGTCTGCAAGCATGGAGTCCACCCAAAGATGGGCACAATAAAGGATAAACATGGTAGAGACCGAGTAGATGCTGAAGAGATCAAGAAGAGATGGAAAGAATACACGGAAGAACTGTATAAAAAAGATCTTAATGAACCGGATCACTACAATGGTGTGGTTAGTCACCCAAACCCAGACATTCTGGAGTGTGAAGCCAAGTGGGCCTTAAGAAGCACTGCTGTTAATAAAGCTATTGGATGCGATGGAATTCCAAAAGAACTATTCAAATCTCTAAAGGAGGATGCCATCAAAATGTTGCATTCATTATGTCAACAAATCTGGAAGACCCAGCAGTGGCCACAGGACTGGAAAAGGTCAATCCTCACCCCAATTCCCAAGAAAGGTGGTACTAAAGAATGTTCTAACCATCAGACAATTGCACTCATTTCCCATGCTAGTAAGGTCATGCTTAAAATGTTAAATACTAGGCTTCAGAATTCGGTGAATCAAGAACTTCCAGATGTCCACACTGGGTTTAGAAAAAGAAGAGGAACTAGAGATCAAATTGCCAACAGTTGCTGGAGTATAGAAAATGCAAGGGAATTTCAGCAAAACAGCTATCTCTGTTTCATCGACTACATGAAAGCCTTTGACTGTATAGATCATGACAAACTGTGGAAAGCTCTTAGAGAGATGGGAATACCAGACCATCTTACCTGTCTCTTGAGAAACCTGTATGCAGGTCAAGAAGCAACAGTTAAAACCCTGTATGGAACAACTGATTGGTTTAAGATTGAGAAAGGAGTATGACAGGGCTGTCTGCTGTCACTCTGTCTAACCTATATGCACAGCACATCAGGAGAAATGCCAGGCTGGATGAGTTGCAAGTCTGAATCAAGATAGGCAGGAGAAACATCAACAGCCTCAGATATGCAGATGATATCACTCTAATGGCAGAAAGCAAAGAGGAACTAAAGAGCCTCTTGATGAGGGTGAGGGAGGATAGTGAAAGAGCGGGCTTAAAACTAAATATTCAAAACACTAAGGTCATGCCTTCCAGACGATTACTGCATGGCCAATAGAGGGGGAAAAGGTGGAAGTAGTGACAGATTTCCTCTTCTTGGGCTCCAAAATCACTACAGATAGTGACTGCAGCCATGAATTCAGAAGACAGTTGCTTCTTGGCAGGAAAGCAATGACAAACCTAGACAGTGTGTTGAAAAGCAGAGACATTACTCTCCCAACAGTGGTCCATATAGTCAAGGCTATGGTCTTCCCAGTCATCATGTATGGTTGTGAGATCAGAACACCAAAGAATTAATGCCTTCAAACTGTGGTGCTGGAGAAGACTCCTGAATGTCCCTTGGACCACAAGGGGTCGAACCAGTCAATATATATATTTTTTTTATTTTACAATATTGTATTGGTTATGCCATACATCAACATGAATCCGCCACGGGTGTACACGTGTTTCCCATCCTGAACCCCCTCCCACTTCCCTCCCCATACCATCCCTCTGGGTCATCCCAGTGCACCAGCCCCAAGCATCCTGTATCACACATTGAACCTGGACTGGCAATTCATTTCACATATGATATTATACATGTTTCAATGCCATTCTCCCAAATCATCCCACCCTCGCACTCTCCCACAGAGTCCAAAAGACTGTTCTATACATCTGTGTCTCTTTTGCTGTCTTGCATACAGGGTTATCATTACCATCTTTCTAAATTCCATATATATGTGTTGGTATACTATATCCTAACCAGTCAATCTTAAGGGAGATTAAGCCTGAATATTCACTGGAAGGATTGATGCTGAAGCTGAAGCTCCAGTATTGTGGTCATCTGATGCAAACAGAAAACTCATTGGAAAAGTCCCTGATGCTGGGAAAGATCGAGGGCAGGAGAAGAGGGTGTCAGAGGATGAGATGGCTGAACGGCATCACTGATGCAATGAACATGAACTTGGGCAAACTCCGGAAGATGGTGAGGCACAGGGAGGCCTGGCGTGCTGCAGTCCATGGGGTCACAAAGAGTGGGATATGACTGGGCAACTGAACTACAAACATGGTAAAGCCATGCCTGTGATCCTTAAAGGCTGTAAGACCCCGGGCATGTTCTCAACCCCATTAAGTGGTAGTTTCCTGAGCTTTAAAATGGGGATAATAATATTTTGCTCCTAAGATTGTTGTGAAGAAAAAACAGCATACTGAAAATATTGAATGTGATTCCTGGATCATCATAAGCACTAAGTAGAAGCTCTTATGGTTAGAATTGTGGGTACTAAACAAGGGCTACAAACATCTAGATACCACCCAAACTAGGGTTTATACTCATTTCCCAACATTACAGCGTGCCTTATAAATAGTTAAAATACTAAACAAACTGTAGATATAACTAAAGCAACCCACTTAAAATGGTTCATCACTTGCTACTTTACAAGGTTCTCTAAAACTAGTCAATTATCTTCTGGACAAACAGATGGCCTTTCCTCATCTTAATATACGTAGAATGATTTTGTGAACACAAGCTGATCTGTCTTAAAAATCTAAGCATTCTTTTATCTCTACATAAATTAGTAATTCAAAACAAAATTTTTAAAGAACAAACTTCCATTTTGCTAAAAACGAGAGTCCATTAACGGATGCCTTTAAACTTAGCAAGCTCTCCAGCCATCTTATCGGTGGGTTTTTGTTGTCTCCCTCAAATGCACACTGATGGCCAGGCCTCAGCAGCATCAGATGCAATGAGATGCAGCTAGCCAACAGTCCAGGACCACCTTCTTCCTGGGCTAGATTTTAACACTTCTATGCTGCTGCTGCTAAGTCACTTCAGTCGTGTCTGACTCTGTGCGACCCCATAGACAGTAGCCCACCAGGCTCCCCCGTCCCTGGGATTCTCCAGGCAAGAACACTGGGGTGGGTTGCCACTTCCTTCTCCAGTGCAGGAAAGTGAAAAATGAAAGTGAAGTTGCTCAGTCATGTCCGACTCTTAGCGACGCCATGGATTGCAGCCCAGCAGGCTCCTCCGCCCATGGGATTTTCCAGGCAAGAGTACTGGAGTGGGGTGCCATTGCCTTCTCCATAACACTGCTATAGTGGACATTTAACCCATTAATTAATGATGAAAAAGGAAGGGATAAGAGTGCTATATTCTGACATCAATAGTTTCAAAGAGCCTAATGAGACTGTTTGGAAGGCATACTAGGATGCCTTCCAAAATTGATTAGCTCTACCATTGATGGGAGTAACTGAAGAAAACATTCAGCACAGTTTGATTCAACAGTTCTTTTCTGAACTGCCCATGAATCCTGAAACTGAAGTTCATCTGGAGTTTATTTATACCATGTTTACAGAGATCCTGAACCATGAAAAAGAGCAGCTCCTTATCACCGACTGCTCCATCTGTTCATCTATTCATCCATCACTCTATCCATCCATTCATCCATTACCCAGCTGCCCCACAAATACTTACTGAATGCTTTTCCTCTCATGGAGCTTACCAAGAATGATGAGATATAATATGGAGCTATTATTCTAGAAATAACAATAAATAAAATAAATGAGGGGTGAAGGAATACAGTGCAGTATATGTGTGCAAATTTAAATAGGAGAGAAGGGATGGTCTCAGTAAGTAGGCAATATTTGGGCAACAACCTGAAGGAGGTGAGGAAATAAACCATGCATATGTCTGAAAGAAGAATGTTCCATATAGAGAAACAGCATGTGCAAAGCTGAGTGTGTACTTTGTGAGATGGAGAAATACCAAGGAGGCCTAACATAGCACAATTCCACTGGTCTATGAGACCAGAAAGCCCTGGTATTTTCCCACACTGTGTTATCCTGGGTTCCCTGGAAAACAGAGCCTGAAGAAAGGTTTAAATGCTAAAGCTTTCGTGGGAGGTATAATCCATGGCAGCTAAAGTGAGGAGAAAAGAGGGAGATTCAAATACAAGGTGAGGGGCTTCCCTGGTGGTCCAGTGGCTAAGACTCCACACTCCCAAAGCAGGGGGCCTGGGTTCAGCCCCTGGTCTGGGAACTAGATCCTGCATGCTGCAAAGAAGAGTTCACACGCCACAACTAAAGATCCCACGAGCCACAAAGAAGATTCCGAGCAGCCAAATAAAGGAATCAATATTCAAATATAAGATGATGTCCTGTGATACTGGTCACTGCTTCCCAACAAACTTTCCATTAAACACTATGACAGAAACCGCTGATTCTCTCAGGTGTGTCCACCTGGTACCAAGATGAAAAGAAAGAACTGTGCCCCATTACAGCCCATCAGAGAGGGAACACATAGGGAACTTACCTGCTGACTCTGCTGTCTCCTGTCTACACTGATCAGAGTTTGTCCCATCGACATTAACTTCCTTGCACTTCTACAAAGAAAATCATAAGACCTGTGCACTTTATTCTGTGTAAAAATAAAGATAAATTTCTCTTGAATACTAACAAATGACAAATAGTCTGTTGCTTCAGCCTAGGTCCCAAAGAGAAGATGATGTGTCGCAGGACTAGTGAAATAAACCTTTGTTGATATACGCCACTGAAATTTTAGAGTCAATTTTTGTTGCAGCATAACCTAGCATATCCTGATTGACACAAGGATTCACTGCCCCATTAGCACATTAATGACATGAGGTTTTCAGTAAAGACATCTACTTAATGTTATTTAATCCAGTATTCTCAAACTGTTTTGATTAGTGAATATTCTTTCCACAGAGCACCTTAATATAATGGAAGTAGTTTGACAAAACACCATCTGTATAATCTTCTGCAAGGACAGTGGGCAACACACCCTACTGTGCAATAATTAAAATATTCCCAGATCTTAGCAGTTTGGGTATGAATGATGTCACATTTTTATGTCCAAACTGGACTTCCCGGGTGACGTGGTGGAAAAGAATCCATCTGCCAATGCAGGTACACTGGTTCAATCCCTCCCTGTCCATATGCCCTGGAGCAACTAAGTCGGTGAACCACAACTACTCAGCCCAAGTGCCCTAGAACCAGTGCTCCGCAAGAGAAGCCACTGCAATGAGAAGCCCCAGTTCTCCCCAACTAGAGAAAGCCCCTGAGCAGCAACAAAAATCCAGCACAACAAAATATTAACTAAATAAAATTTACAAAACACACACTTATGCCCTAATTAAGGATTCCTAGCCCCAAACTACTGTTCTGCTGCATCCCACAGGCCAGCAAGGCCTCACTTGCCCAGTTTCACGACCAAAGAAAGGGACCTAAGTCAGTGAGAGAGACGAAGACATCATGGTTTACCTGATGGAGGACCCTGCCTGTCTCCAGCAAGGTCCTGGAACAACATCCCATCGTGTGCAACGCTGGAGCAAGCAGGCAGGATGGACACGTTGGCAGGTTTCACTGCTGGTGGCTGGGGGAAACCAGGATTACCAATTGTATGGGAATTGACCTCAGGTGATCCCTGCCAGGCAGATGCCCTGGAGAAGGAAATGGCTACGCTCGTCTGGAGAATGCCTAGCAGGCTACAGTCAAAGACTGGGACATGGCTGAACATGCACGCGTGCAATAACGCAGGCACCCACGCACAAAGGCGCCCATGCACGCATGCGCTCAGGCACCCGCTTATGCACGCAGGAGGCCAAGCACGCAGCCATGCACCCACACACGCAAGCACATAGGTACCCACGCACCCATGCACGCGCTCAGGCACTCGCACATGCTCGCGGACGACCTTGCAAGCACGCATGCGCACAACACACGCGCACATAAGCGTGCACGCATGCGCACATAAGAACCCATGCTCGTGGCACCCAAGTCTACCGTTGCGTGGCAACGGCTGATCGCGGAAAGCAGTTGAGGGGCCGACTCCTCATCAGCCGTTTGCTAAGCTATAGGTAGCTGGGCCGTGGGGCAAGGAGGTGGGAAGGTTTGTCCTGTGAGTAGGGTGTAGGTGGAGTAGGCACTAGTCAGACCAGGGAGAGACAGAGAGCAAGAACACAGCCATTTTGAGTGGCTTGCTCTTCCAACTTCCATTAGAAATTCCTCGATGCCCCTGGGACTTCACAGGGCAAGTATCTTACAGGTAGTTAGGAAAACGCTTGTCCATGTTCTTCTGAGCTGTGTTTGTTTTCACGTACCTATTGGTACTTCGTGGTTGCAAGGTAGGCACCTATTTCTCTTTCTCTTCTATGACTTGCCATTCTCCAGCACTCACTTTAAGGTCCTATAGCCCCAGTGCTATGTGATGGTCTCAGAAAGAGTAGATCTGGGGAGCATAACCCTTCTTGCCCTTTTTTACTTTATCTTGAGAAATTTTCTTTTCATGTTGTATCTCCTCTGCAAAATAATCACCTAACCCCTTCTTGGGCCCAACATGTCAGAACCTCTGATGAACAGAGCACATTCACCCATTAGGCACTGACCCCTCCCTCTAGGGGGCCCCAGAACTCTCATCAGATGAGGCACAGGGCAGACACCAGGTTAAGAATTTGTCTTCCGTCACCCCTCTATCCAGAGATCTTTCCTCTTTTGCCTCTCAGATGAAAGGGACCTTAAATCAACTCGGGTAAGGCCAGGACAGGCTTCCCTTATGGCTCAGTGGTAAAGAACCTGCCTGCCAATGCAGGAGATGTGAGAGACACAGATTCAATCCCTGGCTTCGAAAGATCTCCTGGAGAAGGAAATGGTAACCCACTCCAGTATTCTTGCCTGGGAAATTCCATAGGCAGAGGAGCCTGGCCGGCTACAGTCCATGGGGTCTCAGAGTCGGACACTTCTCCTCCTCCCTTCCTCCCTCATCACTTCTCACCAGAAGTCTGTCTTTCCCACAAGGGCTTAGTGGGAGTAAGGGTAAATCCAGCATGGCTTCTGTGGTGAGAGAGGTGATGAGAGGGAGGGGGGAATAAATCTGATCCTGAAAATAGATTGAAATTTAAAATGCAACTGGAAATAAGACCTGGAGCAAAGTCACTAAATGATTGAATAGACTTAGTAACTAAGTCAACCTACTTTCTTTGCATACGACTTTCCCCCTGAGAATAATCAGCAGAATTCTAAGAAAAGTATTTGCCAAAGTTATCTTATATTTAGTTATCCATAATTCTGTGCAGTGCACAGAGGAAGAAAAAGAAAACCTGGTAAGATGGCCAGTTTCAAGTCTTGCCTGATAACAGAGGTGAATTTTGTGGCTGTTTTAATTATAATTTTTGAGCTAGAAATCAATAGTTCTTCCCTGTAGAACTTACCAGAAAGAACTTGGCTGACAGCATGTATAGTGATGAAAGGTTTTTGTAGGCATACTTTTTAGGCAAAAAGAAAGTGGCACTTTGCAAAGCATTGCCTTTGTGACAGTTAATGAAATCTTTCTCTCCAAGGCAGAAGTGGGATAAACAGGCCATGGTGGATTGGGCTCTACCCCTCAAATATAAAGGGGTGGCTGATGAGTTGCTTACACAGGTGAGCAGGAGTAGTGAGAATTCCTACTGTGAGCTGGTCCACCTGCTTCCAGTGAGGACTCTCTCCTCAGAGGGGATTGCCCTTAGGCAGAGTGTCATGTGGAGTCAGTCACTTCTTAGCGGAGACCTCAGATTCCTCATTCTTGAAGATTTCTACAAAAGAAAGCTATTTCCACACCCTCGTGAGTGCTCCAGGAGATGCAAACGGAGTGAGCCAGGGACCCTTTGTTTTGATACCTCCTACCAACCATAGCTTCACACAACTCTCATTAGTTACCCTGCCTTTGAACTCCTGTCTGGAGGCAGGCACACTGAACCCGTTCCAGATACCTGACCCAGTTGATCATTTCCTCTTATTGTTAGTAAATCATCAGGTTGGCATTTGTGATAAAAAGCAGGAAAGTGGGGGAAGAACTAGAGATAGTAGAAACTTACTCTTTGATTGCCTGGAATGACTGCTTTCCTTAAATATGCATTGTTTATTTGAAAATATTCAATGAAATCTCCTAGGTAATATTTGATCACAGGTAAAGCGTCTGCCTGCAATGCGGGAGACCTGGGTTCGATTCCTGGGTTGGGAAGATCCCCTGGAGAAGGAAATGGCAATCCACTCCAGCACTCTTGCCTGGAAAATCCCATGGACTGAGGAGCTTGGTGCAGGCTACTATCCATGGGGTCGCAAAGAGTCGGGCACAACTGAGCGACTTCACTTTCACTTTCACTTTCAGTACCCTTGCAAATTTTTTATTGATAAATAGTGTACATACAGAAAAGTGCATGTAACCTAAATGTAAAGCTCACTGAACTTTCAGAACTTGAAACATGCTGTGGCCAATAACCAGATCAATAGAGAGGACTTGGGATTTCCCTAGCAGTCCAGTGGTTAGGACTCCGTGTTTCTACTGCAGGGGGCATGGTTTCAATCCCTGGTCTGGGAACTAGATCCCACAAGCCACATAGCACAAATAAGTAAATAAATCTTTACCCACAACCCCAGAAGCCCCCTCCCCCAAATACTCATTCCAGACACAGCTTCTCCCCCTTGGGGTAACCAATAGCCTGACCCCTAATAGCAGAGATTCCTTTTGCCTGCCTCTGTACTCTATACAGTAGAAACTTATAGCCTGCTCTCTTTTTTCTTGACTTCTCTGAGTCCGCATTCTGTTTGTGAGAGCCTTCCTTATTACTCTGTGTAGTGATACATTGTTTCTTCTCATTGCTGCACAGCAATATAAATACACTAGAATGTGTTTATCTGCTTTCCTGTTGATGGACCTTTGGGTAGTTTCCAGTTGAGTGCTGTTACAAACACCCAAATTCATGTCCTTTTATCAACACACGTATGCACTGCTTTGGGATATGTACCCAGGAATTACTGGGTCATAGGGTAAGCAGGTGTTCAGCTTTAGTAGGTATCAACTGTTAGCAAACAGTTTCTTTGTGGTTGTACCAGTTTGCACTTCCACTAGCAGTGATGAGACTACTGGTTGCTCTACAGCCTCTCCTAAAATGTACTCAGATCACTTCCCTACCTACTAAGGGATGTGGTATCGCTGCTGCTGCTGCTGCTGCTAAGTCGCTTCAAGACACAGAAGCTCACTTGGCTCCCCCGTCCCTGGGATTCTCCAGGCAAGAACACTGGAGTGGGTTGCCATTTCTTTCTCCAATGCATGAAAGTGAAAAGTGAAACTAAAGTCGCTCAGTCGTGTCCTACTCTTAGCAACCCCATGGACTGCAGCCTACCAGGCTCGTCCGTCCATGGGATTTTCCAGGCAAGAATACTGGAGTGGGGTGCCATTGCCTTCTCCGTGGTATTTCTAGTGGCTCAAAATCCAGATTCTTGAACTAGACTTTCTGGGTTCAAATTCCTGCTTCATCCTTTAATAGGTGTGTGACTTTAGACACCTTACTTAATTTTTCTGTGCCTCAGTTTTTTTCTTCTGTAAAATGAGGACAATAACTAGATCATCTACCTCATAGAGTTAAGGATTAAATGAGTTAATGCATGTAGAACACTAAGGATAGTGGCTGGCACATAGACAATACTCCATAAATCTTAGATATTACTTTCACTCAAATGCATCGAAAAAAAATCAGTTGCCACCAGTGCAGTAAGAGAGTTGCGTATCTTACTGTAAAAGAAATAGAAAGTTTCCCACATATCCTGGGAGGCAGTCAGATAAGTGCCACAAGGGGTCTCTGTATGCAGGAGCAAGATAGCATGCATGTCTCCATCTCGGGCTATGCCAGTCACAGGTAATCCTTGGGAACTTGTATGTGCAAATTAAACTAGAATGTCAGTGCTCCAAAATATTCATAGGAGAGTAGGAACCATGTATACAATCACTATAAATGACAATCTGGGCTTTATTTATTTGGCCCATGAAGCCACTGACATCTCTCCTCTTTAAGTTAGCAAATAACAGTTTTAGTGAATTCTTTACAAACTCTATAAACTTTTACAGTCTAGCCCTTGGAAAACTCCACTTTAGGAATTAACATAGATGTGGATTTCATTAAATAACTATACATTCAGTAAATATTCCACGGAGGAAAGAGAAATGGTAAAGAATGATGATAGGAGAGTAGGTAGGAAGTTCACAGACATGCAAAGCTGACACTCCAGTCTCCATGAGTGAGTCATTGGCTGGAATTGGCTTTTAATGTTAAATATCAGCAAATCAGCAAATACATTTTCCGTGTCCATCTTCTAGCTTTTGTTGTTGTTGTTGAGTCGCTCCGTCGTCTCTCTTTGCAACCCCATGGACTGCAGCCCACCAGGCTCCTCTGTCCATGGGATTCTCCAGCCAAGAATACTGGAGTGGGTTGCCATGCCCTCTTCCAGGGGATCTTCCCCACCCAGGGATGGAACCCACATCTCCTGCATTAGCAGGTGGATTCTTTACCACTGAGCCACCAGGGAAGCCCATCTTCTATTACAGCTTGCACTGTGTTTAGCTGCTCAGTTGTGTCCAGCTCTTTGCGACCCCATGGACTGTAGCCCTCCATGCTCCTCTGTCCATGGAATTCTCCAGGCAAGAATACTGCGGTGGGTTGCCACACTCTCCTCCAGGGGATCTTCTCAGCCCAGGGATTGAACCCAGGTCTCTCTGGCATCACAGGCAGATTCTTTACCATCTGAGCCACCAGTGTAGCTTGCTGCTGATAAGTCACTTCAGTCATGTCCAACTCTGTGAGAACCCATAGACAGCAGCCCACCAGGCTCCACCATCCCTGGGATTCTCCAGGCAAGAACACTGGAGTGGGTTGCCATTTCCTTCTCCAATGCATGAAAGTGAAAAGTGAAAGTGAAGTCGCTCAGTCATGTCTGACCCTTCGCGACCCCATGGACTGCAGCCTACCAGGCTCCTCTGTCCATGGGATTTTCCGGGCAAGACTACTGGAGTGGGTTGCCATTGCCTTCTCCACCAGTGTAGCTTAGTGGGTCACAACTCTGGCTGCCTATTAGACTCACCTGGGGGGACTTCCCTGGTGGTCCAATGGTTGGGACTCTAAGCTTCCACTGTAGACGGGGGTGGGTGAGTGACCAGTGTTTGTCCCCTGATCTGGGAAGTAGTATCCCACACACTACTCAGTTTGGTCAAAGAAAATAAAATTACCTGGAGAACTTTAAAAAATTCACATTTCCCCCACCAAAAAAAAATGTTCAGCTTCTCACCCAGAAATGTTGATTATGTTTGTTTGTCAGCAGGGCCCAGAACTTTTTTCTTTCTCAAGGTCTCCAAGTGGTTCTAATGGGCAGCCAGAGACGGGAAATATTTCCTTCTCAGTGTCACTGCAACAATCCTGGCAGTGCTTTCTGAATGGTTGTCTCTTGCAGTGGGGTCACAGGGAGGATCCTGCGTAGTTTCTGTGGAGTCTGTCTGGTTTAGTCAAGAAAAGTTCAAAACACTGGCTCAACTGGTTTTTATCTGGTACATTTTCTCTCCTACCTATAACCTCAGAATATTCCAATCTATTTTAAGCCCTCCTGTGGTTTCTAAAGCACAATACTTTCCGAACTGAAGACTTACCATTTCAAATCTCATGGGCTATGATTCAATCCAGAGCAGAGCTAAACAGAACTTAAGTATCCCAATTAGGAATTGGATTGAAAAAAGACCCGGGAAAGTGCCCTTCATAAAAGAGTGAAATTGTGCTTTATGTGGTGGTGTTGCTATCACCTGTGGTTTCAACTGCAGGAAAAATAGGAAAAAGCCATGGAACAATCATTGTATTGGGTCGGCCAAAAAGTTCATTCTGGTTTTTCCATGAAATGTCACCCAAAATGAAACCCAAATGAACTTTTTGGCCAATGCAATATTTGAACATGGGTACATGTGAATTTGAGTTTCTGGCTCAGCCACTTGTTAGCTATGAGTCCTTGCCTTCTCTGAGCAGATGTTTCATGAAAGATGGAAGCATTAGCAGATCTCAGAAGGAAATTTTGTAGATTTAAAGGAGCTAATGTTAGCGGTGCTTGGCAAAGAGTGAGTCTCAAGTAAATGGCTGTTACCCTCATGTGTTATTCCTCTAAAGCTATGATGCTTCTGCATAGCAAACACCCCACCCCTAAATCTTACTGGTTGTCTAAGATACCACTGATGTTCTTACTCATGTGTCTGTGGGTCACTTATGGCAGCTCTGCTTAAGGCTATGAATCAGACTGAGGTCTGTTCATATGTGTCTCATTTTGCAGTCAGCAGCTTCCTGGGGTATGCACTTCTCATGGCAGATGACAGAAATACAAGAAGACCTTGGCAGAAATTTGCAATGCCCTTTAATATCTCAGTGCAGAACTCATTAATGATCACTTGTGCCTATTTTCCCTTAGCCTGAGCAAGTCATATGGCGAATTTCAAGGACAATGGGATGGAGAAGTGTAATCTACCTAGTGAAACTATGGCACAATACAGAGAATAGAAGGAAAAATTATGAACAAATAATACATTCTTCCACACTTCCCTTCTGCAGAGTGTCAACAGAGGAGAAACGACGGGTGGGTAAGGAGGGAAGAAATAAATAGTTGGATCCCTTAGGAACTCTACCTTGTGCCTCATTTGTAAGCACTTGTCTGGCCTCCTTTGTAGAACTGCTCCAGCATTCCTTGCAGGCACAGAAAAGCAATTCTGTGGGCGTGGCAGCCTTCTGGATCCTCCCCCACTCCAGGTATTTGTGATGAGGGACACATTTCTCAGAGACAGTCTAGAATTCACCAGAAGCCTTCTTAAATTCTGCTTGCAAGAACACATCTAATTTTATTTAGGAAGACAAACAGAAGCAAGAGCTGGTGAAATTCAGCAAAAACAGACTATACTATATGCCAGTTGTCAAAATAACCAGATCTTTGTCTAAATTCAACCCCTTCTCTTTACCCTTTCAACAACTTTTTAATGTATGGGCGCTGTCTCTTATGATTTGCTCCAAATGACATCATCTCTTCTCCAGTATATAATAAAGTGTCCCGACTCTTTTTGACCCCGTGGGCTGAAGCCCACCAGACTCCTCTGTCCATGGGATTCTCCAGTCAGGAGTAATGGAGTGGGTTGCCATTTCCTTCTCCAGGGGATCTTCCTGACCCAGGGGCCAAACCTGGATCTCCAGCACTGCAGGCAGACCCTTTAACCTCTGAGTCACCAGGGAAGCGCAATATTTCTTTGAGCCCCTTTTTTGGGTGGGGGGCGGGGGAGGCAAGAATACTGGAGTGGGTTGCCATTCCCTTCTCCAGGAGATCTTCCCGACCCAGGGATTGAACCCGGGTCTCCCGCATTGTAGGCAGACGCTTTACCGTCTGAACCACCAGGGAAGTCTTGAGTGTGCCATAGCTGAACATAAAATAGCCACATCTGTTCAGCTGCCTGGTGATTTTACTTGTAGTATCCAGCAAATTGAGCTATTACAGTGCTCCTGCAGTAAAAGGTCTCATTGTAACCTGATTCTATTTTCTTTTATTGAGAATCAGTTTTGTGTTTGGTTCACAGCTATTCATAACTAAACTTTGAGTTTCTCCACCAGTCTTGATGCCTGTTTCTAAAACAAATACTGTGCCTTAAAATTGGCCTACACAGATATTTTGCTTAATTGAAGAGTGAAAGATTTTTACCCCAATTTATTCATTTTTGTTTCTATATTTTTTAATGTATCTGACATGTGTGATGTTATGAGTATATACACCATAACTCTCCCCACAATCCTCAGGCATGTCACATCTTCAGACTTCTACCAATGTGCTTGGCATATTTCCAGGCCAAGGTGAAATCTGAATTTGCATATTCAAGACTTCCCAGAAACTCTCAGCTACTCTGATGTCCTGACTTCTTTACCCCCACCTCTGTATCACTCTGGGTATCATTGGGTCCATGAAGTTATCTGCATTTGATTAACTGAGTGGAAGCAGAGATAGGCCTCTGAAGGAGGATCTCAAATACATGAAGTTCATCTCTATTCTTTGTATTTCAGATGCATGATATTTGTAAGTCACTTATTTCTAGTTGCACATCTGATAGAAGCTTTGCTTCCTCCATATACACAAACACGTTGTCACATATTATATCGTGATGATAGAAATAATTGCAAAGGTAAAGTAAATGATGGCAGTGGTTACATTGTAAACAACTTAGAACAGGTCTTTGTTATGAGAGAATATGTAAGGAAAGGGTTTATTGAAGTATGAGAGAGAGTTGTATCGAAATCAGGGCGACCATTCCTAGTAAGAAGACCAGGTATGTATGCCCAAAGGCATAAGTGGTTTCAACGTATTCATACTGAGGATAATTTTGGGGCATAGGAATGAAAAAGCAGGATAGATGGTGAATCATACAAATATCTTTGTAGAAAATGTCTCAGATCATCCTTTCGTTTGGTAAAATTAAATAACAGAAATCATTACACACATAAAGATGGAATTTGTCATCTGATATGAATGAGTAAAGTACTTAAAATTATCACAAAATGTTTTTTTCACCAGGCCATCAAGCTCTTTCCCTTGTTTTTTCACATTTTCTTTTGTGTCCTTCAGTAACTGGGTTTTGGACTGTACTTGATTTATATCCTGTTAGTATCATGTACAGAGAAGGCAATGGCACCCCACTCCAGTACTCTTGCCTGGAGAATCCCAGGGACGGAGGAGCCTGGTAGGCTGCAGTCCATGGGGTCACGAAGGGTCAGACACGACTGAGCAACTTCACTTTCACTTTTCACTTGCATGCATTGGAGAAGGAAATGGCAATCCACTCCAGTGTTTTAGCCTGGAGAATCCCGGGGATGGCAAAGCCTGGTGGGCTGCCGTCTATGGGGTCGCACAGAGTCGGACACGACTGAAGTGACTTAGCAGCAGTAGCATTCATTTTTGTAAAGGCCACTGCTTGAAGGACTCTGGACTTGTGTGTGCAATTGTGACTGCAATAAATAGGGCACAATTCCTAGCATATATGATAGACTCCAGATCAATATTTGTTGAATGAATGGAAAAAAATAGTGGCTTTAGACTGAATTATGGTGGCAAATTTGCACATGCACACACACACACACACTTTTTTTTTTTTTACCATTATGGGGATGAACTGGAATACTTTAAGATGTAAAGCTTAGTTCTGGAGAAGGGAATGGCTACCCACTCCAATATTCTTGCCTGGAAAATGGAACGAGGAGCCTGGAGGGCTATAGTCCATGGGCTTGCAAAGAGTCGGACACAACTGAGTGACTGAGCGCCTCACTAAACTGGGGGGAGGGGTGCAGAAAAAAGATAAAAACCTTAGTTCTAAATAGGGATGCCTCTAATGATATTTGATTATTACGAACCCCACCCCCACCCCCATCCCCCATAGGCTTCTCTGAATCTGAACTGGAGCACCTTTCCCTGTCCTTGTAGTGAGCTGCAGACACTTGATCTCTCCAGTGGAGATTGCCAAACCTTTGCGGGCAGAAACCTGGTCTTATATCATCTTTGAAGTTCTCACTGCACCTAATTTAGGGCATACACATAGAGAAGGTACTATTAGTATCCCCATTTTCAGATGAGGAAACTGAGGTTAAGCAACTGAAGTCATCTTAAGTTAAAGTCAGATAGTTAGTGGTGAAGACAGTGCTAGTATCTGATCCCTGGCAGTGTGATGCCTGAGGCTCCTCTGTCTAGGGTAATGTATTAGAAGGGTAGCTGCTACCCTTTTTTTCCCCCAAGAAAAGTAAGGTAAATAGTCAACTATGAAATTACAACTCAAAGAATAAGAGTAACTAAACAACTAAATATTCTAGACCTGCCAAGACATTGGAGTAACTTAGAAATTATTAAACTGTATTATTTCTGTCCTGGGTATTTACTCAACAAGATCCTGGCAAATAAATCCAATTCAAGAGACAGATTCAAGGGAATCATTTGCTTTTCCCTCTCTGTAGACACTAGATCGTTCAAGTGACAAGGAACACCTAAAAGGGAACCTGTTGTATGAAATTAGTAGTATGGATCAAACAGAGTGTGGCCAGTCCTCTGGAACTGCCTGAAACTCTCCAGTGAGAAGCAAAGGGAATTTTTCTCTAGTATGGTGATCCTCTCACAGCTGATGCCCCATCCTCTCTCTTCCTTCTGGCCAGTTTGCTTCTTGAAGCTAGGCAGAACATCCTTAAAGAAATGGGCGTCCTCTGCCTCTCTACTTTCAATTATCAGTAGTTTGGGAAGCTTTGTGGGGTCTGTAGGACATGGGCCAATTAGGAGAGAAAGAGAGGGATGGGGGCAGTGGTGAGGGAAGAGACATACAGACGGAGACAGTGAGACATGGAGAGACACGAAATGACACTGAAAGTCCTTGAGAATGTACTGACTTTAGAAAGCCTTTGAAAAATCAATCACTAATTCAATATGATGAATTACCTTAAAGTAGCTTGTAGAGTGTTTCCTGAGAAGAATTGGAGGTCACTTCCAATGAAATAAATAAACCACAGCTAAAGTGCTGATGTTTTAAAGAGAAAAGGCAATTGCTAAAAATGCCCATCCAATTTCCATGACTTACTACACTCAGAAACAAGGACTACGTTTATTGATCTGAAGTGGTTCAAACAGTATTTTCTTTGTTCAAACCAATTTAGCTGGAGGAAAAGTCAAGAGTTTGCCTTGTGTGGGGGCGGTGGGGGGGGGGACTGTGGAGAGAAAGAGATTCTTTACATAAAAACCTGTTGTTTTTCTATCCTAGGGCCACTCACCAAAGAAGAATAACTGGGTTTCTATTAAAGCAAAGCAATTTTTGCCCCTAATCACTATTGGTTTAGCTCTAGGCCCTTGAGACTCAAAGCAGGTTTGGAATTAGCAATATCAGTACAATCTGGGCATACATTAGAAAGGTAGACTCTCTGGCCCCACCCCAGTCCTAACTGAATCATAATCTAGTTAATCATAATCATAATCATGAAACGATTCATATGCAAATTAATGTTTGAGAAGTACTAGTCTAGACAAACATGGTTATTTAAACATTTGATAGACAAAAGAGATGGTTAAATAAAGGAGGAAATACTATCTGATAAAAGCACTTTTGTCCAAAGATTTGTTGGTGTTGATAAACTTGCTCCTATCCACTTAAGCCAGGTTTGAAGTAAAAATTTAATAGGCCCATTCTGAAATGACTTTTACCAGCTCCAGCGTCCTCATGGTTGACTGAGCTCCCACAAATGGTTGCTGACTTTGTTTGTGTCCCCAGGTGAGCAGAAATGAGTGAACAAGCAGAAAAGAGCAGTTCCGTGCGAGAGAGACCTGCACGTCAAAGTTCTCCTGAGAAACCAAGTGAGAAGGAACTGAAGCAAAAGAAACGGTTGGATCGGCAGTTAAAACGGTTGTCATTTCAAAATCCCGGGCCTCAGGTAGCCAACTTTAATCCTGAAATAAGGCAGCAGATAAAGAAAGGGCAAATGGCAAAGAAGAATGAGTTTGTTTCTGTAAAACGCGAAGGCAACAAGTATGACAAAAAGGGCAGGCTCACCTTCAATGAGGCTGACCTGTGTGACTGCCTTGATGAAGACTGCCTGGGTTGCTTCTACCCGTGCCCCAAGTGTAAGTCCACCAAGTGCGGGCCCACTTGCCGCTGCAACCGCCGCTGGGCCTATGACACCATAGTCAATGAGAATGGGGAGGTCATCAGCAAGATGCCATTCGACCTCTCCGAATAGGACCAGCCCTCCAGGCTGATCAATTTTCTCTGCTTTGCAGTTAAACCAGCCTCTTTCTCCTGGATGAATTTTAGGACTGGGGGAAGAAAGTTTTAAAAATATAGTTTAGACTAGTGTTCTCTGAAGCCATAGAACCCTGTGTAATGCACTGTCCTTTAACTTTCCTGCTGTGATGACTCAGATTCCTCCCCTGGTATCCAGCAACTCCATTGCTACTCTGCTCTCAGATTAAAAATCCCTTTCCTCTTTGCTGGTACCTTAGGAGATGGAGTTTTAGGATTTTTAGAATTCTGTAGCTGAGAGCTTGTCTTGACATAGAACATATGTTTATAATAGCTAGCTACCGTTAGGATCTTACACTTCATCAATTCTGAATCAGAATTGCTATTTGGATTGACTTGGCACTACATACTCATAGTCTCATTTTTTAGTGTTACTGTTTTAACAATACTAAAATGAAATTTGGTTTAAAAAAAAAAAAACACCTTTAATAGGCCACGTGGCCCAACATATGAGCACAAAAGCAGAGATTCAATTTAAGTGATATCCAAAATGCCAACTGGAAGCAGACTTCAAAGGACAAATTTTAATCTAATTGTTACATAGAAATGATTTAAAAGCATTTTTTTTTTTTTGGTGGCTAAGATTACCAGCCACACAGAACTGGCCAAGGTGGTACAAAATTCCTAAGGCCTAAGTTGCATTTGGTCTTGGAGGTACAGGATTTAAGGCAATTCAGCTAGAGTTTCTGCTGACCTCAGTGAAGATACCATCTCAGAAGACTGACGTGGAACATCTGGGCCAGGTTTGGCAGCTATTGTGCAAAACTGTTTTTAGGGAAAATCTCTATGAAAATGTTCACACCCACAGCGTCATCGGGAAAGTTTCTCTTCAGTCATCTTTGATACCGAGTTTTATTCAAATGGTCTGTAAGGAGAAAATTGCTTTTTCCACTTTTCCATGTTTACTTCTCATGAACATTTAATTGCTTCTTTTGAAGCTTTGGATTCACCACAAAGAGACTTTCCATTGAGCACATTTGTGCAGGCACTGGCTGAGGCTGCAGACTGTGGGCTATAAATAGACGGAAGGCCCCTATCTCCATCCCACCAAATGGCTATGTATGTTTACCCACTAGAAAAAATTCACCTGAGACCACTTTTGCCTCTGACTAACTCACCCAATATCTCTGTGTGGCAAATTCATGAATAAAAAGCATTTAATTTTCTTTACTTTGATTTTTGTGTGTGTCAGAAAGTGTGTGTGTTTTGGACCCAAGAGAAAAAAAAAAACTTTTCCACCCTTCCCTGAACCAAATACATGTTTTGTTGTTTGGCAAACACCAATCACTTTCCATCAGAAATTCCTGATAATAGTGATATTAGGTTGGCGCAAAAGTTTTGCCTCATCCGCCATATTCACCTGACTTCTTGGCAACCGCCCACCACTTCATCAAGCATCTTGACAACGTTTTGTGGGGGAAGGGCTTCCACAACCAGCAGGAGGCAGAAAATGCTTTCCAAGAATTTAATCAAATCCTGAAGCACAGATTTTTTAAAAATTATTCATTGATTTTTAAAATTTATTTTTTAATTGAAGAATAATTGCTTTACAGAATTTGTTGTTTTCTTTCAAACCTCAACATGAATCAGCCATAAGTATACATATGTCCCCTCCCTCTTGACCCTCCCTCTCATCTCCTTCCCAATCCCACCCCTCTAGGTTGGTACAGAGACCCTGTTTGAGATCCCTGAGATATACAGCAAACTCCCTTTGCCTATCTGTTTTACATATGGTAATGTAAGTTTCCATGTTACTCTCACCATATATCTCACCATCTCCTGCCTTCTCCCCGTGTCCATGAGTCTGTTTCTCCATTGCTGCCCTGCAAAGAAATTCTGTGGTACCACCTTTCTAGATTCCGTATATATGCGTTAATATATGGTATTTATGTTTCTCTTTCTGACTGACTTCACTCTGTATAATAGGCTCTAGGTTCATCCACCTCATTGGAACTGACTCAGATGTGTTCCTTTTTATGGCTGAGTAATATTCCATTGTGTATATGTACCACGACTTCTTTATCCATTCATCTGTCGATGGACATCTAGGTTGCTTCCATGTCCTAGCTGTTGTAAATAGTGCTGCAGTGAACGCTGAGGTACATGTGTCTTTTTCAATTTTGGTTTCCTCAGGGTATATACCTAGCAGTGCGATTATTGGGTTATATGGTGGTTTTATTGCTAGTTTTTTAAGGAATCTCCATACTGGCTTCCATAATGACTGTATCAACTTACATTCCCACCAACAGTGCAAGTGTTTATCCACACCCTCTCCTGTGTGTAGACATTTTGATGATGGCCATTCTGACCGGTGTGAGGTGATACTTCATTGTAGTTTGGATTTGCATTTCTCTCATAATGAGTAATATTGAGCATCTATTC
Source organism: Bos javanicus (assembly GCF_032452875.1). NCBI lineage: Eukaryota > Metazoa > Chordata > Mammalia > Artiodactyla > Bovidae > Bos > Bos javanicus. Next base: position 130,871,223 of record NC_083897.1, read on the forward strand.
ATGTCTTTCTTAGCCATCTGTGTGTCTCCTTTGAAGAAATGTCTGTTTAGATCCTTTTCCCACTTTTTAATTGGGTTGTTTTTCAGGTATTGAGTTGTATGAGCTGCTTGTATATTTTGGAAATTAATCCTTTGTTAGTTGTTTTATTTGCTATTATTTTCTCCTGTTCTGAGGGTTGTCTTTCACCTTTCTTATAGTTTCATTTGCTGTGCAAAAGCTTTTAAGTTTAATCAGGTCCCACTTGTTTACATTTGTTTTTATTTCCATTCCTCTAGGAGGTGGGTCATAGAGGATCTTGCTTTGATTTATGATATCGACTGTTCGGCCTGTGTTTTCCTCTAAGAGTTTTATAGTTCCTGGTCTTACATTCAGATCTTTAATACATTTTGAGTTTCTCTTTGTGTGTGGTGTTAAGAAGTTTTCTAATTTCATTCTTTTACATGTAGCTGTCCAGTTTTCCTATCACCACTTCCTGAAGAGGTTGGCTTTGCCCCATTGTATATTCTTACCTCCTGTCTTGTTCCATTGGTCTATATTTCTGTTTTTGTGAAGCACAGATTTTTATGCTACAGGAACAAACAAACTTATTTCTCATTGGCAAAAATCCATTGATTGTAATGGTTTCTATTTTGATTCATAAAGATGTGTTTGAGTCTAGTTATAATGATTTAAAATTTGTGGTCTGAAACCACAATTACATTTGCAGCAACCTCATACTTTGCTTGTTTTTACAGGTCATCTTAGACCAAGAGTTTAAATAAAATGGGCTATCAGAATTAGTAGTTTTTCTTTTTAATGCTCAAACTGGTCTATCTAGCTTTGCTGAATTGGTAAAGATGGGGTTGAGAAATACAAACTGAACTTGCATTCTAGTCAAAGAACAATCCTGTGCTCCAAAGATAGGAACCCATGGACTTCCGTGGCAGTCCAGTGGTTAAGACTCTGTGCTTCCAGCACAGGGGATGTGGGTTCAATCCTTGGTCTGGGAACTAAGGTTCTGCATCCTGTGCAGCCAAAAAAAAAATTTTTTTTAATTTAAAAAAAGATGGGAACCAAAACTTGCTTAAAGCAATTCGTCTGAACCTACCTGGAATCTTTGCAGTGCAAAAGTAGTTATCACTGTCCATTTACCTGCTGAAGTGCCCTTTGCATTTGAAAAGCAAAGAGGTAATAGTGTTACCATGTTCGCAAAACTACAAGCGAAAGGTTGATAAACAATTTATAACCACTTTCACAGCAAAGAACACATTTGTCTGAGCATTTGGAGGCTGCTATTTGCAGTCAGTTAACAATTCCCAAGGTGTGGTAGGTAACCCTCTAGGATGGTCCCCAGTGATCCTCTGATATTTTGTAATGCTTTTCCCTGAAGTGGTGGCTGAACTTAGTGACTTGGTTCTAATGAATAGAATAAGGCCCAATGATGGTGACTGGAGACTTGGTCATAAAGGGCAATGTGGCCTTTCTTTTGCATCATCATGATCATCTGCTCTAGAGCAGGCCAGCTGCCCTGTGTGAGCAGCCCTATGAGGAAGCCAACATGAGAAAGAATTGGCAACTCTGGCCAACAACCTCGTGAGTATTTTTGGAAGGGGGTCTCCTTGCCTCATCAAGCTTTGAATGACTGTAGTCCTAGCTGACACCTCGATTGCAACCTTGTGAGAGACCTTGAGCCAGAAACACCCAGCCACGCTGCTTCCTGACTTTTTCGCTTGCAGAAACTGTGAGATAAATGATCATTGTTTTAAGATGCTGATGTCTGGAGTGATTTGCTATGCAGCAATGGATAGCTAACACAGAGGGGTATTGTGCTTCTTCTAGATTTATGCCTTTATTTATTCAGTAGGTATTTATTGAGAAACTACCACATGCCAGGCATTGGGTTTATGGGATTCTCCAGACAAGAGTCTTGGAGTGAGTTGACATTCCCTTCACAAACGCAATATGTATGCAGAGGTTAATCATCTACTGAACATCAGAAACATATTTAAGGGACTCCTGGTTTCTGGGCACTATATACATAGCATTCAGAAAAAAATTTTACCCTTGGAAAACTGTGGTGGTTATCTTTGGAAATACCATCTACCATCTAGGGTTACTACTGTATATTTGCTATTTATATATTAATGGCCCAACAAATATTTATAGACTGAATACTTCTCTGTGAATTGTGCTCACCTGTTGAAACTAGAGATGACACTATAAACCTCTGTCCCTACTATGTCCCCTCAAAATTTGTGTATTGAAACCTAACTCCCAAGGTGATGGTAGTAGAAGGTGGGACCTTTGAGAGGTGATTAGGTCATTAGGGTAAAACCCTAATGAATGAGTCTCTTAGAGAAGAGACCCATGAGAGCTCCCTTACTTCTGTGAGGACTGTTAGGCCAGTATAATCTTTCTAGTGTGTGTATATATATATATATATATATATATATACACACATATACATACACACACACACACACATATCAAATACAAGTCATTTTGGCAATGAAAAATTATCTCTAACATCTTTATTAACATCCTCTGGGTATAGATTTAGATAATGACATTTGTAGTGCTTCAACTTCTCTGGAATGTGGGTTCAAATGCTAACTAACCACCTCTAAGGATTAATCTAAGGATTAATTAATCTAAGGATGAGCTTTAAGGATAAAGTTCATTCATACATGTTTACACATTTATACCACACTGTTTACACCATACATACAATATGTGGGCATGTATTGTCTAAACCCTAACTTTCTGAGTACAAGCTGCCCCAGTGAGCCACCATTGTCTTCCAGTGCTCCAGGGGCAGGCTCTGTCCCTGGATGCTGGGTGGATGGATCAGTCCAATTCTGATTGGGAAGCTCCCTTGTTGGCATATGAAAGGGAAAAAAATGAAAGTCGCACAGTTGTCTCCCGACTCTTTGCAATTCCATGGACTGCAGCCTGTCCTCGTCTATCCATGAAATTCTTCAGGCAAGAGTATTGGAGTGGGTTGCCATTTCTTTCTCCCAGGGATCTTCCCAAGCCAGGGATCCAACCCAGGTCTCCTGCATTGCAGGCAGATTCTTTACCAACTCAGCCACTATGTTCTCCAGTATCAGCTCTATCAAGGGTGAAGTTAACATTTTTCTCTCTACCTGCCAACTTCCTTTGTTTTATCTTTGTAAGTTATTCCATTTCAGGTTGGCCAGAGTTATCTATTGGGTACTTTCAAACACCCCAGCTGCAAACTGGCATGCTCCTGGCCCTTCTGAGAGGTCTTCCAAGAATCCTCTTGACAGACCTTGGAACTCTTGCCTGTTGACCTTCTCCCACTTACACCATGCTTCAAAGCAGGCATTGACTCCACATCTCTGTATCCCCAGCATCTAACACACAACCTGGTACATGGTAGGTGCTCAGTGAATGTTTGTTTAATGATGAGTCATTGATAGCATGACATGCTTTTTGAGGAGCTTTTTAGGAGTGTTGGTCAATAGCTCATTAAAAACCTGCTTGAAATGACTGAGATAAGCAACCTTAGATGACTCGCACAAACACAAAGAATTTCCTAGAAGCAATGCCTCGTTTTTCTTTTAACATATGTTCCTGTTTTTGTCTTTTCCATTACTCATTGAAAATAGCATCTACCCTTTGCTGTCCACCTGAAACTATCACAACATTGTTAAGTAGCTATACTCCAATACAAAATAAAGTGTAATTTTAAAAAAGTGGAAAAAATAGAACTAAAAAAAAAACAAAGTAGCAACTATAGAATTCCCTGGTGGTCCATTGGTTAAGATTCAAGAACATGTGTTCATATATAGGTGTATATATATATGTATATATGTATGTGTATATATATGGGCTTCCCTGATGGCCCAGACAGTAGACTCTGCCTTGAAAACATATTCATTTCATTTAATGCTAGTTTATCCAGAGGCTAATCTAACAAATTAATTGATTACCTATGTTTTGAGGTCATCTTATGGCCTACTGCGAGTTCTATTAAATAAAAAAGAAACAACAAAGTCCTACTGTATAGCCCAGGGAACTATATTCAATATTTACCCTGTGTTAAACCATAATGGAAAAGAATATAGAAAAGAATGTCTATATGTATATAACTGAGTCACTTTGTTGTAAAGCAGAGATTGGCCCAATATTGTAAATCAACTGCACTTCAACAAAAAAATTAAATATAAAATTTAAGTAAATAACAGAGGAAAAGCTCCATGGTAAGTACTGAATAAATGTTTGCTGAATTAATTATTATAAAACCTTTTAAAATGATGGCAATAGAGGCATGTTTTTTCAGTATTATCATATGTAAGTAGCTGATCATGCATAGTTTAGTGCAACCTCTAAAACCATTGGCCCACATTTTTGTCCTACCTGTGAATTTAATTTATCTGTGTTATTCGTCATTGTTAGCTAAAGCATAAATTCCTTTTTTAAGATACTAAGTTTGAGATACCAGAAGTTCCAAAATCTGACACCACTTAGTTGTGTGGCCTTGAATAAAGTGTTCTACTTCTCTGCACCTTGATTTCAGTTTCCCCTACTGTCAAATGTAGATACTGGAGTGTGAAGTCAACCGTTTATTCAGTTATACCCAGGACCTAAACTAGGATGAGGCAAGTGAACTGCTCACCTTGGGAGAAAAATTTGAGGCAGGTTGGGTGGGGTTGCCAAAAAACTTCAATAATCAAGAAAAGTAATATTTCAATGCAGTATTTTAAAGAAATCAAAGTTAAGACAAAAGATGTATTATGACCAAAATATCAGCATTTTAAAGATGGGGTCACCATTGCTGATTTTTCCTTTGGCCTCTGACTGGTGTGGTTTAGCATGGCACTGTAACTTATCCGGATTTTTATTTTTCTTTCCTTCGTTTTTTTTTTTTTTTTGCCGTGGTGCACAGCTCAGGGGATCTTAGTTCCCTGACCAGGGGCCAAACTTGTGCCCCCTGGAAGTGGAAGGGTAGAGTCCTAACCACTGGATCACCAGGGGAGTCCCTGAGTTTTCAATAAACATTTCATTAAACCATCATTCATCGTATTGGCCTCTTAAATTTTGCACTGGGATTGAGTCCTGGTCCTGTTACATACATTTAATGAATGCCTGCCATTTACTGAGCACTGTTGGGGGACATAGCAGCCCTTGGTTTCAAGGAGCTCACAACTTTATTAGGAAAAACAGGAGAGTCAGCAGAGAGTAAGTAGGACAATGGGAGACGTTTTTGGACGTCTCCAAATGGGAGAGTTAAGCAATGGAAGGAATGATATCAGATGAGCCCATGTGGACTACAGAACATAGCATTTCATCCCGAGGTGGTATGTATCACAGAGCGGTGATGAATGCAGGCTGCAGATGGAGGCCCTGGGGTCAAGCCCTACCTCTTCCAATTCTAACTGGCTGTGTAATCTTGTGCAGTGTATCCTTTTAACTTCCCTGCACTTCTGTTTCTTTCCTCATTAGTAAAAGTCAGAAGAATAATTACATCAACTTAAGAGGGTTGTGAGGGTGACTTGAGCTCAAATAGTGAGTCCTGAGAATAGAGCCGGAACTTAGGAAAAATTGTTAAATGTTACTTTTAACGAGAAAACACTCATTTTGAGCAAGGAGAAGCTCTACTAGATAAAATTAAACCCAGCTCTTTTCTAGGCAAGCTGCTAAGAGTTGCGGTGATTTTTATCTTTCCCTGACTTGTCACTCTGTGTCCCAAACCACTTTCCCTTAGTTCCAGTTGAGCAGGAAAAGCTGTTTCATCTTTGGCAGTTCTTCCAAATTCAGTAGATTGTGACTGGTCATTTAGAAAGTTAATGAACAATTGATGGCTCATGTACAAATGTACAAAACCTCATCATTTTTTCTCGCAACCTTTGATATAAACAAGTGGACACCATAATGTTCCCCCTTAGAATATACATGGAGCCTCTTATTCACCACGTTTTAGAGGGAGACTGATATGAGCCCTTGGAGGTGGGTAGAAGCAACCTTCCAGTGCCTTACAAAATCTTGTGAATAGGAGCACAGGGCTGAACTGGGAAGAGCACTTTTACTGGACTGAAGGAGTAGAAATTTTGCTTTTTCAGCTCAACAAGATTCCACCACCTTAGTTTGAATCAATTGGATATTTGGAGAGGGTCTAAGAGGGTACCATCTCTGCTCCCCTAATTTATTCCTGTAACTATGTCAGCTCTGATGTAAAAAAAAAAAAAAAAAAGTCCCACTATTTAAAAAGTACTCCTCAGTTTTCCAAATTGTCTCAAAATTTAAACATGGACTAAGTGATAGATGGTATTTATGAATTGTTCATTATTTTCTCAACTGTAATAATAGCACTGTGGTCATATGAGGAAAACAAAGGAAAACACTTTCCTTCCTTCTGTCCTTCCTTTTGAGAAGCATATTAAAGTAACAAGGACAAAATAACTCAGATTTGCTTTACAGAAAACTTGAACCCTCTCAAAAGAAGTGTAGGGGGTACCTGATAAAACAAGAATGGCAAGGCAGTGGTTGGATCTGGATAAGTCCAGAGTAGTTACTTGTAGTCTCTGCTTTTATGTAATTTGGAAATTTTCCCAACAACAAAACACGTTTTGGGAACCTCCCTGGCAGTCCAGTGGTTAAGACTTTGCGCTTCTTTTGCAGAGGTTTCAGGTTTGATCATTGGTTGAGAAACTAAGATCCCACAGGCCATGCAGTGAGTTCAAAAACAAAAAAAACACGATTTTCTATTTTTAGGCACTGTTTCTCAATCTTGCCTTGGCACCCGCACCTGGGCAACAGGCTGGCGTTATCCCTTCCCCAATCCTGTAAAGTGGTTTCTCTACCAGTGTGCAGGTGTGGATTGCAGGTGCAGTTGAAATAGAGACCCTCTCAGCCCTTGGAGCAGTCATAGGACCTAAGGCAGAGGGTGGGGCTCTTGGAGCGGTCAGAATTTCTGCCCTGGTAGCCTGGGGCCATAAGTAGCCTCAACCTTCTACCCTAGGTTGCTGTTCTGATAATCACTGTCTTTGAGCCAAGGGGTGAAAAAACACTGACTCAAGACTGTTCCTGTTAAAAAGTAAATATTCCTTGGGAGGAGTTGACTCAGCAAGCTATTCTCAACTCTTAACACCTCAAGTGCTTCAGCTATCAACTCTCCTGATCCTGACAGCTGAGTGACACCTCCCCTGGATAATGGGTGAGTTTTGGACTATGGCCAAGATTGGGTGGGATACGACCCTGGGAAAACCAGTGAGCTGGGCTCCGGAATGAAGTTGGCCTGAGGGGAAATGGGGAGGAAAGATGCTGAGAAGTTAGAGTTGGGTGGTGGTGGTATTGGGAAGAATTGTGGGCAGGGGTGTCCCAGGGAACCCCAGAAGGAAGAAGTCACATACTGATTCTTCTCAGAACAGAGCTCCTTCTAGGCTGCTTCAGAGCAGTGTCATGTAATAGTTCCACATGGAGAAGTAGCTCACCAAGAAACTTCCCAGGTCTTCTACCCCCCAGTTTTATGTACACCGGAAATTTTATCAAGCCGTTAAAACACTGTGCTCAGGGGAATTCTTCAGTTCAGTTCAGTCACTCAGTCATGTCCAACTCTGTAACCCCATGGACTGAAGAACGCCAGGCTTTCCTGTCCATCACCAATTCCTGGAGCTTACTCGAACTCATGTCCATTGAGTCGGTGATGCTATCCAACCATCTCACCCTCTGTTGTCCCCTTCTCCTCCTACCGTCAATCTTTCCCAGCATCAGGGTCTTTTCCAATGAGTCAGTTCTTTGCATCAGGTGGCCAAATTATTGGAGCTTCAGCTTCAGCATCAGTCCTTCCAATGAATATTCAGGACTGATTTCCTTAGGATGGACTGCTTGGATCTTGCAGTCCAAGGGACTCTCAAAAGTCTTCTCCAACACCACAGTTCAAAAGTGTCAATTCTTTGGCACTCAGCTTTTTTATGGTCCAATTCTCACATCCATACATGACTACTGGAAAAACCATACCTTTGACTAGACAGACATTTGTTGGCAAAGTAATGTCTCTGCTTTTCAGGTTGCTATGTAGGTTGGTCATAGCTTTTCTTCCAAGGAGTAAGCATCTTTTAGTTTCATGGCAGCAGTCACCATTTGCAGTGATTTTGGAGCCCCCAAAATAAAGTCTCTCAACAGTTTCCATTGTTTCCCCATCTATTTGCCATGAGGTAATGGGACTCGATGCCATCATCTTAGTTTTCTGAATGTTGAGTTTTAAGCCAACTTTTTCACTCTCCTCTTTCACTTTCATCAAGAGCCTCTTTAGTTCTTCTTGGCTTTCTGCCATAAGGTTGGTGTCACCTGCATATCTCAATCAAATGCTCCAAGTGAGTTTTTATCCTTTTGTTTTCATTTGGGTTTCCTCAGAAGCAGAAACACTATTGTTGGGGGAATAGGGGTGGGAATCACACCAGCCCTGGACTGATTTCCTTTGAAGATTTTTTTTTTTAATATAAGAAATGACTACACTTCCAGCTTATTTAAGGACAAGTTATTCTGGATTTTGATAACTTACAACCAAACTTCAGTTCAGTTCAGATCAGTCGCTCAGTCGTGTCTGACACTTTGCGACTCCATGAACCACAGTGCACCAGGCCTCCCTGTCCATCACCAACACCTGGAGTCCACCCAAACCAAACTTTATCCCAACCAATTCAGAATCCTACGAAGAGTGGGAAGATCCTCAGGATAAGTTCAACTCAAAGGCTACAACAAACACTTTGAGGTGAGCCAGGGAAGCTGAGGTCTTTCCAAACCAAAGAGGCAGGAATGAAGTCAGCAAAGACTCAGAGGCTGCAGTGAGCCCAAATGGAGCCAACAGAATGTTGGGGAGAAAGCTTGAAGTCCTTCTATACCTAGACTGTGGTGCTTAAAGGTAGAGAGCACAGAAAAGAGAAGATTAGAAGTTAGGATGGCTAAGACTTTGTGATCAGTTAGGCATCAGTGGTGAGGAGAGGGAAGAGTGAAGGAAAGATGGTCCCAGGTCTGTGGGTTGGGAACTGGATAGACGGTGCTGCTATTTTGAACGAGGGCACTAAGGGGAGAGAGAGATTTAGAGAGATGATCAGATTTGGAGAGGTGAGTTTTGGACCTATTGGGGTTAAGGTGCTCATGGGAGATCTGAGTGGATATATTTTTAAGCTCCAGGATGTGGACTCCACAAAGGAGCGCAGGGCTAGAAATATTCATCTAGACCAGTCAGTCTACAGATGGGCTTCATAGCAAGGATACATTGAGGTTGATGAGGAAATTGTGTGGGATGAGAAGACAACAGTTGGCTTGTTACCAGCACCTAAGCATAGGAAAAAAGGCCAAGTAACCTATGAAGAAGAATGGGAGGAAGTGGCAAGAGAAGAGGGCAGAAAAGGAGTGGGGTGGTGTATTCCAGTATCCAAGTGAAGGAGGAGTTTCAAGAGGGGTCATCAGCAATGTGAAACAACACACAGAAATTTCTAATAAATGCTGTCAGTGCCGAGCCTGCATTTCCTCAGCTCTTATCAGTGTAGGCAGCCAGATTTCCAACTTCCAGAACCTGCATCTCTTTGATTCTGGACTTTCTCTGGTTTCCAGAACCTGCTCTGTCCATCGACATGGAGGGCTGGAAGTGCCAGGGAATTAAGGTATACCACTTCCCCTCAAATAGCCATCAGCTGATGGTTGCCAGAAGCTGGTGTACAACTATTGCAGCTACCTTGCCCCTTGAGCAATGTAACTCTGAGATTCAGATTCTACACCACTTCCCAGAGTTCCCTGGAACAGGATTCAGTTCTGGTTGCACACCACACTGACTTGTTTAATAACACACTCTGTGTTGACTTTCTTCCCTTGCCTTCTCACTTCTTCAGTCCTTTACCTGTATTTCCTGGGATCTCCTTGCAAACAAACCACGTGCACTCGAATTCTTGCCTCAGGTTCTACTTTTAGGGGAACTCAGATTATCTAGAAAGATAAGGCCTGGGAAACATCCATGGGAACGGGTTTCTGATAGCTAGCTCCATTGGTGACTTGAGTGAGAAAGTTGGGAATGGAAGGTGAGAGGCTTCATTTCAGGGAGATAAATGAATAAGAGAGGAATGATGGAGCAGATACTTCAGAAGCAAAGTTATCAGGACTTACCCGGTGGTCCAGTGGTTAAGACTCTGCCTTCCAATGCAGGGAGGCTTTGGTTCAATTCCTGTTTGGGTAACTGTCGGGAGCTGCATTAGGCATTACTGACAAAATGGCCCCAACCCCCTCTCCTCATCCCGCAGGCACGGTCCCGGGATGAAGGAGTTAGGTCTTGTGATTCCGACTTGTTCTTTCCTTTCTTCGGTTGAGTTGGCTGGAAAGAATGTTAAGGTGATTATTGTTCTTGAGAGAAGCACGAGAAAGCACAAGCCTTCTGCAGTCGTGCCCAGAAAATAATTTATAACGTAACCATTGACATTTGTTCAAAGATCTTTATAAAGAATGTTCCAGGATGAGCACATAGGCTGCAGCTTGAGGCCATGGGAAGGATTGTTATCTGAGACCTGTTTATGAGGGAAATATTTATGGGAAAAGAAGTTTGTTGAATTTAGGGTTTAGGAGTAATTAAGAATAGTTAGAAGCTAAAAGTTTAAGGAATGTTGTAGTGTTAGCATATTTTACTATAACTTATAGGCTAGACCATGGGACGCCCTCTCCTAAGTGTTTGAATCCTGAGTGATATAAGAATATGAAGACCAGTGAAAGGTCATTTATCACAGCACTCTGGTGCTAAACAGACTTTTCCAAACATTTTTGTCTCAAAAAAACTTGCAACTAATTAACTTTTGCTCCAGGTTACCAGTGGCAGTTTGTGCGCCAAGAATCCTGATTAATAAAACAGGGCTAGAACAAAGGATTTCACAGAATGAGAATGATTTGTTTCTACTCATAATTTTTGCTTTTCTGAAAAATCTCTTTAATAATCTAAAGCTTGTTTTATTGCACTTTTTGCATCTTTCTCTCCTGCACACCTCAGTTTTATTGAGCTATATTTGACCTGTAGCCTTGTATGTGTTTAGGGCAGCAGTCCCCAACCTTTTTGGCACCAGGGATGGGTTTCATGGAAAACAAATTTTCCATGGACCAGAGTGGGGGTGGGGAGATGGTTTCAGGATAATTCAAACACATACATTTATTGTGTACTTGATTTCTATTATTATTACATCAGTTCCACCTCATACCTTCAGGCATTAGATGCTGCGGATTGGGGACCCCGGATTAAGGTGTACAATGTGATTTTGTACATGTAGATATTGTAAAATGATTACCACAGTAAGGTTAGTTAACACACCTATCACCTCACATAGTTAACTTTTGCGTGTGTATGTTTGTTTGTGGTGAGAAACATTTAAGCTTTACTCTTCTAGCAACTTTCTAGTATATAATACAGTATTGTTAACTACAGTCAGCATGCTGTACGTCTCCCTATTTCTCCTCCTGCCACCCCTCTCCTAAAAACTCCTAGCAACCACCATTCTGCTCTCTGTTTCTCTGCAGTCAGATTTTTTGTTAGATTCTACATGTAAGATGACACAGTATTTGTCTTTATCTGACCTATTTCACTTAGCGTAGTGCTGTCAAGGTTGTCACAAATGGCAGGATTTCCTACTCTTTTATGGCTAAGTATTGTGTATACCTGGAGAAGGCAATGGCACCCCACTCCAGTACTCTTGCCTAGAAAATCCCACGGATGGAGGAGCCTGGTAGGCTGCAGTCCATGGGGTCGCTAAGAGTCGGACATGACCGAGCGACTTCACTTTCACTTTCATGCATTGGAGAAGGAAATGGCAACCCACTCCAGTATTCTTGCTTGGAGAATCCCAGGAACGGGGGAGCCTGGTGGGCTGCTGTCTATGGGGTCGCACAGAGTCAGATACGACTGAAGTGACTTAGCAGCATTGTGTATACCACATCTTCTGTCTCCACTTATCTGTGGATGGACACTTAGGTTACTTCCATCTCTATTTGTTGTGAATTACAATGCTGCAGTGAACATGGGGGTGAACATATATCTTCAAGAGAGTGATATAATTTCCTTTGTATGTATAAATCCAGAAGTGGGATTCCTGGATCATTCAGGTTAGTCACTCAGTTGTATCCAATTCTTTGTGACCCCATGGACTGCAGCATGCCAGGCTTCCCTGTCCATCACCAACTCCCGGAGTTTACTCAAGCTCATGTCCATCGAGTCAGTGATGCCATCCAACCATCTCATCCTCTGTCTCCCCCTTCTCCTCGGGCCTTTGATCTTTCCCAGCATCAGGGTGTTTTCCCATGAGTCAGTTCTTTGCATCAGGTGGCCAAAGTATTGGGGTTTCAGTTTCAGCATCAGTCCTTCCAATGAATACTCAGGACTGATTTCCTTTAGGACTGACTGGTTTGATCTCATAGGGTAGTTCTATTTTTAATTTTTATGAGGAACCTGCATATTGTTTCCCATAGTGACTGAACCAATTTATATCTCTACCAACAGTTCACAAATGTTACATTCTCTCTACATCCTTCCCAACACTGTTTTCTCATGTCTTTTTGATAATAACCATCCTGTGTGAGATGATACCAGACTGTGGTTTTGATTTGCATTTCCATGATGTTTAGTACATACTTTTCATGTACCTGAGAGGCCATTTGTATATACTCTTTGGAAAAATGTCTATTCAGGGCCTTGGCCCATTTTAAAATTAGATTATTTTGGTTTTATGCTATTGAATTGTATGAGGTCCTTACATATTTTGGATATTAACCCCTTATCAGATATATGATTTGCAAATGTTCTCTCCATTCCATAGGTTGACTTTTCCTTTTGTTGATTGTTTCCTCTGCTGTAGAGAAGCTTTGTATTCGATGTACTTTTAAAAATTTTTTTAGTCAGTGTTTCTTTTTGCTTTTGTTGCTTATGCTTTTAGTGTTATATCCAAAAAGTTATTACCAAGACACATGTCAAGGAGATTTTCCCCTGTTTTCTTCTTGGGGTTTTATGGTTTTGAAGACGGAAAGTTAAACTTTTACATAACCTCCTTCTCCTGCTTCTGTAACTTGGCTTGCCCCTTGCAAAGTCTAGATCATGTAGGTCACGTAGTCTCAGAAAGTGGGGACTTGAAATACTAGGAACTAGAGTTTATCCTACTCACCCTTGTCCTGCTCTTTCCATCACTCAGCCCCTGCAAACCTGCTTAATCATGCCTCTCCAGGCCAGACATCCCCCTCCCCGTCTTGACTGCTGTTCCTGAGAATGAAATCCCTCAGTTTAAACCAGCCTATTAACAGCTAGTGTTGCCCACTACAGTGTGTCTATTAAAAACTCTGTAATCCCTTTGTTCCAGGTGTTAACTCCTCTGGGCCCGCCGGCATAACAAACCTGAGTTCTCCAACTCTCCGAGCGTGGTGCTTGGTTTCTCGAGTACTGGTTTCTGAAACAGTTTCAAGCCTTATATTTAAGTCTTTAATCCATTTCAAGTTAATGTTTGTAAGTGGTATAAGATATGGGTACAGTTTCATTCTTTGGCATGTCAATGTCTAGTTTTTCCAACATTTATTGAAGAACTACTCAGATTTTTTTTTCTCATAACCTATGTTCAATGTGGAAAGTTGAGAAAGTGTTCTGAAGAAGGGGAAAAAAACACCTTATAATCCCATTGCTCAAGGGCAAACATTATTGACTTAGTTGAGATGGTACCATGTATGCAATTTAATATACAGTTTATGGAATATGGCATACTTCTTTTTTAAAGGTTAACATAACATACATCATTTCTTTATTTCAATAACAACTTCTCAAATACAATTTTAATGAGTCAGAATGTTGTCTTATGGATATAACATATGTTTCTAGAATTTTTCCACTATCATTTAACATTCTGTCTCTCTCAAAACTCTTATCATAAAAAATAATTTCCAGAATAACTTCTTTCATAAATCTTGGCCTGGCAGTTCTGATTCTGTCTTCAGGCTTGATTCCCAGAAGTGGAGTTACTATTTCAAAAGGCATGAACATTGTAAAATCTCCAGAGAGCTTGTGCTAGAATGTCCAGATAATAAGATACCAATTTATATTTCCACCAGTGATCTTCATGGGATTTTTTTTTAAGTGTTTAATGTGACAGAAGCCAGCTATTTCATTTCTTCTTTCTTTGATTTGGATTGATTCAGTTTCCTTCCTTCTGCATTATCTATCTTTGTACTAATATTTTTCTCAGGGATTTATATGAACTCTTTATTAAAACTATTAACCTGTTTCATTTCTGAAAACATGTTCCTGTTTCATTGTTTACCTTTTCAGCTGATTATGATACTTTTAGCTATTCAACCATTTACATTTTATACAGTTAAGTCCAGGAAACATTTTTCTTATAAAAATATCTTTGAGTTTTTCACTGTTTTAAGCTTGTAAAGTCTTCCCTCATCCCAATTTTTAATAAACATTCATTTCGGATAGTGTGTCTTGAATATTCTGCTAAGTAATATTTTCCACATGCTATCTTTTCTCACTTTTATTTTTTTAATTTAAATTTATTTTAATCAGAGGCTAATTACTTTACAATATTGTATTGGTTTTGCCACACATCAACACGAATCTGCCACGGGTATACATGTGTTCCCACTTTTAAAAATTTTTATTTTTTATTTAAAGATAATTGCTTTACAGAATTTTGCTGTTTTCTGTCAAACCTCAACATCAATCAGCCATAGGTATACATATATCCCCTCCGTTTTGAACCTCCCTCCCATCTCCCTCCCCATCCCACCCCTCTAGGTTGATACAGAGCCCCTGTTTGAGTTTCCTGAGCCATACAGCAAATCCCTGTTGGCTTTTTTTCCCCTTAAACAGGGTTTAGAGTCCCCGCCAAGGCCTAGATCGGAGAAGGTGATGGAACCCCACTCCAGTACTCTTGCCTGGAAAATCCCATGGTTGGAGGGGCCTGGTGGGCTGCAGTCCATGGGGTCGCTGGGAGTCGGACACAACTAAGCAACTTCACTTTCACTTTTCACTTTCATGCATTGGAGAAGGAAATGGCAACCCGCTTCAGTGTTCTTGCCTGGAGAATCCCAGGGACGGGGAGCCTGGTGGGCTGCCGTCTATGGGGTCGCACAGAGTTGGACACAACTGAAGCGACTTAGCAGCAGCAGCAAGGCCTAGACAGTATAGAGTCCATTTACAAAGTGGGAGAGCCAGATTCGCTCCTGGGGAAGCATCTCCCGGAGAAGGGAATGGCTACCCACTGCAGTATTCTTGCCTGGAGAATTCCACAGACAGAGGTGCCTGGAGGGCTACAGTCCATGGCGTCGCAAATACTCTGAGCACGACTGAGTGGGTTCGGGACTCTATTTCACTCGACAGTAGAGTGAACCTTCTCTGTGTGAAATGCAGCACCCATATATCATTATCTTTAGCCGTCAAGAAAAGCCTTATTCAAAAGAAATCAGACCCAGAGTGTCAAGGAGGAGAAAACATGGAGTCAGGGGCCTGGGAACAAGGGACGGGAAGCTGGCTTCACGGGAACTGGGGCAGGGAGAAGCGTGAATCTCAGGGGCGGGGACTCAGCATTCATTTGCATAACCAGAACCCACTGCACACAATAGTTTCCATTTACTATTTCAATTTATTGTAGATTTATTTTAAACGTAGTATTTCGAAGAATGACCCTTCATCCACTTTCATGAAAAGATCTGCAAACACTTGACCCAGACTTACCCTTGTCGTGCCTCACCCTCACTGAAGTAGGAGTGGGCATTCCCTTGTCCATATGTGCACACGCACCGTGGAGATACACAAAGCTGACACCCCCAATTATTGGAGGTCTTGTGAGAGGAACAAGGCCAACATTGTTGTATGCAGAAACAGACCTTGACAAGTGAGAATTCTGAGGCAGGGTTTAATCCTGGAGTTTCTATACTTAGCAGTTTTCTGTGTGTTTATCGTTTGAAATCACGAGGTTAGATTTTCTTCTGCTCAGATGACTCTATCAGCCGTGTCTGATCACGTGGTTAGGTTTTCCTCTGCTCAGGTGACGCTCTCAGCCATGTCCAACTATTTTGTAACCCTGTGGACTGCAGCACTTCAGGTTTCCCCGTCTATCATCCATTCTCAGAGCTTACTCATCATACTCATGCCCTTCGAATCAATGGTGCTATCTAACCGTATCATTTTCTGTCATCTCCTTTCTCCTCCCACCTTTAGTCCTTCCCAGCATCAGGGTCTTTTCCAGTTAGTCCATTCTTTGCATCAGGTGGCCAAAGTATTGGAGTGTCAGTGTCAGCATCACTTCCTCCAATGGATATTCATGACTGATTTCCTTTAGGGTGCACTGGTTGGATCCCTTTGCCATCCTAGGGGCTCTCAAGAGTCTTCTCCAAGACCACAGTCCAAACCCTGTGCCTTTCGACTGTGATTTTTTTCAAAGCTTCGGCCTTCAGCTTTCTTTATAGTCCAATTCTCACATCCGTACATGACTACTGGAAAAACCATAGCTATGACTGGACGGACCTTTGGTGGCAAAGGAATATCTCTGCTTTTTAATGTGCTGTCTTGGTTGGTCCTAGCTTTTCTGCCAAGTAGCAAGCCTCTTTTAATTTCATGGCTGAGGTCACCGTCCTCTGTGATCATTGTACTTAATTTTAATATAAGTTTAATATTATATCTGTTACAAGTGTGTCAGCAAGGAAATTACCTCGAGTGAAGAAACTTCTAAACAAACATAAATGAGATATGAGCCTTTAGATAAACTCTGTTAAGAATAATGATGCTTTAGGAATGTCTGTCTTAAATAGTCTCTCTAGATTGGCATAACCTGAACTTCTAAGGGTTGTTTGTGCTAAACTAAGTGTTGGAAGACTATTACATAGCTAAGTCATTTTCCAAATAACATAAGATTTTGAAACATTTACTACTGAACACTAATTTCCTCTTACAGAGAAACTAAAGAGATTTGGGATTAAAACTGAATGATGTTTGGTGCCATCCTAAAATGTTCTAAGAAAACAAAGGTTTTAGACATTATCACTGGTATTTATGCTCACCAATCCATAAAATGCTAATATAAAAGTCAGTTCTTGGTAGCTTAAGGGATTGGGAGTGTGTTTTTGGTAAAGAAGGTATGAGGAATGGAATTGCATTTTGTGAAGGGAAAAGGAAGTAAGCCTGACTTATAGGTGGCTTTTTAGGATGGAAGAACACAGTAATGGGTAGAGAATGTGATGAGCTTTGTGGAAAGTGAACCATGAGGAAAGAGTTCTCTATATGGTTAGGACTAAGTTTAAAATAAAGTTAATTAAGTTTACCTTCTAAGTAAAGTAAAGTAGCTCAGTCGTGTCCGACTCTTTGCTACGCCATGGACTGTAGCCTACCAGGCTCCTCTGTCCATGGGATTTTCCAGGCAAGAGTACTGGAGTAGGTTGCCATTTCCTTCTTTTAAGTAAAGTAAGCTGGTGGAAAATCTTGAATTTAGCTTCTGTCTCTGTTAAGAGGACACCTTTTCTTCAGATACTGAACTGCCTTTGATAATAGATTTAAGTCTCTATCTCTTAAATGGTCTGGTCTGAAATCCTTTATTGGTACTTTGGCTAAGTAAATAGCCATTGTTTCACAATGACCTATAAACCTATCTGATTGAGTGTTCTAAACCTTTTTGATATTTATTGACAAAACTTCCTACATCATTCTAATGAAGAAGATTTCTAGCTAACTTTGGGATGCTTCAGAGGGCCCCTGAAACATCCCAAGGAGAGATATTACACTAATTAGGATCATTTTGTATACAGAATTAGATGGGAAGTATTGTCAAGTGAGTAATAAGTCTTGGGTTATATTGTATGGTAAATGCCAGTCCAGGTTCAGTGCACGATGCTGGATGCTTGGGGCAGATGGTATGGGGAGGTTCAGGATGGGGAGCACGTGTATACCTGAAAATAAATAAAATAAATGTTCAGTTCACTTCAGTCACTCAGTCGTGTCCGACTCTTTGCGACCCCATAGACTGTAGCATGCCAGTTCTCCCTGTCCATCACCAACTCCCAGAATTTACTCAAACTCATGTCCATTGAGTCAGTGATGCCATCCAACCATCTCATCCTCTGCCGTCCCCTTCTCCCACCTTCAGTCTTTCGAAGTATCAAGGACTTTTCCAGTGAGTCAGTTCTTTGCATCAGGTGGCCAAAGCATTGGAGCTTCACCTTCAGCATCAGTCCTTCCAATGAATATTCAGGACTGATTTCCTTAGGATGGACTGGTTGGATCTCCTGGCTGTCCAAGGGACACTCAAGAGTCTTCTCCAACACCACAGTTCAAAAGCATCCATTCTTTGGGCTTTTTAATATGCTGTCTAGGTTGGTCATGATAAATGTTATTATTATAGATATCCTAGAAACTGTATGGAGTTCTTAAAATTCTGATATGTTTGGGTTAAATGTTATCAGTCATAATTCTAGTTACTATCTCAAAATAATGTCATAGCACTAACCAAGTTTCGCCTCTTCAAGAAGATTTATAAAAAGGACTTTTGGATAAATACCAGTTTCTGAACTGGGTAAGGATTATAATAGAAAACCTCATGACTTCACAAAGGTTAACAAAAGACTGAATGAACTGGTGAATATGCTTATAACTTTTATGGTTTCTATCTGAAAAATTACTGATTTGAATCTGTGTTTTCCAAGTGTAAGAAAAAAAAAAAAAAAACCTTCCTCTCACACTAATTATGACAGTAATTTGGTAAAATTCTATTTTAGAAACAAATTGAAACTTTTATCTTTTCTCTCTATCTGAACCCTCCAGAGATTGGGAGCTCTTAGTTTCCAGTAACTGTATCAGATAAAAGTTCAGTCTGAGACTCTAAAAAGTCTCAGCAAAGCAAAAACGTCTATGATCAATTTTGGTTACATAAGTCAGCAGGCCAAGTTTATTGAGACCAGACCTATATTACAAACCCGTCTTAGTTTGGTTATATTTGGTAAAAATGACAGTGATTTTAGGGAGAAAAAGATGTTTCAATGAATGTTAAATTTCAACTTGTTAATGGAGGTCTGTATCTACTAAGACTCATTTCCTGTATATTTCTTTGCTGTTAGGGTATATTAATGTAAAATTTAATTGAATTATTAAAGGACACTCTAGGGTTGTTTCTGAAGCTTATCTCAGTAATCTGTCTTTTGGATGAAGATCAGATGCCTCACACGTAACTTGCAATCAAGACTGAAAGAAGACATAATTTAAGGAACTGTTTCCAACCTGGAAGGACCTTTCTATCAGGTACTCTTCACTAGCTGATGCACAGTGAAACTGAAGGGAAATTGACTCTCCGGTTAACTCCCACTTCCAAAGGCTCCTAAGCTGGACTGGTCTACAGAGGGGCCTGCTGACCTCAAACACACCTTAAAACAAAGCACAAACAGAGGAAACTATAATACATGAGGATGAGAAGAAGGCAACATCACAAGTAGACTGCTTGCCCAAGATGCTGATCTGACTTTTACAATCATTTATCATGTATTCTTGATTTCTTGGACCTAAGACTATCAATCACATGTTTTCTGTCATGGACACGAGTCTATGCCAGTTTAAAACTCAATCCAATTGTTGGGTTGTGGCCAAATACCTGTGCCTAGTACTTCTGGGTTACCTTGGTGGATTTATGTTCTCTAGGGCTGATTGGATACCCCCTAGGAAATTTATTTTAGATGAGTGTTCAGTCCTGTTCTATCTATTCATGATTTTACTAGATGAGATCCTCTCACATGGCCAATTAATAATACCTGCTCTGTTGCTGTCCATAGATTTACTTTTTCTCTTAGGGTAATTCAAACTCAAGCAGAGTGACAAGCTAAGTCTCAATAGAAAAAATTAACCTCTCATCTACTAAAAGGAAAACTCTCACAATTATAGGGTGGATCTACATGGTTAACTGGAATGGTTAAATCACACTAAAAATGATCAACCTGGTAATTATGAGACAAGGCTGGGTGCTTTATAAACTATGCCTATTATTACTCTTAGAGAGAGTGATTGGTATGGAACTCAGTGGATTTGTGACACTAATTTATGGCCTGACATCTACAGGGATGGATACAAAGGTGTAGCCTGGGATTCCCATGAATTTAAGGTCATACATGTTAACAAATTAGAGGTAACCCCAACCAATCTACCATTGGTATGATCCCAGTGGGTCAAAGACCTGTATTCTACTGGCATGACCATTTAGTAGCTTGTGTGTTGTGTGTGTGCCCTTTCAAAGAGGTTGGAGAATGTAATTGACCATATCAAAGCCTTAACAACTTTCGTAAGCTTTAAATGCTAGTAACCTGGCTATGAGCTTATTGAATTCTGAGATCTCTATGATGAGAAAGGCAGTGCTACACAACTGCAAGGCCCTTGACACCTTACAGCATTTGGGGAAGATACCTCTGGTATAATTCAAAGTGAATGCTATATTTTCATACTTGATAAATACTTTAATGTAACACATTTCATAAGCCACATGAAAAAACATATTTCTGCTTTAAGTGACCCATTCCCTAGTCTTGATGATTTTTAAAGAAAAAAAAATTGGTTTGGTGTGGGAGTCTCATGGCTAAAATATTTGCTTTTAATTCCACTAATGTTATTCACTATGCCATTTGTATTTTGCTTGCTTCACAAGATTATTATTTCTTATATTACCAAGTGTATGACTGAGCCTCCAATGAAAATGATGACTAGATTTGAAGCAGTTGATCAAATGTATAGCTCAATAAATGATCAATGATTGTAATAGTGTACCTCTAGGTATGAAAAGATGCAATGAGAGGGAATACTTTCCTGGACCATAACTAGAAGACAGGTGTCCGGAGATCTTTGACTATTAAGACCTAGTCCAGTAGTAGCACATTGACTGTCTTATCAGCAAAAACCTTCTTCAGAACTGGGAATGAGCCTCTCCAGTAACATGGGGCAAAATGGTCATGAAATGCCCCCCAAAGTATGGTCGGATTTATGAACACAAGGGGGCTGTGTCAACTACATATTGGCACTTACCAAGAGCACTGCCAATGACTGAACAACAAAGGCATTTGCCATCTGCATCTACAGAGACTGAACCCCATGCTGCTATACCTGTTGACCTTCAACAATCCCTGAGGGAGTTCAGGGTGGAGTGAGGCACTCTGTGCTCCAGGGAATCTGGTGAGACAGGTCTTCAGATAGTTGGATGTTTTTAGGAACAGATTTTATGATCTCAATCCTTGCATCTCCTCATATCTAGAGAAGCACTAAATCCCTTCATAGTGACCTCAGATCCTTATGACTCACAAAAACCTTTTGTAAAATGAGCGCTTCATGGCATAGAACTCCCTTCACCAAAACCTTATATATTGACTTTTCCCCACTGCCCCTTTGGAGCAGTCTCTGAGAGCTATCTGAGATGCTGCCTCCTGGGCTTCAGTCCTCAGTTTGCCCCAGATAAAACTTAACTCACAACTCTCAAGTTGTACATCTTTTTTTCATTGACAATAGCTATTTTAAGTCCTAATACATGATGTTGTCAAAGTGCTACACTCAATATGTCAGCAAATTTGGAAAACTCTGCAGTGGCTACAGGACTGGAAAAAGTCAGTTTTCATTCCAATCCCAAAGAAAGGCAATGCCAAAGAATGTTCAAAGTACTGCACCATTGCATTCATCTCACACACTAGCAAAGTAATGCTCAAAATCCTTCAAGCCAGGTTTCAACAGTTTATGATGTACAGAGTACAACAACTTTCAGATGTTCAAGCTGGATTTAGAAAAGGCAGAGGAACCAGGGATCAAGTTGCCAACATCTGTTGGATCAGAGAAAAAGCAAGAGAGTTCCAGAAAAACATCTACTTATGCTTTATTGACTACACTAAAGCTTTTGACTGTGTGGATCACAACAAACTGTGGAAAATTATTAAAGAGATGGGAATACCAGACTGCCTTACCTGCCTCCTGAGAAATCTGTATGTAGGTCAAGAAGCAACATTTAAAACTGGACACGGAAAAACAGACTGATTCCAAATCGTGAAAGGAGTACATCAAGGCTGTATATTGTCACCCTGCTTACTGAACTTCTATGCAGAGTACATCATGCGAAATGCTGGGCTGGATGAAGTGCAAGCTGGAATCAAGATTGCAGGGAGAAATATCAATAACCTCAGATATGCAGATGACACCACCCTTATGGCAGAAAGTGAAGAAGAACTAAAAAGCCTCTTGATAAAAGTGAAAGACGAGAGTGAAAATGTTGGCTTAAAGCTCAACATTCAGAAAACTAAGATCATGACATCCAGTCCCATTACTTCATGGCAAATAGATGGAGAAACAATGGAAACAGTTGAGAGATTTTATTTGTCTGGGCTCCAAAATCACTGCAGATGGTGATTGCAGCCATGAAATTAAAAAATGCTTGCTCCTTGGAAGAAAAGCTATGACCAAACTAGATAGCATATTAAAAAGCAGAGAGATTACTTTGCCAACAAACATCTGTCAAGTCAAAGCTATGGTTTTTCTAGTAGTCGTGTATGGATGTGAGAGTTGGACTATAAAGAAAGCTGAGTGCCAAAGAACTGAGGTTTTTGATCTGTGGTGTTGGAGAAGACTGTGAGAGTCCCTTGGACAGCAAGGAGAGCCAACCAGTCCATCCTAAAGGAAATCAGTCCTGAATATTCATTGGAAGGACTGATGCTGAAGCTCCAATAATTTAGCCACCTGATGCAAAGAACCGACTCATTGGAAAAGACCCTGATGCTGGGAAAGATTGAAGGCGGGAGAAGGGGACAACAGAGGATGAGATGGTTGGATTGTATCACCAACTCGATGGATGAGTTTGAGTAAACTCTGGGAGTTGGTGATGGGCAAGGAGACCTGGTGTGCTGCAGTCCGTGGGGTCGCAAAGAGTCAGACATGACTGAGCAACTGAACATAACTGATGCAGAGAATAGGACGTTGACTCAGGTAAGCATTCTGGAGATTATTTAACCTTAAACAGTCATCCATCACACAAGGAACAGACATTTGAGGAGATGAACTTTCTAGTACACCATTCAGATTACTAGGAATGATGCAACTCAACATTTTGACAACACTATATTTTATAAAAATAAATAAATTCTTCACTTCTGCATCTAGTAATGGTATAATAATGGTAACGGTAATTAACAGATCATAGTCACTACAGCTAAAGTTA
This sequence comes from Bos javanicus, assembly GCF_032452875.1. NCBI lineage: Eukaryota > Metazoa > Chordata > Mammalia > Artiodactyla > Bovidae > Bos > Bos javanicus. The sequence continues at coordinate 130,894,394 of NC_083897.1, forward strand.
TAAGATACAAGCTTTAAAATAACTATGATTACTCTTTTCATGTAGTTTAAGAATGAGACAAGAAATTTAGGCAAAGAATTGTAAAAAATATTAACTAAAAAACTGAATAAGAAGGAAGCACTTCGGAAAGGGTGAAGTGAATGCCTAAAAAGCATCCGGAGGACTAAAAAAAAAGTCAAGTTTTTCTGAACTCTGGAAGTTAACAAAAGTTTTAGAACAATCATGAAAAATGTTTATTCAAGAAAAGTAGCTCAATCTCCATAAGATCAGCAAGCTTTGTGGTATTTTAACTTGTCCATCCCCTTCTTCACTGTTCTTTGGTAACCTTGAAAACCAACAGCCTTGCACCTAGAAAGCTAAGATCCAAGATTTCAAGTGCCAAAACTAAGTCCTGGTGCAGCCAAATAAATAAATATAAAAAAAAATTATTAAAAATGCAGGCTCCAGAGCTCTGCATTTGAATCTCAGTTCTTCCACCTCTCGGCTGTGGCTCTGGACAACTCACTGACCCTCTGTATGCCGCCACACTCTCATCTGTGAAATAGGATTGTGCGGGAGTGTAAATGACTTTGCAAAGGACTTACAAAAGTGACTAGCACTTAGTAAGTCCTCAGTACACCTGAGTGACAGTTACACGGGACCTTACTCTTTGAATTCTAGTTCCACTTCAGGTAACCTAACAAAAGAAAACCACAAGCAGGGAGTCTGCATGTTCTCCACATGTGGTACATGTCCTGCTGGGTCGATTTGGGGGTTCATGCTGGGAGTATGTCCAAGAGGTTGACAGACTTTCCAAACACCTCACTGAAGGTCACCAAATGTAAAAAACCACCAAAAAGGATGCTAACAACTTCATTTAGACTTTCTACATCCCATAATATTGTGAATGCTACTGCTAAGTCACTTCAGTCGTGTCCGACTCTGTGTGACCCCAGAGACGGCAGCCCACCAGGCTCCACCGTCCCTGGGATTCTCCAGGCAAGAACACTGGAGTGGGTTGCCATTTTCTTCTCTAATGCATGAAAGTGAAAATTGAAAGTGAAGTCACTCAGTTGTGTCAGACTCTTCACGACGCCATGGACTGCAGCCTACCAGGCTCCTCCATCCATGGGAGTTTCCAGGCAAAAGTACTGGAGTGGGGTGCCATTGCCTTCTCCAAATATTGTGAATAGAAGTGTGTAAACCCCATTTTCATTACCCAGTGGTTTGTGGTGAAGATTGAAGAGGACTCAAGTAGCAAAAGCACTCAGAGGCTCTGAGAATTCTGACATTCCCTCTCTCTTCACTTTCTGGATGTGGATTTGGGTTTCTTTTCTCAAGTGACCTGTGTGGTGAATAGATTGTCCCAAGAGTATGAGGCAATTCTGTTCATGGTGTTCCCTGCTGCTCTTTTTCTAGGAAATCCACTTGTGTTCTAAGAAGATGACTGCATTCACCTCTGCCCTCAAGCAAGTCATTGAAAAGCTGAGCTAAGGCCAAAGTGTCTCCAAAACAGTTTTATAGACATTCAGATGCATAAAAGACTCGGAAAATACTGAAGAGTCTTAGAAACAATCGATGGACACGATGCCCATCTAATGTAATTCACTCCATGTGCAGGCATATTTACAGCACAACAATACCTCAACCTGACTTCTTAGGCAATGAGGAAACTTACATCCCATAATTTCTGAAAAAATTGGAGCTAGTTCCTTTGGGTGCCCAAATCTCTCTCATTTTAACCCTTTTACTTAAAAAAACAAAGAAAGAAATGATTCTGCAGTGTGATCTACACCGGCTGCTTTCTTTAAAAGAATATGGAAAATGATTTCATCAAGGGGGACATCATCTCCAGCCTCTCACTACTAAGACTCAGCCTGAGTGCATCTCCTTCCCTTCGGGGCAGGCTCCACTTAAATCCTCCTGTGTCCCAGATGGAGATGCCACCAAGCACACAATTCCTTCGAGAACCAGCCCCCACAGCACCATCTTTCAGATCCCGCTCCAGTTAGCCCTGGAGTCCCATTGATTTTATCATATGACTGTTTCTCCATTTCTATCTGTCCTCCAATGGCCCCATTTCCAGAGCTCACCACCCCCTCTACCTGGACTACTGGCAAAGTCACCTCTCTCCTCTGCATTAACTGATGGTCCATGTGATATATCTGCTCCTGTCACATTGTTTGAAAGTCTTTCCATGGCTTCCAGTTGCCTTAAGGATAAAGCCCAAGCTTGAGAAGAGATATATGACACCCTCCGTGATACAGACTCCGAGTCTCAAACGTTTCCTCTGCTGCTGCTAAGTCACTTCAGTCGTGTCTGACTCTGGGAGGCCCCACAGACGGCAGCCCACCAGGCTTCTCTGTCCCTCAGTTTCTCCAGGCAAGAATACTGGAATGGGTTGCCATGTCCTTCTCCAATGCATGGATGCATGCTAAGTTGCTTCAGTCGTGTCCAACTCTGTGTGACCCTATGGACAGCAGCCTACCAGGCTCCTCTGTCCATGGGATTCTGTAGGCAAGAACACTGGAGTGGGTTGCCATTTCCTTCTCCAACTTTTCCTCTAACCTTCTCTATGTCTGTTGATGCTCTGACTGAAATACAGTGCTTCTTAAATTCTTGCATACAGGAGCCTTCAAGCCTCGCTCCTATTTCCTGGACCTGGAATACCATTCCTCCACCTCTTGGCCTCCTCTCCCTTTAGGATACAGCTGAGGCTCATGTCCCTTCTTTCAGAAAGTCTTCCTCCTTCCCTGCCCATGCTTGCTGGTTGAGATGGACACTGATCCTTAGAGGTCCCATGGTGCCCTGTGCCTATGTAGGGGTCAAAGACCATGCTTAATTTAATCACATGGTGATACAGTTCCAGAGAAGAGCAAGAATAGATAAGAAGGTCTTCTTAGATGAACAATGCAAAGTAGTAGAGGAAAACAAGAGAATGGGAAAGACTAGATATTTCTTCAAGAAAATTGGAGATATCGAGGGAACATTCCATGCAAGAATGGGCACTATAAAGGACAAAAACCGTAAGGAACTAACAGAAGCAGAAGAGATTAACAAGAGCTGGCAAGAATACACAGAAGAATTGTACAAAAAGGGTCTTAATCGGCCAGATAACCACAATGGTGTGGTCACTCACCTAAGAGCCAGATATCTTGGAGTGTGAAATCACGTAGGCCTTAGGAAGCATTCCTATGAATAAAGCTAGTGGAGGTGATGGAATTCCAGCTGAGCTAGTTAAAATACTAAAAGGTGATGCTGTTAAAGTGCTACACTCCATATGTCAGCAAATTTGGAAAGCTCAGCAGTGGCCACAGGACTGGAAAAGGTCAGTTTTCATTCTAATAGCAAAGAAGGGCAATGCCAAAGAATGTTCAAACTCCTGCATAATTCTGCTTATTTCACGTGCTAGTAAGGTTATGCTCAAGATCCTTCAAGCTAGGCTTCAGCAGTATTTGAACTGAGAATTCCAGATGTACAAGCTGGATTCAGAAAAGGTAGCGGAACCAGAGATCAAATTGCCAACATCTATTGTATCATAGAGAAAGCAAGGGAATTCCAGAAAAACATCTGCTTCATTGACTATGCTAAAGCCTTTAACTGTGTGGATCATAAGAACCTGGAAAATTCTTGAAGAGATGGGAATACCAAGACCACCTTACCTGTCTCCTGAGGAACCAGGTCAAGAAGCAACAATGAGAACTGTACATGGAACAATGTACATGTTCGAAGGGGTGTGGCTACTGAGGAGCTGCCTTCTGAACCCTCACAGGGACTTGTTGCAGCTCTTCTGAAATAAAAGGAAGCGCCTAAACATACTGATTTCACAAAGAGCGGAAGTATGAACCAAAGGATGTTTTACAAGTTAGAGGTGGGGATGGAATGGAAGAGCTTTTCGGTGGTGTTGGGCTGCACCCCACAGGCCTATAATCCCTAAATATACCCAGCTTCAAGACCAAAGAAACAGCCCGGAGTGCATGATGGAGACATCATGGTTTAATGGATGGGGGAGCCTACCTGTCTGAAGCAAGGTCCTGGGGGAACACCCCACCATGTGGGGTGATGGGAGGCAGGGCATGGTGGCAGGCTTCACTCCTCCGGGGAGGGGGAGGGTGCTTGTTACAGCCAAAATTGACATCAAGTGGGCTCATTCGTTACCAGGGAAACCAGTAGGGGGAGGCCTCTCCTCATAACCCTTTTGATAAGAATAATTACCAGCTGGGGTCTGGGGAAAGTACTAGGAAGGTGAGTCGTGTGAGTAGGGTGCAGGGGCAGCAGGTACTGGTGGGGCAGGGCAGGGACAGACAGCAGGACCACAGGGATCTAGAGGGGCCTGACCATACACTCCTCTCCAACACACCCCGCATGACCCAGACAATCTTGGCCAGCCCCTCTTCTGTGATATTGCTGGGGTCAAGTTTGTAGGGGGGACACGTCCACCAGATACCACAAATACAATACAGATAGGCCGCCCCTGCTGGTCACAATCCCAGAGTCACCACCCTGGGAGGAGTGGGCCCTGGCTCTAAGAGAAACATTTCACTGGCTTAGTCTCAGCTGTCATAGCACAGGTCTGCACCCCCATGTTATGCTCAGTGCCATTAGGGGTGAACCCATTAGGTCTTTCAAAATAAAAACAGGTTAATCCCATTATTTCCAGTAGTCATGTACGGATGTGAGAGTTGGACTATAAAGAAAGCTGAGCGCCAAAGAATCGATGCTTTTTGAACTGTGGTGTTGCAGAAGACTCTGGAGAGTTCCTTGGACAGCAAGCAGATCCAACCAGTCCATCCTAAAGGAAATCAGTCCTGAATATTCATTGCAAGGACTGATGCTGAAGCTGAAACTCCAATGCTTTGGCCACCTGATGCAAAGAACTGACTCATTGGAAAAGACCCCGATGCTGGGAAAGATCGAAGGCAGGAGGATGCCGGGAGCCGGCATATTGCATATTGAGTGCATATTGCATATTGCATATTGAGTGCAGCACTTTCCACAGCATCATCTTTCAGGATCTGGAATAGCTCAACTGGAATTCTATCACTGCCGGCAGCCAGCGTGAGGAGCTCTGCCCATGGCAAAGGTCATGAGGAAGGAGGCTTGGCATACGCAAAGGTGGGATCAAGCCTCAGGAGTCTCCCTGGAAATTCTTGAGCATCTACCCCCAAAACCAGAGTCTGCCTACTTTCTGCTTTGTGCTTTCACCTACACCTCTGACTTTACAGGGGGCTGTCCCCCACTACCTCTCTCTGAAAAAGAGTTAGCTTACAGCTCCAGTTAATAATTCCTGGGTGTGACAGTGTTTCAACCTACAAACTCCTTTGGAAATCCTCTAGCCTGCCTGAATAGGTTTTTCCGGCCACATGTGATTGTTCAGAGCCTCCCAACTGTGAGAGACGGAGATGTTCTAAACTGTCTAAACACAGATTCCTTTGAGTAGTTAAAAGATTGATTAGAAATTGTATTGGTGAAGGGTTTTTCACTTATTGAGCCAATGTTTGTTGCTAAGTCTCCATACCCCTTACCTACTGTGTCCTTGGCAGTGTATTGATTGATGTAATGGGTGTATAGAAATGTAAGTAGTGGCCTCAATGTTTGTAACCTTGGACGCTTGAGTTAATTCTTTTCTTGATTGAGCCCACCTCACCTTTGCCCTATAGGAATGCAGCTTTGTCCAATGCTTTTTGGAGGCTGGTGCCTGACTTTGGAATAATCACCTATAGAGAAAGATAAGTTTCTTAAAATGTTAACAGGCCTCCTGACCAGAAGACAATTTAAATCACCTGAACTTTTGCATATGATAAGTTTGAAAGTCTGGCTTCGATTAGGATCAGGAACTGCTGTCCTTGCATGAGTCTACCCCTTCCCCCATTATCCTCTATGCACAACTTAATGTATAAAAACTACTTTGGAAAATAAAGTGCGGGCCTTGTTCACCGAAACTTGGTCTCCCCATGTCGCTCTCTCTCTCAAATTCTGGCTGAGTCTCCATCTGGAGCGCGGAACCCGCCATGCTTGCTAATTATGTCTGGGCTTCTAATATCCAACCGGGGAGGCCTCAGTGTCTCCTCTCCTTTGGGAGAATGGAAGGACGCCTGCGGCCTACGTAAGTGGTGCAAACTTCTTGTCTCGAAGTTTTATTGGTCTCCCGCGTAAACCAAGCTACTTAGCCTCTTTTCTTCACTGAATTTTCACACTGATCCATCCTTATTTCAGCCGCTTTTCTCCACTGAATTTCCTCACTGAGCTATCCTCATTCTATTACTCTTTATATCCTTAATTAATGTTTAATTAAGCAGTTGTTTCCTGATCCTCGCTGACGCCGTCCCCGCTTCAAATACCCTGGATCAGCCGGGGCTGGTCCCCGGCAGGAGGAGAAGGGGATGACAGAGGATGAGATGGTTGGATGACATCACCGACTCAATGGACATGAGTTTGAGTAGGCTCCGGGAGTTGGTGATGGACAGGGAGGCCTGGTGTGCTGCAGTCCATGGGGTCGCAAAGAGTCGGACATGACTGAGCAACTGAACTGAATCCCATTAGTTGGAACTGTGTGTCCAGAAGCCAGCCTATTCCATTCCACACAACAGAGCCCAGGGGGCTCATGGGCTATCAGCTGTACAGTGACATTTACCTACAGGGTCCTTCTGATGTATTGGCACATGGAGCCAGAAAACGGTGAGTCTCCCCCTCCCCTCCACTTTCAGTAGTTCCTACATTGTCACATCAGCCATGTCAATGTTCCACGGAAGTCCCAAGGAGGACAACAGCAGCATCTCATTGCTCACCCACAATCACGCATATCTTGCAGTAAGGCCAGTGTTGCTGCTCCATCTACAAACAGATTTCCTCCCTCAGACAAGGGAGAAAATGTAAGACATCTAACAGGCACAACACAGGGGAGATGATGACCAGAAAGCAAAATACAAGCAGTAAGCACATTCTAAGATAAACCACACCTGCCTGTGAATTTTGTCCTCGTCTGGAATACAGTTCAGAAAACTCAACTGTTCAATGATAGAAGAACATGTCTAAAATCACACATACAGTGGTCACCTAGTTCTACGTTGGATGCATAAACCACAACTACTCCATTTTGACTTTCAAAATGATTCCCTTCCTCAATGGCCAAAGCAGATGTACAATGCATATCTGAACAATGACAGAACGGTTGCTCTGGTCAATAAAATTTATGTGAAACCATGTGTAAACCAGAATGACTCCCCTCGCCCAATATGTGCAGATTTTTCAATCAGTTCCCCTTTTGATGTCACATCTTCCAAATCAGAAAGCAGTGATGATCAAAATACCCATCCCTTGATGCTGGGGTGCTGGCTCTTACCCCAGGTTACCCCAGGTTCAGATTATGTCCCTCAGTGCGAGGTCTCCTCTGTATCTCGCTAGTTATTTATGTTGCAGGAAAATTAATCAGATCTCATGAGGAGGCTCAGAGGTATGTTGATGAGGAAACACTTTATTTTTATCACTGAGAGCCAACACGTTACCACTTATACCCAATTGTCACACAAGGATGTACATGTGCTTTTAGCAGAAGACTTAAAGCGATGTTGCACTTCATGAGCAGTTATACTCTGTGATAATTTCACTAGACCACTTTCTTTCCAGAACATCAGGCCAAATTATTAACACAATAACCTTCATAGACACAGACCTCAATTAACAAAACTAGAATTTAACATCCACTAAAATATAATATTCAGAGAAGGCAATGGCAACCCACTCCAGGACTCTTGCCTGGAAAATCCTATGGACAGAGGAGCCTGGTAGGCTGCAGTCAATGGCTTTGCGAAGCGTCAGATACGACTGAACGAGTTCACTTTCATTTTTTACTTTCCTGCATTGGAGAAGGAAATGGCAACCCACTCCAGCGGTCTTGCCTGGAGAATCCCAGGGACGGCAGAGCCTGGTGGGCTGCCATCTATGGGGTCGCACAGAGTCAGACACAACTGAAGCGACTTAGCAGCAACAGCAGCAAAATATAATATTGCTCTAAAATTACCCTCATCTCCACCAAACAGCCAAATCAAGACTAATTTGCAAAATAAGTCTGGTCAACTGACCATATATGCGCCTCCAAAATGGACAGAGGAGCCTAGTGGGCCACAGTCCACGGGGTCAGAAAGAGTGAGACATGACTAAGTGGCTAACACACAGGCATTAGGCCTGCAAAATTCCCATGTTACTTTTAAGTAGGGCTTCCCTGATGGTTCAGGTGGTAAAGAATTTGTGCATAACACAGGAGTTCCCTGGGTCAGGAAGATTCCCTGGAAAAGGGAATGGCAACTCACTCCAGTATTCTTGCCTGGGGAATTAAATGGAAAGAGGAGCCTGGTGGGCCACAGTCATGGGGTCACAAAGAGTCAGACACAACTGAGTGACTAAACACACAGGACACAAAGTGGCTGTGGTGGAACTCTTCAGAAGTCTCAGAACAAATTCCCCAAAAGCCTCTCAAAGCCAGGAAAGCCATGCCAAAACCTGCTCTCACACTCCACCTCAGTGAATTTCTCTCTTCTAGAGGTCCCCCAAATATCGCAATTCTTGCACATGACAGGAGACAGTCTTTCCCATTCATCTGCTAAGGCTGCTCAGAACCCAAGAGTGTCCAGTATCTGGAGGGACCAGGCAGAGAGAAAGAAAAAAGCATCAATTCTACCCACAGGTGTAGTTTACCAAAGTGCTATAAATCAAAATCAACTTGAGGGGAAGGGTTTCCTTAATCTGAAAAACACAGATCAAAACCAGCAGTATTCTAGACAAAACTCATAAAAGTTATAACCATATTCACCAGTTCACTCAGTAACCAACCCTTTTGTTAGTTTTTTATGAAGCCATTAGGTCTTCCATTAAGATTCTTTAAGTTCTTAGCCAGTTTAGAAATATTAATACAACTTTAAATTTACCAGAGGCCTGTCACTATCAAAAGGTCCTTGCTATGAATCTTCTTGAAGGTGAAGCACTTTTTGCTAAAGCATCAGATAAAACAACAACTGTCTATAAAAGACAAAAGACGTAAAAAGACAAGCCTAAGCATCTGATTACAATGTAAGCAATAAAAAAAAAAACTTGGCTACAATAACTAGAATTATAACCAATGACATTGTACAGGAGACAGGGATCAAGACCATCCCCAAGAAAAAGAAATGCAAAAAAGGAAAATGGCTGTCTGAGGAGGCCTTACAAATAGCTATGAAAAGAAAAGAAGTGAAAAGCAAAGGGGAAAAGGAAAGATATAGCCATTTGAATGCAGAGTTCCAAAGAATAGCAAGGAGAGGTAAGATAAGCTTTCCTCAGTGATCAATGCAAAGAAAAATAGAAAAACAATAGAATGGGAAAGGCTAGAGATCTCTTCAAGAAAATGAGAGATACCAAGGGAACATTTCATGTAAAGATGGGCTCAATAAAGGACAGAAATGCTTCCTAACAGAAACAGATGATATTAAGAAGAGGTGGTGAGAATACACAGAAGAACTGTCCAAAAAAGATCTTCATGACACAGATAATCACAATGGTGTGATCCCGCACCTAGATCCAGACATGCTGGACTGTGAAGTCAAGTGGGCCTTAGAAAGAAACGCTACGAACAAAGCTAGTGGTTGTGATGGAATTCCAGTTGAGCTACTTCAAATCCTGAAAGATGATGCTGTGAAAGTGCGGCACTCAATATGCCAGCAAATTTGGAAAACTCAGCAGTGGTCACAGGGCTGGAAAAGGTTAGTTTTCATTCCAATTCCCAATGAAAGGCAATGTGAAAGAATGCTCGAACTACCACATAATTGCAGTCATTTCACACGCTAGTAAAGTAATCCTCAAAATTCTCCAAGCCAGGCTTCAGGAATACATGAACCAGGAACTTCCAGATGTTCAAGCTGGTTTTAGAAAAGGGAGAGGAACCAGAAATCAAACTGCCAACATCCACTGGATCATCGAATAAGCAAGACATTTCCAGAAAAACATCTATTTCTGCTAATATTGACTATACCAAAGACTTTGGATCACAATAAACTGTGGAAAATTCTGAAAGAGATGGGAACACCAGACCACCTGACCTGTCCCTTGAGAAACATGTATGCAGGTCAGGAAGCAACAGTTAGAACTGGACATGGAACAATAGACTGGTTCCAAATAGGCAAAGGAGTACGTCAAGGCTGTATATTGTCACCCTGCTTATTTAACTTATATGCAGAGTATATCATGAGAAACACTGAGCTGGATGAAGCATAAGCTGGAATCAAGATTGCCAGGACAAAAATCAATAACCTCAGATATGCAGATGACACCACCCTTGTGGCAGAAAGTGAAGAAGAACTAAAGAGCTTCTTGATGAAAGTAAAAGAGGAGAGCAAAAAGGTTGGATTAAAACTCAACATTCAGAAAACCAAGATCATGGCATCTGGTCCCATCACTTCATGGCAAATAGATGGGGAAACAGTGGAAACAGTGGCTGATTTTATTTTGGGGGGCTCCAAAATTACTGCAGATGGTGACTACAGCCATGAAATTAAAAGATGCTTGTTCCTTAGAAGAAAAGTTATGACCAACCTAGACAGCATATTAAAAAGCAGAGACATTACTTTGCCAACAAAAGTCCGTCTAGTCAAGGCTATGGTTTTTCCAGTAGTCATGTATGGATGTAAGAGTTGGACTATAAAGAAAGCTGAGTGCCGAAGAATTGATGCTTTTGAACTGTGGTGTTGGGGAAGACTCTTGAGAGTCCCGTGGACTGCAAGGAGATCCAAACAGTTCATCCTAAAGGAGATCAGTCCTGGGTGTTCGTTGGAAGGACTGATGTTGAGGCTGAAACTCCAATAATTTGGCCACCTGATATGAAGAGCTGACTCATTGGAAAAGACAGTGATGCTGGGAAAGACTGAGGGCAGGAGGAGAAGGGGACAACAGAGGATGTGATGGTTGGATGGCATCACTGTCACAATGGACATGATTTTGGGTAAACTCTGGGAGTTCATGATGGACAGGGAGTGCTGCAGTTCATGGGCTCGCAATGAGTCAGACACGACTGAGAGACTGAACTGAACTGAATAATCTTAACCCTTAAAAACCTTAATGTCTGGCAAAAACCAAGAAGCAAGTAATTATGCATTTCCTGCTTGGAAAATTTAAGCTTTGGTCTTCTCTCCACAGCAGGCAAAGGTAGGTACACAGATGCACCCAGCCAATTAATGTTCTAATAGTTTATCCTATTTGAAATGACTCAGATTGTCCAGGAATTCTCTTCATTTGAATTAGTTTAGTTTCAAGTAACCAAAATCTGGAGAGACTACCATAGAGAGACATTCACAAAATATAATTATTCCTAATAGAGTTTACTTGAAAGGTCTTTTTGTTTCCCCTTTACACTTACAGCTCATACAAGATTGAAGTTCCAGAGAGCCCAGGTAGGTTATTTATATCTCAAAGGCATCAGAGAAATACCAATTCCTTCTAGAAAGCTAGCTTAATCAATTGCAAGAGGCTCGCTTTGATAAACAGCAGAGCCATTAGAGGCCATTGTTGCCCAGAGGCACCTCCATCGAGCAAGGACAGCAACCACAGGGCCCCACAGGCTAGTAAACAGTCACCTTGGGGTTTCCCAGTAACTTGCAGGGTCACTCCTGGAAATTTTGGGCCCCACAAGTGAGCTGGCATCCCGCAAATTTCCATTCTCTGTCCTGTATTTCCCAACGACTCAGTGCTCATGGGAGTTTCCTCAGTCTCCAGGGTGCTGGCCCACCAATTTGGGGGCTGCACCCCTGAACTTGCCCAGCTTCATGACCAAAGAAAGAGATCGGAGTCGGCGACAGAGATGACATGGTTGAATGGCTGGGGGAGCCTACCTGTCTGAGGCAAGGGCCTGGAACAATACCCCACCTTGTGCAGTGACAGACAGTGGGCAGAACATGGCAGCGGGCAGGGCGTGGGGTGTGTGGTGGGGGTGGGGCGTGGTGAGGTGGGCAGGGAGGCTACAGGTTATAAGGGCATTGACTTCAGGTGGGCTCATCAGTCACCAGGGAAGCTAGCAAAGACGCACGCCCCTCATTGCACCTTGGAAGAGAACAGTCACCAGCTGGGGCCTGGGGCAAATGGGTAGGGAGTTCAGACCTCTGCCTGAGATACAGGTGACGCAGGCCCTGGTTGGGCAGGGGATGGACAGAGAGCAAGGGCACAGCCATCTTGAGGGGCCTGACCATACAGGTGAACAGAGGGCTGGATGCCTCGATGTTGCCTTGGATTCCACCCACGACCCCCAGTTAGTAGCACTAGGCAAGGATTTAGGAGGAAGCTTTAGAGGCACCACCCACTAGTGCTCCCAAGTTTGTTAGAGCTGGACAGTGTCCTAGAGATCAGTGACAACAGCTGGCTTCTCAGGGCCTATTGACAGATACAAGAACTGACGTGCAGATATGTGAAGTGTCTGAGGTCAGACAGCTGGTGGGGCAGAGCTGGGCCCAGGATCGAGGACATCATTTCTTAAAGCAGTGGTTCTCAACCTTGGCTGCACATTAAAATCACCTGGGGAGCTTTAATATGTACATTTGCCCAAGCACCACTCCAGACCAATTAAATCAGAATGTCTCAGAGGTAAGACCTGGCATTTTTTCCCAAAATGCCCCTATGATACAAGCCTAATCTGCCAATAGTTGACAACTACTGTCCAAAAACAGTATCAGAATCACCTGGAGGACTAATTAAATCGAAGACCACCTGACTCCAACCCCAGAGGGTCTGATATTTGCATTCCTAACAAACTCCCAAGAGATGCTGATGCTGGTGCTGCTGGTCTGGCCTGGAGACTATCCCCGTGGTCAGTCCCTTTACTCAGTCCCAAGGGCAAAGGCCTGTGCTTGTCACCACTTTTGTTTGTGTTTTTTTTTCTTTTTGGCTGTTCCATGAAGCATGTGGGATTCTAGTTCCATGATCAGGGATTGAATCCATGACCCCTGTGGTGGAAGCAGGAAGTCTTAACCACTGGACCGCCAGGAAAGTCCCCTGTCCCCACTTTTGATACTTACACCTCTTTGTGCTGTTTTTGACTTTCTCTCCTAAGGCTAATTTCCATGATCACTTGTTGCAGATTTGACCTATTTTTACCCATTTATAAAAGGTTGGGGTATGAGTGAAGCTTAAAATTATGTTTGCTCTAAGCACCCCATCATTCTATGAAGTGGAAGAAGAATGACCTTGCTTATTCTGAACACATTATACCAATTCTAAGACTTCCATCAAGCCGCTCCACACACACACATTTTCCTGAGTTCTGTGTGTGTATATGAATTAGAACATGACAATTTCATTTTCCTGAAAACACTCCATTCCCAACTGATGACTAGGTTCTAGGTTATACCAACCTCAAAGAGTTGAAAGGTCTCCTAGGTGGTTGCCAAGCCAAATACAGAGGCATGGCAACCTCACCATGTTCCTCCAGTGGATGGATTTTCCAGTTCAAGGAATGACAATCTGTCTGTGAGGAATCTTCCCCAGCTACAATTCAAACTGAGAACCTGAGAATGCAACCCCCAGAGCTTTAGACACTGGAGCTATGAATAGAGATGTGGCTAGGGTAGAGGCAAAGGGCAGGATGACTTCTCCCATCCTTGCAATGAGGGCTGTGAGAACTAGAAGATCATGTCCACAGCAAGGGGGTGAAGGGGGTTGGCAACCTTCAGAAGAGGGGGGCTGTCATGGAGAAATGCTCCCAAGCATAAGGAAGAGCCATGGCAGCAGTGACTGGTCACATGATGCTGGAAGATCATTCCTCCATTTTGGTGCACTGTTAGAACCTCCAGCCCTTGCCTCAGCACCATGAGTAGACAAGACATCCTGTCTTTGAGGACTAGGCCATGTTGGGAAAGACATGGCCTAGGAGCCAGACCCTAGTTCAAAGCCCCTCCTGGACACTTATCATTTGTGAACTTGAAGACGTTCCTACTCCTCTCATCTTTAAATGGACATATTTACACTTTCGTTGTGAGGGTTTAAACTTAACATGTAAGTTGCACACAGTACAGTGCCTGGTACATAGTAGGCACTCAGTAAGTGGTACCTTCTATTGCCTCAAAATCAAATGTGGGTTGAGGTTTGGTACACCAGATACCACTCTGACAGATTTTTTCCCCCACATAATTCAGACAGCCTGAAGAGCCCACATAAATGCAGTGGAAAGAATAAAAATAGAACATCTGGAGACAGATTCTAGTTCCAGCTCTGACTGAAACAGATCATGTGACTTGGCAAATCAATTACTTCTGTTCTCTCATCAGTAAAAGGGGGAAATTGTGCCACATGACCTCCAAAGCCTCTTCCCTTCCAACAATACATAAGTGTCTGTGAGGCCACCAAAATGCCTAGAACCTCACTGTTTAGTGTCCACCATACCCTAAAGCAGCATTTTCCAGACTTTCTTGATAAGAATCAGTGAGGATGCTTTTAAACATACAGATTTCTAGGGCCTTCTCATAAAACAGAACTGTCCAAAACAGTAGCCACTAGGCATGTGGGATTACCAGCCTTTAAACATAACTATTCCAAATTTCGGAGAAGGCAATGGCGCTCCACTCCAGTACTCTTGCCTGGAAAATCCCATGGATGGAGGAGCCTGGAAGGCTGCAGTCCATGGGGTCGCTGAGCGTCAGACACGACTGAGCGATTTCCCTTTCACTTTTCACTTTCATGCATTGGAGAAGGAAATGGCAACCCACTCCAGTGTTCTTGCCTGGAGAATCCCAGGGATGGGGGAGCCTGGTGGGCTGCCATCTATGGGGTAGCACAGAGTCGGACACGACTGAAGTGACTTAGCAGCAGCAGCAGCAGTCCAAATTTAGATGTCCCATAAGTATAAAATGCACAAAGAAATTTAAAATTTAGTATGAAAAAAGATTATAAAACATGTCAATAATGTTTATAACAAACAAAGCTAGTGGAGGTGATAGAATTGCAGCTGATCTATTTCAAATCCTAAAAGATGATGCTGTGAAAGTGCTGCACTCAATATGCCAGCAAATTTGGGAAACTCAGCAGTGGCCACAGGACTGGAGAAGGTCAGTTTTCATTCCAATCTCAAAGAAAGGCAATGCCAAAGAATTTTCAGACTACCGCATAATTACACTCTTTTCCCATGCTGGCAAAGTAATGCTCAAAACTCTCCAAGCTCGGCTTCAACAGTACATTAACCAAGAACTTCCATATGTTCAAGCTGGATTCAGAAAAGGCAGAGGAACCAGAGATCAAATTGCCAAAATCCATTGGATCATAGAAAAGGTAAGAGAATTCCAGAAAAACATCTACTCCTGCTTCATTGACTATGCCAAATCCTTTGACTGTGTGGATCACAACAAACTGTGGAAAATTTAAGAGATGGGAATACCAGACTACCTGACCTGCCTCCTGAGAAACCTGTATGCAGGTCAAAAAGCAACAGTTAGAACTGGACATGGAACAACAGACTTGTTCCAAATTGAGAAAGGAGTACATCAAGGCTGTATATTGTCACCCTGCTTCTTTAACTTATATGCAGTGCACATGATGTGAAATGCCAGGCTGGATGAAGCACAAGCTGGAATCAAGACTGCCAGGAGAAATATCAATAAATTGAGATATGCAGATGACACCACCCTTATGGCAGAAAGTGAAGAAGAATGAAAGAGCCTCTTGATGAAAGTGAAAGAGGAGAGTGAAAAAGCTGGCTTAAAAGTCAACATTCAAAAACTAAGATCATGGCATCTGGTCCCATCACCTCATGGCAAATAGATGGGGAAACAATGGAAATAGTGACAGACATTATTTTCTTGGGCTCCAAAATCACTGTAGATGATGATGTATCTACCTAAAGAAACTAAAGACCTATATATAGAAAACTATAAAACACTGGTGAAAGAAATCAAAGAGGACACTAATAGATGGAGAAATATACCATGTTCATGGAGTGGAAGAATCAATATAGTGAAAATGAGTATACTACCCAAAGCAATTTATACATTCAATGCAATCCCTATCAAGCTACCAATGGTATTTTTCACAGAGCTAGAACAAATAATTTCACAATTTGTATGGGAATACAAACAACCTCAAATAGCCAAAGCAATCTTGAGAAAGAAGAATGGAACTGGAGGAATCAACCTGCCTGACTTCAGGCTCTACTACAAAGCTACAGTCATCAAGACAGTATGGTACTGGCACAAAGACAGAAATATAGATCAATGGAACAAAATAGAAAGCCCAGAGATAAATCCACACACATATGGACACCTTATCTTTGACAAAGGAGGCAAGAATATACAATGGATTAAAGACAATATCTTTAACAAGTGGTGCTTTGAAAACTGGCCAACCACTTGTAAAACAATGAAACTAGAACACTTTCTAACACCATACACAAAAATAAACTCAAAATGGATTAAAGATCTAAATGTAAGACCAGAAACTATAAAACTCCTAGAGGAGAACATAGGCAAAACACTCTCTGACATACATCACAGCAGGATCCTCTATGATCCACCTCCCAGAATATTGGAAATAAAAGCAAAAATAAACAAATGGGACCTAGTTAAACTTAAAAGCTTCTGCACAACAAAGGAAACTATAAGCAAGGTGAAAAGACAGCCTTCAGAATGGGAGAAAATAATAGCAAATGAAGCACCTGACAAACAACTAATCTCAAAAATATACAAGCAACTCCTACAGCTCAATTCCAGAAAAATAAATGACCCAATCAAAAAATGGGCCAAAGATCTAAATAGACATTTCTCCAAGGAAGACGTACAGATGGCTAACAAACACATGAAAAGATGCTCAACATGACTCATTATCAGAGAAATGCAAATCAAAACCACAATGAGGTACCATTTCACGCCAGTCAGAATAGCTGCAGTCCAAAAGTCTACAAGCAATACATGCTGGAGAGGGTGTGGAGAAAAGGGAACCCTCTTACACTGTTGGTGGGAATGCAAACTAGTACAGCCACTATGGAGAACAGTGTGGAGATTCCTTAAAAAACTGGAAATAGAACTGCCTTATGATCCAGCAATCCCACTGCTGGGCATACACACTGAGGAAACCAGAAGGGAAAGAGACACGTGTACCCCAATGTTCATCGCAGCACTGTTTATAATAGCCAGGACATGGAAGCAACCTAGATGTCCATCAGCAGATGAATGGATAAGACAGCTGTGGTACATATACACAATGGAGTATTACTCAGCCATTAAAAAGAATACATTTGAATCAGTTCTAATGAGGTCGATGAAACTGGAGCCTATTATACCGAGTGAAGTAATCCAGAAAGAAAAACACCAATAGAGTATACTAACACATATATAAGGAATTTAGAAAGATGGTAACATTAACCCTGTATACGAGACAGCAAAAGAGACACTGATGTGTAGAACAGTCTTATGGACTCTGTGGGAGATGGAGAGGGTGGGATCATTTGGGAGAATGGCATTGAAACATGTGTAATATCATATATGAAATGAGTCGCCAGTCCAGGTTTGATGCACGATACTGGATGCTTGAGGCTGGTGCACTGGGACGACCCAGAGGGATGGTATGGGGAGGGAGGAGGGAGGAGGGTTCAAGATGGGGAACACATGTATACCAGTGGCAGATTCATTTTGATATATGGCAAAACCAATACAATAGTGTAAAGTTTAAAATTAAATTAAATTAAAAAAAAAATAGTCAACATTCAAAAAACTAAGATCACGGCATCTGTTCCCATCACCTCATGGCAAATAGATGGGGAAACAATGGAAATAGTGACAGACATTATTTTCTTGGGCTCCAAAATCACTGTAGATGATGATGCAGCCATGAGATTAAAGATACTTGCTCCTTCGAAGAAAAGCTACAACCAACCTAGACAGCATATTAAAAAGAGACATTACCTTGCTGACAAAGGTCCATCTAGTCAAAGCTCTGGTTTATCCAGTAGTCATGTATGGATGTGAGAGTTGGACCAGAAAGAAAGCTGAGTGCCGAAGAATTGATGCTTTTGAACTATGGTGTTGGAGAAGATTCTGGAGAGTCCCTTGGATTGTAAGGAGATCAAACCAGTCAGTCCTAAAGGAAATCAGTCTTCAACATTCATTGGAAGGACTGATGCTGAAGCTGAAGCTCCAATACTGGTGACCATGAGGTTTTTGAGGACACAGCTCGGGAATTGCAGGATCTGGTCAGATAAGAAATGCTAGCTCTTAGTGGACCAGAGAAGGCTCTCTGATGGCTTTTGTCTCAACTCCCTAGATTTTCCTTTTGTGGAATCTGTGGAAATGAACTGGAAGGATTGGCCTTGGTAACTGGAGGACAAAAATCATTTTTTCCTCACTCAACTCTCCACCACCCCTTTTGTTATCACATATAGTCACGTGGTGATGCTCAGAAGGGATATCGTGATTACTGTTCATCCCTTTATGACTCACTGCTTCTACTGCGGTCAGGACTGTACTCAGGAATGTGCATAGGCACATGAAAGATGGATGCTTCCCCTAGGAGTCCTAGCTTGGGAAACATTCTGGGAAAACTACTCTGGTCCAACCCAGGCGGCATCAGAGAAAAGGACAAATCAAACAAAGGTCTTGTTGGTATGGAACTCAATCAGTCTGGGATGCCATCAGGTCTACCCCTGGTGCATCTCCACCCCGCCCCAGTGGTAGAACTGGGAGGGATGAGTAAGATGCCTGCATCAGTAAGAGACGACTAAGTCCAACCAGGGAAGGAAAACTTTGGTGGAGAGTCTGTCTACACCCCCATCTAGAGCACGGAAGGACGCTTCTGGTGGAAAAAAGCCACGGCTGTGGATGTCGCTTTTTTTCTCTCTTCCAGATGGGAACTAGCAGTTCCAAAAACCACTCTTTTAAAATGTATTTTAAAAACTGGGACAAGTTTGATCCCCGGAGTTTAAAAAAGACACTCCTGATCTTCTTCTGTGATAATGAATGGCCATGGTATCCTTTAGAAGATGGGGAACACTGGCCTGTTAAAGGGTGTCTCAATTACGATACTGTTTTACAACTAGACCAGATCTGTAGAAAATAAGAGAAATGGGCAGAAGTGCCATATGTGTTGCTCTTGATCTCTCTGCAAGACATGCCAGCCTTATGTCCTAAGGGTACAGATTTAGGTGTGAAACCTTCAGCTGCCTCCTGTTCTCTTACTTTGCCCCTGAACCTGAGGCTCCCAACTGAACAGGCTGGGAGTCAGGGCACCCTTCTAGGAGGGGTTGCCTCAGTCTCAGTAGAAATTCAAACAGTACCATTTGTGGTTGAGACTATCAAGAGGATCCAAAAAGTACATACAAGACTTTATGGGACTAGCTTTACTCTATGAGCTTACTTGGAGAGATGTAATGCATGTCTTGGGACAGACGCTGACTTCTGACTTGAAAACTTGAGTTTGGGAGGAAGCTACTACTTTTGGAGATGAATGGCTTGAATGTGAGATAAGAGGAAAGAGGGAGCCCGAAATAGCCCTCCTCTCTACTGGGAGCCAAGCAGTTCCTATAACAGAGCCACTTTGCTGAATGTATTCTTGAAGCACTCAAGTGAGCACGTGCTAAGACTGGGCTAAGTTTACTGACAAAGAATAGGGACAGAAGGAAACTCCTGGTAAATTCCTAAATAATTATTGGAGGCTCTCTACAAGTTTACTGATGTTGAGCCTGAAAGTTCAGAGGGAGAAATGGTCTTAAAAGATAGATTTCTCACTCAGTCGGCTCCTGATATTTTCCAAAAGAATGGTATCTTGACATTTTAGAGTTAGAGGTAACTTTGTAATGGCTGGTTCAGGCCTCTTGTTCACAAATGAAAAAAGGCTGAGCGAGGTTAAGGAATTTGTCTGAGATAACACAGCTAGCTAGCTGGTGGCCTAGCAGAGACCAGAACTCAGAATTCCCAACTTTTAGCCTACCTTCCCATGTGTTAAGACTTCTAATAAAGAGTGAGTAAATAAATGCATGAAAAAAACCTTTCTGGTTTCCAGGATTTATACTGTCTGCAATTTGCTTTCACAGAATCCATCGTAAATGAAGTGATATCAGTTCAGTTCCGTCACTCAGTTGTGTCCGACTCTGTGCGACCCCATGAATCGCAGCACGCCAGGCCTCCCTGTCTATTACCAACTCCTGGAGTTCACTCCAACTCATGCCCATCCAGTTGGTGATGCCATCCAGCCATCTCATCCTCTGGCGTCCCCTTCTCCTCCTGCCTCCAATCCCTCCCAGCATCAGGGTCTTTTCCAGTGAGTCAACTCTTCACATCAGGTGGCCAAAGTATTGGAGTTTCAGCTTCAGCATCAGTCCTTCCAATGAACACCTAGGACTGATCTCCTTTAGGATGGACTGGTTGGATCTCCTTGCAGTCCAAGGGACTCTGAAGAGTCTTCTCCAACACCACAGTTCAAAAGCATCAATTCTTCAGTGCTCAGCTTTCTTCACAGTCCAACTCTCACATCCATATAGTAGCAAAGTCACTCAGTCGTGTCTGACTCTTTGCGACCCCATGGACTGTAGCCTACCAGGCTCCTCAGTCCATGGAATTTTCCAGGCAAGAGTGGGTTGCCATTTCCTTTTCCAGGGATCTTCCCAACCCAGGGATCGAACCCAGGTCTCCCACACTGCAGGCAGACACTTAACTGTCTGAGCCAGCAGGGAAGCCTATATAGATGTCTATAAATTCACATTAGTCTTTTCTACCAGAGGGGCAGTCAGTCAACCTGTGATGCACCCTAATCAGGGAGCCATGCTGCAGGTTAGCTTGTTAACATCAGAAGAACCCTGATAGGGATTCCATATTGTAAAGGACTTGCAAATATCCCATCTCTATCTGCACCAGAGCTTATTACTTCACCTAACAAATATAAGGAAAACTTTTTAATTGGTGAAATGAGTGGTGTTCAAAACATGTGATGGGCTACACAGATAATGAGGGACCCACTCTTGCATGAACAAAGGATAAGCATCTGACAAGTCAGAGGGATAACAGCTCTGAAATAGCAGTCCATGTTCAGAGAGACTCTGTTATCTCTGCCTTGATTTAACACTTCAGGAAGAAGCTTGTCATGGTGCCTGAAGAGACAGAGCAGGCCCTTGGCTGCTTCTAGGCACAGGCAGTAGGGCAGGGTTTGTGCTTGCATGTGAATAAATGATTTTGACCGATTTCTGTCTGCAGCTTCTTTCACTGTCACATGATAGTGAAGCTGCAGACAAGGAAACTAAGTGTCCTATTTCAGTAGTGGAAAGCTGCCATGTTTATCCTAACAACCTGGCAATGCTGAAGGTCCATGTTTGTTCATCCAACAGATATGCAGGGAGCACCTGTGATGCTCTGGTACTGTGGTACTGAAAACAAACAGAATTCATTGCACATCATAATGTGGCTTAGGTAAGCTTGCAAAAACTGATATCAAAAGCAACTGGTACATCTAATCAACAGGTATCCTAAGTTCTTTGGAAGGATTCGGGAGAGCAAAGGTTTTGAATCCTTACAGCTCTTTGGAACTGAAACAATTCTAGAAATTATACACGAAAAAAATTCTCAGTTATGTGTGAAACTAAGATTTAAGGAGTAGGTATTTCAGCGGTTCTCAAAGGGCAGTCTCAGATAATTAGCATCAGCATAAACTGGTTTTTCCAGTAGTCATGTATGTATGTGAGAGTTGGACTGTGAAGAAAGCTGAGCACAGAAGAATTGATGCTTTTGAACTGTGGTGTTGGAGAAGATTCTTGAGAGTCCCTTGGACTGCAAGGAGATCCAACCAGTCCATTCTAAAGGAGATCAGTCCTGGGTGTTCTTTGGAAGGAATGATGCTAAAGCTGAAACTCCAGTACTTTGGCCACCTGATGTGAAGAGTTGACTCATTGGAAAAGACTCTGATGCTGGGAGGGATTGGGGGCAGGAGGAGAAGGGGACGCCAGAGGATGAGATGGCTGAATGGCATCACCAACTCAATGGACGTGAGTTGGAGTGAACTCCGGGAGATGGTGATGGACAGGGGGCCTGGCGTGCTGCAATTCATGGGGTCACAAAGAGTCGGACACGACTGAGGAACTGAACTGGTAAACTGGAAAGCTTGTTGGAAATGCAAATCCTCACACCCCATCCCAAACCTCCTGAATAAGAAACTCTAGGGATGGGGACATGAAATTTTTGTTTTAAGAAATTCTCCAGGTGATTCAGATGTCTCAGTGTACTTTAAAACAAAAAACAATTCCACTAGGTGGAACTCTCACAAGAAAATAAAAACTTTTTTTCCTGAAACTGCTGGGTAATCCTGCAAGGTGCCACTTTACATAAGAAATTGAAAGCACATCTGTTATACAATTGCAGAAAAATTATACTGGGTGGCATCCTAACCTGAATAAGAAGAAACTTGTTTTGCAATTATATGGTATTTCCACCCCATGGTGATCTGGGCGCCACCTGGTGGAATTATCATGTAAGTGCAGAACACATTTTTCTTTCCTATTACTGGTTTCCCCACAATCTGAAAGCAAAGTTCCTGTAAAACATTTTGTAAACAGAAATGGGGTATAGAGAATCCCAGATTTCTAGAAGTTTCAATAATGCCACTTAACTGTAACAAAAGACCAACATCAATACAGTCAGTAATGGCTCTTTTTTTCCTTTTGTGAAAGCAAAAATCTTCAGATTTATTTTGATCACTGAAAATTAGGTATTATTTTCAATACCATCTCCTACTAATTAGGTCTTTCATAAAACACAATGGAGTAATAATAATTTTCAGAAAGCAGGCGATACCTGTAATAAGAAAATCAAGTTCTGCGATTACACAGTAATTCCACTGGGGGGCACGCTAACGTGAGAAACATGAAAAATCTAATCCGCAATTGCAGGAAAAATTCGAGTGACATTCTAACCAGGATAACAAGAAAAATATATCTGTGTATGATTACATGAAAATTTTGGTGACACTGGTGACACTCTTATGAAAAATATTTGTTGCTTAGTAAGTCATGTTCAACTCTTTGCAATTATGAAACAAAAACAATTGGCGGCACTGTAACGAAGGAAAAACTACAGATAACCCATTCTGTAGTTACAAGAACATTCCAAAAGATGGCACTCTAACACAAGAAATGGAAAAAGGGTGAACCGCAATTACATAAAAAGACCACATGATGGCACTCTAACATAAGCGATGGAAAAATGGTGACCAGCAATCACATAAAAATTCCACATGATGGCACTCTAACATAAGAAATAGAAAACCTTGCTGTTGTACTTCCAGGACATTTTCAGTGGATGGTATTCCAACACAAGGAATTGGGGGGGGGGGGTGGCGGAGACTAAAAGGAAATACTGTGATAATCAAGGTACAAGATTTATTTACTTAGTAAATGAAAGTGTAAATTAAACTTTAGTACATATTTTTTCAAGTGGTTTTGGCAGATCTTAATTATAGTGCTTAACTTTGGCATTTTAATTACTTGTTTGCATATTCTTCCCACCATTAGCAGGTCCTCAAGGGCAGAGGAAAACTATCTAACTTTTCTACCACTCCAGAATCTTATACAGTAGCTGATGCATAATGGGAATTCAGTAAATGTGTATTAAATAGTGAAAAGAATGAATAAAACTGTGAGAGGCCAGTGAACAAGGAGGGAGGGAAAAAATGCTTCTGTATCCTGCAGTTAGACAGGTAGGGTGAAAAGTAGGAGAAAATGTGATTGAGACAGAAATAACAATGTTGTTCATTTTAATGCCTTCCAAAGGTGAGATGTTTTAAGTTAGTGAATTGAAAGATAAGAAAATTCAGCAAAGATCACGTTAAAGGATAAAATACAGTGAGAAAATTATTTTTAAATAGGCTTACAGCCTATTAAAATGGTTTTGATTTGTGTTTTCAATGGCCATCAAAACTGTTTCAGTCACTTAAATGCTCTGGATGTTGGTTTTTGAATTAAATGTTGGTGTTATTCACCCAGAGGAGCCTGGGAAAGCTGTTAGGTTCCAGGAGCCATGGGAGGAGGAGGCTAGGGCCTCCTGATGTGCAGATCAGACACAAGAGGCCAGGGTGCCCTCAGGCAGTGTGGCTCTATTTGCCCCCTGCCCATTTTCAGGCCCTGACGGACAGCTTCCTTCTCTCTGAGCTCCCCTCACCCCACCCAAACCTGGTCACCCAGCAGTCACCCACTGGACACCTCAGGACTTCCAGTGCCACAGCCCTAAAACTGTTTCCAACCCAGAATCTTCTGTCCCCTCTGACTTCTGACAGTCCTGAAAGTCACATTCCTCAGGGGTCAGTCTCATGGCTGGCCTCTGCTTTGCCTTCTGGAAGGAATTCACATTTTGTCCCAAACTACGAACCCAACCCTGAAAGACATTTCTCGATTGGTGGAGTTTCAGGCATCAGTCACCAGACAGGGATTTTTCAGGAAGGAATAAGAGGATCTCCCCCGAGCCGGCCGTGCTTTGGCCTCTGCTCTGTGCTGCTCACATAGGCAGCAGCTCCTGGTGCCACTTGGCTCTGACTCCCAAGGAAGTTACAAAATGCCCTACTCCCTGGCTGTTAGCCTATTTAAAAATAAAAATGGGTTTACAAGGCCCTGGCATTCACACTCTCTGTCATTAGTCACTGCTTCATTCCCTGGAGCTTCAGCTTCAAGCAGCCCGAGCGTGTTGCCAAGCCCCCAGCTCCTCACTCTGGCCTCTGTTTTTCCACAGCTGGCTCAGTACACCAGGGCTGCCAGGCCCACGTAGGCCACCAACACTTCTCCCAAATCTCCTTCCAAATGCAAGCACTTCACCTCCACCCCTCCAACCCAGCTGGCCTCACTTGGGCTACTGAGGAGACCAAACAGCAGATGCTTCTCTCGTCCTGCTCCAGGTCACTCTGGCACGTGCTCAAGAGGAGCTTTCCAAAGCAGAAACCAGACCTTGTCCTTCCCCTTCTCCTCCTGCACCTTCTGTCATGAAGTACAACCCAAACTTCCTGCAAAGACCTTCAAAGGAGCCAGCTGCCCTAGCCTCTCTCCCCTCACCTTCTGTTTGCTCTGGTCCAGCTGCTTCTCTTTCTGTTCCTCAAATACTCAGACTCATTCCCAGCTCAGGGCATTCATTGCAGGTATGCTTTCACCAGGCTAGGCCCAGATCTCTGCGCAGATGCACCAGCTAAAGGTGTCCCTCCCTTCCACACCATCCAGCCACTCTCTTCCACAGGGTCTAGTTCTTGTCCAAGATTTAGCTTGTTGGCCTAGATGTGCCCGTGTTTATCACTGGCACCCCTCATTAGAATGGAGAACCCATCTAGGGTCAGCATAAGGGGGTCCCCTCTGTGTCCTCACAGCCTTGGAACACTGCTTGGCACAGAGTGGGTGCTCAATAAGCATGTCTTGATGGAATCTTCACCACTCAGGCTAACTGGTAAGTATCGCAAACTCCTGGGGAAATTTTCTTGCCTTGTTCCATCTGTGTTCATACGTGGAATCACAGTTAATCACTGAACATTATCATGCTGAGGAAGTCTCTAATATAGAATATTTCGGGGGGGGGTTCTGTTTATCTCATGTTCTTCATGCGGTGTCAGAACAGATGGGTAACAAACGTCCCATGAGGCTGGCAAGACTTCAACTTTTTAAAGCCTAAACTTAGAAACTGAACAGATGATGCCTTCCAACCTCTTATTTGCTGTGTTTTAGAGGTCTGAGGAAGTGGCCCTTCTCCTAGGACAAATGTTCAGTTCAGTGGCTCAGTCGTGTCCAACTCTTTGCAACCCCATGGACTGCAGCACACCAGGCCTCCCTGTCCATCACCAACTCCCAGAGTTTACTCAAACTCATGTCCATTAAGTCGGTGATGCCATCCAACCATTGCATCCTCTGTCATCCCCTTCTCCTCCTGCCCTCAATCTTTCCCAGCATCAGGGTCTTTTCAAATGAGTCAGTTCTTTGCATCAGGTGGCCAAAGTACTGGAGTTTCAGCTTCAGCATCAGTCCTTCCAATGAATATTCAGGACTAATTTCCTTCAGATGGACTGGTTGGATTTTCTTGCAGTCCAAGGGATTCTCAAGACTCTTCTCCAACACCACAGTTCAAAAGCATCAATTCTTCAGTGCTCAGCTTTCTTTATAGTCCAACTGTCACATCCATACATCCATACATAGCTTTGACTAGATGGACCTTCACTGGCAAAGTAATGTCTCTGCTTTTTAATATGCTGTCTAGGTTGGTCATAACTTTTCTTCCAAGGAGCAAGAATCTTTGATTTTCATGGGTGCAGTCACCATCTGCAGTGATTTTGGAGCCCGAAAAATAAAGTCTGACACTGTTTCCACTGTTTCCCCATTGATTTCCCATGAAGTGATGGGACCAGATGCCATGATCTTCATTTTCTGAATGTTGAGCTTTAAGCCAACTTTTTCACTCTCCCCTTTCACTTTCATCAAGAGGCTCTTTAGTTCTTCTTCACTTTCTGCCATAAGGGTGGTGTCATCTGCATATCTGAGGTTATTGATATTTCTCCCAGCAATCTTGATTCCAGCTTGTGCTTATCCAGCCAAGCATTTCTCATGATGTACCCTGCATATAAGTTAAATAAGCAGGGTGACAATATACTATTTGGAACCAGTCTGTTTTTTCATGTCCATTTCTAACTATTGCTTCCTGATCTGCATACAGATTTCTCAAAAGGCAGGCCAGGTGGTCTGGTATTTCCATCTCTTTAAGAATTTTCCATAGTTTATTGTGAACCACATAGTCAAAAGCTTTGACACAATCAATAAAGCAGAAGTAGATGTTTTTCTGGAACTCTTGCTTTTTTGATGATCCAGTGGATGTTGGCAATTTGATCTCTGGTTCCTCTGCCATTTCTAAAACCAGCTTCTACATCTGGAAGTTCTCAGTTCACATACTGTTGAAGCCTGGCTTGGAGAATTTTGAGCAAGACTCCACTAGTGTGTGAGATGAGTGCAATTGTGTGGTAGTTTGAGCATTCTTTGGAATTGCCTTTCTTTGGGATTGGAATGAAAACTGCCATTTTCCAGACCTGTAGACACTGCTGAGCTTTCCAAATTTGCTGGCATATTGAGTGCAGCACTTTCACAGCATCATCTTTTAGGATTTGAAACAGCTCAACTTTAAGTTAAATGTTGATATGACACTGTTTACTTCAAAATGAAAAAAAAACTCATGTAAATCTGAAACAGCTTCTGAATCATTTTATTTGACTTTGTGGTCATTAACTCTTTTACAATATGAAATTCTCCTACGCCAGTGGTTGTGAACCAGGAATGATTTTGCTCCCAGGAGACACTTGGCAATGTCTAGAGATGCTTTTGTTTGCTACAACTGGAGGTGGGGTATTGCTGGCATCCACAGATGCTATGAAATATCCTCCAGTGCCCAGGACAGTCCCCATGAAAAAATTTTGTTATATGGATATACCATTATTTATTCACTTCCCTATGATAGGTCACTTACATCTCCTAATTTTATCTATTATTTTCAATACTTTGACAAGAGCTGAACATTTTGGTGTCTAAGTTTGTGTACAACTACAATAATTTTCATAAAATGTATTCTTAGAACTTGGACAGCTACATCAAAACTTGTATTTCAAAGCTTTACTGTCTACTTTAAAAACTGGTAACCAGATGGTGAGCTCTTTGTGTTTGGATAAATATTTTATGCTCCTTGGTATTGCCCAGTACACCTGGCTGTCTTAGATAGGGCTCCCTCAGAAGTTGATCTGAGAATAAAATTCAAGTGCGAGTCATTTATTTGGAAGGAGCAGCAGTCAGGAAATGAGGAAGTGAGACAGAAGAAGAGAAACAGAGAAGCCAGTGCAAGAACAGGCTCCCTCTGTGGGCAACTGGGGTTTCATATCCCCGAGAATCTCTAGGGGAATGTATGAGGTACACCTCAGAGTTGTCCCATCTTAGGGAGAGGAAGCTGGGGTATTGACCCTCCTACTCCCATTCATTCATCATGGCCCAGGGCTGCTCCAGGGCAACTCTGTGCCACTCTGGCCTTCCTTGCACACAGGTTGGATGTACGTCCATGGCAGGAGTGGGCAAGGGGAACAACGGGATGGTGAGTGCAAAAGGTATTACTGTTAATGGTGTCAGTCACACTGGCCCCATAGGAGAAAACACAGTCGATGCCCACACAGTATTTTTCAGATAATGTCACTAACTAGTGATTTAACTGTGATTCCATGCATGCACATAGATGATTTAGTTTAGTGATTAACTGTGATTCCATGTATGCACATAGACACAACAACACAAGAAAATTCCCCAAGGAGTTTGTGACGGTTATGATTTTAGCCTGAGCAGGGAAGAGTCATACCATTTTAGAATAGGAAGTGAGCTCCCAAAAGACCCCAGTCAAGCTTTGTAGTTCACAGATGAAAGAGGTCCTGAGAACTGAAATGGCTTGTCAAAGCAAGGCTTCCGTTTCTCATCCAGTCACGGACTCCATGTGCCTATGTGTGGGGTGATGGGTCTGATCATTCCAATCATTGACAAGTAACTAAGCATTCAGCTCTGGATGTTGGGATGAATTTTCTGTCCCTCAAGCATTCCAAGCTCCTTTCTGTCTCAGAGGGACAGAACTTGAACTATAAACTTGCTGTTTCCTGTGGCATAGAATGGTTTACCCTAGATATTTACACAGATACCTTCTTCGCTCTTGATTCCAATGGCACTTCCTCATCCAAGCCACGCTGGCCTATGGTTATCAAATGGTTAAAGCCCGTGAAAGGCCCAAGACACAGAGACTGGACAGCAAACACAAATCAATGGTTGTAAAATGTATAGGAGATCAGCAGGTTGTTCAGGCAGAAGGAAATGAAGAAGAGAGGTTCTTCAAAGGTAGGTCAGGGACCCACCTGATTTGTTTGGGTTTGTTGCAGTGCTGAGCATCTTGTTACCACTCTCTGCTTTCTCCAAGCTTCCCCATCCTGTGGCCCAAGAGGTTGATCTGCATGAGTTACATCCATAGACCCCCTTGCTCTCTGACTTCCTGTTGGGTCCAATCAATGGGCAATACCAGTAAGGGATGGGAGCTGAGTGGGTCAGTGTAAGTACTCCCTGTGGAATTCTGTAGTGCTTTCCCAGTCTTTTTTTTTTTTTTCTTTTGGCCACACCATGTGGCAAGCAGGATTTTAGTTCCCTGACCAGGGATTGGACCTGTGCCCCTTGCAGTGGAGGCACAGACTCTTAAACACTGGACTGCCAGGGAAGTCCCCAATCCTTTATGACTAAACCCTTTATTAAACATGTCTCAACTTACCCCATTTGCAAGTTGTTTTCTACCAGGATCCTGACTGATACAATAATTTAACATATTTAGGACTCAGACATTTAACCCAACCAAAAAATGGGCCAAAGAACTAAACAGACATTTCTCCAAAGAAGACATACAGATGGCTAACAAACACATGAAAAGATGCTCAACATCACTCATTATCAGAGAAATGCAAATCAAAACCACAGTGAGGTACCATCTCACGCCAGTCAGAATGGCTGTTATCCAAAAATCTACAAACAGTAAATGCTGGAGAGGGTGTGGAGAAAAGGGAACCATCTTACACTATTGGTGGGGATGCAAACTAATACAGCCACTATGGAGGACAGAGTGGAGATTTCTTAAAAAACTGCACATGGAACTGCCATATGACCCAGAAACCCCACTGTTGGGCATACACACTGAGGAAACCAGAATTGAAAGAGACACATGTACCCCAATGTTCATTCCAGCACCATTTACAATAGCTAGGACATGGAAGCAACCTAGATGTCCATCGGCAGAAGAATGGATCAGGAAGTTGTGGTACATATATACACAATGGAATATTACTCAGCTATAAAAAGAACACATTTGAGTCAGTTCTAATGAGGTGGATGAAACTACAGCCTTTTCTACAGAAAGAGAAACACCAATACAGTTTATTAATGCATATATATGGAATTTAGAAAGACAGTAACAAAGACAGCAAAAGAGACACAGATGTAAAGAACAGACTTTTGGACTATGTGGGAGAAGGTGAAGGTGGGACGATATGAGAGAATAGCACTGAAACATGTATATTACCATATGTAAAACAGATGACCAGTGCAAGTTTGATGTATGAAGTAGGACACTCAAAGCTGGTCTTCTGGGACAACCCAGAGAGATGGGGTGGGGATGGAGGTGGGAGGGGAGTTCAGGATGGTGGGACACACACACATCCATGGCTGATTCATGTCAATGTACGGCGGAAGCCACCACAGTATTGTGAAGTAATTAGCTTCAAGTTAAAATTTTTTTTTAAAAAAAGACTCAGACATTTAACTGAACACCTGTTTATTTCAGAGTCTTTTCCATAGTCGTCTGAAATGATGTTATCCAAAGACTCCCATCTGGTTCTTTTTTTCTTTTCTTGAAGGTCATGTTTTCTCTACCCTTTTTCATCTTTATGACCTTTAAAACACTCTGCCTAGGTTGATTTGTTCAGTGTAGCTCCTGACTCCAGAGGAGTCTGGTATTGAGATTTCCTATCAGGACACCTTCCTGCCCTCTGCTTTATGGTCTACAGAAAATGCACTTTCTGAATGCCAGGAAGGTGGGCTTGAGAGACTCTTAATCTTCAGAGAAATTGCAGTTGTGAAATGTCAGTAGTTCTTACTTTTAAAAATCTAGCAAAGACTTTTTGGTGAGACCTTGTAACTCTCCAAGAAGAAGGAAATGGCAACCCACATTCTGACTCCAATATTCTTGCCTAGAGAATCTCGTGGACAGAGGAGCCTTGTGGGCTGCTGTCCATAGGGTCACAGAGTCCGACACGACTGAAGCGACTTAGCATGCATGCAAGCATGTAACTCTCCAAGGATGTTAGAGATAGGGAAAGGGTTCTGTATGGAAGGCTGACATTTTCTCCTTCTATCCCTTCTCCCTTAGTCCTATCATCCATGCCCAAGAAGAGTAGTTATTGATAGAACATGGTATTTCAATTCATACAAAGCAGACTTCTGGAGATGGTCAATATTAGAAAAGTCAAAGACTGATTTGGCTTATGGGATAGAGTTTCTGGACTCTCTCCAGATGGCTCTGGCACCCTTGAGGTGTAGAGTTTATAACTGCTGCTCCAGGATTATGTGCTCTTAATTTAACATTGTAGGTCAGGAAATTATTTTATTCATAACAAACATTATTGTCTTTACATTGAAGCTCAGGAAATTATTTTATTAATACAAGAAACATTATTGATCACTGGAGACAGTGAGACACTGGAGACAGAAGAGTAAACATGGCACATGCCCTGCCTTTGACAAGCTGCTCACAGTTCAGCGGGGAGACAAGCTTAAATAATAACTACCCAGAGGCACAAGGAAACTCAGCCGAGGGAGGGAATCCTGCCTGAGGCCCTTGGCAGAAGGCTTGCTGAGGAAGTGATAATTGTACCAGGGGTAGAGAGAGTCAGGTAGAGAGCAGAGAAAAGACAGTTGCAGGAAGAAGGACCAGCATTTGCAAAGGCACACTGATGACTAACGCAGCCCAGAGTGTTCAAAGACAAGCCCTCGGTAGCTACAGAGAGGGGTCATAGGTAGGAGCATGGGTAGAGTAGGATAACCAAAGAAATTATGAAAAATGTGTTTTTAAACATCCACATGAGAAACCTTTTGGGGAAGGGACAGGCATTTCTTTTACTATCAAATTTTATTACACTGAAGTAGAGCTTTTTTCCCATGGGTATTTGCATTTTAAATATAAAATAGAATTTTGCTACAGTAATCCAAATAGTATGGTACTGGCACAAAAACAGAAATACAGATCAATGGAACAGGATAGAAAGCCAAGAGATAAACCCATGCACCTATGGTCACTTAATCTATGACAAAGGAGGCAAAAATATACAATGGAGAAAAGACAGTCTCATCACCAACAGGTGCTGGGAAAACTGGACAGATACATGTAAAAGAATGGAATTAGAACATTCTCTAACACTACACACAAAAATGAAATAAAAATGGATTAAAGACCTAGATGTGAGACCAAACACTATAAAACTCCTAGAGGAAAACACAAGCAGGACACACTTTGACATAAATCGCAGCAATTGTTTTTTTGATCCATCTTCTAGAGTAATGGAAATAAAAACAAAAAATAAACACATAGGGGACTTCCCTGGTCGTCCAGTGGCTAAGACTGTGCTCCCAATGCATGGGGCTGGATGTGATCCCTGGTAGGGGAACTAGATCCAACATGCCACAGCTAAGAGTTTGCATGCCACAACTAAAGATCCCACATCTCACAACTACACGTCCTGCATGCTGCAGCTAAGATCCTGTATGCCACAACTAAGACCCTGTGCCGTCAAATAAATAAATAAGAAGTAAAATAAATAAATTAAAAAAAATCCCAAATGGGACCCAATTAAACTTGAAAACTTTTGCACGGCAAAAGAAGCTATAACTAAAACAAAAAGAGAAGCTATATAACAGGAGGAAATATTTGCAAATGATATGACTGCAAGGGATTAATCTCCAAAATATACAAACAGTTCAATATCAAACAAACAAGCAA
Organism: Bos javanicus; assembly: GCF_032452875.1. Lineage (NCBI taxonomy): Eukaryota > Metazoa > Chordata > Mammalia > Artiodactyla > Bovidae > Bos > Bos javanicus. The sequence continues at coordinate 130,926,910 of NC_083897.1, forward strand.
CCTAACTAAAAAATGGACAGGGCTTCCCTAGCGGCTCAGTGGTAAAGAATCTGCCTGCCACTGTAGGAGATGCAGGCTTGATCCCTGATCCGGAAAGGTTCTATGTGCCGAGGAGCAACTAAGCCCATGGGCTGCAACTACTGATCCTGTGCCCTAGAGCCCAGGAATCAACACTGCTGCTGCTGCTAAGTCGCTTCAGTCGCATCTGACTCTGTGTGACCCCATAGACGGCAGCCCACCAGGCTCCCCCGTCCCTGGGATTCTCCAGGCAAGAACACTGGAGTGGGCTGCCATTTCCTTCTCCAAGGCATGAAAGTGAAAAGTGAAAGTGAAGTCGCTCATTTGTGTCCGACTCTTCACGACCCCATGGACTGCAGCCTACCAGGCTCCTCCGTCCATGGGATTTTCCAGGCAAGAGTACTGGAGTGGGTTGCCATGGAACCAACACTACTGAGGCCCAGATGCCCTAGAGCCCATGCTCTGCAACAAGACAAGACACCACAATATGAAATAACACCACAATAAAAGACACACACAGTAAGAAACCTGTGCACTGCAACTAGAGAGTAGCCCCCACTCACTGCAACTAGAGAAAGCCCACACAGCAATGAAGAGCCAGCACAGCCAAAAATAAATAAATAAAATTATTTCTTTAAAAAAAATGGACAGAAGATCTAAATAGACATTTCTCCAAAGAAGACATACAGGCATATGAAAAGATGCTCACTAACTATTAGAGAAATGCAAACCGAAATTACAATGTGGTATCACCTCACACTAGTCAGAATGGCCATCAACAAAAAGTCTATAGATAAATGCCGCAGAGGGTGTGGAAAAAGGAACCCTCCTACACTGTTGGTAAGAATGTAAATTCATACAGACACTATGGAGAACAGTTTGGAGGTTCCTTTAAAAACTAAAAATAGAGTTACCATATTATCCAGCAACTCCACTCCTGGGCATATATCCAGAGAAAACCATAATTCAAAAAGATACATGCACCCCAATGTTCACTGCAGCACTGTTTACAATCGCCAAGACATGCAAACAACCTAAATGTCCATCAACAGATGACTGGGTTAAGAAAATATGGTGGAATATATATATTCCATTATATATATATAATGGAATATTACTCAGCCATTAAAAAGAATGAAAGAATGCCATTTGCAGCAACACGGATGGACCTAGAGATTATCATACAAAGTGAAGTAAGCCAAAGACAAATATCATATGATATCACTTATATGTCGAATCTAAAATAATGATACAAATGAACTTATTTACAGAACAGATATAGACTCATAGACTTAGAAAACAAACTTATGGTTCTCATAAGAGGAAAAAGGTAGAGAGGGATAAATTAGGAGTTTGGGATGAAAATATACACACTACAGTATATAAAATAGGTAGCCAACAAGGACCTACTGTATAGCACAGGGAACTAAACTATCTTGCAATAACTTATAATGGGAGAGAATATAAATAAAAAATAATCTGTATGTATACCTTTATATCATAATCATTGTGCTATACATCCATCTGAAGGAAACAGTGTAAATTAACTACATTTCAATAAAAAATTTTTTAAAGTCTGAGGAGTCATGAAACAATGGAAAGATGGTAAGATCAGGATGGAGAAGGCCTGAGCTCTAGCCCATTTCTCATATTTGGTAGCCACAATCAACCCAGGATGACTTATCTCATCCCTCAGTTTCAAGATTCCTTTTTGTGTTTTAAGAGAATATGGTTGGTCATGTTATTTGCCCTCTAAATGTCCCTTCAAGGAGAAATGCCTTTAACTATGTTCTTATTTTCATGGAATACACAGTCTTTTCTGGAGTGATTAGATCACTTAAAATTAGATCACAGCCATGGCCATCTAGAGGGGGTATTAAAAAGCAGAGTTATTACTTTGCTGACAAAGGTCCATATAGTCAAAACCATGGTTTTTCCAGCAGTCATGTATGGATGTGAGAGTTGGACCATAAAGAAGGCTGAGCGCCAAAAATTTGATGCTTTTGAACTGTGGTGTTGGAAAAGACGCTTGAGAGTCCCTTGGACTGCAGGAAGATCAAACCAGTCAATCCTAAAGGAAATCAGTCCTGAATATTCATTGGAAGAACTGATGCTGAAGCTGAAGCTCCAATACTTTGGCCACTTGATGGGAAGAGCTGACTCATTGGAAAAGACCCTGATGCTGGGAAAGACTGAAGGCAGGAGAAGGGGACAACAGAGGATGAGATGGTTGGATTGCATCACTGACTCAATGGATATGAGTTTGAGCAAACTCCAGGAGATGGTGAAAGACAGGGAAGCCTGGCATGCTGCATTCCATTGGATCGCAAAGAGTCAGACATGACTGATTGACTGAACAACATGGCCATCTAGGTAATTAAGGGAGGTTGAGTAAAATCAACCATTCATATCAATCAGAGGCTATGATTTTAAGTGAACAAATATTCTAACAAATATAACTTTCTATAATAATCATTGATAGCTCCCCTTCGGAAACTCTTCCAAAAAATTGCAGAGGAAGGAACACTTCATTCTACGAGGCCACAATCACCCTGATACCAAAACCAGACAAAGACATCACACAAAAATAAAATTACAGGCCAATAACACTGATGAACATAGATGCAAAAATCCTCAACAAAATTCTAGCAAACAATTCAACAGCACATTAAAAAGATCATACACCATCATCAAGTTGGGTTTATCCCAGGGATGCAAGGAGTCTTCAATATACACTCATCAATCAATGTGATACACCATATTAACAAATTGAAAGATAAAAGTCATACAATAGTTTTAATAGATGCAGAAAAAGCTTTTGACAAAATTCAGCACCTGTTTATAATAAAAACTCTTCAAAAAATGGGCACCGAAGGAACCTACCTTAACATAGTAATAAAGGCCATATACAACAAAACCACAGCAAACATTATTCTCAATGGTGAGAAACTGAAAGCATTCCCTCTAAGATCAGGAACAAGATAAGGGTGATGGTTCTCCACTATTACTCAACATAGTTTTGGAAGTCTTAGCTGGCAATCAGAGAAAAGAAAGAAATGAAAGGAATCCAGACTGGAAAGGAAGAAGTAAAACTCTCATTATTTGCAGAAGACATGATACTATACATAGAAAACCCTAGAGATATGATCAGAAAATTACTAGAACTAATCAGGGAATTTAGTAAAGTCGTAGTGAAAAAATTGGCTTAAAACAAAACACTCAGAAAACTAAGATCATGGCATCTAGTCCCATGAATTCATGGCAAATAGATGGGCAAACAATGGAAACAGTGAGAGACTTTATTTTGGGGGGCACCAAAATCATTGCAGATGGTGACTGCAGCCATGAAATTAAAAGACGCTTGCTCCTTGGAAGAAAACCAATGACTAACCTAGACAACATATTAAAAGGCAGAGACATTACTTTGCCAACAAAGGTCCATCTAGTCAAAGCTATGATTTTTCCAGTAGTGATGTATGGATGTGAGAGTTGGATTATAAAGAAAGCTGAGCACTGAAGAACTGATGCTTTTGAACTGTGGTGTTGGAGATGACTCTTGAGAGTCCCTTGGACTGCAAAGAGATCCAACCAGCCCATCCTGAAGGAAATCAGCCCTGAATATTCATTGGATGGACTGATGCTGAAGCTGAAGCTCCAATATTTTGGCCAACTGATGCGAAGAACTGACTCATTTAAAAAGACCCTGATGCTGGGAAAGATTGAAGGTGGAAGAAGGGGATGACAGAGGATGACATGGTTGGATGGCATCACTGACTCAATGGACAGGAGTTTGAGCAAGCTTTGCAAGTTGGTGAGGGACAGGGAAGCCTCACATGCTTCAGTCCATGGCATTGCAAAGGATCGAACATGACTGAGTGACTGAACTGAACTGAGAACAAAAAATTTCACAATTCATAAGGAAACACAAAAGATCTCGAACAGCCAAAGCAATCTTGAGAAAGAAGATTGGAGCTGGAGGAATCAACTGATTTCAGACTATACTACAAAGCTACAATCATAAAAACAGTATGGTACTGGCACAAAAACAGAAATACAGACCAATGGAAAAAGAAAGTCTAGAGATAAACCCAAACACATATAGGCAACCTTATCTTTGACAAAGGAGGCAAGAGTATATAATGGGAAAAAGATAGTCTCTTCAATAAGTGGTGCTGGAAGAACTGAACAAGTACATGTGAAAGAATGAAATTAGAACACTTCTTAACACCATACACAAAGATAAACTGGAAATGGATTAAAGACGTAAATGTAAGACCAGAAACTATAAAACTCTCAGAAGAAAACATAGGCAGAACGCTGTATGACATAAATTATAGCAAGATCCTTTATATGATCATCTCCTAGAAAAACGGGAATAAAAACAAAAATAAGTAAGCGTGATCTAACTAAACTTTAAAGCTTTTGCACAGCAAAGGAAACTATAAACAAGGTGGAAAGACAACCCTCAGAATGGGAGAAAATAATAGCAAAGGAAACAACTGACAAATGATTAATTTTCAAAATATACAAGCAGCTCATACAACTCAATACCAGAAAAATAAACAGTCCAATCAAAAAGTGGGAAAAAGACCTAAAGAGACATTTCTCCACAAAAGACATACAGATGGCTAACAAACACATGAAGAGATGCTCAAAATCAATCATTATTAGAGAAATGCAAATTAAAACTACCTCACACAAGTCAGAATGGCCATTCTCAAAAAATCCACAAACAACAAGTGCTGGAAAGGGTGTGAAGGAAAGGGAACCCTCTTGTACTGCTGGTGGGAATGTAAATTTATACAGCCACTATGGAAGACAGTATGGAGATTCCTTAAAAAACTAGGAATAAAACCACCATACATACCACTTCTAGGCATATAACCTGAAAAAAACAAAACTGAAAGACACATGTACCCCAATGCTCATTGCAGCACTGTTTACAATAGCTAGGACATGGAAGCAACCTAGATGTCCATCAACAGATGAAAGGGTAAAGAAGCTGTGGTACACATATACAATGGAATACTACTCAGCCATAAAAAGGAACACATTTCAGTCAGCTCTAATGCAGTGGATGAACCTAGAGCCTATTATACAGAGTGAAGTAAATCAAAAAGAGATAAAATAAATATCATATATCAACACATACATATTTGGAATCTAGAAAGATGGTACTGATGAACCTATTTACAGAGCAGCAATGGAGATGCAGACATAGAGAAAAGACTTAGGGACAAGGGTGGAGGACAGGGCGAGATGAATGGAGAGAATAGCATGGGAGCGTTCACACTAACATATGTAAATAGATAGCCAATGGAAATTTGATGTATGACTCAGGGAACTCAAACTGGGACTCTGTAAAAACCTGGGATGGTAACGGGTGGGAGGTGGGAAGGAGATATAAAAGGGAGGGGACATATGTACACCTATGGCTAATTCGCATTGATGTATGACAGAAATCAAATCAATATTGTAAAGCAATCATCAATCAATTAAAAATAAATAAATACATTAAAAATTTTTTTAAATCAATAGTTCCAAGTCTACAAGTCAAAAGGCCTTGGAACCACTAAAGCAAGCTTCAGAAAGCTTCAGGAAACCATCTGGATTATTGTTGCTCCTTTCCTTTTAATGGCAATGTTATGAGGTCAACAAACAGGGCAAGATTCAGTTCAGTCCCTCAACGTGTCTGACTCCTTGTACCCCATGAATCGCAGCACGCCAGGCCTCCCTGTCCATCACCAACTCCCGGAGTCTACCCAAACCCATGTCCATCGAGTCGGTGATGCCATCCAGCCATCTCATCCTCTGTCGTTCCCATCTCCTCCTGCTTCCAATCCCTCCCAGCATCAGAGTCTTTTCCAATGAGTCAACTCTTCGCATGAGGTGGCCAAAGTATTGCAGTTTCAGCTTCAACATGAGTCCTTCAAGTGAACACCCAGGACTGGTTGGATCTCCTTGCAGTTCAAGGGACTCTCAAGAGTCTTCTCCAACACCACAGTTCAAAAGCATCAATTCTTCGGCGCTGAGCTTTTTCACCATCCAACTCTCACATCCATAAATGACCACTGGAAAAGCCATAGCCTGGATTAGATGGACCTTTGTTGGCAAAGTAATGTCTCTGCTTTTGAATATGCTATCTAGGTTGGTCATAACCTTCCTTCCAAGGAGTAAGCATCTTTTAATATCATGGCTTCAATCAGCATCTGCAGTGATTTTGGAACCCAAAAAATAAAGTCTGACAGTTTCCACTGCTTCCCCATCTATTTCCCATTAAATGATGGGACCGGATGCCATGATCTTCATTTTCTGAATGTTGAGCTTGAAGCCAACTTCTTCACTCTCCTCCTTCACTTTCATCAAGAGGCTTTTTAGTTCCTCTTCACTTTCTGCCATAAAGGTGGTGTCATCTGCATATCTGAGGTTATTGATATTTCTCCCGGCAATCTTGACTCCAACTTGTGTTTCATCCAGCCCAGTGTTTCTCATGATGTACTCTGCATATAAGTTAAATAAGCAAGGTGACATATACAGCCTTGAAGTGCTCCTTTTCCTATTTGTAACCAGTCTGTTGTTCCATGACCAGTTCTAACTGTTGCTTCCTGACCTGCATACAGGTTTCTCAAGAGACAGGTCAGATGGTCTGGTATTCCCTTCTCTTTCCAAATTTTCCACAGTTTATTGTGATCCACACAGTCAAAGGCTTTGGCACAGTCAATAAAGCAGAAATAGATGTTTTTCTGGAACTCTTCATTTTTCCATGATCCAGCAGATGTTGGCAATTTGATCTCTGGTTCCTCTGAAATTTCTTAAACCAGCTTGAACATCTGGAAGTTCATGGTTCACGTACTGCTGAAGCCTGGCTTGGAAAATTTTGAGCATTACTTTACTAGCATGTGAGATGAGTGTAGTTGTGCGGTAGTTTGAGCATTCTTTGGCATTGCCTTTCTTTGGGATTGGAATGAAAACTGACCTTTTCCAGTCTTGTGGCCACTGCTGAGTTTTCCAAATTTGCTGGCATATTGAGTGCCACACTTTCACAGCATCATATTCCAGGATTTCAAATAGCTGAACTGGAATTCCATCACCTCCACTAGCTTTGTTCATAGTGATGCTTCCCAAGGCCCACTTGACTTCACGTTCCAGGATGTCTGGCTCTAGGTGAGTGATCACACCATCGTGATTATCTTGGTCATGAAGATCTTTTTTGTACAGTTCTTCTGTGTATTATTGCCACCTCTTCTTAATAGCTTCTGCTTCTGTTAGGTCCATACCATTTCTGTCCTTTATCGAGCCCATCTTTGCATGAAATGTTCCCTTGGTATCTCTCATTTTCTTGAAGAGAGCTCTAGTCTTTCCCATTCTGTTGTTTTCCTCTATTTCTTTGCATTGATCGCTGAGGTAGGCTTTCTTATCTCTCCTTGCTATTCTTTGGAACTCTGCATTCAGATGCTTATATCTTTCCTTTTCTCCTTTGCTTTTTGCTTCTCTTCTTTTCACAGCTATTTGTAAGGCCTCCCCAGACAGCCATTTTGCTCTTTTGCATTTCTTTTCCATGGGGATGGTATTAATCCCTGTCTCCTGTACAATGTCACAAACCTGTGTCCATAGTTCATCAGGCACTCTGTCTATCAGATCTAGTCCCTTAAATCTATTTCTCACTTCCACTGTATAATCATAAGGGATTTGATTTAGGTCATACCTGAATGTTCTAGTGGTTTTCCCTACTTTCTTCAATTTCAGTCTGAATTTGGCAATAAGGAGTCCATGATCTGAGCCACAGTCAGCTCCCAGTCTTGTTTTTGCTGACTGTATAGAGCTTCTCCATCTTTGGCTGCAAAGAATATAATCACTCTGATTTCGGTGTTGACCATCTGGTGATGTCCATGTGTAGAGTCTTCTCTTGTGTTGTTGTAAGAGTGTGTTTGCTATGACCAGTGTGTTGTCTTGGCAAAACTCTATTAGCCTTTGCCCTGCTTCATTCTGTACTCCAAGGCCAAATTTGCCTGTTACTCCAGGTGTTTCCTGACTTCCTACTTTTGCATTCCGGTCCCCTATAATGAAAAGGACATCTTTCTTGGGTGTTAGTTCTAAAAGGTCTTGTAGGTCTTCATAGAACTGTTCAACTTCAGCTTCTTCAGTGTTATTGGTTGGGGCATAGGCTTGGATTACCATGATATTGAATGGTTTGCCTTGGAAACAAACAGAGATCATTCTGTCATTTTTGAGATTGCATCCAAGTACTGCATTTTAGACTCTTGTTGACCATGATGGCTACTCCATTTCCTTTAAGGGATTCCCGCCCACAGTAGTAGATATAATGGTCATCTGAGTTAAACTCACCCATTCCAGCCCATCTTAGTTTGCTGATTCCTAGAATGTCAACATTCACTCTTGCCATCTCTTGTTTGACCACTTCCAGTTTGCCTTGATTCTTGGACCTAACATTCCAGGTTCCTATGCAATATTGCTCTTTACAGCATCGGACCTTGCTTCTATCACCAGTCACATCCACAAATGGGTATTCTTTTTGCTTTGGCTCCATCCCTTCATTCTTTCTGGAGTTATTTCTCCACTGATCTCCAGTAGCATATTGGGTACCTACAGACCTGGGGAGTTCCTCTTTCAGTGTCCTATCTTTTTGCCTTTTCATACTGTTCATGGGGTTCTCAAGGCAAGAATACTGAAGTGGTTTGCCATTCCCTTCTCCAGTGGACCACATTCTGTCAGACCTCTCCACCATGACCTGCCCATCTTGGGTGGCCCCACAGGCATGGCTTAGCTTCTTTGAGTTAGACAAGGCTGTGGTCCCTGTGATCAGATTGGCTAGTTTTCTGTGATTATGGTTTCAGAGTGTCTTGCCTCTTATACCCTCTCGCAACAACTACCATCTTACTTGGGTTTCTCTTACCTTGGATGTAGGGTGTCTCTTCACAGCTGCTCCAGCAAAGCGCAGCCACTGCTCCTTTCCTTGGACAAGGGGTATCTCCTCACAGCAGCCCCTCCAGAATGTAGGGTAGCTCCTCTCTGCTGCTTCTCCACCATCGCAGCCTGGTGCTCTCGGTCACTGCCCCTGACCTCGGACGTGGGGTAGCTCCTCCCAGCTGCTGCCCCTGACTTAGGGCGTGGGGTAGCTCCTCTCAGCAGCACTTCTGCATGGTCCGTCACAGCCGCCACGCTTCTGCGAGTATAGATTAACTGAATTTTTATGCACCTGGTATAAAAACTATTTGCTTGAAGCTATCTAAATAAAGGTTGATGGTCAATTTGGGGCTTTGGCACTAGAGTTAACAGCTTAAATCTTCCCTAAGATTTCTGCTATGTTTTGGATATTAACCCTTTATCAGATATATGATTTGCAAATATTTTCTCCCATTCTGTAGGCTGCCTTTATGTTTTGTTCATGGCTTTATTTCCTGTATAGAAGCTTTTTTAATTTTATATAGTCTCACTTGTTTATTTTCACTTTTGTTGCCAGATCCAGAAAGTCATTGCCAATACCAATGTCAAGGAGCTTACCCCCATATTTTGATCGAGGAGTTTTGCAGTTTCAGGTCTTACATCCAACTTTTTAATCCATTTTTAAGTTGATTTTTGTGTATGGTATAAGATACTGGTCCAGTTTCATTCTTTTGTACCTGGCTGTCAAGGTTTTCCAACACCATTTTGAAGAGGCTATCCTTTCTCCATTGTATATTAATGGCTCCTTTGTCATAAATTGTGAAAGCTTTTTTGAGAGATAATTTAAATATAATAAAGTACTCAAATCATAAAAGCACAGCTAGATAAATTTGCACATTTGTAGACACCTGCCACTGAGGGTTACACAGAGTCCAACATGACTGAAGCAACTTAGCACCCATGCACACACATACACCTGCCACCGAAGTCAAGATCTAGAATGTTATCAGGATCCCTGAAGGCTCCCTCATACTCCTTTCCAGTCAATACCACCCTCCTGGGAGTACCCACTGTTCTGATTTCTGTCACCATAGATTATTTTTGCTTGTTCTTGATTATCATATAAGTGGAATCATATAGTATGTGGTCTTATCTGGCTTCTTTCATTTGGTTCAATATCTATGACATTCATTCATGTTGTTGGATGTCCTCTGCTTCTAAGTTTGATCTGACCTTGATTAAAATCTTGGGCTTTTGGGAGGGAGGCTCAAGAAGGAGGAGACATATGTATACCTATGGTTGACTGATGTTGATGTTTGGCAGAAACCAACAAAATTCTGTAAAGCAATTATCCTTCAACTAAAAAAATGAATTTAAAAAAATCTTGGGCTTTCTTGGTGGCTCAGAGGTGAGCAGTCCACCTACCAATGCAGGAGACACAGGTTCAATCTCTGATCTGGGGAGATCCCACATGATGTGGAGCAACTAAGCCCATATGCCACAACTACTGAGCCTGTGTTCTAGAGCCTGGGAGCCACAACTACTGATCCAACATGCCTAGAGGCAGTGCTCCACAACAAGAGAAAACACCACCATGAAAAGTCCTTGCACCACAACAAAGAGTAGCTCCCACTCACCACAACTAAAGAAAAGCCCTCATAGCAATGAAGACTCAGAACAGACAAAATAAATAAATAACATTTTGAAAAGCTTTTAAAAAAAATAAAAATTAAAATCCTCTCCAGACTTCCCTGATGGTCTAATGGATAAGACTCTGTGCTTCCAATGCAGGGTGCCCAGGTTCAATCCCTGGTCAGGGAACCAATCCTACATGCTACAACTAAAGATCCTGCATGCGGCAACAAAGAACTCATGTGGGCAAATAAATAAATAAAATTTTTAAATAATTAAAATCCTCTCAAGCTTACATTAATGTGGTTACTTATAAACAAAATGGGATATATGACAGCTATGTGTTAGGATTTGGAGGAGAGTTAAATTTATAAATAGCTGCATCCATACTAGTTTTGTGATTTGATAATAATAGATAATAAATATAATTAGAAACACTACAATAGCAGAATCAAAGCTTATGTGCATCTCTGAACTGAAAGCAAATGCTATCTTGGGAAAATCCTCCCATTTGGTTACTGGAAATGTTCACTGCTGATCATGTTTCCCCTTTAACTGAAAGAAAAGGCTCTTTGCATCATTTCCCCACTCAGCGTTCAGTTGAGTCAAATGGAGACTACCACTAATGCTCAATCAGCTCATCAGGAAGACTTTACTTTCCATTGATCTCTGTGATCTGTGTGGTTTGGATCTGCTGGAAGGATAGGCTCCCCAAACCCCCATTCATACATCTGAGCCCGCCCCACGAAGTCTTGGGAAGGCCAAACTCAATCTGAGAGATGCCCTTGGTCTCTGTCTTTGGACCTCCTCTCCAGCTGGAGACAGAAGGATCCTCAGCTGCCAAGGAGAGCTCCATCCTGACCACACATGTGAGACATCAAGGAGCCGAAGCAGCTCCAGAAGGAATCTGCAATTAATTATGTTTCACAAATTGCCTTCAGTGGGGGACCAGCTCTTTTCAGGCGCTGGATGAGGCACAGTGTATGGCTTTGGTGGGCTTACCTAAGTTACAGATCCATGGGGGGAGTGGAGCACACTAGAGTTGTTTGGAAGCACCCTACTCTTTGTAGGAGAGGAGGTCATAACCAGCCAGGACATTTAGCATGGGAGTCCCACCCTCCTGGGCACATCGGCTGTCTTTGAGTCATCAGCATGCAGTGTGGAGAGTTTGGCTGCTTACTGAAAGGGATGGAATTAATGATTTTCTTGTGCTCTGTTGGGCTGGGATTTTCTTACGTTTCTGTTACAACACAGAGTAGCATCTCCCTTTAATAAATCACTGGCCCTATTCTGTAAGCTGGGAGTTAAGTGGGAATTGCTACAGGGAAGAGTTGGCCTTACAGGTAATAAGTAGCCACCTTCAAGTATGGTAGAGGGGCTAAAAGCCTAGGCTCTGGATTCAGGCTGCCTGGGTTCAACTAGCTTCATTGGTTACTTGCTGTGTAACTTCAGGCAAGTAGTCATTAACCCCTCAAAGCTTCAGTTTCTCTATTTGTAAAATAGGAATGATTTTACCTAAATCATACAGCTGTTGTGAGGACAAAATGAGATAGTCATTATAACACGCTTACTAGCATAGCATCCATTTTAATACATGTTTCTTAATGTATTGGAATGACTCTCAGCTCAAAAATTTAAATATAAAAGAATCATTTTACTATTTGCTTAAATTCAATTTTACATACCCATGGTGGAGGAAAACTTGATCTCAGTTACTGAGTCTTCTCTAGGCCACCGCTGTGCAATTGCTTCATGGTCATCAACCATTCTCCTGTACTGGACATGGTACAAGCTCCCTTTCAAGTTCAGCAGTTCTGGTCCTGACAAGACACAACTGGATCATGGGACTCTGGCAAAGCTGGAGCCCCTGTTCCTGGGCCTCAGGGGCTCTGAGCTTACCAAGGTCTTACTATTTTCCTGAGGCATCCACAAAGGCAGCAAGGATAGCAAGACAGCAGACTCTTTCCCTCCCTCAGGGATTTAAAATAGAATGTTCTAAGGTATTTTATGAAAACTATGTCTCTTCCAAGAAAAGCAAGTCCTTCTATTAAGTTCACTAGACTATGCTAACTTAGTAAGAGAGACTGTTTTGCTTGTGTGGTGATGAAATGAAGCAATGATTAAATCTGTTAGGGATGCAATTTAGTCATTTTCTGTTACACTGCCCAAGATGACTGTGGTTTAATGGGGTGTGCACAACAGAAGGCACAACTTGATTTTACCTAAGATACCTATTTTTTTCTTGAATTTTAAAATATCTTTTTAATTTAGAAAAATATTTAATTAACTTTTCTGGAGAAAAGTTATAAGAACAGTACAACAGATATTTATTCACTTACATTAACGTTTTGTTAACATTCTGCCACATTTGTACTCTCTCTAGATACAAATACAGTTAAGTCCCCTTATATGAATGAGTTCCATTCTGAGAGCATGTTCCTAGGTCCAGTTTGTTCATAAGTCCAACAAAGTTAGCCTAGGTACCCAACTAACACAATCAGCTATATAGTACTGTACTGTAGTAGGTTTATAATACTTTTAACAGAAATAATACATAAACAAACAAATAAATCAAACACTTTAAATCTTACAGTACAGCATCTTGAAAAGTACAATAGTACAGTACAACAGCTGGTATATAGGGGCTGGAATCAAGTGAACAGGCAACAGGAGGAGGGAAAGGAGGTAGGAGATGGTAGAGGTGAAGGATAGGAGATGGAGGGCAAGCTGCAATTTCACTCACGCCTGACATGGATAGCACAGGTTCTGGTTCCTGGCTCAATTCAATTCTATCTATCCTCTTGAAAAAAACAATCCGGTAATGTGTGGCTGCCTGCCTTCCTGCTCAGTCATAACCAATTCTTTGCAACCCCATGGACTGTAGCCCACCAGACTCCTCTGTCCATGGGATTTCCAGGCAAGAATACTGGAGTGGGCTGCCATTTCTCTTTTTTTCTCATCATAGGTGACTCAGTAGCACTGGGCTACATTCTGAATGGCTGCTACAACCTTCGTGGACTGTTCTACACAGGTCCTGTGCCTCAAAAACCAACAGTGCCTCCTCAGATAAAGAAAATCCCCTGGCCATCTCCTGCATCATGAATCTCTCCCATTCTTCAGTTACTTCTTCCTCTTGTCTCTCTTTATCCTTTCTCTGGGTCTCTAATTCCATCAGGTCTTCATTAATAAGCTGCACGTTTACATTTTTGGAAGTCTGCAACTTGAAGGTTCATATACAAGAGACTTACTGTATAGATATAGATATAGATACACAGAGAGTTTTAAAGAACCAATTGAGAGTGAGCTGTGGACTGCTGCTGACTAATTGATGACATTTCACCCTCAGTACTTTTGCATGCATTTCTTATAAACTTTCTTATGAAACTACAATAAAATTACCAAAATCAAGAAATTAAACACAATATTATTCTCTACATATAGTCTGTATTCAAATTTCACTAATTGTTCCCAAAATGTCCTTTATAGTATTTTTTACTTTCCAGGATCCATTCCAGGATATGACTTGCTGTATTTTTAGTTATTATATGGCAGTGAACACTTATGAACACCACTAAAAAACGTTAGGAGTCAGAAGTACTGAGTCTAAATGACCTTTTAACCTCTCTGAACTCCAGATATTTCATGTGGTAATGAAGAGGAGTGCTCACCCTTGCCCACCTGCCAAGGTTGTTGCCAGGATCAAATGATGTACCCTCTTCTTTGTGAATGGCAAAGCACTGTGCAAACATGCAGGATGTTCCATACACCCACTTTCAGCTAGTTACCTAGGGCTTAAGTGCAAAAAGTTACTTTCCTGAAGGGATAGAGAGGGGTGAGGCAGATTTGGGAAAACACTGTCAAGAGCTGAACCTGGCAGAGATCATAGCATAACACCAAAGTCACCAAAGTCAGAGCTTTAAGGAAATGTCATACTCCTCCAGATGACAATTCTTTCTTCTTAATAGAAAAGAATTCTTAAGGCTCTGCTGCTGCTAAGTCGCTTCGGTTGTGTCCAACTCTGTGTGACCCCATAGACAGCAGCCCACCAGGCTCCCCCATCCCTGGGATTCTCCAGACAAGAACACTGGAGTGGGTTGCCATTTCCTTCTCCAATGCATGAAAGTGGAAAGTGAAAGTGAAGTCACTCAGTTGTGTCCGACTCTTTGCAACCCCATGGACTGCAGCCTACCAGGCTCCTCCATCCATGGGGTTTTCCAGGCAAGAGTACTGGAGTAGGGTGCCATTGCCTTAAGTCTGTAATTCTACCTTTGTAGTTTTTTTTTCTTCTTCAAAAGTCAATATGTAACTTCCACACAGTGAAGTGCACAGATTTTACTACTTAGTTTGAATTTTATGGGTGTACACTTTCATTATCCTAAAAGGCTCCCTCATGCCCCTTCTCCATATTTCTCACCCTCACTGTAAGTTTAACTGATCTTAACATACTGTCATGTATTTGTCTATCTGTTCTTGAACTTCATGCAAATGGAATCATGTGCTTTTGTGTCTGGCATTTGTTTCTCAACATTCTTGGGTAGATTCATCCACATTATTGTGTACAAGAGTATTCCATTCTTTTCTTTACGGCTGTGTAGTATTCCATTTTGCATATGTTGCAAGACTTACCCATTTTACTATTGATGGATATGTGTGTTGTTTCCAGTTTGAGGCTATTATGCATAACGATGCCATCAATACTTCGTGCATGTCTTCTGGTGGACATAAGAATGCATAGCAGTTGATTAGGTACCAGGAGCTGAATTGCTCATAGAGTGTACATAGATTCTGCTTTTCCACAGTGTTTGTAACCTGTTTACACTCTCACTGACAATGTGAGAGAGTCCTTCCATATCTTCAGCATCACTGAGTGTGTCAGCCTTCCTTTTATGGTTTAGCCAGTCTGGTGGGTATGTAGTGATGTCTCACTGAGCTCTCTTTGCATTCCTGGCATAGATTTGAGGTGCCCAGTGACTATGTCATGGTTGATATGTCTGGGCCAGCCTTAGGCAGCTGCTTAAATGAGGAAGTGATTAGATGAGCACAAGGAAGGCATCTCAGACCCAGGCTAGGTGACTCCACAAAAGTCAGCATTAGAGAATAACTATTTTCCCCTGGTGACATTTCTGTCATCTGTGGCCACCTGGCATCTTTTGAATACCCACCTTATATTTGGACAACTTCCTACATGGATGCTGATATTTTAAAGATTAAAATCATACATTTGCTTTCCCCACGTTCAGCTACTTTCCTCCAGAGGTATCTGGATAAGACTTGGATCTGAAAGCCAGTAATGTATGGGAGCAGGTGATATGAGGAACCCATCTCTGGCATCTTCTTTGGAGGCTACAACAGTTGAATTTCAGGTACCTAGTCCCCACTGTAATCTGTGGGAACTGTGGGATCTGTCTGAGAAGTAGCCTGCTTCTCTGTGCTGTACCCCCACCCTCTAGAAGTTCTGTGAGCTTCCTAAATAATCCTTCAAATTTTTTTTGTGGGGGGAATCATTTAAACTTGGAGAAATGTACAGTGTACATTTCCTAAGAAAAAGAATATTCTCTTAAATAACCACAGTACAGTTATCAACATCAGGAAATTGAACATTGATACAATATTTTTATTCAATTTGCCATTTGTGTTTCAGTTCTGTCAGTTGATCCAATAATGTCTTTTACAGCATAGTACAGCATGCAGACTAGGGTCAGGCATTGCATTTAGTTGTTTAGGTTGTTTCCATTTAAAGACAATTAGGCATTTCTTTGTGAATATCAACATTCCTATATACTCTTTGCTATATAAACATGCTGTGGTTTAACCTCCCATTTTTTTCACGCCATGATACATTATATCAACTTTTCATGTCAATAAAATTGTCCAAACATCGTAATTTTTAACAGCTGTCTAAAATGTATAATTTCAGCAATCACTTGTTGATTGCTGCTTAGATTGTTTGCATTGAAAGAAAATTATAATCAGCTTTACAGTAGTGATTACTGGGTATATACTCATGTTTAGAGAAAATTCTCCATTGACTGAAGTGTGTGATTACACATACCTCCCAACTTTTATTGTCCGTGCCTGAGGAAATCCACCTTCTGACCTCAGGCATTGCTGTTTTCTGCATCCTCACAGTGGCAGTGGTGCAGAAGAAATAAAATGCCTCTAGGGCTGATGTTGAAAATCTCAAAATTAAAGTGACTACAAATGTCACAGCACTTGATCCCAGAGGCCAAGAATCATCATCTGCTGATATTTGAAGGGACAGAGGAAGCCCAGTCTAAGTGTTCTTAAAAGGTATTTACACTGTTATTTTAGACATAATGCTATTGTACACTTAATAGACTATAGTACTGTAAATATAACTTTTGTATGCACTGGAAAACTAAAAATTTCACTGTATTGTAACCTTTGCTGTATTGCAATGGTCTGGAACTGAACCTGCAAAACCTCTGTGGTCTGTTTATATTTGCTGGTTCCAATTCTTTTAAAAATTAAGGTGCTAAAGTTGAGTAATCTTGGCTTCTTGCTTTACACATAATAAAATAGCTGTAAAGTTCAAACATGCATATTAAATAAGTGCTTTACTTATGAATGGACATAAATGAGTTATCTAGGTATTGTTGTTGACTCTTTGCGACCCCATGGACTGCAACATGCCAGGCTTCCCTGTCCATCCCGGAGCTTGCTCAAACTCATATCCATCGAGTCATTGATGCCATCCAACCATCTCATCCTCTGTCATCCCCTTCCCCTCCTGCCCTCGATCTTTCCCAGCATCAGGGTCTTTTCCAGTGAATTGGCTCTTCCCATCAGGTGGCCAAAGTATTGGAGCTTCAGCTTCAGCATCAGTCCTTCTAATGAATATTCAGGATTGATTTCCTTTAGGATTGACTGGTTTGATCTCCTTGCTGTCCAAGGAACTCTCAGGAATCTTTTCCAACACCACAGTTCGAAAGTATCAATTCTTCGGTGCTCAGCTTTCTTTATGGTCCAACTCTCACATCCATACACAACTACTGGAAAAACCATAGCTTTGACTAGACGGACCTTTGTTGGTAAAGTAATGTCTCTGCTTTTTAATATGCTGTCTAGGTTGGTCATAGCTTTTCTTCCAAAGAGCAAGCGTCTTTTAATTTCATGGCTGCAGTCACCATCTGCAGTGATTTTGGAGCCCCCCAAAATAAAGTCTTTCACTGTTTCCACTGTTTCCCCATATGTTTGCCATGAAGTGATGGGACCAGATGTCATGATCTTCATTTTTTGAATGTTGAGTTTTAAGCCAGCTTTTTCATTCTCCTCTCCATATACCCATCACAAAATAAGTATCTTTGTAAGTATAAACTAAAGGGTGATTCATACACCTCTCTCCATTGTTCTTCTCTATTTTATAGTTTTGTTTTTTGTTTTTAATTTTGCCTGTGCTGTGAAGCATGTGAGATCTTAATTCCCCTGACCAGGAACTGAACCCTCACCCCCTGCATCAGAAGCATGGCGTCTTAACCACTGGACTTCAAGGGAAGTCCCTCTATTGTGTTTTGATGATATCAACAGTAGTTTCACATATCCATTTTCTCTGTGAGATTTGCTTATTTTGCTATGTGAAAAGACTAATGTATTTAAATTAACTTAGAAATCATGCCCTGTAAAACCCTCTTAGTAGTTGACAAGAAACCACATTGTCACTGATATTTCTAAGTAGTGAGGATGCTTTGGAAGAAGCTTTTCCAATTTAGATGGGTATATGAAATGGGATCCTCCTGTTCTCTAGGGCGGGGCTCACGTTTGTGTAGTGCGAGTAATTTGAAATGGCAGCGTTTCCAGAAGGCAGTGTGACTTTGTGTGCTTGTTAGGAAAAAAAAGGGAGAGAGAGAGAGAGAGCCAAAAACAAAACAAAAACAAGCCCCAGAAGCCTACACAAGTGTGTGCACAGTCACTCAGCTGTGTCCCACTCTGCAACACAAAGTTTGTTCCAATGCTAAAGATGCCTGCACTTTTCTAAGCAGCAGACGGACAGTGAAAGCAGATAGTGCTGGCTATGACATCTACCCAGCCCCAACTCTTCGCACTTCCCAGCCTGCTTGTCCCTCACAAAGGCTCACTCTCAGAGCCTGTCCTGGAAGCACCCTAGGAATATTTTTGACCTCCAGTGCGAATTGAAATGTTTGCTTTATACAAGATTACGACATGGAGTTTAAGTGGCTGCGAACATTAAAGTGAGGACAAAACAGATTGGCAGATGACTTCCCTGCAGACTTGTGTAGAAATTAGAACAATGGAAAAGACAGGGAATGGAATGGCACTTGTATAAGTTGGGTCTACCAGCTGTTTCAGCAATGAAACCCCCTACAGGAGATTATAGAGCTTTGAAAAGGTCCATCACACTTTAAAGCAGCTGATCTCAACTCCAGGGGATATAGAAGAATTACTGGGAAGGACTTTCAAATGACAACTTTGCCTACTTTGAGGGCTTCTGAAGTTCCTTTCAATTGCAGTGCAGGCTGGATATCTTGCTTTTGCTCCCCAGATCCATCCTCCTTGACTTTGCTGTGTACCCGTGTGAACTACATCACCAGGCTCCCTTGTCCTCCCTTTTCTGGTTGCCTTCAGCCAACTGGGGGTAGTGGCATGATGCTGTGGGGCAGGAGAGAGTGAGATCAGGGGATTTATTCTCCAGGCCCCTCCCTGCCAAGTCAACCTGGATTGCTGGTTTGTGTAGTGGAAGAAACAGCTCCCACAAGATGGCTGCTCCCATTGCTACTCTCTGGGCTCTGCTGACTGTTCTCTTCTTCGTCCTTCCCTCAGGAATGGCACTGGCTCCCTGCTGTTACTTGCCTTGTGGTACTGAGCTCTCCTTTGGAATTTCCCTAAACCCTGACCATCTCTCTGCAAATGGTCTCTCCTTAAACTCTCCTCAACTCCTTCTAATAGAGTGTGCCTCCTGCTTTCGGCCTGTTGGTAGGTGCCTGGTGGGGACTGGGTGAGGTTGTGGGTGGCTCTATGTGGAGTAAAGAGCTCTCTAGGTGATTTTAACCCCCATTTTCTTCCCTGCCTGCCCTTCTCCACCCTCACTCCCTTCAGAATAGCAATGAAGGCCAAGTCAGAAAGAAGCAGAGGGTAGAAGGAAAGGAAGGAATGGATCAAAGAGAGGAGGAGGCCACCATGTTCCTTTCACTTTAGGGTCTGTGGAAACCTCGAAGAGTCTGGAAGCAAGTACTGGGCAGCAAAGACCCAACTTTCCAATTTGTAAAACCAACTTGGATGTGGCTGTTCATTAGAGTACTGCACATTCTGCCTTAAAAGAGAAAACAGTACACAGGAAACATTACTCTCCTTTTCCCCTTACTGACTATTGCAACTATTAAGCCTGTGCATTAGTCACTGTGCTAATGAGTAGTTTTACCCTGGCCCTCAGTGAACTAGGCCAGAGAGGGGCCCTGCAAACTCTTGGAAAATCTCATGAAAAATTTTGTCCTTGTTGACCCATTAGCAGAGAGATGAGATGTGCCAGGGGCCGAGGTTTATAGGCTGTAGCTATATTTGGAAATTTAATTGTTTTTCTCAAAATCTCAAATGAAAAACGTTAAGAATTTTATAATACAATCAAAATAGCACATTCCAAGACCTAATGTGTTCTCATCTTTCATTGGCCTCTAAGATTTTCACAGTCCAGAAAAGCAAGAGAGGGAAAAACTGTTTCAGCAGGCCCTCTACATCAGTGGTTCTCAACCAGGAGTGACTGTGCCCCTAGGGCCACAAACACTTGGCAATGCCTGGAGACATTTTTGATTATTACCACTGGAGTGAGGAATCTATTGGCATCTGGTGGAGAGAGACCAGGGATGCTGCTAAATGTCCCACAATGCACAGGGCAACCTCCCCAATAAAGAATGATCCAGCCCCAAATGTCAATAGTGCCGAGGTTGAGAAACACTTCTTTGTATTAAAATCACAGCTCCATCAGCAAGGAAATTAGTGCTAAACAATCTTCATAACTTGGCAATTTAAAAACCACACTCCAATGAAGTTAGGTAGCCCTAGTTTACCAGCATCATATAAATCACTCATTAAATCTTATTGCCTTAGAGTTTGTGGTGTTTTGAAAATGGCAAGTTCATTGCATTTTTTGTGTGTGTATAATCAACATTTTTCAAAATAGAAACAAGGCTAGTTGGTTGGATGGAATAAAATAATTTGAGCACATGGAGTTTTTTTTTCTTCCCTAAATTGCCTCTCAAATCAAAAGCATTTTCTCTTCAGATTGTGGTTCTAACTGAAGAGATGCCCAGCCCCAAAGGAAGTGGTCTGAGGTTCAGAGTGCAGACCAAGGAAAGAGTAGTGGGATTAGCATTTTAACCATCGGCAACTGCAAAGAAGAGATGAAAATCTAGTGCTATTTGGGAAGGATTTTACCAGACACAAAGGTATCAGGTGTCTTGTCTCCTTTCCACCCAAAATAGCTCTGGCTTGAACACGAGGTCCTCAAGGTGTCCTCGAGTAAGGAGGAAAAAATCTGTTCTGGGAATTAACTACTATTAACCACCCCCAACCCTTCCTCTCCCCAGCTATTGAGGTTTGCTGGTAAAAGAAGAAGCCAAGAGTGTCTTATACTGTTCGTCACTAAGGCACATGGTGTGCTTGTTAAAAACAAAACAAAAACCCTTTTGTTAAACCTTACTCTGTACTAGGGAAGCAGGTTCAGAAGGAGTCAAAGAGCTATTAAAGAAGCTAAAAGCCTTTTATGGCAAAGAAAAATCAAGCCTGGTATTAAAATTAATGAAGAAGCTGGAAGAGCACAGACAAAAATGCTGGAAGGATGGAGATAGAGAAACTATTTTAAGGTCAGTCTACAAGAAGATGGAGAAAACAAACGTGAGCAGGTAGAAGGAA
The DNA here is from genome assembly GCF_032452875.1 of Bos javanicus. Classification (NCBI taxonomy): domain Eukaryota; kingdom Metazoa; phylum Chordata; class Mammalia; order Artiodactyla; family Bovidae; genus Bos; species Bos javanicus. The sequence goes on from NC_083897.1 coordinate 130,948,348, forward strand.
ATGCCAACCTCTCCAAATTAATTTATCTAAAAGAAGGACCTCATTTCTTGGAAAAACTGACCTATGCAAATTTGAAACTCCAAATACCATTCTTCTGAGTCTATTAGAAGAATCAGTTCAAGGACTTCAGCAATTCCAGAGTTTGAAGAGCACTTGAGAGTCTGTTGAATTTCTGCTCTTCAAAGGAACGTTCCTAGAAGCAGAAACTGGTCTGCTCAGACTGACAATGCTAAAATGATGAAGATCTCAGAAAGGCTCAAACTGCAGGAATGTAACAAGGTTGTTTGAGTAATGGATAATGGATGAAACTCACTGCCAAACTTGTGTAACTTGGCTTTGTGGACCACCCAAGCCCAGCTCCCTGCCAGGTGAGGGTATGGGGGAGGGTGTGGCTATCATGGCTGACCCCAACTATACAGTCCATCATAAGTGGGCTATCCTACTGATATTTAAGAATGTTCTAATTTCTGAGCCCACAAGGTCCTATTAGAAGGTGGTGGTGAATTGGGGCCAACAAAGTTAATAATAATAGTGGATAAAAAGTCTCTAAAAATACTAATGGTCTTTATTATGGAATCTACATTTCGAAGATAAACTAGTCAGTGGTTTATCCTAATCAAAGAGATAACAAAGACGGTGATTAAAACAGTTGAAAATACTGAAGTAGTTATTTGAAAGCAACAGACTATATCAAGTAGAAAAAAGAATTTAATATGGTAGCAACTAATTAGCAAGAAAGTAAAGACAGTCATGCCCTAATGGGAATAAACATAACAACAATATCTGACACTTATTCACCTCTAATCCTGTGCCAGAGATTGCTAGGGGCTTTTATTAACATGATTATACTGAACTTCTCTCACGGCCCTATAAAGTAGATATCATTACCCTCATTTCATAGATGAGACTTTGAGATGCAAAAACTTGAAGTAACATGCCCAGGTTCCCATAACTACAAAGCAGCAGACCTGTGATATGAATCCACATCTGTCTGATTCTAAAGTCCAAGCTGTTAAACACTGGCATAAACTTCTGGCCCTGTGGTGGAGGATACCCCAGAAAACAGTGGAAGTTTCATCATTTGGGTTTTTAGACTGAACAAAATATTAGTATGTGTGTCATACGAAGTAATCTCTAATGGCTCAGGGATGGGTTAGAATAATATCCACAACTTCCATTTTTGAATGTTAAGGAGTCTAAATCCACAGCACTCGTCATTTAATGTGGCCCATTGCAGCTTTCACAGCCCTTCACACACACTTTCTCAACTGATCTTTACTGAAACCTTGTGAGGTAAGCAGGTCACATATTACTATGCCTCTTCTCAAAGATGTGATAGGCAGTCCCATCAGAAATGAAGCACTGCCCAGTTACTTATCATCAAAAATATGTGGGAGGAGGGGGAAATGTGATTCCAAAAAAGTTGCTTATTTCAACCCTGAGCAGTTCATAGGAGTTTATAATTTATTTCCATAACAGTGTGATTGCTTCCTTTTCAACAAGGCTTTGACTCACTCAAAGGAATGTATTCCATTACAAGTCTGCTGGCTTCAGGCTTTATGTAGAACCAGTTGGTTGCCATGACGACCAGAACTAACAAAACACAAACCATGAACTCTTTCAATACTGGTCACTAACTTACTTCTAACAGTCCACTTCAGAACTGTGGAGGCTGTTGGTGTTTCTGAGGGAGTATATATTAGTATCTTCATTCAGAAATGTTTCTCCTAGTTTGAAAATAATCTCAAGACATCTGCTTTGGGTTCCAGGGAAACTTGGACATAGGGCTTGTCTCTGTGGCCAAAGAGCTTTTAGAGAGCAGTGCCTTCAGTCATGTTACTCTACTCTTTAAAACTTGCATTTCTTATATCAAATAACTTTTAGAGCTGGTTGAGGCAAAAAAAAAAAAAAAGTAATAATATATTGAAGTTTACCATTAGCACAACCTTTACAGCATTTATTAAGTGCCTGACCCTTATCAAAAGATGGTTTATTCACTATATAAAAAGGCTATACCAATTTTTTAAAGGCTATAAGATAATATGTTTGAATTTTTAAAAAATGGATAATTTCGAAGATACCATACAACCTAACTGGCTACAGCTAAATGAGAAACTTGAGGAAAGAGAGGCAGGGAAGTTTAATTTGAAATGGTTTTTCTAAATTGTGGTGAAACTCTGTTTTTTTCTGCTCAGCATCCATCCCCAAATCTTCTGATAATAATATGACTCTCCTTGGGTGACCACTCTATCCCACCCTCAGTCCTCTAATTCAGGTAGAGGACTTGGTGCATTCCAGTACCAAGGATGGGCATGTGACACAAGCCTGGCCAATCAAAGTAATGCACCTATTTGAATATGGGGATAAGTTTAAGGAAAGGCGTATGACCAACATCAGGTCAATCTGAGCCAATACAATTCAATTCCACAATTTCTGTTGGAGATCTTGGAATGGAAGGGAGTTGTTGGGGTTACTGGACAGCTGTATGAAAGCCTCGAGCTTCTGGCAGCTATCATGCTACCATGAGGAGACAGTCATTTCAGAATGCAGTCTACTTAGTGGGAAAACAGAGAGAGATGGAAAGAGCAAGACAAATTTCTGATGACACTGTTTGAGCCCCTAGATCAAGACTTGCCTGAAGTCAGTCTCTGGACTTTTCAGTTATTTAACCAATACATTCCTTTTCTCCTTAACTTTAGTTTAATTGGATTTGTTATTTGCAACTGAAAAAGTCATGATCTTTTTCAAAAATGTAGTAAAAGATCTACATTATTTTAAATGCATGCAATAGTTAAATGTAAGCTAGAAAGTAGAAAAGATCTCCAGGGACCCTGTTTCAGTGATTAGATAATTATGGCATCTAATAAGCCTAATTAATTCCCTTGTAGTCAATCCCTTGGAGGAGGTTTATTTGCTTAAATCTTTTAGAGATCTTATTTATGATTGTAATTTGCGCTCCTGAGAAATAGTTTCCTCAGAAGGGATACATTTTGACTCCCATTAACTAAAATACATCAGTGGGATTTTATTGTAGAAGGCTCATGTTATCTTTCTCAGCCTGACAGGGACAATCCTGATCATGGACAATCCTAACCTTCCAAGAGAAAAATGGAAAACATCCTATTTTTCAGTCTTCAACTTCAATTATTATCGTATTTTTTATATTTATTATTTATTTGGCTGCACCAGGTCTTAGCTGCATCACATGGGATCTTTTGTTGATGCATGTGAAAACCCTTAGTTGTAGCATGTGAGATCTAGTTCCCTGAACAGGGATTGAACCCAGGTCCCCTGCATTGGAAGCATGGAGTCTTAGCCACTGGACCACCAGGGAAGTCCCAAGATATTATTACATTTAATAAACTTTTAAAATAAACTTTTGCTCCCTAAGTCATTGCATAGTTGTTTTAAATTATAAAACATTTGGGGACCCAACAAAAAAACCCTGAAAAACACTGTGATTATCTTGTTTTTCTTTAAACATCTTCAGAACTATACAAATTTTCCTATTTATTGCCATCTATTTTAGGGGGTTAATATATTCACTGTAGTAAATTCTCTAGAGTAATAATACAACACAAAATGTTACTTTATGACAGGAATTCACAACCCTGGCTCCCAATTAGAATCACCTGGGTAGCTTTTCAAACATACTAAATACCATGGCCCCACCCTAGACCAACTCAATTAGAACTTCTTGGAGTAGGGTCCTGGCATTTGTGTTTTTTAGAAGGTGATTTTAAGGTTCAGCCAGAGCTAAGAATAATTGCATTGTTGGAAATATTGACTAGAATTCTATGATTTGTTTTAGTAAGGAATCATTTTAAAATGCCCTTAATTCCTAAAGATGGAATTTTGAAGAATTATGTGTGTGTGTACACACACACACAAGCACACATAAAACACACTGTATATTAGAACAACTCCTTTATGTTCTTGGGTATATTGAAGCACTTTTCATGAAACCTGATACTTTGAAGTCTTTCAAAGGGATATATAGGAGGCTAGCTACCTGACATGTGTTGGAACATCATTCTTTCTTAAAGGTGAATTATTTCTTTTGTTACCCTCAGATACTGTCTATTTGAAATTGCTTAGTTCTACAACTGTTTCCTTGTTCAGTTCAGTTCAGTCAGTCAGTCATATCCAACTCTTTGAGACCCCACTGACGGCAGCACACCAGGCCTCCCTGTCCATCACAACTCCCGGAGCTTACTCAAACTCATGTGCATTGAGTCGGTGATGTCATCCAACTATCTCATCCTCTGTCGTCCCCTTCTCCTCCCACCTTCAATCTTTCTCAGGATCAGGGTCTTTTCAAATGAGTCAGTTCTTTGCATCAGGTGGCCAAAGTATTGGAGCTTCAGCATCAGTCCTTCCAATGAATATTCAGGACTGATTCCTTCAGGATGGACTGGTTGGATCTCCTTGCAGTCCAAGGGACTCTCAAGAGTCTTCTCCAACACCACATTTCAAAAGCATCAATTCTTCGGTGCTCAGATTTTATAGTCCAACTCTCACATCCATACACAACTACTGGAAAAACCCGACTAGACAGACCTTTGTTGGCAAAGTAATGTCTCTGCTTTTTAATATGCTGTCTAGGTTGGTCATAGCTTTTCTTCCAAGGAGCAAGCGTCTTTTAATTTCATGGCTGTAGTCACCATCTGCAGTGATTTTGGAGCCTCCCAAAAATAAAGTTTCTCACTGTTTCCATTGTTTCCCCATCTATTTGCCATGAAATGATGTGACCGGATGCCATGATCTTGGTTTTCTGAATGTTGAGTTTTAAGCCAATTTTTTTCACTCTCCTCTTTCACTTTCACCAAGAGGCTCTTTAGTTCTTCTTCGCTTTCTGCCATAAGGGTGGTGTCATCTGCATATCCGAGGTTATTGGTATTTCTCCTGGCAATCTTTATTCCAGCTTGTGCTTCATCCAGTCCAGCATTTCTCATGATGTACTCTGCATATAAGTTAAATAAGCAGGGTGACAAGATATAGCCTGGATGTATTGCTTTCCCAATTGCTCCATGTCCAGTTCTAACTGCTGCTTCTTGACCTGCATACAGATTTCTCAGGAGGCAGGTCAGGTGGTCTGGTCTTTCCATTGCTTTAAGAATTTCCCACAGTTTGTTGTGATCCACACAGTCAAAGGCTTTGGCATAGTCAATAAAGTCGAAATAGATGTTTTTCTGGAACTCTCTTGCTTTTTCAATGATCCAACAAACGTTGACAATTTGATCTCTGGTTCCTCTGCCTTTTCTGAATCCAGCTTGAACATCTGGAAGTTCATGGTTCACATACTGTTGAAGCCTGGCTTGGAGAATTCTGAGCATTACTCCACTAGTGTGTGAAATGAATGCAATTTTGTGGTAGTTTGAGCATTCTTTGGCATTGCCTTTCTTTGGAATTGAAATGAAAACTGACCTTTTCCAGTCCTGTGGCAACTGCTGAGTTTTCCAAATTTGCTGGCATATTGAGTGCAGCACTTTCACAGCATCATCTTTAGGATTTGAAATAGCTCAACTGGAATTCCACCACCTCCACTAGCTTTGTTCATAGTGATGCTTCCTAAGGTCCACTTGACTTCACATTCCAGGATGTCTGGCTCTAGGTGAGTGATCACACCATCGTGATTAACTGGGTCATGAAGAATTTTTTGGATAGTTCTTCTGTGTATTCTTGCCACCTCTTCTTTGTTAACTTTCCTCAATGGAGTGCATACTTACTATTTTTCCAGCTCTAAGTAGCATCTGTGCTTAGAGGGAGACTTACAGTTACTGTCTCAGATGCTATTACCCTCTTCTTGCTCCTAAATAATACATAAAACCTAAGAAGCCCCAAAGAAACCTTTAGTCAGAGAGAACTAGAATAAGGTGGCAGGATGAAGCCAATCACAGAATCTCTTTTCCTTAATAGGAAAAAAAGGAACTTTTTTTCAAAATGGAAAAAATTTACCAACAACAACCACAGAAGAAAAGAGGTATTAGCTGCTGTCAAAAAAAAAAAAAAAACATATTGAAAAGATAATACATCATGACAAAGTGGGCTTTATCCCAGGGATGCAAAGATTCTTCAATATTTGCAAATTAATCAATATGATACACTACATTAACAAATTGAAAGATAAAAACCATATGATTATCTCAATAGATGTAGAGAAAGCCCTTGACAAAATTCAACATCCATTTATGATAAAAAACCCTCCAGAAAGCAGGCATAGAAGGAATATACCTCAATATAATAAAAACCACATATGATAAGCAGCAAACATTATCCTCAATGGTGAAAAATTGAAAATATTTCCCCTAAAGTTAGGAACAAGACCATGATGCCCACTCTCATCACTGCTATTGAACATAGTTTTGGAAGTTTTAGCCACAGCAATCAGAGAAGAAAAAGAAATAAAAGGAATCCAGATTGGAAAAGAAGAAATAAAACTCTCACTGTTTGCAGATGACATGATTCTCTACATAGAAAACTCTAAAGACTCCACCAGAAAATTACTAGAGCTAATCAACGAATATAGTAAAGTTGCAGTATATAAAATCAACACACAGAAAGCCCTTGAATTCCTATACACTAACAATGAGAAAATGGAAAGAGAAATTAAGGAAACAATTCCATTCCCAATCGCAACAAAAAGAATAAAATACTTAGGAATAAAGCTGCCTAAAGAAACAAAAGACCTATATATAGAAAAGTATAAAACACTAATGAAAGAAATTGAAGATGATACAAATAGTTGGAGAAATATACCATGTTCATGGATTGGAAGAATCAATATAGTGAAAATGAGTGTACTATCCAAAGTAATCTATAGACCAATGCAATCCCTACCAAGCTACCAATGGTATTTTTCAGAGAACTAGAACAAATAAATTTGCAATTTGTATGGAAATACAAAAAACCTCGAATAGCCAAAGCAATCTTGAGAAAGAAGAGTGGAAATGGAGGAATCAACCTGCCTGACTTCAGGCTATACTACAAAGCTACAGTCATCAAGACAGTATGGTACTGGCACAAAGACAGAAATATAGATCAATGGAACAAAATAGAAAGCCCAGAGATAAATCCATGCACCTATGGACACCTTATCTTTGACAAAGGAGGCAAGAATATACAATGGACAAAAGACAATCTCTTTAACAAGTGGTGCTGGGAAAACTGGTCAACCACTTGTAAAAGAATGAAACTAGAACATTTTCTAACACCATATACAAAAATAAACTCAAAATGGATTAAAGATCTAAATGTAAGACCAGAAACTATAAAACTCCAAGAGGAAAACATAGGCAAAACACTCTCTGATGTAAATCACAGCTGGATCCTCTATGACTCACCTCCTGGAATAATGGAAATAAAAGCAAAAACAAACAAATGGGACCTAACTAAACTTAAAAGCTTTTGTACAACAAAGGAAACTATAAGTAAGATGAAAAGACAGCCTTCAGAATGGGAGAAAATAATAGCAAATGAAGCAACTGACAAAGAATTAATCTCCAAAATACACAAGCAGCTCATGCAGCTCAATTCCAGAAAAATAAGCAACCCAATCAAAAAATTGGGCAAAGAACTAAACAGACATTTTTCCAAAGAAGACATACAGATGGCTAACAAACACATGAAAAGATGATCAACATCACTCATTATCAGAGAACTACAAATCAAAACCACAATGAGGTACCATCTCATGCCAGTAAGAATGGCTGCTATCAAAAAGTCTACAAACAATAAATGCTGGAGAGGGTGTGGAGAGAAAGGAACTCTCTTACACTGTTGGTGGGAATGCAAACTAGTACAGCCACTATGGAGAACAGTGTGGAGATTCCTTAAAAAACTGGAAATAGAACTGCCATGTGATCCAGCAATCCCACTGCTGGGCATACACACTGAGGAAACCAGAAATGAAAGAGATGAGTGTACCCCAGTGTTCATCACAGCACTGTTTACAATAGCCAGGACATGGAAGCAACCTAGAAGTCCATCAGCAGACGAATGGATCAGGAAGTTGTGGTACATATACACAATGGAATATTACTCAGCTATTAAAAAGAATGCATTTGAATCAGTTCTAATGAGGTGGATGAAGCTGGAGCCTATTATACAGAGCAAAGTAAGTCAGAAAGAAAAACACTAATACAGTATATTAATGCAATTTAGAAAGATGGTAATGATGACCCTATATGCAAGACAGCAAAAGAGACACAGATGTAAAGAACAGACTTTTGGACTCTGTGGGAAAAGGAGAGGGTGGGATGATTTGAGAGAATAGCATTGAAACATGTATATTATCATATATGAAATAGATCACCAGTCCAGGTTCGATGCAGGAGACAGGGTGCTCAGGGCTGGTGCACTGGGATGACCCTGAAGGATGGGATGGGGAGGGAGGTGGGAGGGGGGTTCAGGATGGGGAATACATTTACACCCATGGCTGATTCATGTGAATGTATGGCAACAACCACCATAATATTGTAAAGCAATTAGCCTCCAATTAAAATAAATTTAAAAAAAAAAAGAAGAAAAAGAAGAAGAAAGAAAAAAAAATAGTGGCCAGAGGAATAAATGGGTAATTTGGGCTCTTATTCTGGCTCAGTGGTGTGCTGGAGCTGATGGTCCAATCTTCAGGGACTTTTTTTTTTTTTCAAGCCAGGTATTAGAGCAATTATTTAAAAATTAAATGATATAATGATATAAACTTACAATTAAGTAAATTCATTTATGACTTTTGTTTTAAATATCTCAAAAGCATCACTTCCTAATTGTTTTACTTTCTTTTACTATTTCTTATGCCCTTGATGGTATTTGCATCTATTTTATCTATATGGTGTAAATACTCTAATGTGCTATGTTATGGCTTCCCAGGTGGTTCAATGGTAAAGAATCTGTCTGCCAATGCAGGAGACTCAGGAGACACAGGTTTGATCCATGGATTGGGAAGATACCCTGGAGGAGGAAGTGGCAACCTGCTCCAGTATTCTTGGCTGGAGAATCCCATGGACAGAGAAGCCTGACAGACTACAGTCCATGGGGTCGCAAAGAGTCAGACACAACTGAGAGACTGAGCATGCATGCCTGGGCTACGTTATAGAATGCTGTGTGTTGCAATTATACATTTAGTAATGTCATATTGGTAACTTGAAATTGGCTCTGATGGGAGTATTTATACTATGGAAATTGGCATGCACTATGCAGTGGCCACAGGACTGGAAAAGGTCAGATTTCATTCCAATCCCAAAGAAATGCAATGCCAAAGAATGCTAAAACTACCGCACAATTGCACTCATCTCACACACTAGTAAAGTAATGCTCAAAATTCTCCAAGCCAGGCTTCAGCAATATGTGAACCGTGAACTTCCTGATGTTCAAGCTGGTTTTAGAAAAGGCAGAGGAACCAGAGATCAAATTGCCAACATCTGCTGGATCATCGAAAAAGCAAGATAGTTCCAGAAAAACATCTATTTCTGCTTTATTGACTATGCCAAAGCCTTTGACTGTGTGGATCACAAGAAACTGTGGGAAATTCTGAAAGAGATGGGAATACCAGACCACCTGACCTGCCTCTTGATAAATCTGTATGCAGGTCAGGAAGCAACAGTTAGAACTGGACATGGAACAACAGACTGGTTCCAAATAGGAAAAGGAGTACGTCAAGGCTGTATATTGTCACCCTGCTTATTTGACTTATATGCAGAGTACATCATGAGAAACTCTGGACTGGAAGAAACATAAGCTGGAATCAAGATTGCCGGGAGAAATATCAATAACCTCAGATATGCAGATGACACCACCCTTATGGCAGAAAGTGAAGAGGAATTCAAAAGCCTCTTGATGAAAGTGAAAGTGGAGAGTGAAAAAGTTGGCTTCAAGCTCAACATTCAGAAAACGAAGATCATGGCATCCGGTCCCATCACTTCATGGGAAATCAATGGGGAAACAGTGGAAACAGTGTCAGACTTTATTTTGGGGGGTTCCAAAATCACTGCAGATGGTGACTGCAGCCATGAAATTAAAAGACGCTTACTCCTTGGAAGGAAAGTTATGACCAACCTAGATAGCATATTCAAAAGCAGAGACATTACTTTGCCAACAAAGGTCCGTCTAGTCAAGGCTATGGTTTTTCCTGTGGTCATGTATGGATGTGAGAGTCGGACTGTGAAGAAGGCTGAGCACCGAAGAATTGATGCTTTTGAACTGTGGCGTTGGAGAAGACTCTTGAGAGTCCCTTGGACTGCAAGGAGATCCAACCAGTCCATTCTGAAGGAGATCAGCCCTGGGGTTTCTTTGGAGGGAATGATACTAAAGCGGAAAGTCCAGTACTTTGGCCACCTCATGCGAAGAGTTGATTCATTGGAAAAGACTCTGATGCTGGGAGGGATTGGGGGCAGGAGGAGAAGGGGATGACAGAGGATGAGATGGCTGGATGGCATCACCGACTCGATGGACGTGAGTCTCAGTGAATTCCGGGAGTTGGTGTTGGACAGGGAGGCCTGGCGTGCTGCGATTCATGGGGTCGCAAAGAGTCGGACACGACTGAGTGACTCATCTGATCTGATCTGATACATTAGGCACTTTTGCAAGCCAGTTGCCAAACATTTACCACCAAAGACTGCTCTTAACCTCACTCCAACCTCCACCGACAATCATGTGAACTGGTACAGGGGGAGAATAAAGTGAAAGACAAAAACCCAAATTCTCACCAGTAACTCTCAGTCTAGACAGAAGTGAATTGATGAAGAAAGTAAGAAACCCTAGGAAAAATCAAGAAGACCTGAGTGTTTCAGCAAAGATAAAAAACAACAACAACAACAACCCTGAGTATGCCATTTACCACGCATGTTATGTGCTAAGTTGCTTCAGTTGTATCCGACTCTTTGCAATCCCATGGACTGTAGTCCACCAGGCAGCTCTGTCCATGGAGTTCTCCAGGCAAGAATACTGGACTGGGTGGCAATGCCCTCCTCCAGGGGATCTTCCCAACCCAGGGATAGAACCCACATCTCTTACATTTCCTGCACTGGCAGGCAGGTTCTTTACCACTACTGCCACCTGCAAAGCAAGCTGGGTGTGTAATTCCAAGCTTAAGGATACAACATGTTAAAATAGGTTATGTCTCCAAGCATGAGGTCTGAACTCCTAGCACAGAACATAGAAGAAATTCTTAAAGAGAATTCATGTTCCCCAACAAAGGGAGCACCTAACTCCAGCTGAACCATCTACCTCTACCCCATGACCTTATCATCAGTATAGAGAAAAGCATATTGAATGTCATATTTAGACCTCAAACTTGAGCTATCTGAGGAAGATAAATGAGTTTTAGGTAAGTTAGAAAAGGGTCAAAAAATCACTTCTACATGTTAAGAAAACAAAAGGTCTAGACACCTGGCAACACTGAAAATAAGCAAATGAAAATAAGATTAAAAAAAAAAAACAAGATGAAATGCTAAAACTGCAAGTGTGGCTAAAAAGGGAGATGTCAAAGTTAAGGAAACAAATTGAGGACTAGAAAAATATTACTAGAGGTTGAATAATTAGAAATGGCAAGAATTGACACAAGGTGAAATATCAAATTATTGACAGAGAAAAAGCTTGAAGACAGAATAGAGGAAAGGTAAATGTTAAAATTTTAGAGTATTAGTACTAAACAGTGTTAAAATTTTAGAGTATTAGTACTAAACAGAATTGGGTAACAGCTCAACTAGGGGATCATAAATAACATCACGGGGATTCCTGGTGGCTCAGTGATGAAGAAAACACCTGCCAATGCAGGAGACATGGGTTCGATCCCTGGTCCAGGAAGATCCCCCATGCTGCAGAGCAACTAAGCCCATGTGCCACAACTATTGAACCAGCACTCCAGAGCCTTCAAGCTGCAACTATTGAACCCACACACCACAACTACTGAACCCACATGCCACAACTACTGAAGCCTGCATAACTAGTGCCAGTGCTCTGCAACAAGAGAATACACTGCAAGGAGAAGTCCGTGCACCACAAGCAGAAAGTAGTCCCCACTCGCCTCAACTAGAGAAAGCCTGCGTGCAGCAATGAAGATCCAGCACAGATACAAATAAATGAAAAAAGAAGTAACATCACAAATGAGGGTCATATGGATATCAGATGGATATCAGATGGATGTGATACCCTGAGAAGGATACAACATATATATATAGTATTCTGGATGTCAATGTATAACTCTAATCTAAGGAACATTCTATTAAAAAAAAAGTCTGTACACCTTTAAAATGTCAAAGTCTTAGGAGACAAACAGCGAGGAACTCATCAATATTGTTGTTGTTCAGTCGCTAAGTCATGTCCGACTCTTTGCGACCCTATGAACTGCAACACTCCAGGCTTCCCTGTCCTTCACCATCTCCCAGAGTTTGCTCAAACTCATGTCCATTGAGTCGGTGATGTCATCCAACCATCTCATCCTTTGTCACCCCCTTCTCCTCCTGCCCTCAATCTTTCCCAGCATCAATATTGGAGGGGACTAAAGAGAATGACAGTTGCTAGGGTTTGAAAGTGTGTGTCCTTCCAAAATTCATCCACTGAAAACCTATTGCCCATGGTGATGGTATGAGGAAGTGAGGCTTTTGGGAGACAATTAAGTCATGAAGGCAGAGACCTCACCAATGGGATTAGCATGCTTATAAAACAGGCTCCAGGAAGTCAGTTTGTCCCTTCCATTACATAAGGACACAGGCAACAACAAAAAAGTAGATCATTTTGGTTGCATCAAAATTAAGACTTTTGTTTTTCAGAAAACAGTATCGAGACAGTGAAAGGACAACCTAAAAAAATGGGAAAAAAATTGCAAGTCATATATCTGATATGAGATTTATATCTAGAATATATAAAGAACTTTTACAATTCAATGAGTTAAAAAAATCCAATTTAAAAATGGTAAAGGATTTGAATTGACATCTTTCCAAAAAAGATACACAAATGACTGATAAGCACATGAAAAGATGTTCAACATCAATAACTATCAAGGAAATAAAAAATCAAAATCACAATGAGGTACACGTCATACCTATGAGAATGGCTATAACCAAAAGGTCAGATCTTAACAAGTTCTTTGAGGATATTGGTGCAATTGGAACCCTCATATACTTCTGGTGGAATTTAAAATGGAGTAGCTGCTTTGGAAATAGGTTTGACAGTTCCTCAAAAGATTACACATATTGTTACCATATGACTCAGAAATACCACTCCTGCATTTGTGTATGTACCAAGAGAATAAAAACATACATCCACACAAAAACTTGTACCTCAAAGTTTTAGCTCATAATAGCTAGAGGGTGGAGACAACCCAAATATTTATAAACTGATGAATAAAGTGTGGTAAATCCATAGAAGGGAATATGATTTCACAATAAAAATGAAATAAAGTACCAATATATGCTATAATCTTCAATCATAATATTATGGTAAGTGAAGGAGCAAGTCATCAAAAGGTCACATGCAGTATGATTCCATTTATATAAAATGTCCAAAACAGGCAACTCTGCAGAGACAGAAAGTAGATTAATGGTTGCATATGGCTTAGAGAAATTGGAGAATGACTGCTGATGTGTATAGAATTTCCTTTGGGAGTGAGGAAAATGTTATAAAATTGCTTGTGGTGATGGTTTCACAACTACGAATATGCCAGAAGCCACTGAAATGTACACTTTAAATGGGTGAATTGTGCATCTGTGGGTGCTCACTCAGTTGTGTCCCACTCTTTTGCAACACTATGGACTGTAGCCTCCCACGCCCCTCTGTCCATTGGATTATCCTGGCATGAATACTACAGTGGGTTGCCATTTCCTCCTCCAGGGGATCTTCCCAATCCAGGGATTGAACCCATGTCTCTTATGATTCCTGCATTGGCAGGCAGATTCTTTACCACTACTGCCACCTGGGAAGCCTGAGTGAATTATATGGTATGTGAATTCTATCTCAGTAAAGCTGTTACTATAAAGTGTTTGAGGGCTTCCCTCATGGCTCAGATTGTAAAGAATCTGCCTGAAATGCAGGAGACCTGGGTTGGATCCCTGGGTTGGGAAGTTCCCCTGGAGAAGGGAATGGCAACCCACTCCAGTACTCTTGCCTGGACAGTTCCATTGACATAGGAGCCTGGTGGGCTACAGTCCATGGGATTGCAAAGAGCTGGACATGACTGAGCAACTAACACTTTCACTCATGGCTCAGTGGTAAAGAATTTGCCTACCAATGTAGGAGACACAGGTGTGATCCCTGACCCAGAAAGATCCCACATGCCACAGAGCAACTAAGCCTGTGTGCCACAACTACTGAGCCTATACTCTAGAGCCCAGGTGCTGCAACTACTGAGCCCCTGTGCCACAACTTCTGAAGCCTGCATGCCCTAGAGCCTCTGCTCCACCACAAGAGAAGCAACAGTAATCAGAAGCCCGAGCACTGCAACTAGAGAGTAGGCCCCACTAATCACAACTAGAGAAAAAACTCACACAGCAATGAAGACCTAGCACAAGCAAAAATAAATAAATAAGTTCTTTTTTTAAGTAAACAAAGGGGAGATATAGCACAGGGAAAAACAGCATTAAAAAAACCTTTTGCTCTATGTTGGTATATAACAGATCACCTCATCTTAGCACTAATGACAAAAGGAATGGCAATTCACTCCTGCAGTTAGTCACTTAGCAAAATATTTATTGACTTCAGACTATTCTACAAAGCTACAATCATCAAGACAGTATGGTACTGGCACAAAAACAGAAACATAGACTAGTGGAACAAGATAGAAAGCACAGAGATAAATCCACACACCTGTGGGCACTTTATCTTTGACAAAGGAGGCAAGAATACACAATGGACAAAAGGGAGCCTCTTTGATAAGTGGTGCTGGGGAAACCTGGACAGCTACATGTAAAAGAATGAAATTAGAACATTTCATAACACCACACACACAAATAAACTGAAAATGGGTTAAATATTTAAATGTTAAAGCCAGAAACTATAAAGCTCTTAGAGGAAAACTTACACAGTATACTCTCTGACATAAATCACAGCAAGATCTTCTTTGATCCTAGAATAATGGAAATAAAAAAAAAATAAACAAATGGAACCTAATAAAACTTGAAAGCCTTTGCACAGCAAAGGAAACAATAAAAAAGATTAGAAGACAAACTTCAGAATGGGAGAAAGTAATTGCAAATGAAGCAACTGACGAAGGATTAACCCCCAAAATATATAAGCAGCTCATACAGCTCAATATAAGCAGCTCATACAGCTCAATACCAGAAAAACAAACAGCCCAATCAAAAAATGGGCAGAAGATCAAAACAGACATTTCTCCAAAGACATAGAAATGGCCAATAAACACATGAAAAGATGCACAGCATCACTCATTATTAGAGAAATGTTAATCAAAACTACCATGACATATCAACCAATTAGAATGGCCATCATCAAAAGAAACTACAAACAATAAATGCTGTTGAAGATGTGGAGAAAAGGGAGCCCTCTCCTACACTGTTGGTGGGAATGTAAATTGATACAGCCAGTATGGAAAACACTACGGTGATTCCTTAACAAACTAGGAATAAAACTAACATATGACCCAGCAGTCCTACTATCAGTCATATATCCTGAGAAAACCACAATTCTAAAAGACACATGTACCCCAGTGCTTACTGTAGCACTATTTACAATAGCCAGGACATCAGTTCAGTCACTCAGTCGTCTCCGACTTTTGGCGACCCCATGAATCGCAGCACGCCAGGCCTCCCTGTCCATCACCAACTCCCGGAGTTCACTCAGACTCACATCCATAGAGTCAGTGATGCCATCCAGACATCTCATCCTCTGTTGTCCCCTTCTCCTCCTGCCCCCAATCCCTCCCAGCATCAGAGTCTTTTCCAATGAGTCAAATCTTCGCATGAGGTAGCCAAAGTACTGGAGTTTCAGCTTTAGCATCATTCCCTCCAAAGAAATCCCAGGGCTGATCTCCTTAAGAATGGACTGGTTGGATCTCCTTGCAGTCCAAGGGACTCTCAGGAGCCTTCTCCAACACCACTGTTCAAAAGCATCAATTCTTCAGCGCTCAGCCTTCTTCACAGTCTAACTCTCACATCCATACATGACCACAGGAAAAACCATAGCCTTGACTAGACGGACCTTTGTTGGCAAAGTAATCTCTGCTTTTGAATATGCTATCTAGGTTGGTCATAACTTTCCTTCCAAGGAGTAAGAGTCTTTTAATTTCATGGCTGCAGTCACCATCTACAGTGATTTTGGAGTCCAAAGAAATAAAGTCTGACACTGTTTCCCCATCTATTTCCCATGAAGTGACGGGACCGGATGTCATGATCTTCATTTTCTGAATGTTGAGCTTGAAGCCAACTTTTTCACTCTCCACTTTCACTTTCATCAAGAGGCTTTTTAGTTCCTCTTCACTTTCTGCCATAAGGGTGGTGTCATCTGCATATCTGAGGTTATTGATATTTCTCCCAGCAATCTTGATTCCAGCTTGTGCTTCTTCCAGCCCAGCATTTCTCATGATGTACTCTGCATATAAGTTAAAAAAGCAGGGTGACAATATACAGCCTTGACGTACTCCTTTTCCTATTTGGAACCAGTCTGTTGTTCCATGTCCAGTTCTAACTGTTGCTTCCTGACCTGCATACAGATTTATCAAGAGGCAGGTCAGGTGGTCTGGTATTCCCATCTCTTGAAGAATGTTCCACAGTTTCTTATGATCCACACAGTCAAAGGCTTTTGCATAGTCAATAAAGCAGAAATAGATGTTTTTCTGGAACTCTCTTCCTTTTTCAATGATCCAGCAGATGTTGGCAATTTGATCTCTGGTTCCTCTGCCTTTTCTAAAACCAGCTTGAACATCAGGAAGTTCATGGTTCACGTATTGCTGAAGCCTGGCTTGGAGAATTTTGAGCATTACTTTACTAGTGTGTGAGATGAGTGCAATTGTGCGGTAGTTTGAGCATTCTTTGGCATTGCCTTTCTTTGGGATTGGAAGCCAGGACATAGAAGTAACCTAAATATCCATCAATAGATGAATGGATAAAGAAGTTGTGGTACATATATACAATGGAATATTACTCATCCATAAAAAGGAATGAATTTGAGTCAGTTGTAGTGAGGTATTGAACCTGGAGCCTGTTATACAGAGTGAAGTAAGAAAGAGAAAAATAAATATCATGTATTAGCACATATATATGGAATCTAGAAAAATAGTACTGATGAACCTATTTACAGAGAAGAAATGGAGATGCAGACATAGAGAATGGACTTGTGGAAACAGCAGGGGAAGAAGGGGCTAGGACAAATTGAGAAAGTAGCACTGACATATATACACTATCATGTGTAAAACAGATAACTAGTGGGAAGCTGCTACATAACACAGGGAGCCCAGACTAGTGCTCTGTGATACCTAGGGGGGTGAGATGGTGGGTTGGGGGGTGAAGAGGTTCCAGAAGGAGGGTATATATTTCTACTGATTCATGTCAATGTACAGTGGAGACCACTGCAACATTGTAAAGCAATTATCCTCCAACTTAAAAAGATGACTGATTCAATCAACTATGACAGAAAATGAAAAAATATATTAATATATTTAATACATTAAGGCAAAAAAGTAAAAATATGCATCTTATTTACAAATATCTACTGTTTTCTAAAAGAAGATAGACTCCTATATCTTTACTGAGTAAAGATGTGCATAAAGAATTAAATTTGAAAACCATAGAGAAAGCTATGAAGCAAGAGATTTAAAAAGAAAGAAGAAATAGCTGAAAAGCACTAGTGGAGAACAAAATGAAGAGTTTTGGAGTGAGATGCTAGATATTGTGTGTTATAATGTCCCTTCCTTCTCTAATCACCCCACAAAAACTTTAATAATCTTATAACTCATTTTTAAGAAAGATATTTACTGAGTTACTATCTACCAGCTTTGGGCTTAGTGCTAAGGATAGTGAACAAGACAGGCATGGCCACCGCACTAACAGTATTGATAGTTCGAGTGTGCTAGAAAGAAACACACAAGATAACTAATTTCACAATTGAGTAAATAACCTAGGAGAAAAACACAGATAGTAGGAAAAGGTATAATGGAGAGCCCCAATCTAATCTGGGAAGGGAGGGAAGCTACTTTGAGGAAGTGATGTCAGAGTTAAGCTTTTGAGGATTATTAAGAACAAACTAGATGAAGACTGGGTGTGGGACTTCCCTGGTGGTCCAGTGGTTAAGACTCTGTGCTTCTCCTGCAGGCAGCAAGGGTTCAATCCTTGGTCAGAGAACTAAGATCCTGCAAGCCATGTTCAGTTCAGTTCAGTTCAGTTGCTTAGTCGTGTCCAACTCTTCGCGACCCCATGAGTCGCAGCATACCAGGCCTCCCTGTTCATCACCAACTCCCGGAGTTCACTCAGACTCATATCCATGGAGTCAGTGATGCCATCCAGCCATCTCATCCTCTGTCGTCCCCATCTCCTCCTGCCCCCAATCCCTCCCAGCATCAGAGTCTTTTCCAATGAGTCAACTCTTCACATCAGGTGGCCAAAGTACTGGAGTTTCAGCTTTAGCATCATTCCTTCCAAAGAAACCCCAGGGCTGATCTCCTTCAGAATGGACTGGTTGGATCTCCTTGCAGTCCAAGGGACTCTCAAGAGTCTTCTTCAACACCACAGTTCAAAAGCATCAATTCTTCGGCGCTCAGCCTTCTTCACAGTCCAACTCTCACATCAATACATGACCACAGGAAAAACCATAGCCTTGACTAGACGGACCTTTGTTGGCAAAGTAATGTCTCTGCTTTTGAATATGCTATCTAGGTTGGTCATAACTTTCCTTCCAAGGAGTAAGCGTCTTTTAATTTCATGGCTGCAGTCACCATCTGCAGTGATTTTGGAGTCCGAAAAAATAAAGTCTGACATTGTTTCCACTGCTTCCCCATCTATTTCCCATGAAGTGATGGGACCAGATGCCATGATCTTCGTTTTCTGAATGTTGAGCTTGAAGCCAACTTTTTCACTCTCCTCTTTCACTTTCATCAAGAGGCTTTTTAGTTTCTCTTCACTTTCTGCCATAAGGGTGGTGTCATCTGCATATCTGAGGTTATTGATATTTCTCCCAGCAATCTTGATTCCAGCTTATGTTTCTTTCAGTCCAGTGTTTCTCATGATGTACTCTGCATATAAGTTAAATAAGCAGGATGATAATATACAGACTTGATGTACTCCTTTTCCTATTTGGAACCAGTCTGTTGTTCCATGTCCAGTGAGCCCCAAAACAGAACAAAGCAAAAACCCTAGACTGAGTGTGAGGTAGAGAAGATTCTGAACAAAGGGAACTGGGCCTCTTCTGGCAAGGAACCAGAGGATAGAGGACAGTGAGAAGTGAGGGCAACACGGAGTGCTGGAAGGGCTGGCACACTCTGAGGGCTTCAGAAGCCATGTTAGAAATTTGACCTTTATTTCAAAAACCATGAAAAGCTGCTGACAGATTTTCAGAAGGAGTATTTTCTCAATTCATGTTTCCAGTGTGCTTTGCTGTTAAGTTTCCCTTGAGTCACCAAAAAAAGAAAAAAGAAACTGGTTGACTCTCTCAGTGGACATGTAGCTCCCCTTCTTCTTATTATATTTCCTAGTTCATGGTTCTTAGCTTTTGGTCCCTGGGAAACAGTGTATACAATTCCCAGATGGAGTAAGGAGTGGAGCATGTACAGAGGAACCCTGAGGAGATCAAGCTGGACCATGTGAGCTCTGGTGAACTCAGCACCATCAGTAACACAAGGATCCATAAGGACACACTAGCCTTCTTTAAGCTTTGGATGTATATTGGAGGATGAGATCACTCCTTGTGACTCTAGGGTCTTGTTATTGACAGCTGCAATGCTAAAATTTGGCACCACAGGTATTTTATGAAATACAGGGGGAGTAGCCCCTGGCCTCTGTTATATATTGCCTCGGCTATGAGCTGCTGTCCTTGATTCAGTACAGGTGAAAACAGATGGAAAATGAATTATTTTACAATTCTCAATGTGTTTTCACCGACTTAGCATCTGCTGGAAAATTTGTTCTGAGAATAGCATTAAGGAACTGATCTGCCTAGTAGGCAATGGCCAACTGAGGCCTCTGAGAGATGGTTTCTCCATTGGCCAAGGAGCACTTTGCCAAAGTTCTCAAGGCTATGGGGTTGCCTTGACAACACCAAGTACAAGACACTGAACTTCTTTAAAATGACTATAAGTCAACATGGCTTCCAGATCTAAAGTTTCTAGTTTAACCTCTTTCTCAAGCTCTGTTATTTGTATTTTCTGCTGTTTGGGGTCAAGAATAGTATCAACCTTGACTGCACTTCACAATCACTGTAGGCCTTTAAAAAAGTAGAGGTTTCCATGCCCATTCCAGAAAATTTTGGTCCAGTAGGTTTAGAGCAAGCCCAGTGCTGTCTACGAGAACCTTCTGAGATGTCAGAAATGTTCTACATATGCACCATCCAATACAGTAGTCAGTAGCCACATGTATCCACTGAGCACTTGAAATGCAGCTGGTTAATTTAGTTAATTTTAAATTTTAGTTAAATTTAATGAATTTTAATAACCAGATGTACTAGTGGCTACCATAATGGACCCTTGCAAGCTGTTTGATTACACTTGGGAATCTTTAGGAAATTAAATACAAGATAACTACTCTTTCTATTAGATACCACTTCTGCTCCAAGGACAATCCCTCTGTGATTTAAACCATAGCCCACAGGAAAAGATACATTTTATATAATGACCCAGGACATAGCTTCAGATACTCACACACATGCACACACACTGGCATATACATATATACCTACTCAAGTAAAACTGCTGCTGCTAAGTCACTTCAGTCGTGTCCGACTCTGTGCAACCCCATAGATGGCAGCCCACCAGGCTCCCCCATCCCTGGGATTCTCCAGGCAAGAACACTGGAGTGGGTTGCCACTTCCTTCTCCAATGCATGAAAGTGAAAAGTGAAGTCACTCAGTTGTATCTGACTCTTAGCGACCCCATGGACTGCAGCCTACAAGGCTCCTCCATCCATGGGACTTGTCAGGAACTCCACTGTTTTTCATCTTATTCTAATCTATCAAATAACTGCTGGTCATGACCCAACAAATAAATTTCATGATCCACTAATGCATCAGGCCTCACAATTTAGCAAACACTACCCACAGAGCTATCTTGTCTCATGGGGTGCCTGTCTCTCTACTCTAGGCACTGAGGTCTTTGCCAGGTGCCACTCCTGCTCAGCCAGGTTTATCAGGGCTCCTGTGGTTCCAGAGCTGTGGCCCAATGAAGGGGAGTACCCCTGTTTCCCCTTGTTTCAGTCTATTAGAAGGCTTCCAAAGCATGCAGCTGATATTTGAATCCTGTAAAGCTCCTTCCTGAAGCAGCTCTTCTGGCTTCCATTTATGGCCTTTCAGTTCCTGAAGCTGTGAGTCTGGGAGTCTGGAGGTAGGGAAAGCTGAATGTCAGACAGCATGTTATACTCAGAATTGCTTCCATCCTCTGGCTCCTGAACCAAGGTTTCCCACAGGCTCCAGTTCTTTGTGTCCACAATTAGATTCTATTTCAGGAGGCTCCTTAGCCAGCATGCATCAGGCCTCTGGTAGGCCCCACTCTCACTTCAACTAGCTTGCAGAAATTTCCTCTGACTCAAAGAACTTGATAAGCAGTATTTAAAAAAAAAAAAAAAAAAGTGTGCTGTGAGACCACGGTTGGATTCATTCTGCAGAAGGATGAGGGAGCCTCAGAAAGGGATGGAGGAGAGAAGAGGAGGAGGATTTAACAGGTGAATTAATCTCAAAGGATAAGTCAGAGCTTGTAGGAAGAGAGGGACTTGCTATGATGTCCTTTCCAGCCTCCCCAAGTCCAGTCAGTGGTTTTATCCTCCTCGCTCCCATAGCACTTTGTTCCTACCTCCACTTGTCAAACTTTAAAGTGGTTGTTACTATCTAGACTTTGAGGGCTTCAGGTACAAAGTTCATGTTCTCTTCACCTTTGTATCCTTACCCATTGATGTGATGCCTTTCCTATTGTAGATACAAAAAGTCACTGAGAGAAAAGACAGAGTGTATTAGATAAATAGATGAGTGTGAAAATCGAAGTGGATTCCCAAGAGGGAATGGGATGCTCCCAGTAATTGCTTTCAGAGGCTCCCAGCCAGCCCTAGGTCTTCTTCTGTTTGATTGCCCTGGAGAGCATAGACAGCTGGGTTATTCTGGTAGGTTTGAGATCACTGAGGCCCGTCTTAGAACCAGCCCAGGATTCCTGCCCAAATGCTGGGTCTTTGCCTCTAGCTGTTGAGGTAGACTCAATCTCTGAAGAGATGAGCAACCAACCATGTCCTTTTAACCCAAGAAGTTCAGCAGTCAGGCTCCATCATTTGCACATGGAGCCCAGCATGGTCTTGGTATGCTCCCAATCCAGATACACACAGTAATTAGGTCTGCAGACAAGGAATTTCAGGTCTGAATTGGCCTTTGAAGTCGTCTAGTAAGGTCTCCCTGACTGAGCTTTAATGAGAATCAGACTTCAACCTAAAGCGTTCTTTCAGTCAACTTCCTTTCTCTTTCTTCTCCAGGATTTCCATGGACAGGATTTCCTTGGAAATCAGAAACGAAGAAATGACTGATGCTGTACTTGCAGAGAGGGTTCACGTTTTCACCTCTTAACAGTATCTATAGAGAGTACTTGGAAGTGAGGAAACCCAGGAGGAGGAGGTGTGGGCAGAGTTGATACTATTTTTAGGGGCTGAATCTGAGTTCTGAAGGCGCTTCTGAAGGCAACTGGAGACCCTTGTCTATGCAGCTCACCCCACACACCCAGCATCTAAAGGACACTGCAGCCACGGGTGGCTGAGGTCCTGTGGGCAGTGAGAAGCCCAAGCACAGAGCCCAAGATAAGCTCTGGCCCCGAGACTGACTCTGGAAGAGCACACAGCAGACCCAGTCCTGCTGCTGCTTGACTTCACGCCTCAAAAATTCTGTGGCTAATCTTGGACGTTTAGAAGTAGCTAAATCTAGCAGGGAATGGGAACACTGGCCTCTCAGCCCAGCAGCATTTGTCTTTGCAGCTGCACTGCCCTCATAGCACAGGTGTACAGAGCATGATTAAATGACCCCAGAAAGCTGACAGCCTGGGGTGTGGTGTTCATTCTTTCACCCTGATGCAACTATCTCAGGGTGTGGGTAACTCTTTGCCTCACTCCCCTTTTTTCTTCCTCACCCCCAGATTCTGGGTTTCCTACTCTGGTTTCACTATTTAAAAAAAAACAAAACAAAAAAACAAAAAACAGAGACACAAGGAGCCAGCTTTCATGCTGTTGTTGTTGATTTGCTTTTAGAGCCACTAACTCTGGTTCCTTTTAGAAGTCTGCCCAAAAAGCAGGAAGAAAGGCAGGATAAACTTCTGAAAAATCTTTCAGCACCTTCATTGATCCAAATTTTAGTGTAATTTGGCAGGCGACTCAGGGTAACATGTTCCAGTGTCTGAACTTGTGCATAATTGCCAGATTAGCTATTGTTTGACTTGTACAATTATTAATGAAATGTGGAAAAAGAAAAAGGGTGGTAACTAGGAAGCCTACAGCAATGTCTAGACACGGGGGTGGGGGTTGGGAGGTGGAGTACCAAAGAAGACGACACAGAATTTCCTTGATTTTCATTTTTCTTGGACTCAGTATTTCTGTCTGGGCATAATAACACATGGGCCAAGATATTGATAGGAGAGAGATAGTGTTTTGGTTAAAATGAAAAATCAAATTTTAGGCTATAGGCCAGAAACATTTCTCACTTAAGTGTGCTGAAAGACAAGATGCAATCACCTGGGCTGTATGAGAAACACACACATGTGTACAAATACACAATGGTGTTAAAGTTTTCAAGAGCTACCACCATTGTCAATCCAGCCAGGAGACATATGCTCAGGGTAATTTGGTTCTTAAAGGGAGAAGATTTTTGTATCAGGAGAACTTGTGAATGTCACACATGCATTTTATTTTTATTGAAGTATGGTGGATTTACAATGTTGTGCCAATCTCTGCTGTACAGCAGAGACTCTTATACACAACCAGTCTTTTAATATTTTTTCCGCTGTGGTTTATCACAGGATGATGAATATAGTTTCCTGTGCTGTACAGGAGGACCTTGTTGTTTACACATGTGCTTTTGTAACCTTGTGTCCGGGTCACATCACGATGGGTGTCATGGCAGCAGAGTTATAGAATAAATCTGCCCACTGACTCATGGGAATTGGGAGGAGGGACAATATATGGGATTATGAAGTAATTTACATTCTCAATGTCTTGGTGTCTTCACTGCCCAGCAAATTCCCTTCCCATCCCACAGTGGGAAGAAGAAAGCTAAGAGAGGGAATCAGACAAACATATGAGGGTTTTGGCTGAGATCTCCATCAGCAAAAATAAAAAGGAAACCATTTATGTTGTGTGTTTAGTTGCCTTTGGTATAGATATAGATGTATAAATTATGTATAATACTCAGCATAATGCATACTTATGTATACACATGCAATTGCACATACTTTGTCTCATTCACATAAATGTAAGTAGAAATTTGAAGTGTCTGAATAGAACAATTTTCATGCATGTTGGGAAAAGTCTTCCCCTTTTTTAAAAAATTTATTTAAAATTGTAGGATAATTGCTTTACAATATTGTGTTGGCTTCTGCCACACAACAATGTGAATCAGTCATAAGCATATATATGTCCCCTCCCTCTTGAATCTCCCCCCACCCCATCAGAGGTGTCACAGAGTACTGCATTAAGCTCCCTGTGTTATACAGCAACTTCCCACTAGCTATCTTTTTAACATATGGTAATGTATGTATTTCAATGCTACTCTCAATTTGTCCCACCTTCTCCTTCCCCTGCTATGTCCAAAGTCTGTTCTCTATGTCTGCATCTCTATTCCTGCCCTATAAATAGGCTCATCATCACCATTTTTCTAGATTCCACATATATGTGTTAATTTATAGTATTTATTTTTTTGACTTACTTTGTATAACAGGCTCTAGGTCCATCCACCTCACTAGAACTGACACAAATGCATTCCTTTTTGTGGCTGAGCAATATTCTACTGTATATATGTACCACAACTTCTTTATCCATTCATCTGTCGACGGACATCTAGGTTGCTTCAAGCATCTCCTTTCCTAGTCTCTTAACCCACCAGGACCCTTCTTAGAGATAGAACCACATTGGAAGCAAGCACACAAGCTTCAGTTCTCAAAGAACAGGCTTCTGCCAGTGTGGAATAGGCAGCAGAGCTTGGTCTTTACCCTACCCCAACCAAGCCACAGAAGCTTAAATCCTCAGCATCCTTTCATTCCTTTACATGCATAAGTAGCATGGCTCCAGGACACATGAGTGTAAGTTTTGATTAGTGTCCCTGAGGAGGAAGCCTGGGAAAGGTGCTGCTGTCTAGGATTGGCTGATGTCATAGAGAATAACCCTGGGCAGTGCGGGAAGTAGAGGCAGCAGAATTAGCCTAGGGAGCCTGAAATAGAGGAAGGAGGTATGGGAATAAAAAAGGGCTGGGGGTGAGGAAAAGATGGAGCAACAATATTTTAGTGCTAGAAGAAACCTTTGAGAATATTTTAGTTTAGCCCCTTCATATTAAAGATGAGGAAACTGAGGCTCTGAGAGGTTAACTGATTTGTCCAAAGACATGAGGCATGTAGCAAGAGATCTGAAATTAGAATTCGGATCTCCTGCTGCAAGCCTGGTAGACTTCCTACTGTGATGAAATATTAAATACACTGAAACCACAATAAGCTAATATTGAGTTAATTTGCAGTTCAAAGGAACTGTTGTTTCTCAACTAAATGCCCTATTTGTTCTTCATTAAGAAATTAGATAATTCTGAATCCTGACCATTCCATATTTCTCTAACATGTTAATGCAGCTCTGTTGTAATCATGCCAAATATTACAGGCAGATAATGAATTTACTAGATAATTTAAAATCATTTCATTACACGCTAATTTGTTTTCCAGGATCACATTTAAACTTCCTTTTTATTTTTTTGTAAAGCACCAGAATCACTCCATGTCTTTGGTAGGTAAACTTCAAACCACGAGAAAAATTATATTTCTAGTATTTCCAGCTAAGACTTTAAAAGTCTAGGGACTGCAAACTGTATGAAAAAGTCAGGTGGTTCTCTCAAGGCTTCCAATACAGTTTTGGCATTTGTCATAATTTTTTTAATTTATTTATTTTATTTGGAGGCTAATTACTTTACAATATTGTATTGGTTTTGCCATACATCAACATGAATCCGCCACGGGTGTACACGTGTTCCCTCTCCTGAACCCCCCTCCCACCTCCCTCCCCATACCATCCCTCTGGGTCATCCCAGTGCACCAGCCACAATTTGCACTGTATGGAATCTCATGATTTTTTTTTTCATTGCTAGCAAGGAGTGATTTACTAGAAAATCACTCAAGCATTATACAAGTAACATCATTCCTGCTGGGCTAGCAAATTGGTTAGACTCGTCTTGTTCTTTCAGAATTGCAAAAGTTTCCAAATCCAAATTCTGGTAATGATTCTACTTGATCTTTATCTTCATCTATATATAGATTTTAATTGTGAAGGACATGTTGTTTGAGACATGAGGCTTAGGATGCTTTATTTCCCCTACCAAGACACCTTATGAGTAACCAGGAAACCCAGGGCAGAAAATTTTAACAACCAAAATTTTCATTTCTAAAATCTCTAATTTATTCTTGCATTCTGCTTTCTATTCTCTCATTTGCTTGAAGTCTTTCAGAGATTTCTATTCTCTAGCACTGACACGTGTTAATCATTTTAAAAATTGTGTGCATGTATTAATATCTGTTCTGTCATTTCAATGGCTTTGAGGATGAGAAGGGGAGACTGGCATGTGGGTTCAGCATGCCATGTTGGTCTGATCTCTGTAATCATTTTCTTGAATAATGATTGTGACAAGTCCAGAAACTGGAACTGAGTTGATCAGATATACACCATGCTAGAGTCTGGGGCCTTTACTTGAAGGATAAAAGGACCCATTTCTAGGTAGTTGACCCTTCTAACAAGTTGGACACACACTCCAACTAAACAGTGTGTATCTGACAGTTTGTGTGTGTAATCTTTAGTCTTTTCTACATATTAGAGCATGTATCTGATAACAGAGATAATTTTACTTCTTCCTTTCCAATTTGGATGCCTTTTCTTTCTTTTTCTTGCCTAACTGCTCTGCCTAGAACTTCCAGTAATATGTTGAATAGAATCAGTGAAAGCGAACACAGTTGTCTTGTTCCTAAGCTTACAGGAAAAGTTTTGAGTGTTTCATCATTGAGTATGATACTTGCTGTGAATTTTTCATTTATGGCTTTCATTATGTTGAGGTAGTTTCCTTCTATTCCTTAGTTTGTTGAGTGTTTCTGTCATGAAAAGTTGTTGAAATTTGTCAGTTGCCTTTTCTGCATCATTTGAGATTATCATGTGATTTCTTCCTTTATTCTATTAATGTAGTGTATGTGTGCTCAGTTGCTTAGTCGTGTCCAACTGTTTGCCACCCTGCCAGGCTCCTCTGTCCAAGGGTATTTCCCAGGCCAGAATACTGGAGTGGGTTGCCATTTCCTTCTCCAGGGGATCTTCCCGACCCAGGGATTGAACCCAGGTCTCCTGCATTGCAGGCATATTCTTTACCATCTGAGCCACTACAGAAGCCCCACTCTCTATTTTTCCCTTAGTCTACCTAAAGTGAAAGTCTGACTCACTGCGACTCCATGGACTGTAGCCCACCAGGCTCCTCTGTCCATGGAATTCTCCAGGCAAGAATACTGGAGTAAAGGGTTGCCATTACCTTTTCCAAGGGATCTTCCCAACCCTGGGATCGAACCTGAGTCTCCTACATTGCAGGCAGATTCTTTACCGTCTGAGCCACCAGGGAAGCCACCAAAAATGTTTTGGTTGCACTGCATAGCATATGGGCTCTTAGTTTCCCAAACAAGGATCAAATCCACACCCCTGGCTTTGGAAGCACAGAATCTTAACCACTAGACTGCCAAGGAAGTCCCTGGTTTGTCAATTTTGTTAGTCTTTACAAAGAACCAAATTTTGGTGGATTTTCTATTGTTTGTCTATTCTCTATTTCATTATTTTTTCTACTCTAGTCTTCTTTATGTCTTTTTCTGCTGGCTTTGGATTTAGTTTGTTCTTTTTCTAGTTCTTTAAATTGTAAAGCTAGTGTTGACTTAATCTTTTTTTTTTTTTTAGTGAGCACAAAAACTTATTTTTTAATGTAAGCATTTATAATTATAAATTTCTCCTTAGTACTTTTGTTGCATTCTATTACTTTGGTATGCTGTGTGTTTTCATTTGTGTCTAAGATTTTTTTAATTTTCCTTGTGATTTCTTCTGTCATCTTTTGATTGTTTTAAGAGTGTGTTGGCTAGACCAAAGTGCAAGTGTAGAAAAGCAGTAGGAGATAAATGTTAGATAACTTTGGGCCAGATAATTAAAAAAGAATTCTTTAAATATCAGGCTTAAAGTTTAGACTTTCTTTTATGAACAAAAGAGATGTACTGACAGCTGAAAAATAAAGAATTTTTAATTTCTTTCCAAAAGATGTCCTATAAATAAATATGGAATGACAATAAAAAGTAATTTCCTTGAAATCACAAACATCTTTTTGCACTAAATTAAAGAGCCAAGGGTCATATCTGTTTAGTCAACAAGTACAGTGATAATAGATTCTATTCACCAATAGCCTTTCATCTTCTGTTTATCTCTTAAGAAAGTGAAAGTGAAGTAGCTTAGTCGTGTCCGACTCTTTGTGACCCCATGGACTGTAGCCTACCAGGCTTCTCCATCCATGGGATTTTTCAGGCAAGAATACTGGAGTGGGTTGCCATTTCCTTCTCCAGGAGATCTTCCCAACCCAGGGATTGAACCCGGATCTCCTGCATTGTAGGCAGACGCTTTACCGTCTGAGCCAAAAACCTAAATCCATTTTTCTTTGCCTGAACACTTCATTTATTCTCTCCCAAATAGCGACTTCTGTTTTATGGGTTATTCTTGTTCTATTCTTCTTTTTGGCTTTATAAAACGAACATCTGGAATTTTCCTTGATTGTTATATTCTTGAAATAAAATCTTATTAAAAGATTTGTTGTGGCTCAAAGGAAAATTTATTGGTTTGGTGTGCTTTTGACTTGGTGGAAGACTTATCATTGTCAAATGTAAATTTAGCATTTCAATACAAATTTAAACCCTTCAACTGACAAATATAATCTTTTTGGGACAAATAAATTTCATCACATTTATGTAGAACTATTTTCTTTATTGTAGTAGTAAACTGGATGGGTATTACCATCATTTTCAAGATAAACTATTGGGAAAACTATTAGTTCATCCAGAAATGAAAATTCCTTAAAAGTCCCATCTGCCATTAAATGCCTGAGATACTTACTCTTAAAAGGGCTTGATAAGAAATATCACAGAATTGCATTTGGTTCCTCTATATACCTAGTATTTCAGGAGGAAGTCTGATTATTTTAAGTGTCTCACACACAGCCTGGTACACAACAAAACCCAAATATTAATCCCTGCCTTTTCCCCAATGGGTGTGAAAGACTCATTTTAAGGTCCAAACATGTCCTAGCAGGTTATATTTTGGGGTGATTCTTTTTCTAATTTAAAAAATTGAGACATAATTTACATATAATAAAAAGCATAGTTTTTAAGTGCATAGATTTTTTTCTATCATCTTCACTCATGTAGCCACCACTCAGAAAAAGGTATAGAAAATATCTCACCTCACTTTCATATGTCTGTATAGCCATAGATAAGTTTTACCTAGTCTAGGATTTCATTGGAACAGAATTGTTCAATATATACTCTTGTGTCTATTTTTTCCCCACTCAGCATAATGTCTGTAAGATTCATCCATGTTGTGAATACTGAGTAGTATTTTATTGTATATATGTACCTTAATTTGTTTAGCCATTCTCCTGTTGAAGAACATATGGCTATTTCTGGTTTGGGTTATTATGATTAAGGCTGCTATGATCATTCTTGTATAAATCTTTCTGGGAATATATGGTATTTCTTTTAAATAAATATCTAGTAGTGAAATTGCTGAGTCATAAGATAGATGTGTGTTAAAATTTATTGAAACTGTAAGTTTTCCAAACTGTTTTATCATTCTACACTCTTATTAACAGCTTATGAGAGTTTTAATTGCTCTACAGCCTTATCAACACTTAGCATTGTCAGTCATTTTCATTTTAGCCATTCTAGGGGGTCTCTAGGGCTTTCCAGGTGGCACTAGTGGTAAAAGAACCCGCCTGCCAATGCAAGAGATGTAAGAGACACAGGTTCTATCCCTAGGTGAGGAAGATCTGCTGGAGTAGGTCATGGTAACCCACTCCAGAATTCTTGCCTGGAGACTTGCATGAACAGAGGAGCCTGACAGGCTACAGTCCACAGGGTTGCACAGATTTGGACATGACTGAAGTGACTTAGCATGCACACACACAGGGGGTTTCTAACAGGTTTTAACCCAAAGGGTATTGATGTGCAATGGGGAAAGCAAAAATATCATGCTTTCCAGTTTGTACCCAAGTTCTCTAAAAGAAGGAAATGTTTTTGGTTGAGAAAGGGCTTTGATAAGTTGATCTGGGTGGCAGGGAAGCCCTGAAGCCATCGGTTGGAAGTACTAAAGAAATGGTAAACTGGTCTACATTAGAACGGAACAAGAATTCAGGAGTGTAATGAAAACAATTTTGACATCTTCAGGAGAGATTTAAAGAAATGTAGCCCATCTCCATAGGACTCAGTTTGTCACCATGACTGCTAGTTCAGCCGCAACTCTATGTCCTAGTTCTGGTAATTGGACTTCTGCCTGTGCCTAAAACCTACTTGCCCATTCCCTGCAGTTATGGAAACTGTGCATGTTGTGTATAATTTATTTAATTCAATACCACAGCTTAAGCCATTTTACCAAATTCTTTTAAAGCATGGTTTTTATTGAGTAGATGTATCACATAATATGAACATATGTTATAATGCATTTAACTGATGATTCTCTAATTGGGGACAGATGGTTTTCAGTTTTTGATATTATAAACAGTGCTGTGATGAACCTTTTTGTACAAAAGTATACATTTTCTCATGCCTTGCTTATGGTTTTATTCCAATAAATTTCAAGAAATGGAGTACCTGAGGACTTCCCTAGTGGTCCAGTGGTTAAGAATGGTTAAGAATCCTCCTGCCACTACTGGAGCTCATGTATCCCAGAGCCCATGCTCTGCAACAATAGAAGCCAATGCAATGATAAGCCAATGCAATGATAAGCCCAGGCAGCACAACAAAGAGTAGCCCTGCTCACCACAACTAGAGAAAGCCCCCTGGCAACAACAAAGACCTAGCACAGACAAAAATAATCATAAAAATAAAATTAATTAATTATTAGAAAAGAAATGGACTATCTGGATTAAAGGTGAGACATGATTTTAAGGCTTTTGACATACTATTGCCAAATAACAGACAGGCTATTCTAATTTACATCAGAAGTGTCTGGGGGCTCATTTCATGTTCTCATCACCAAGGAGTACTACCATTAAAAAGATATGTTTTACTTTTGAGAATTTCATACTTCTAAAACACATATGTCAGCTAAGAGAAACAAGAGTAAGATATTGTTATGAAATGATCGATAGCAGTAAATGTGAAGAAGGGACAAACTCAATATTCACCACATGGAAATGACATCCTTTTATGCCTGTGGCCAGTTCTTCCAAGGGCTTAAATTTTGGAATCTGGTTGAATTACATATATTCCTTGGAAATAAGATAACTTTTGATTATATTTTATAAATCTATTTTGATAAATGAATCACCAAAACCATTGATACTGATTTAAATAGTTACAGTGAAGCAGTCCACAAGCACTTTATCCATTTGTGCCCTTTCCTCAATTTATTGCTATCATAATCAGATTTTTAAAAATATAATTAGACAGTAACCTATCTCCAAGTTCATTGGAGATCTTGAAATTGCTTTTAAAGACCTTTCACTTACTAAAAAAGTGGTCATCATTCTCTTAGTTTGTCTGGCTGAGGGATTTTGGCTAGCTGCCACAGGAAAAATTGACATTGTGGA
Source organism: Bos javanicus (assembly GCF_032452875.1). NCBI lineage: Eukaryota > Metazoa > Chordata > Mammalia > Artiodactyla > Bovidae > Bos > Bos javanicus. The sequence continues at coordinate 130,980,514 of NC_083897.1, forward strand.
AAGGATCCGAAGGAAGAAAGGAAAAGAAGTTACAGTTAATCATGGGATACATGAGTCAGCTTCACTTTAAGGATTTACTCTGAAGTGGAGAATTCTTAAAACATGGGAAACCCTAGGGACAAGGAAGGAGTAAGCTATTAGTTGGAATAATTTTCTTTAAAGAAAAGAATTTCTTTCTATATAAACTGCCATGAAAACTATCTGAATGATGAAACTGTTTGCATTTGAGAATGATCTCCATTTTAGCTGCTGTTCCAGATAAAAATAATATAGGTGTGCATCTGGAGCAGCTTGGAGGCTTCCAATTTTGATACTTAGACCACAAAAAAATGACCCCGATACAATATGTCAATATTTCTCCTGTTATTATGGAAGTTCTCTATGAGGGAATGATTTCGTTTTCATTTAATGCTACAAGGGAATGTCAGTCATCAGGGCATCAAAATGGGATTTAGGATTCCTTTCTTATTGGAGGTGGTCATCAAGAAGATGTGACCAGTGGTTGACCAGGATCTGGGCAATTGGGAGCTCCTGACTTTCTCCCCTGCACTTGGAATGTGGTTCCACTTGCCTTTCTCACTCCAAGAAGTTGCACAAAGGATACAAGCCTTGATATAGCCACATGATGATGAGATCATTCTGAATTGTGTATGTGACGGAATCTGGTTAAGGTGCCTATACATTTTTAGATTCTGGTGGACAGCTGTGGAGATCAACTTGTCTTGAGGTGGCCCAAGATAAGCCTCATGGATAAATTCCCTTGCTTATGAAACTTGCCACCCGTCAACCTGGAGTGGGCTGCCTCTTTCTTAGGTCTCTGGCCTTTGTGTCTGGGGCTGGTTTGTCAGCCAACATTTCTCTGGTTTGCCATTAGTATGGATTTTTTTGGTAGTTTTGGGCAACTAATTTTGCCCTTTTTATAGATTCTATAAAATGCCAAAAGATGCCAATGAGATTTTTAACAAATACCTTACTGGCAGAGGACACGTACAATGCACAAAAACATGCTGAAACTTTGTTTATTGAAAACATTTGGAGAAGGAAATGGCAACCCACTCCAGTGTTCTTTCCTGGAGAATCCCAGGGATGGGGGAGCCTGGTGGGCTACCATCTGTGGGGTCGCACAGAGTCAGACACGACTGAGGTGACTTAGCATCAGCAGCATAAAAGGATTGGTTCAAGATGGTGAAATATGCACTCATCTGCTCCTGCATGAGCACCAAAATCACAACTAGCTGTTGAATAACCATCAACAGGAGAATGCTGGAACCCATCATAAAAAGATACCCCATGTCCAAAGACAAAGAAGAACTGCAAGATGGTAGGAGAGGTGCAATCACGATGACATCAAACCCCATACCCATCAGGTGGGCAACCCACAAACTGGAGAACAATAATACCAAAGAAGTTCTCCCACTGTTGTGAAGGTTCTAAACCCCACATCAAGCTTCCCAGCCTGGGAAGCCAGCAAAAGGACTAGGAATCCACTGGGAATCTGACTTTGAAAGCCAGTGGGACCCATGGGGTCTCAAAGAGTTGGACACGACTGAGCGACTAAACTGAACTGACTGGGATTTGATTACAGGACTTTCATAGGACTGGTGGAAACAGAGACTTCACTCTTGGAGGGCACAAACAAAGTCTTGCACACACCAGGACCCAGGGGAAAGGAGCAGTGACCATACAGAAGACTGAACCAGGCCTACTTGCTAGTGTTGGAGGGTCTCCTGTAGAGGCATGGGATGGCAGTGGCTTGCTGTGGGGATGGGGGCACTGGCAGCAGCAATCCTGGGACGTGCCCCCTGGTGTGAGCTCTCATGGAGGTCACCGTTAGCCCTACCATAGGGCCTGTAGACTCCAGGGCTGGGTCACCTCAGGCCAAACAACTAACAAGGAGGGAGCGCAGCCCCATCCATCAGCAGACAATCAGATTAAAGTTTCACTGAGCATGGCCCTGCCCACCAGAGCAAGTCCCAGTTTTTCCCACTGCCAATCTCTCCCATCAGGAGGCTTACACATGTCTCTTAGCCTTATCCACCAGAGGGCAGAAAGGAGAAGCAAGAAGAATCACAATCCTGAAGCTGCCAGAATGAAAACCACATCACAGAAAGTTAATCCAAGTAAAAAGACAGAGAGTTATATCCCAGATGAAGGGACAAGATAAAACCTCAGAAAAACAATTAAATGAAGTAGAGATAGGCAACCTCCCAGAAAAAGAATTCAGGATGATAGTGAAGATGATCCAGGATCTCAGAAAAAGAATGGAGAAGATGCAAGAAATGTTTACCAAAGATCTGGAAGAACTAAAGAACAAAGAAACAGAGATGAACAATACACTAGCAGCAGTCAATAACAGAATAACTGAGCCAAAAGAATGGATAAGTAACCTGGAAGATGGAATGGTGGCAATCACTGCCACAAAACAGAAAATAGAAAAAAAGAAGGAAAAAATATGAGGACAGCCTAAGAGACTTCTGGGACAACATTAAACACACCAACATTTGCATTATAGGGGTCCCAGAAGAAGAGAGAGAGAAAGGACCTGAGAAAATATTTGAGGAGGTAATAGCTGAAAACTTCCCTAACATGGCAAAGGAAATAGTCAACCATGTCCAGGAAGCACAGAGAGTCCCAGGCCAGATAAACCCAAGGCGGAACAAACTGAGACACATAATCAAACTGACAAAAATTAAAGACAAAGATAAAATATTAAAAGAAACAAGGGAAAAATGATAAATAACATACAAGGCAACTCCCATAAGGTTATCAGCTGCTTTCTCAACAGAAACTCTACAAGCCAGAAGGGAATGGCATGATAAATTTAAAGTGATGAAAGGGAAGAATCTACAATCAAGAATACTCTACCCAGCAAGACTCGAGATTTGATGGAGAAATCAAAAGGCTTTAGTCAAGCTAAAGTTAAGAGAATTCAGCACCACCAAACCAGCTTTACAACAAATGAAAAAGGAACTTCTCTAAGCAGGAAACACAAGAGAAGGAAAAGATCGACACAAAATAAACCCAAAACAATTAGGAAAATAGTAATAGGATCATATATATCGATAACTACCTTAAATATAAGTGAATTAAATGCACCAACCAAAAGACATAGACTGGCTGGGTGGATGAAAACATATTCATGTATGCACTTCCACTTACCCCATCACTTTTACTTAATTCCCCATATTGTATGCAATTATTTTATATTGTTAGGTTAATCATGTTTCCATTATGGCTTGTAATTGTCTTTTATTTTTTATCTGACTACTGATTGTGAAAACTGATAAGAATCTTTTACTATTGTGATTATGTAACTGTTATTCCTTTTTTAATTTTTAAAAAAATTTTATTTTTTATTACTCATTTTAATACCATTGTATCATGATTGATCAACAGAAAATAACAGAATTCTGTACCACTAAAATTACCATTTAATAGAAAAACCTGTAATCACTTTTTAAAATCCAGATGCACATTAGAATTACCATGGAATTTTTTGAAAAATACAAACACGCAGGTATTGCTTTTTTCTCCAAAGCTCTGTGATTCTAAAGAGCAGTCATGTTTAAAAACAATTCAACTATATGATGATCTTTTATCTAGTCTGTTCCACTTTTTCTATTTCATATTCAGTGCTCCCATTTCATTTAGTTTCCAATTTCTCTCTTTTTTTTTCTCAAGCCTTTATCAAGTGTAGTAGAAAAGCTTTTGTATACATATATATAGTATGCATAATATATATATTTTAGAAAACTTTGAATTTTTGCTTAGCTAAAAAATGTATGACATTCTGGCTCCACTTGTTTCACTAAGTATGAATAAAGTGTTAGACTTCTAATTTACATTTGCTCAAACCTTTGATATAGTTCCATGTATTCTGGCATCTAGTATTACTGCTAAAAGCCTAGAAAGCTTATTATTTTAGTAATTTTTAATAAAAAATTTTGAATGAGCCTTGCAACTTGTAATCCAATTCTGAGAATTTAAAGAAATACTATGTTGTAAAAAAAGAAGAAAGAAAGTAATTAACGTGATAATCCACCTGCAATGCAGCAGACCTGGGTTCTATCCCTGGTTTGGGAAGATCCCCTAGAGGAGAGCATGGCAGTCCACTCCAGTATTCTTGCCTGGAGAAACCCCATGGACAGAGGAGCCTGACGGGCTACAGTCCATAAGATCACAAAGGACACGACTGAGCAACTATGCACACAGCACAGAACACAGTATTATTAGCTAAAGTACAGATTTTTGTTCAAATTTCACATTTATGCTAGTGTCCATTATTGGTTTTCATATCTTTTCAAGATTTCACACTGTATTTAGTTGCATTGAACAGCTTCAGTTGAATGCAACAAATTCTGATAAATTCTTTTCCCATTTTTATTCTGTTACAAATAGTTTCTAATTTTCCTTGTTATGACTTCTTGCTGCTGCTGCTAAGTCACTTCAGTCATGTCTGACTCTCTGCGACCCCACAGACGGCAGCCCACCAGAGTCGCCCATCCCTGGGATTCTCCAGGCAAGAACACTGGAGTGGGTTGCCATTTCCTTCTCCAATGCATGAAAGTGAAAAGTGAAAGTGAAGTCGTTCAATCGTGTCCGACTCCTAGCGACCCCATGGACTACAGCCTACCAGGTTCCTCCGTCCATGGGATTTTTCAGGCAAGAGTACTGGAGTGGGGTGCCATTGCCTTTTCCATGACTTCTTAGATACACCCATAGTTTAAAAGTGGACATTTAATTTCCAAACACACAGGGTTTTTAAAGTATCTTTGATAATAATTTCCCATTTTAATGCTTTCTTCTCTGTAATCATTCTCTGTGTTTTTTCAGTCTTCTAAGTTTACCGAGGCTTTCAATGGCTAAGTCAAAGATCTCTCTTGGTAAATGTCACATTGCACTTGAAAATATGTGGGTTATTGTCAAATATCTTTTGATATTGATTTCTAACATAATTCCACAGTGGTAAGAGAACAGACTCTGTATGATTTCAATATCTTTTGACCATGAAGTTTTTGCACCTTGTTTTATGTCCCTGGGTATGGTCCAGTGTCTCCTAGTTTATAGTATATGGGAATTTGAATAGAATTTGTATCCTACTGTTGTGTGAAAATTGTATAAGTATTAATTATGTTGAATTGGTTCACAGTGCTTTTCAGGTCGACTATATCCTACTTTTCTGTCTATTCATTCTATTAAGAGAGTTTGATATTGAAACTCCAACTGAAAATCTTCATTTATTACTTTAAAAAATTGCAATATATAGTGGAACTATATGTAACTTTGTTCTGTATTTTCCAAGTTTCCTCTAAATGTGTTATCACACTTTCATAATTTAAAAAATAAAAAATATTTTAAAAAGAGGGGAAAAAAATCACATGACTGACTCTCAAAATGAAAATAATTCTGCTTTTATATTTGAAGAACTTTATCCTACACCCTCGCTAAAGCTATTTAATATCACTTAAGACTATAAAACCTGTTGCATTTATTGAATGGCCTTCTGACATCTATTTTTAACATATGATGAGCACTCCACCTGGCAAGCCCTCAGCAGTGTCCCCAGTGAATGATCTGCCAGAGTACTTGAAGAGAAAATATTTTGAGGTATTATCACTCTAAGAAGGTTTTTATTAACTAGGTGCTGATGTACACTGTTATTTTAAGGTCCTATGAACGTTGCTTTAGACTTCATTATTAGGACCCAATTACAGTGCTGTAGTAGGGGCAGAACCAAAATTGGCCTTGCAGGGAAATTAAGCCATAGCATGCTTTCTCCTTGTGGCCATTGTGTTCAGCAGGACCTGGCTAGACTCAAAGTAGAACCCCATAGTTCTGCAGAAATAGCATTAAATTGTAGGCTAGGCATTATGCTGGTTGCTTCCCATTTAATCTTATTTCATTAACAGCTTCAAGGGAGCTGTTACCATTCCCATTCCATCCATGAAAAGAAAAAGAAAGTGACGTCGCTCAGTCATGTCTGATTCTTTGCGACCCCATGGACTGTAGCCTACAGGATTCTCCATCCATGGGATTTTCCAGGCAAGAATACTGGAGTGGGTTGCCATTTCCTTCTCCAGGGGATCTTCCCAACCCAGGGATCGAACCTGGGTCTCCCACATTGTAGGCAGACGCATTACTGTCTGAGCCTGCAGGGAAGTCCGGAAACTAATACTGCAAAGAAGGCAAGTAATTGATTCAAGGTCTCACAAGTGGTGGAGCAGGGATGTGAAACACTATACTCGAGAGCCCATGCTCTGTTATGTCCTATGCTGCTCCCTCAGTGTGCTCTGATATACACAGTCCTCTGTATCCCACTAAATGAGCTGCCCTGTTTTTAAAGCCGGAAATGTTAGTCTTCCTCTACCCTCATTCTTCCCAAAGACATGAGCCAACTGCCAAGAATGAGCAAAAACCTAACCGAGTTGTCTCCTATTAGGCCCTGTGATAGAGAAAATAGTGACTACCCCAAAGATGTCTGTGTTCTAATTCCCAGAATCTGTAAATGTATTATGTTACATGGCAAAGGGGACTCAAGATTGAGATGGAATTAAGGTGGCTAATGAGCAGACTGCACAGTGAGATTCTCCTAGATTATCCAAGTGGGCTCACTGTAATCACAGGATCATTAAACGTGGAAGAGATATAGTCAAAAGGGCTTTAGAGTGATGTAATGTGAGAAAGACTGACCGCCATTGCTAGCTTTGAGGATGGAGGAAGGGGTATGTGCCAAGGAATGATGGCAGCCTGAAGAAATTGGAAATGATAAGGAAAGGGACGCTCCTGTAGTGGCTCTAGAAGGAACACAGTCCTCCCACTTCCTTGATGTTAGCCCAGAGAGACCCAGCTCAGACTTCTGATCTCCAGAACTGTAATACAAGAAATCAGTGTTGTTTAAAGTTATTATGTTTGTGATAACTTGTTACAGTGCTGATAGGAAACTAACAGAAGCCCATTATTGATAAAGTTGATCGGGGGTTAGTGAACAATGGCCTGCAGGTCAAATCTGGACCACCAGCTGTTTTTATAAATCAAGTTTTATTGGAACCCAGCCATACTATTTGTTCACATACTGTCTGAAGCTGCTGTAATGGCAGAGTCGAGTCGCTGTAGCTGAGACCATTGGGCCTACAGAGCCTAAAATTTACTATCTGACTTTTATAGAAAGAGACTCCTGATCTATAGTATAGTTATAAATAAAACACTGTAACTATGGCTGCAAATTAGGTGTAAAAACGTACACAGCTTCTCTGAGAAAAAGGACAAATCCTCTGATATTCTTTTTGGTTATCAGTCTGAATTTTCTCTTGAACAGAGAATGTATTCTTCCAGTTAACAGAAGGCCCTGATTGGTTTCATGCTAGTCAGTTGAAATCCTAATGTGTCACACTATAGAAAGGTCAAACTGCATGAATGAGAAGTTAAGGAATAAAAAATTTTATGAGCAAAGATATTTATATTATTGAGGTAGGGAAGAATTTAATTTTAATGTCTGTCCTTCCTGTTTAAAAAAAAAAAAAGAACAGAATAATTTCCAATCTAAAAAAAGGATGTTTTTCCATTCTTTTCTTAAATCCTTTCTTCCTGTTCTCAGCTGGGAAACTCCTCTTGGATTGGCAGTGTGGGCAGTCCAAGAGGCCACCAGGCCAGTGCTCTCTGTACTGCCCGGCGTCAGCCTGCTACTCCCAATTAGCCTCAGCTGGGCCACTTCCTATTTGGGTCACCTCCCTTTGAAATGGGTGACAGAGGTAGACACTGCTGGAATACTGTCATACACTTGAACTTGATTATGGAATAGCCTTTCCATTCATGTTTGACAACTGTTCTTTTGTTGTAATACTAGAATATTATTTTGGCAAGTGTTTCATTTCTAGTAAATGCCCCCTTTTTAGTATCTTTGGTCATGAGCCCTAACTTTTGTTCTAAATGTTTGTGAAAATGTTTCTTCTAAATGCTTAAACTTTTTTGGCATGGAAAACATCAACCATTTATAAAAACAGACAGAACTTTATAATGAACTCCTTCACTTGTTGCACTCACTTACAACAATTAATGGTTCCTGGCCAGTCTTATTTCATCCTCTACACCCACCTATTTCCTCTTTGCCTAAAATTTTGAAGCAAATCCAAAATATACTATTGTTGTATTTTATAATATTGTTTCATTTGTGAATATTTACTCATGAATATTCCAGCATGTATCTCAGAAAGATAAGGACTCTTTTGAAAATATGATCATGATACCAATATCACTTCTTAAAATTGTTTAACATCAATTCCTTATCAAATGTCCAGTCAATATTCAAGGAAATCTTTAAAAAAATTATCCTACCCTTGAATATTTTGAGTACTTTGTGACTTTCATTCCCTCCCTGAGGCAGGCTATGACAAAAGTGGTAAATGCAGAACTAACATGTATTCACACACAGCATCATACACAACACCCCTCACACAAACAAATCCTCCTGTACCCCAAAGACCACATCAGTTCAGTTCAGTCACTCAGTCATGTCCGACTCTTTGCAACCCCATGGACTGCAGCACGCCAGGCTTCCCTGTCCATCACTAACTCCCAGAGTTTACTCAAACTCATGTCCATCAAGTTGGTGATGCCATCCAACCATATCATCCTCTGTCGTCCCCTTCTCCTCCTGCCTTCAATCTTTCCCAGCATCAGGGTCTTTTCTAATGAGTCTGCTCTTCGCATCAGGAGGCCAAAGTATTGGAGTTTCAGCTTCAGCATCACTCCTTCCAATGAATATTCAGGACTGATTTCTTTTAGGATTGACTGGTTTGAAAGGAAACACCAGATAACCCTCCTTTAGGATTGACTGGTTTGGTAGGAAAGACCAGATAACCCTTCTCATTTCCACAATCAGGATACCAAAGGGGGCAAAGAGGATGAGGGTGGGGAATGCGGCCATTATACCTTGCTTTCACTCTGACTAACTGTATGCAGACCAAATATTGAGGAGTCCTTTTGATTACTTCTTGAGTCTCTTCATTTCATACCCAGGTAGTTCCTCTCACCCTGTGAGGCTTCTGGGATCTTAGTTCCTTGACCCGGAATTGAACCCATGCCTTTAGCAGTGAAAACAGAATCCTAACCACAGCCAGGAAATACCCAAAACCCAGGTAGTTCTATGGAGTCTGCAGAATTACTCCTTACTCACATGCTAGCTTCTCTCATAAAACTCAAAACATATTTCCAACATTTTGAAATCCTTTTATTGTCCACCCTTGAAAATAAAGAACACACTATCACTTGCCCAAGCAGTGCTGTTAACAAAGGTGTATGGGGTAAGACATTGCCTATCAGCCATGTTTCTGAGGGGACTCAGACTTTTACTGTGATTGAGAAATGTGTGTGGTGACTCAGGAAAACAATGATTTTCTCACAAATAGAAACAATAATGATCCAAAATTCCTTTTTTTATTTTCAATTTCTTTTGCTGAAGAAAATCTGTTCTTTCCATTGAGGCCAGCCTAGTGGATGCTTACATCTGTCCTGCTTTCATGAGTTGAGGATGGAGTTGGTAAGTAAGGTGGCAGGACAGGGGTGGGTGGATGTGTGTGTTTGACACTGCCCAAAGCATTGCTTTAAGCCTGTCATAGCTCATGCTTCTGTTGTTGTTGTTGTTACAGCTCATGCCTTAAAATAAGAAAACAGCTTCATTGAGAAATAATTTACATACTATACAGTTGTGCAACCATTACCACATTCTAATTTTAGAACATTTTCATTCCCTCCAAAAGAAACTATACATCCATTTTTGGTTACTCCCTATCTCCCCTCACCCCCTTATTCCATGGTCTGCTGCTGCTAAGTCGCTTCAGTCGTGTCCAACTCTGTGTGACCCCATAGACGGCAGCCCACCAGGCTCCACCGTCCCTGGGATTCTCCAGGCAAGAACACTGGAGTGTGTTGTCATTTCCTTCTCCAATGCATGAAAGTAAAAAGTGAAAGTGAAGTCACTCAGTTGTGTCTGACTCTTCATGACCCCATGGACTGCAGCCTACCAGGCTCCTCTGTCCATGGGATTTTCCAGGCAATTCCATGTTCTAGGCAACCACTAACCTTTCTGTCTCTATAGATTTACCCATTCTGGACATTTTGTGATTGATACCTTTTTATTTTTTAAGGTTCAACTTTCAGGTGCTCTTTGGAAACTGAGGACATGTACTTTCCCATTTGATGACTAATGTAAAGCATTCACCACCCAAAATCTAAACTGAAGCATGAAAAGGAAACTCAGAAAGGGTAATGTAAATTATATTTCCAGAGGCAAACAGAAATACAGTACAGTCAATAGAAGCTGTTAGATCTTTTTTCCCCTCAAAATATTTCTATAACATTGTGCAGAAAAACCCGAATGAATTTTTTGGTGAACCCTAAAGTCTTAAAAATTTCTCACTAAACAAGGAAACCACATAAAATGCTTTTTTGTAGATATGGGTCTGCATGGTATGTTCTGCCTTCCGCTCCCCCACATTGAACAGTGTTATCCAGGACTTTGTCTTTCAAACACAAGGAGAAGACAAATGAAACAATATTCTCAGGCAAGCATGTCTTTTTTTTTTTAAACATTTTAAAGACTGGATTAAAAAGAGTAAACATATTATTAAAGTGTAAGTTAGAAACAGGCCAAAAGATAATCATTTGGAAGTGTTGGAAGCAAACATTAACCATAGCCACAGATAACAGGTCTGCTTACTTGTGTGTTTTTAACTTCTTTCTTAAAAAAAAAAACAAACAACCCTGTTTTGATGCTCTTTCTATTCACTGCTTCTTTATTCTCTAATATTTGTGCTCAGTGTCCTAGAATATTCAACAAGGGAGGCATACAAATTAAAATGTCAGTCTCTTTCAAGAGTTTTGAAGTATTTACTATTTCCCAAAAGACCTGAAAAAAAAGGCTTCAGAAGCATAGATAGGTAACTCAGAATAATTTCCAAAAACAAATTTGCCATTGATGTTCTTAGTAAGATGGATTCCACACCAGAGCTCACCGACATATTGTGATTTCACAACACATTCTCTGAAAAGGAGCAGGGGATGATGCCTCAATCTTGGCTCTATTTATAAAAATCACTTGCAGGCTTTGCAGTTTCAATCTTTGCATTTTGAGATGTGAAGAGTAAAACAAAAATCAAACACCCAAACACTTCACTATTATTTGGTTTCAAAGATTTCAGCCAGCTTAACACTTTTGAGCTTTTTGAGTTAATAGCTAAAACAACATTCACTGGGAATGTTAGTACAAACATTGATAAATAAAGGCTTGTGAAGGAGACAAATGTTGCAGTCTCATGTCTTGTTCCATTGCTCAGTTTAAACTGAAAACGGTGTTGGGATTTTTCTTTCTCCTAAAGGAAGGGAAACTTTTTTTTCTGTTCATGAACTTCATGGTTATTTCCTCTCTTCCACTGTTGGAGCCTGACAGAGCCAACCCTTACATCAGAGGCATCTGTTTGCACTAGGAAAGTTTTGGTAAATTATGACTGGCCCTATAAGGTTATTGCAAGGTGCTTTGGGTTACTCAGTAAGTTTCAAAAGCTATAGTCTGAACATTTGAAGGACAAATGTTGTGGGAATATGCTCCTTCTGTGAAGGGGAGTGAGTTGAGGAAGGATTCTGTCTGCCCAGGGAAGGGAGGGGGTATGAGAGACAGTAGCTTGAGTTCAGAGACCATCACAGACTTTCTCTGGCCACTCTTCAGGCTCTTTGGATCTTTCTAATTTTGGTTAATTAGCAGCACAAACATCACCATATTTAGGGGCAGAAAGATATACTGTTAACACAAAATTATCCAGTTAGGAAACATGGAACAGGTAAAGATTTCAACTAACAGTTCTTTATTGATGCAAAAATTGCTTTTGACTCTGGACAGCCCAAATCACTGTAGGACATAGTTCTCAGACTCCCTACTGAACCAAGGAGAACACTCCTCTTCCTTTAGCCAAGGTCATCTTTCAATATACAGGGGGACTGTTTGTGGGGCTGCTTTTGGACACTAGTGGATGGAGAATTTACAACTGCTTCACTAATGAGATGAGGTATGAGAAATCTTAGACCCCATTTCCCTGAATGAAGTATTCTATTGAGCACTCATGTGATAAAGCAAAAACAAAATTCAGTGCCAGGTTGTCCTAAGCAGGAGATGTTTGCTGCTGTAAAGTCAAGGAGGAAAGCTTTCATAGACACAGTCCTTCATTTTTTCAACAAATATTTAATGAGCTCTTTTCATATGGCAGGAGCTATTCTGGGTGCTCAGAATACAGAAATGAGTAAGACCAACAAAAATCTCTACCTTCATGGGGTTCCTATTCTAATGAGGAGAAAGGATACACATAAGAAATGTTGACTGATGGCTGTCCACCGAAGATTCATTTTGCACCTCTCCCTGGAAAAAGAGATACTAAACTATATTTCCCAGTTTCCCTTAGAATTAGGTGTGGTCAGGTGACTAAATTCTCACTGATGAAATGTGAGTGGCAATGACTTATGGTGCTTCCTAAATTCGGCTTTTAGACTTTGATTGTGCCTCCCTTATATTCTCTTCCCCCTTCACTACCAGCTGGAACCTGGATAGTGCCCTCGGAGGTGAAAGAGGAACACAGTGGCAGGACCCAGATCTCTGACTAACTGGAGCAGAGATACTCCACTGTCTAGACTTTTCACTTCAATATTCCTCAAGCCATGGTACTCTGGGATTTCTTGCTTATAGCCATTTGGCAATACCCTAACTAATATAATAAACAAATGCATATGTATCAATAAAACATGATAATGTCAGGTAGGATTAATGCAATGGAGAAAAATAAAAGCGTAATGAGAATAGAGAAGAATGGAGCTGCCGTTTACTGAACTGGGAAAGGTTCTGTGAAGATCGGGTTTGAGAGGAAGAGCAAGGGTTAGTCTGTTGGTATATTAAATTTGAGGATGCCTCGGAGACACCCAGAGATGCCAGGTAGGTATAGATGGATAAGTAAATCTAGAATGAAGGGGGAGACACATCGCACACAGATAATACTTAAAGCTCTGAAGTGGATGAGATCACCAGGGAAGGGAGGGAGGGTAAATGGAGAACTGCTGTGGGAAGAGTGACCTGGGGCCCTCCAACACTGACAGCTTGGGCAGTTGAAAAGGAATCAGCAGGGGTGAACAAGAAAAAGCCTTCAGTGAAGTAGGAAGAAAGCCAAGAGAATCTGGCGTTCTGGAGACTGTGAACAAAGTATTTCAAGGAGATAATTCACCAAGAGGCACTGCGAGACAGAAAGGGAACATGACTCTGTGCTACAGCCATCATTTATCATCTATAAGACCTTCAGCAAGTCTCTTAATAAAATTAAGGCACAAGAGTTTCTGTGTAAGATGACAGCTTAACTCAATGACCCAAGACCTTTCTCCAAGCTATAAAACTTTGGGGGAAAAGAAGCAAAAGCAAAAACTTCAGTGTGATTTAGTTTTTATTCCTTAGCTAGACTATAAGTATTTTTGAGGGTAGGGAAACAAGTTCTATATGCCAGCACCCCCACATCACCCACAGGCTAGAGGGTCTCATGGCAGACATACAGTAGATATAACTGTTTGATAATTCCATATGAAACTCTTCAGCCTCATCTTAGTCTAAATACTGAGATCAGAAACACAACGAACAGGAGAGAGACAACCAGGTTCCCATGAGGAGAGAGTCCAGGAGGACACAGATATGTGAGCTCCACATGTGGTGCATGAACACTGTCCATTTCTTGCCACCTCTTAAGGCAAATCTTTCAGTTAAACCCTGAAACCACTCAAAGATGTGTCTCAACTTTTTCCCCTTTTCTTTCTCAGGTACATTTCCATCCCTGGAGATACTAAAGAGGAAAGGAAAACAGACAGCCAGAGGAGAAAGGATCTTGAAGCAAAGGTACAAACAGAGCCATGAACTTTCAAGTGACTTATTAGGGAAAGTTGTCTCTATCAGTTTTTTAATGGGAAATGTGCAAATATTCTGCTCAGGAGTTATTTCTGATTGGTTTTGGATATCATTTTCCACAGATACTTAAACAGATCAAAGAAAAGTTTTAAAGTGGCTTGCTTGTTCTTTTGGAGTCTCTTTTGGTTTGGATCATGCCACATGACAGTTTTTCTGAACACTGTAGAAGAGTGCGTTTTCACTTTTTTCTCCCAGCAATTCTATGGTATAAATAGGGTGATTTTATAGTGTGAAATGCCAAAGAAATTTGTGGACCTGAGGCCTTAAGTTTTTTAAAGATTATCACTAATTGTTACATTGGTTTAACCTTTAAATCCTCAGCATAATTTTTGCTCAGCTGTTTCCTTCTTAGATATAATGAATGAGATTTCAGGAATGCAGGCTTGAAATAATCTTAATAACAATGTTTTCAGAATAAGCACCAATTTAAATGATTTCCCAATAGCTTGCTGTTTCAAGACAATCAAAGCAGAGTAGTTTCCTTTTTAGAAAAAAAAAAAAGGTGCATAATTTTTGTTTGTTGAAATTAAAAGTCCACCAATAGACCATATTTACTGGTAATCATATTGGTAATCATATTTAGTGGTCTCTTTTAACAGTTGCTTAAACTGAGGGTAAACACGGAATGACTTGTGTCATCACCTGATTTGGGCAACCTCAGCAAACCTAAGTAGTCTTTTCAGGAATAATAATGCTATAAGAATACCTTGTTTTCTCTTACAACTCAGAATTATTTCATTTTGTATTAACATGTTTACAATCCGGATGGGCACTGCAATTACTCTTGAGTGAGTACATTTATGAAGAAATCTGAGACGTCTTACTGATCTAAACCAAGTAAGTGATTTAGAATTTCTTATTCTTACAGACTCATAGACTCAGAAAACGTTGCAGGGGGGTGGGAGAAGGACAGTGGGGAGGAATAGCTAGAGAGCTTGGAATGGACAAGTACACACTACTGTATTTTAAATGGATAGCCAACAAGGACCTACTGCATAGCACTTGGAACTCTGCTCAGTGTTATGTAGTAGCCTGAATGGGAGGGGAGTTTGGGGAGAATGGTACATGTATATGTATGGATGAATCTCTTTGTTGTTCACCTGAAACTGTCACAACATTGTTAATTAGGCTGCACCCCAATACAAAAAAAACATTTTAAGTATTTCTTTCTCTTTTGTTGCCTTGTTCTCTTTCCATTTCTTGCCCCTTTTAGTCTTCACTTACCTAGAGGTGTGAACTCAAGAGGTGTTTGTACAACCTACATTTTTAGTGACTTTAACAACTATTTTCACAGTACAGAGGTGCCTCAAAAAACGAGAGTTGCCATATGATTCAGCAATCCCACTCCTGGGCATATATCTAGACAGAACTATAATTCAAAAAGATTTATGCACTCGTATGTTCATAGCAGCATTATTTACAATTTAAAAGCAGAGATATTACTTTGCCGACAAAAGTCCATTTAGTCAAGGCTATGGTTTTTCCAGTAGTCATGTGTGGATGTGAGAGTTGGACCATAAAGAAAGCTGAGCACCAAAGAATTGATGCTTTTGAACTGTGGTGTTGGAGAAGACTCTTGAGAGTCCCTTGGACTGCAAGGAGAGCCAACCAGTCCATCCTGAAGTAAATCAGCCCTGAATATCATTGGAAGGACTGATGCTGAAGCTGAAGCTCCAATACTTTGGCCACCTGATGCGAAGAACTGACTCATTGGAAAAGACCCTGATGCTGGGAAAGATTGAAGGCTTAAGGAGAAGGGGACAACAGAGAATGAGATGGTTGGATGGCACCACCACCTCGATGTACATGACTTTGAGCAAGTTCCAGGAGTTGGTGATGAACAGGAACTCTGGCATGTTGCAGTCCATGGGGTCGAAAAAAGTCAGACACAACTCAGTGACTGAACTGAACACGGCATGACTCATCGTTTTATTGAGTTAGACAAGGCTGTGGTCCATGTGATCAGTTTGACAAGCTTTGTGTGACACTGGTTTTCATTCTGCCTGCCCTCTGACAGAGAAGGATAAGAAGCTTATGGAAGCTTCCTGTGGGGAGAGACTGACTGGGGGGAAACTGGGTCTTGTTCTGATGGGCGGGACCATGCCCAGTAAAGGTTTAATCCAATTTTCTGTTGATGGGCGGGGCTGTTTCCCTCCCTGTTGTTTGACCTGAGACAAAACTAAGGTGGAGGTAATGAAGATAATGGCCACCTCCTTCCAAAGGTCCCAGGCAGGCACTGCTGCACTCAGTGCCCCCAACCGTGCAGCAGTACACTGCCAACCCACGCCTCCGCCAGGGACTCCTAGAGACACCCACAGGCAAGCCTGGGTCAGTCCCTTGTGGGGTCCCTGCTCCTTTCTCCTGGGTCCTGGTGGGCAAAAGGTTTTGTTTGTGCCCTCCAAGAGTCTGCTTCCCCAGTCCTGTGTAAGTTCTGTAATCAAATCCCACTGGCCTCCAGAGTCAAATTCCTTGGGGGTTCTCAGTTCCCTTGCCAGATCCCCAGGTTGGTAAATCTGTTGTGGGTCCTAGAACTTTCTTAACAGCGTGAGAATTTCTTTGGTATGATTGTTCTACAGTTTGTGGATCATCTGCTTGGGGGCTCTACGGTTGGGGTTAATGGCGACCTCCTTCAAGAGAGTTTATGCCACAGGCTGTGTGACCAGGGCTCCTGCACCCAGAGCCCCTGTCCCTGTAGCAAGCCACTGCTGACCCCCAGTCCCTCCCCAGGAGACACTCAAACACAGTTCTGGATAAGTCTCTGTGGAGTCTCTGAACCCTGGTGTGCACAAGGTTGTGTGAGCCCTCAAAGCATCACTGGTGGGTATGGCATTTGATTCCAAATGAAATTTTGCCCATCCCACTATCTTGTTAGGGCTTCTCCTTTGCCTTTGGATGTGGGGTATCTTTTTTTGGTGGAATCCAACATTCACCTGTTCTTGGTTGTTAAGCTGTGCTGCTGCTGCTAAGTGGCTTCAGTCATGTCCAACTCTGTACAACCCCATAGATGGCAGCCCACCAGGCTCCCCTATCCCTGGGATTCTCCAAGCAAGAATACTGGAGAGGGTTGCCATTTCCTTCTCCAGTTATTCAAAGTTAAAAGTGAAAGTGAAGTCGCTCATTCGTTTCCAACTCTTAGTGACCCCATGGACTGCAGCCCAACAGGCTTCTCCATCCATGGGATTTTCCAGGCAAGAGTACTGGAGTTGGGTGCCATTACCAAAGTCACAGTTTGTGGACTGTGGTCTTGGAGAAGACTCTTGAGAGTCCCTTGGATGGCAAAGGGATCCAACCAGTGCACCCTAAAGGAAATCAATACTGAATATTCACTGGAGGAACTGATGCTGATGCTGACACTGACACTCCAATATTTTGGCCAGCTGATGCAAAGAACGGACTAACTGGAAAAGACCCTGATGCTGGGAAGGACTAAAGGTGGGAGGAGGAAAGAGATGACAGAAAATGATACAGTTAGATAGCACCATTGATTCGAAGGGCATGAGTATGAGTAAGCTTTGAGAATGGATGATAGATGGGGAAACCTAAAGTGCTGTAGTCCATGGGGTTACAAAATAGTCGGATATGGCTGAAAGCATCATCTGAGCAGATGAAAACCTAACCTCATGATTTCAAATGATAAACACACAGAAAGCTGTTAAGTATAGAAACCCCAGGAATAAACCCCGCCTCAGAATTCACTCCTTGAGGTCTGTTTTTGCATACAACAATGTTGGCCTTGTTTCTCTCACAAGACCTCCAAAAATTGGTCGAGAACGGTTTATAGATCTCCACGGTTCCTATGCACATACGGACGAGGGAATGCTCACTCCGATTTCAGTGAGGGTGAGGCACGACAAGGGTAAGTCTGGGTCTACTGTTTGCAAATCTTTTCAAGAAAGTGGATGAAGGCTCATTCTTCGAAATACTATGTTTACAAGAAATCTACAATAAATTGAAATAGTAAGTGGAAACTCTATTGCATGCAGTGCATTCTGACTATGCAAATGAACGCTGAGTCCCCACCCCAGCTCCCATGAAGCCAGCTTCTCGTCCCTTGTTCCCAGGCCCCTGACTCCATGTTTTCTCCTCCTTGACACTCCGGGTCTGATTTCTTTTGAATAAGGCTTTTCCTGATGGCTAAAGATAATGATATATGGGCACTGAATTTGACACAGAGAAGGTTCACTGTACTGTTGAATGAAATAGAGTCCCAAACCAACTCAGTCATGCTCAGACTATTTCGACCCCATGGACTGTAGCCCTCCAGGCACCTCTGTCTGTGGAATTGTCCAGGCAAGAATATTGCAGTGAGTAGCCATTCCTTTCTCTGGGAGATGCTTCCCCAGGAGTAAATCTGGGTCTCCCACTTTGTAAAAGGACTCTTTACTGTCTAGGCCTTGAGGGTGACTCTAATCCCTGTTTAAGGAAAAAAAAAAAAAATGGCTGTCAGAATAGGAGGGCCCGGTTCCATCCCTGGTCTTGAAAATTGTCCAGTTCATTTGCTCAGTTCTGTCCGACCAGCTTTCCTATCTGTCACTAACTCCCGGGGAATGCTCAAACTCATGTCCACCGAGTCGGTGATGCTATCTAATCATTTTACCCAATGTTGTCCCTGTCCCCTCCTGTCTTCGATCTTGCCTGGCACCAGAAAAATCTCCTGGAAAACCCATTCACGATTATGAGAACCTTACGGACCAAAGACCAATCAATATTTCTGACCAATCAACCTGACCTGCCCCCTGAGAAATCTGTATGCAGGTCAAGAAGCAATGGTTATAACTGGACATTGTAAATCAGGCTGGTTCCAAATCGGGAAAGGAGAACGTCAAGGCTGCATATCGTCACCCTGCTTATTTAACTTATATGCAGAGTACATCATGTGAAATGCCATGCTGGATGAAGCACAAACTGAAATCAACACCTCGGAGACAAACATCAATAACTTCCGGAAGGCAGATGACACCACCCTTATGGCAGAAAGAGAAAAAGAACTAAAGAGCCTCTTGATGAATGTCAAAGACGAGAGTTAGAAAGTTGGCTTAAAACTCAAAATTCAGAAAACGAAGATCATGGCATCCCATCCCATCACTTCATGGCCAATAGATGTGGAAACAGCAGAAACAGTGACAGACTTTATTTTTGTGGGCTCCAAAATCATTGCAAATGGTGACCTCAGCCATAAAATTAAAAGAGGCTTGCTACTTGGAAAAAAAGTTATGACCAACCAAGACAGCATGTTAAAAAGCAGAGACATTACTTTGCCAACAAAGGTCCATCTAGTCAAAGCTATCTACTCAGTAGTCATGTATGGATGTGAGAGTTGGACTTATAAGGAAAGCTGATTGCCGAAGAATTGATGCTTTTGAACTGTGGTATTGGAGAAGACTCTGGAGAGTCCCTTGGACAGCAAGGATATCCAACCAGTCCATCCTAAAGGAGATCAGTCTGGAATATTCATTGGAAGGACTGATGCTGAAGCTGAAACTCCAATACTTTGGCCACCTGATGCAAAGAACTGACTCATGGAAAAGACCCTGATGTTGGGAAAGATTAAAGGCAGGAGATGGGGCCAACAGACAATGAGATGGTTGGATGGCATCACCAACTCAATGAACATGAGTTTGAGTAAACTCCAGGAGTTGGTGATGGGCAGGGAGGCCTGTCGTGTTGCAGTACATGGGGTCACAAGGAGTCAGACATGACTGAGTGACTGAACTGAGTTGACCAGCATTGTGTGTCACAAACTTGTTCCCAAATCACTCACCAGGGTTTGACTACTCAAGATTCACCATGTAGGGCTAAGAAGTGTTGTGTTCTTGATACACATAGCTTGAACAAAATCAGAGTTCTATTTGCTACAGAGAAGGCAGGTAACAGGGCAATTGGGTAGGCAGCCAAGAGTGTCTGCCAGCAGCAACATCCAAGGCTGCACTTCTAGTTTATATGGGCACTATTTGGTTTTTTAAAAAACATTCCAAAGCTCACTGTAACAAGTATCAGTGCAATGACAAAAAATCTCTATGTCCATATGTCTAATGTTCAGCCAATGTATAACATATTCTAAACAATATTAAGTACAACAAGTAGGGCCAACTCTAGTGAAACTAACGAATTTGGTTATTTTTAGCATATGTGCCCTCTCTTTTGATGGCTTCCAGTCTTAATTTGGGCTGCTATAACAAAGTACCATAGACTGGGTGGCTTGTATCAGAAATGTATTTCTCACAGTTCTAGAGAATAGGAGGTCTGAGATTGGGGTCCCAGCATTGTCAGATTCTAGTGATAGCCCTCTTCCTGCTTTACAGATGGCTGTCTTATTGCTGTGTCCTCATACAGTGGAGAGCAGAAAAAAGAAGCAAGTTCTCTTATGTCTCTTATAAGGGTCTGGAAGATCCCCTGGAAGGGGAGATGGTAACCTGCTCTGGTCTCTTTGCCTGGAAAATTCCATGGACAGAGGAGGCTGATAGGCTCCAGTTCATAGGGTCACAAAGAGTCAGATGCAACTGAGCACGCAGGCACACAAGCCCATTTGTTAAGGCTTAACTCCCACGACTTAATCACATCCCAAAGGCTCTACCTCCTAATACCATCACATAGGGGGTTAGAATGTCAAGATATGGATTTTTGGGGAGACACAAACATTCAGTCCTCTAACTCTTCCCATCAACCCACTCCCAGGTTCAAGAATCCAGCACTAAACATAGCCTTTCTGGTCTTTTCAGGGGCCTCTTTTCAGCCATATACACTTCTCCAGGCCAAGCTTCAATCTCTGGATAATGTGGCAGAGGAGAGCTCACCCCTTAGGGCACCAAAGAATGGCTTCTAATGGATTCATTTTCTACCTTTCCAAGGCAATGTCCATACTGTAACACAGGCCTTTAACAACATAGTCCCTCATCTTAAGGACTGGCCTGGTGCACCAGAGAGGGTAGCCTAGTAGAACTTGGAGATAAACACAGTAGAACTTTACCATTTTAAAAGAAGACTAATTCTTTTTTTTTTTTTTTCTGGAAATGAAACAGTATCTTTATTTAATTTGTCTTAACTTGTAAGAAAAACAAACAAGTACTTCCCTGGTGGTCCAATAGTTAAGAAGCCACCTGCATTTGATGCCTGGTCTGGGGAGATCCCATATGCTGCAGGCAACTAGGCCCCTGTGCTGCTACTGAAGCCTGTGTACCCTAGAGACTGTGCTCTGCAACAGGAGAAGCCTGCACAATAAGAAGCTTGCACACCACAATTAGAGAGTAGCCCCTACTCACTGCAACTAGAGGAGGACAAAGCACAGCAACAAAGACCCAACACAGCCAAAAATGAATAAGTTTTAAGGGAAAAAAAATGTCAAATGCCATACAGAGAATGGCACCCAAGATGGATGCGTCATGGTGGAGAGTTCAGATAAAACATGGTCCACCAGAGAAGGGAACGGAAAACTACTTCAGTATTCTTGCCTTGAGAACCCCATGAACAGTATGAAAAGGCAAAAAGATAGGACACTGAAAGATGAACTCCCCAGGTCGGTAGGTGCCCAATATGCTACTGGAGATCAGTGGGGTAATAACTCCAGAAAGATTGAAGAGACGGAGCCAAAGCAAAAACAATACCAAGTTGTGGATGTGACTGGTGATGGAAGTAAAGTCCGATGCTGTAAAGAGCAAAGTAAAGTCGGAAGCTATAAAGATTTGTAATGTTAGGTCTACGAATCAAGGCAAAATACAAGTGGTCAAACAGGATATGGCAAGAGTGAACATCAAGATTTTAGGAGTCAGCGAACTAAAATGGATGGGAATGGGTGACATTAACTCAGATGGTCATTATATCCACTACTGTGGGCAAGAATCCCTTAGAAGAAATGGAGTAGCCATCATAGTCAACAAAACAGACTGAAATTCATTACTTGGATGCAATCTCCAAAACAACAGAATGATCTCTTTCATTTCCAAGGCAAACCATTCAATATCACAGTATTCCAAGTCTATGCCCCAACCAGTAATGCTGAAGAAGCTGAAGTTGAACAGCTCTATGAAGACCTACAAGACCTTCTAGAACTAATGCCCAAAAAAGATGTTCTTTTCATTATAGGGGACTGGAATGCAAAGGGAGGAATTCAAGACATACATGGAGTAACAGGCAAATTTGGCCTTGGAGTACAGAATGAAGAAAATGCACTGGTTATAGCAAACTCCCTCTTCCAACAACACAAGAGAAGACCCTACACATGGACATCACCAGATGGTCAATACCAAAATCAGACTGATTATATTCTTTGCAGCCAAGGATGGAGAAGCTCTATACAGTCAGCAAAAACAAGATCGGGAGCTGACTGTGGCTCAGATCATGAACTCCTTATCGCCAAATTCAGACTTAAATTGAAGAAAGTAGGGAAAGCCACTAGACCATTCAGGTATGACCTAAATCAAATCCCTTATGATTATACAGTGGAAGTGAGAAATAGATTCAAGAGATTAGATCTGACAGAGTACCTGAAGAATTATGGATGGAGATTCGTGACATTGTACAGGAGGCAGTGATCAAGACCATCCCCAAGAAAAAGAAATGCAGAAGGGCAAAATGGTTGTCTGAGAAGGCCTTACAAATAGTTGTGAAAAGAAGAGAAACAAAAGGCAATCGAGAAAAGGAAAGATATACTCATTTGAATTCAGAGTTCTAAAGAGTAGCAAGGAGAGATAAGAAAGCCTTCCTCAGTGATCAATGCAAAGAAATACAGGTAAAAAACAGAATGGGAAAGAAGAGAGATCTCTTCAGGAAAATTAGAGATACCAAGGGAACATTTCATGAAAAGATGGGCACAATAAAGGACAGAAATTGTACGGACCTAAGAGAAGCAGAAGATATTAAGAAGAGGTGGCAAGAATACACAGAAGAACTGTACAAAAAAGATCCTAATGACCCAGATAATCACGATAGTGTGGTCACTCACCTAGAGCCAGACATCCTGGAATGTGAAGCAAGTGGGCCTTAGGAAGCATCACTACGAACATAGTTAGTGGAGGTGATGAAATACCAGTTGAGCTGTTTCAAATCCTAAAAGATGATGCTGTGCAAGTGCTGGACTCAATATGCCAGCAAATTTGGAAAACTCAGCAGTGGCTACAGGTCTGGAAAAGGTCAGTTTTCATTCCAATCCCTAAGAAAGGCAATACCAAAGAATGATCAAACTACTGCACAATTGCACTCATCTCACATGCTAGCAAAGTGATGCTCAAAATTCTCCAAGCCAGGCTTCAACAGTATGTGAACCATGAACTTCCAGATGTTCAAGCTGGATTCAGAAAAGGCAAAGGAATCAGAGATCAAATTGCCAACATCCGTTGGATCATCAAAAAAGCAAGAGTTCCAGAAAAACATCTATTTCTGCTTTATTGACTACGCCAAAGTCTTTGACTATGTGGATCACAACAAACTGTGGAAAATTCTTAAAGAGATGGGAATACTAGATCACCTTACCTGCCTCCTGAGAAATCTGTATGAGGTCAAAAAGCAGCAGTTAGAACTGGACATGGAAAAACAGACTGGTTCCAAATCAGAAAAGGAGTACATCAAGGCTGTATATTGTCACCCTGCTTATTTAACTGATATGCAGAGGACATCATGAGAAATGCTGGATTGGATGAAGCACAAGCTGGAATCAATATCGGGAGAAATATCAATAACCTCAGACATGCAGATGACACCACACCTATGACAGAAAGTGAAGAAGAAATAAAGAGCCTCTTGATGAAAGTTAAAGGGAAGAGTGAAAAAGTTGGCTTAAAATTCAACATTCAGAAAACTAAGATCATGGCATCTGGCCCCATCACTTCATGGAAAATAGAAGGGGAAGCAATGGAAAGAGTGATCACTGCAGATGGTGGCAGCAGACATGAAATTAAAAGACACTTGCTCCTTGAAAGAAAAGCTGTGACCAACCTACACAGCATACTAAAAAGCAGAGACATTACTTTGCCAACAAAGGTCTGTCTAGTCAAAGCTATGGTTTTTCCAGTGGTCATGTATGGATGTGGGAGTTAGACTACAAAGAAAGCTGAGCACCAAAGAATTGATGCTTTTGAACTGTGGTGTTGGAGAAGTCTCTGGAATGTTCCTTGGACAGCGAGAAGATCCAACCAGTCCATCCTAAATGAAATCAGTCCTGAATATTCATTGGAAGGACTGATGCTGAAGCTGAAACTACAATACTTTGGACACCTGATGCAAAAAACTGACTCATAGGAAAAGACCCTGATGCTGGGCAAGATTGAAGGCAGGAGGACAAGGGGATGACAGAGGATGAGATGGTTGGATGGCATCACCAACTCAATGGATATGAGTTTGAGTAAACTCCGGGAGTTGGTGATGGGCAGTGAGGCCTTGTGTGCTGCAGTCCATGGGGTCACAAAGAGTCAGACACGACTGAGCAACTGAACATAACTGATGCAGAGAATAAGATGTTGAATCAGATAAGCATTCTGGAGATTATTTAACCTTAAACTGTCATCCATCACATAAGGAAAAGACATTTGAGGAGGTGAACTTTCTAGTACAATATTCAAATTACTAGTAATGATGCAACTCAACATTTTGACAACACTGTATTTTAATAAAAATAAAGAAATTCTTGGCTTCTGCATCTACTAATGGTATATTAATGGTAATGGTAATTAATAGATCATAGTCACTACAGCTAAAGTTATAAGATACAGCTTTAAAATAACTATGATTACTCTTTTCATGTAGTTTAAGAATGAGACAAGAAATTTAGGCAAAGAACTTTAAAAAATATTAACTAAAAAACTGAGTAAGAGGGAAGCACTTCTGAAAGGGTGAAGAGAATGCCTAAGAAAATGTGGAGGACCAACACATACACTGATTAAAAAAAAATGTCAAGTTTTTCTGAACTCTGGAAATTAACCAGTTTTAGAACAATCATGAAAAATGTTTTTTTCAAGAAAAGTGGCTCAATCTCCTTAAGATCAGCAAGCTTAGTGGTATTTTAACTTGTTCATCCCTTTCTTCCCTGTTCTTTGATAACCTTGAAAACCAACAGCCTTGACCTACTGCAGCTGTGAAAACCAGCAAACAAACCACCACAGGATGGGCAGAATAGGTTTGGAGTTCTACAAATGCCATATTCTCAAGTGTTACTATTTGAGCTGACAGCTCCCTTCAAAGCCCCATTCTCAGGGTCTGTCTTTATTTGGCCTGGTGTAGGCTTCACTCTGGGTGAGCAGCCCAATGCCTAGGGCATGTGTCCAAAACAAATGGGGGCTGGACTTCCCTGGTGGTCCAGGGGCTAAGACTCCACACTCTCAATGCAGGGGGCCAATCCCCAGTGGGGGAACTAGACCTCACATGAGGAAATTAAGATCCAAGATTTCAAGTGCCACAACTAAGTCCTGGTGCCACCAAATAAATAAATATAAAAAGAGTTATTAAAAAAAAGTGCAGGCTTCAGAGTTCCGCATTTGAATCTCAGTCCTTCCACCTCTCGGCTGTGGCTCTGGACAACTCACTGACCCTCTGTATGCCGCCACACTCTCATCTGTGAAATAGGATTGTGCGGGAGTGTAAATGAGTTTGCAAAGGACTTACAAAAGTGACTAGCACTTAGTAAGTCCTCAGTACACCTGAGTGACAGTTACACGGGACCTTACTCTTTGAATTCTAGTTCCACTTCAGGTAACCTAACAAAAGAAACTGCACTGCACTGCACTAAAACTCCCTGCACAAGCAGGGAGTCTGCATGTGCTCCACATGTGGTACACGTCCTGCTGGGTCGATTTGGGGGTTCATGCTGGTAGTAAGTCCAAGAGGTTGACAGACTTTTCAAACATCTCACTGAAAGTCACAAAATGTAAAAAGCCACCGATAAGGATGCTAACAAATTCATTTCGACTTTCTACATCCCACAATATTGTGAAAAGAAGTGAATAAATTCCATTTTCAATACCCAGTGGTTTGTGGTGAAGATTGAAGTGGACTCAAGTAGCAAAAGCACTAAGAGGCTCTGAGAATTCTAACATTCCCTCTCTCTTCACTTTCTGGATGTGGATTTGGGTTTCTTTTCTCAAGTGACCTGGGTGGTGAATAGATTGTCCCAAGAGCATGAGGCAATTCTGTTCATGGTGTTCCCTGCTGCTCTTTTTCTAGGAAATCCACTTGTGTTCTAAGAAGATGACTGCATTCACCTCTGCCCTCAAGCAAGTCATTGAAAAACTGAACTAAGGCCAAGGCTTCTCCAAAACAGTTTTATAGAGATTTAGATGCATAAAAGACTCAGAAAGCACCAAAGAATCTTTGAAACAATCAATGGACATGCTGCCCATCTAATGTAATTCACTCCATGTGCAGGCATATTTACAGCACAACAATACCTCACCTGACTTCTTAGGCAATGAGGAAACTTACATCCCATAATTTCTGAAAAATTGGAGCTAGTTCCTTTGGGTGCCCAAATCTTTAATTTTAACCCTTTTGTTTAAAAAACAAAGAAAGAAATGATTCTGAAGTGTGATCTACACCGGCTGCTTTCTTTAAAAGAATATGGAAAATGATTTCATCAAGGGGGACATCACCTCCAGCCTCTAACTACTAAGACTCAGCCTGAGTGCATCTCCTTCCCTTCGGGGCAGGCTCCACTTAAATCCTCCTGTGTCCCAGATGGAGATGCCACCAAGCACACAATCCCTTAGAGAACCAGCCTCCACAGCACCATCTCTCAGACCCCGCTCCAGTTAGCCCTGGAGTCCCATTGATTTTATCATGTGACTGTTTCTCCATTTCTATCTGTCCTCCAATGGCCCCATTTCTGGAGCTCACCACCCCCTCTACCTGGACTACTGGCAAAGCCACCTCTCCCTTCTGCATTAACTGATGGTCCATGTGATATATCTGCTCCTGTCACATTGTTTGAAAGTCTTTCCATGGCTTCCAGTTGCCTTAAGGATAAAGCCCAAGCTTGAGAAGAGATATATGACACCCTCGGTGATACAGACTCTGAGTCTCAAACGTTTCCTCTGCTGCTGCTGCTAAGTCACTTCAGTCGTGTCTGACTCTGTGAGACTTCATAGATGGCAGCCCACCAGGCTCTTCTGTCCCTGGGATTCTCCAGGCAAGAATACTGGAATGGGTTGCCAGGTCCTTCTCCAATGCATGCATGCATGCTAAGTCGCTTCAGTCGTGTCCAACTCTGTGCGACCCTATGGACAGCAGCCTACCAGGCTCCTCTGTTCATGGGATTCTCTAGGCAAGATATTGGAATGGGTTGCCATTTCCTTCTCCAACTTTTCCTCTAACTTTCTCTATGTCTGTTGATGGTCTGACTGAAATATAGCACTTCTTAAATTCTTGCATACAGGAGCATCCAGGCCTTGCTCCTCCTGTTTCCTGGACCTGGAATACCATTCCTCCACCTCTTGGCCTCCTCTCCCTTTAGGATACAGCTGAGGCTCATGTCCCTTCTTTCAGAAAGTCTTCCTCCTTCCCTGCCCATGCTTGCTGGTTGAGATGGACACTCCTCCTTAGAGGTCCCATGGTGCCCTGTGCCTATGAAGGAGTCAAAGACCATGCTTAATTTAATCACATGGTGATACAGTTCCAGAGAAGAGCAAGAATATATAAGAAGTCCTTCTTAAATAAACAATGCAAAGTAGTAGAGGAAAACAAGAGAATGGGAGAGACTAGATATCTTTTCAATAAAATTGGAGATATCGAGGGAACATTCCATGCAAGAATGGGCACTATAAAGGACAAAAACGGTAAGGAACTAACAGAAGCAGAAGAGATTAACAAGAGCTGGAAAGAATACACAGAAGAATTGTACAAAAAGGGTCTTAACCATCCAGATAACCACAGTGGTGTGGTCACTCACCTAAGAGCCAGATATCTTGGAGTGTGAAATCATGTAGGCCTTAGGAAGCATTCCTATGAATAAAGCTAGTGGAGGTGATGGAATTCCAGCTGAGCTAGTGAAAATCCTAACAGGTGATGCTGTTAAAGTGCTACACTCCATATGTCAGCAAATTTGGAAAGCTCAGCAGTATCCACAGGACTTGAAAAGGTCAGTTTTCATTCCAATTGCAAAGAAGGGCAATGCCAAAGAATGTTCAAACTCCTGTATAATTCTGCTTATTTCACATGCTAGTAAGATTATGCTCAAAAACCTTCAAGCTAGGCTTCAGCAGTATTTGAACTGAGAATTACAGATGTACAAGCTAGATTCAGAAAAGGTAGAGGAACCAGAGATCAAATTGCGAACATCCATTGGATCATAGAGAAAACAAGGGAATTCTAGAAAAACATCTGCTTCATTGACTATGCTAAAGTCTTTAACTGTGTGGATCACAACAAACTAGAAAATTCTTGAAGAGATGGGAATACCAAGACCACCTTACCTGTTTCCTGAGAAACAAGGTCAAGAAGCAACACTGAGAACTGTACATGGAACAATGTACATGTTTGAGGGGGTGTGGCTGCTGAGGAGCTGCCTTCTGAACCCTCACAGGGACTTGTTGCATCTCTTCTGAAAAAAAAAAAAAAAGGAAGCGCCTCAACATACTGATTTCACAACGAGGGTAAGTATGAACCAAAAGATGTTTTACAAGCTGGGGTGGGGATGGAATGGGGGGGCTTTTGGGTGGTGTTGGGCTGCACCCCGCAAGCCTATAATCCCTAAATGTACCCAGCTTCAAGACCAAAGAAACAGCCCGGAGTGCATGATGGAGACATCATGGTTTAATGGATGGGGGAGCCTACCTGTCTGAAGCAAGGTCCTGGGGGAACACCCCACCGTGTGGGCTGATGGGAGGCAGGGCATGGTGGCAGGCTTCACTCCTCAGGAGTGGGGGAGGGTGCCTGTTACAGCCAAAATTGACATCAGGTGGGCTCATTAGTTACCAGGGAAACCAGTAGGGGGGGGCCCTCTCCTCATAACCCTTTTGATAAGAATAATCACCAGCTGGGGTCTGGGGAAAGTTCTAGGAAGGTGAGTCGTGTGAGTAGGGTGCAGGGGCAGCAGGCACTGGTCGGGCAGGGGAGGGACAGACAGCAGGACCACAGGCATCTAGGGGGGCCTGACCATACACTCCTCTCCAACACACCCTGCATGACCCAGACAATCTTGGCCTGCCCCTCTTCTGTGATATTGCTGGGGTCAGGTTTGTAGAGGGGACACTTCCACCAGATACCACAAATACAATACAGACAGGCCACCCCTGCAGGTCACAAACTCAGAGTCACCCCCCTGGGAGGAGAGGGCCCTGGCTCTAAGAGAAACATTTCACTGGCTTAGTCTTCTCAGCTGTCATAGCACAGGTCTGCACCCCCATGTTATGCTCAGTGCCATTAGGGGTGAACCCATTAGGTCTTTCAAAATAAAAACCAGTTAATCCCATTATTTCCAGTAGTCATGTACAGATGTGAGAGTTGGACTATAAAGGAAGCTGAGCACCAAAGAATCGATGCTTTTGAAATGTGGTGTTGGAGAAGACTCTGGAGAGTTCCTTGGACAGCAAGGAGATCCAACCAGTCCATCCTAATGGAAATCAGTCGTGAATATTCATTGCAAGGACTGATGCTGAAGCTGAAACTCCAATGCTTTGGCCTCCTGATGCAAAGAACTGACTCATTGGAAAAGACCCTGATGCTGGGAAAGATCAAAGGCAGGAGGAGAAGGGGGTGACAGAAGATGAGATGGTTGGATGGACATGAGTTTGAGTAGGCTCCAGGAGTTGCTGATGGACAGGGACGCCTGGTGTGCTGCAGTCCATGGGTCTGCAAAGAGTCAGACACGACTGAGCAACTGAACTGAATCCCATTAGTTGGAACTGTGTATCCAGAAGCCAGCCTATTCCACTCCACACAACAGAGCCCAGGGGGCTCATGGGTGTCAGTTGTACAGTGACATTTACCTACAGGGTCCTTCTGATGTATTGGCACATGGAGCCAGAAAACGGTGAGTCTCCCCCTCCCCTCCACTTTCAGTAGTTCCTACATTGTCACATCAGCCACGTCAATGTTCCACGGAAGTCCTGAGGAGGACAACAGCAGCATCTCATTGCTCACCCACAATCAGACATATCTTACAGTAAGGCCAGTGGTGGTGCTCAGAAAAGGGAGAAAATGTAAGACATCTAACAGGCACAACACAGGGGAGATGATGACCAGAAAGCAAAATACAAGCAGTAAGCACATTCTAAGATAAACCACACCTGCCTGTGAATTTTGTCCTCATCTGCAATACAGTTCAGAAAACTCAACTGTTCAATGATAGAAGAACATGTCTAAAATCACACATACAATGGTCACCTAGTTCTACGTTGGATGTATAAATGACAACTACTCCATTTTGACTTTCAAAATGATTCCCTTCCTCAATGGCCAAAGCAGATGTACAATGCATATCTGAACGTTGACAGAACGGTTGCTCTGGTCAGTAAAATTTAAGTGAAACCATGTGTAAATCAGAATGACTGCCCCCACCTCAATATGTGCAGATTTTTCAATCAGTTCCCCTTTTGATGTCACATCTTCCAAATCAGAAAGCAGTGATGATCAAAATACCCATCCCTTGATGCTGGGGAGCTGGCTCCTACCCCAGGTTCAGATTATGTCCCTCAATGGGAGGTCTCCTCTGTATTTTGCTAGTTATTCATGTTGCAGGAAAATTAATCAGATCTCGTGAGCAGGCTCAGAGGTATGTTGATGAGTAAACACTTTATTTTTATCACTGAGAGCCAATATGTTATCACTTATACCCAACTGTCACACAAGCATGTACATGTGCTTTTAGCAGAAGACTTAAAGCAATGTCGCACGTAATGAGCAGTTACACTCTGTGACAATTTCAGTAGATCATTTTCTTTTCAGAACATCAGGGCAAAAGTATGGCTAACACAATAAACTTCAAAAACACAGACCTCAATTAACAGAACTAGAATTTAACATCCACTAAAACATAATATTCAGAGAAGGCAATGGCAACCCACTCCAGGACTCTTGCCTGGAAAATCCTATGGACAAAGGAGCCTGGTGGGCTGCAGTCCATGGGGTCGCTAAGAGACGGGCACGACTGAGCGACTTCACTTTCACTTTTCACTTTCATCCATTGGAGAAGGAAATGGCAACCCATTCCAGTGTTCTTGCCTGGAGAATCCCAGGGACAGCAAAGCCTGGTGGGCTGCCGTCTATGGGGTTGCACAGAGTCGGACACGACTGAAGTGACTTAGCAGCAGCAGCAAAATATAATATTGCTCTAAAATTACCCTCATCTCCACCAAACAGCCAAATCAAGACTAATTTGCAAAATAAGTCTGGTCAACTGACCATATATGCGCCTCCAAAATGGACAGAGGAGCCTGGTGGGCTACAGTCCATGGGGTCAGAAAGAGTGAGACACGACTAAGCGACTAACACACAGGCATTAGGCCTGCATAATTCCCATGTTACTTTTAGGTAGGGCTTCCCTGATGGCTCAGATGGTAAATAATTTGCACGTAACACAGGAGTTCCCTGGGTCAGGAAGATTCCCTGGAAAAGGGAATGGCAACTCACTCCAGTATTCTTGCCTGGAGATAAATGGAAAGAGGAGCCTGGTGGGCTACAGTCCATTGGGTCACAAAAAGTCAGACACAACTGAGTGACTAAGCACACAGGACACAAAGTGGCTGTGGTGGAACTCTTCAGAAGTCTCAGACCAAATTCCCCAAAAGCCTCTCAAAGCCAGGAAAGCCATGCCAAAACCTGCTCTCACGCTCCACCTCAGTGAACTTCTCTCTTCTAGAGGTCCCCAAAATATCACAATTCCTGCACATGACAGGAGACAGTCTTTCCCATTCATCTGCTAAGGCTGCTCAGAACCCAAGAGTGTCCAGTATCTGGAGGGACCAGGCAGAGAGAAAGAAAAAAGTTTACCAAAGTGCTATAAATCAAAACCAACTTGAGGGGAAAGGCTTCCTTAATCTGAAAAACACAGATCAAAACCAGCAATATTCTAGACAAAACTAGTAAAAGTTATAACCATATTCACCAGTTCACTCAGTAACCAACCCTTTTGTTAGTTTTTTATGAAGCCATTAGGTCTTCCATTAAGATTCTTTAAGTTCTTAGCCAGTTTAGAAATATTAATACAACTTTAAATTTATCAGAGGCCTGTCATTATCAAAAGGTCCTTCCTATTAATCTTCTTGAAGGTGAAGCACTTTTTGCAAAAGCATCAGATAAAACAACAATTGTCTATAAAAGACAAAAGACGTAAAAAGACAAGCCTAAGCACCTGATTACAATGTAAGCAATAAAAAAAAACTTGGCTACAATAACTAGATTTATAACCAATGACATTGTGCAGGAGACAGAGATCAAGACCATCCCCAAGAAAAAGAAATGCAGAAAAGCAAAATGGCTGTCTGAGGAGGCCTTACAAACAGCTATGAAAAGAAGAGAAGTGAAAAGCAAAGGAGAAAAGGAAAGATTTACCCATTTGAATGCAGAGTTCCAAAGAATAGCAAGGAGAGGTAAGATAAGCTTTCCTCAGTGATCAATGCAAAGAAAAAGAGGAAAACAATAGAATGGGAAAGGCTAGAGATCTCTTCAAGAAAATGAGAGATACCAAGGGAACATTTCATGTAAAGATGGGCTCAATAAAGGACAGAATGCTTCCTAACAGAAACAGACGATATTAAGAAGAGGTGGTGAGAATACACAGAAGAACTGTCCAAAAAAGATCTTCATGACACAGATAATCACAGTGGTGTGATCCCGCACCTAGAGCCATACATCCTGGACTGTGAAGTCAAGTGGGCCTTAGGAAGAAACACTACGAACAAAGCTAGTGGTTGTGATGGAATTCCAGTTGAGCTATTTCAAATCCTGAAAGATGATGCCGTGAAAGTGCTGCACTCAATATGCCAGCAAATTTGGAAAACTCAGCAGTGGTCACAGGGCTGGAAAAGGTTAGTTTTCATTCCAATTCCCAAAGAAAGGCAATGCCAAAGAATGCTCGAACTACCACACAATTGCAGTCATTTCACATGCTAGTAAATTAATGCTCAAAATTCTCCAAGCCAGGCTTCAGGAATACATGAACCAGGAACTTCCAGATGTTCAAGCTGGTTTTATAAAAGGGAGAGGAACCAGAAATCAAACTGCCAACATCCACTGGATCATCGAATAAGCAAGACATTTCTAGAAAAACATCTATTTCTGCTATATTGACTATACCAAAGACTTTGACTATGTGGATCACAATAAACTGTGGAAAATTCTGAAAGAGATGGGAACACCAGACCACCTGACCTGTCTCTTGAGAAACCTGTATGCAGGTCAGGAAGCAACAGTTAAAACTGGACATGGAATACACTGGTTCCAAATAGGAAAAGGAGTATGTCAAGGCTGTATATTGTCACCCTGCTTATTTAACTTATATGCAGAGTATATCATGAGAAATGCTGGGCTGGATGAAGCATAAGCTGGAATCAAGATTGCCAGGAGAAATATCAATAACCTCAGATATGCAGATGACACCACTCTTATGGCAGAAAGTGAAGAAGAACTAAAGAGCTTCTTGATGAAAGTAAAAGGGGAGAGCAAAAAGGTTGGATTAAAACTCAACATTCAGAAAACCAAGATCATGGCATCTGGTCCCATCACTTCATGGCAAATAGATGGGGAAACAGTGGAAACAGTGGCTGATTTTATTTGGGGGGGGGGGGCTCCAAAATCACTGCAGATGGTGACTACAGCCATGAAATTAAAAGATGCTTGTTCCTTAGAAGAAAAGTTATGACCAACCTAGACAGCATATTAAAAAGCAGAGACATTACTTTGCCAACAAAGGTCCGTCTAGTCAAGGCTATGGTTTTTCCAGTAGTCATGTATGGATGTAAGAGTTGGACTATAAAGAAAGCTGAGTGCCAAAGAATTGATGCTTTTCAACTGTGGGGTTGGGGAAGACTCTTGAGAGTCCCTTGGACTGCAAGCAGATCCAAACATTTCATCCTAAAAGAGATCAGTCCTGGGTGTTCGTTGGAAGAACTGATGTTGAGGCTGAAACTCCAATACTTTGGCCACCTGATGTGAAGAGCTGACTCATTGGAAAAGACAGTGATGCTGGGAAAGATTGAGGGCAGGAGGAGAAGGGGACAACAGAGGATGTGATGGTTGGATGGCATCACCGTCTCAACGGACATGATTTTGGGTAAACTCTGGGAGTTCGTGATGGACAGGGAGGCCTGGCGTGCTGCAGTACATGGGCTCACAAAGAGTCAGACACGACTGAGAGACTGAACTGAACTGAATAATCTTAACCCTTAAAAACCTTAATGTCTGGCAAAAACCAAGAAGCAAGTAATTATGCATTTCCTGCTTGGAAAACTTAAGCTTTGGTCTTCTCTCCACAGCAGGCAAAGATAGGTACACAGATGCACCCAGCCAATTAATGTTCTAATAGTTTATCCTATTTGAAATGACCCAGATTGTCCAGGAATTCTCTTCATTTGAATTAGTTTAGTTTCAAGTAACCAAAATCTGGAGAGACTACCATAGAGAGACATTCACAAAATATAATTATTCCTAATAGAGTTTACTTGAAAGGTCTTTTTGTTTCCCCTTTACACTTACAGCTCATACAAGATCGAAGTTCCAGAGAGCCCAGGTAGGTTATTTATATCTAAAGGCATCAGAGAAATACCAATTCCTTCTAGAAAGCTAGCTTAATCAATTGCAAGAGGCTCGCTTTGATAAACAGCAGAGCCATTAGAGGCCATTGTTGCCCAGAGGCACCTCCATTGAGCAAGGACAGCAACCACAGGGCCCCACAGGCTAGTAAACAGTCACCTTGGGGTTTCCCAGTAACTTGCAGGGTCACTCCTGGAAATTTTGGGCCCCACAAGTGAGCTGGCACCCCGCAAATTTCCATTCTCTGTCCTGTATTTCCCAACGACTCAGTGCTCACGGGAGTTTCTTCAGTCTCCAAGATGCTGGCCCACCAATTTGGGGGCTGCACCCCTGAACTTGCCCAGCTTCACAACCAAAGAAAGAGATCGGAGTCGGCGACAGAGATGACATGGTTGAATGGCTGGGGGAGCCTACCTGTCTGAAGCAAGGGCCTGGAACAACACCCCACCTTGTGCAGTGACAGACAGTGGGCAGAACATGGCAGCGGGCAGGGCGTGGGGTGTGTGGTGGGGGTGGGGCGTAGTGAGGTGGGCGGGGAGGTTACAGGTTATAAGGGCATTGACTTCAGGTGGGCTCATCAGTCACCAGGGAAGCTAGCAAAGATGCACGCCCCTCATTGCACCTTGGAAGAGAACAGTCACCAGCTGGGGCCTGGGGCAAATGGGTAGGGAGTTCAGACCTCTGCCTGAGATACAGGTGAAGCAGGCCCTGGTTGGGCAGGGGATGGACAGAGAGCAAGGGCACAGCCATCTTGAGGGGCCTGACCATACAGGTGAACAGAGGGCTGGATGCCTCGTGGTTGCCTTGGATTCTACCCACGACCCCCAGTTAGTAGCACTAGGCAAGGATTTAGGAGGAAGCTTTAGAGGCACCACCCACTAGTGCTCCCAAGTTTGTTAGAGCTGGACAGTGTCCTAGAGATCAGTGACAACAGCTGGCTTCTCAGGGCCTATTGACAGATACAAGAACTGACGTGCAGATATGTGAAGTGTCTGAGGTCAGACAGCTGGTGGGGCAGAGCTGGGCCCAGGATCGAGGACATCATTTCTTAAAGCAGTGGTTCTCAACCTTGGCTGCACATTAAAATCGCCTGGGGAGCTTTAATATGTACATTTGCCCAAGCGCCACTCCAGACCAATTAAATCAGAACGTCTCAGAGGTAAGACCTGGCATTTTTTCCCAAAATGCCCCTATGGTACAAGCCTAATCTGCCAATAGTTGACAACTACTGTCCAAAAACAGTATCAGAATCACCTGGAGGACTGATTAAATCGAAGACCACCTGACTCCAACCCCAGAGGGTCTGATACAGTAGGTCTGGGGTGAGGCACAAGAATTTGCATTCCTAACAAACTCCCAAGAGATGCTGATGCTGGTGCTGCTGGTCTGGCCTGGAGACTATCCCTGTGGTCAGTCCCTTTACTGAGTCCCAAAGGCAAAGGCCTGTGGTTGTCACCACTTTTGTGTTTTTTTTTTTTTTTTGGCTGTGCCATGAAGCATGTGGGATTCTAGTTCCATGATCAGGGATTGAATCCATGACCCCTGAGGTGGAAGCAGGAAGTCTTAACCACTGGACTGCCAGGGAAGTCCCCTGTCCCCACTTTTGATACTTACACCTTTTCATGCTGTTCTTGACTTTCTCTCCTAAGGCTAATTTCCATGATCACTTGTTGCAGATTTTGATCTATTTTTACCCATTTATAAAAGGTTGGGGTATGAGTGGAGGTTACACATTGTGTTTGCTCTAAGCACCCCATCATTCTATGAAGTGGAAGAAGAATGACCTTGCTTATTCTGAACACAGTATACCAATTCTAAGACTTCCATCAAGCCGCTCCACACACACACATTTTCCTGAGTTCTGTGTGTGTATATGAATCAGAACATGACAATTTCATTTTCCTGAAAACACTCCATTCCCAACTGATGACTAGGTTCTAGGTTATACCAACCTCAAAGAGTTGAAAGGTCTCCTAGGTGGTTGCCAAGCCAAATACAGAGGCATGGCAACCTCACCATGTTCCTCCAGTGGATGGATTTTCCAGTTCAAGGAATGACAATCTGTCTGTGAGGAATCTTCCCCAGCTACAATTCAAACTGAGAACCTGAGAATGCAACCCCCAGAGCTTTAGACACTGGAGCTATGAATAGAGATGTGGCTAGGGTAGAGGCAAAGGGCAGGATGACTTCTCCCATCCTTGCAATGAGGGCTGTGAGAACTAGAAGATCATGTCCACAGCAAGGGGGTGAAGGGGGTTGGCAACCTTCAGAAGAGGGGGGCTGTCATGGAGAAATGCTCCCAAGCATAAGGAAGAGCCATGGTGGCAGTGACTGGGTCACATGATGCTGGAAGATCATTCCTCCATTTTGGTGCACTGTTAGAACCTCCAGCCCTTGCCTCAGCACCATGAGTAGACAAGACATCCTGTCTTTGAGGACTAGGCCATGTTGGGAAAGACATGGCCTAGGAGCCAGACCCTAGTTCAAAGCCCCTCCTGGACACTTATCATTTGTGAACTTGAAGATGGTCCTACTCCTCTCATCTTTAAAATGGACATAATATTTACACATTTGTTGTAAGTTGTACACAGTACAGTGCCTGGTACATAGTAGGCACTCAGTAAGTGGTACCTTCTATTGCCTCAAAATCAAATGTGGGTTGAGGTTTGGTACACCAGATACCACTCTGACAGATTTTTTCCCCCACATAATTCAGACAGCCTGAAGAACACACATAAATACAGTGTAAAGAATAAAAATAGAACATCTGGAGACAGATTCTAGTTCCAGCTCTGACTGCAACAGACCATGTGACTTGGCAAATCAATTACTTCTGTTCTCTCATCAGTAAAAGGGGGAAATTGTGCCATATGACCTCCAAAGCCTCTTCCCCTCCAACATTACGTAAGTGTCTGTGAGGCCACCAAAATGGCTAAAAACTCACTGTTTAGTGTCTACCATTCCCTGAAGCAGCATTTTCCAGACTTTCTTGATAAGAATCACTGAGGATGCTTTTAAACATACAGATTTCTAGGGCCTTCTGATAAAATATAACTGTCCAAAACAGTAGCCACTAGACATGTGGCACTATCAGCCCTTAAACATAACTAGTCCAAATTTAGATGTCCCATAAGTATAAAATGCACAAAAAAATTTAAAATTTAACATGAAAAAAGATTATAAAACATTTCAATAATGTTTTATTGCTCACATGTAAAATGATAGTATTCTGGATATGTAAGTAAAATATATTGTTTATAAAATATATCATTAAAGTTAATGAAATATACTTAAGTAAAATAGAGGAAAAGAACAGAATGAGAAAGACTAGAGAGCTCTTCAAGAATATTAGAGATACCAAGGGAACATTTCATGCAAGGATGAGCACAATAAAGGACAGAAATAGTATGGACCTATCAGAAGCAGAAGATATTAAGAAGAGGTGGCAAGAATACACAGAAGAACTATACAAAAAAGATCTTAATGATCCAGATAACCACTATGATGTGATCAATCACCTAGAACTAGACATCTTGGAATGCGAAGTCAGGTGGGCCTTAGGAAGCATCACTATGAACAAAGCTAGTGAAGGTGATGGAATTGCATCTGAGCTATTTCAAATCCTAAATGATGCTGTGAAAGTGCTACACTCAATATGCCAGCAAATTTGGGAAACTCAGCAGTGGCCACAGGACTGGAAAAGGTCAGTTTTCATTCCAATCTCAAAGAAAGGCAATGCCAAAGAATTTTCAAACTACCGCACAATTGTACTCTTTTCACATGCCGGCAAAGTAACGCTCAAAACTCTCCAAGCTAGGCTTCAACAGTACGTGAACCAAGAACTTCCATATGTTCAAGCTGGATTCAGAAAAGGCAGAGGAACCAGAGATCAAATTGCCAACATCCATTGTATCATAGAAAAGGCAGGGAATTCCAGAAAAATATCTACTGGAATCAAAATTGCCAAGAGAAACATCAATAACCTCAGATATGCAGATGACACCACCCTTATGGCAGAAAGTGAAGAAGAACTAAAGAGCCACTTGATGAAAGTGAAAGAGGAGAGCAAAAAGGTTGGATTAAAACTCAACATTCAGAAAACCAAGATCATGGCATCTGGTCCCATCACTTCATGGCAAATAGATGGGGAAACAGTGGAAACAGTGGCTGATTTTATTTGGGGGGGGCTCCAAATCACTGAAGATGGTGACTGCAGCCATGAGATTAAAGATACTCACTCCTTGGAAGAAAACTTATGACCAACCTAGACAGCATATTAAAAAGCAGAGACATTACTTTGCTGACAAAAGTCCATCTAGTCAAAGCTATGGTTTTTCCAGTGGTCATGTATGGATGTGAGAGTTGGACCAGAAAGAAAGCCAAGCGCCAAAGAATTGATGCTTTTGAATTATGGTGTTGGAGAAGACTCTGGAGAGTCCCTTGGATTGTAAGGTGATCAAACCAGTCAGTCCTAAAGGAAATCAGTCTGGAACATTCATTGGAAGGACTGATGCTGAAGATGAAGCTCCAATACTTTGGCCACTTGATTCGAAGAGTCGACTCATTAGAAAACACCCTGATGCTGGGAAATATAGAAGGCAGGAGGAGAAGAGGATGACAGAGGATGAGATGGTTGGACGGCATTATTGCCTCAATGGACATGAGTTTGGGCAAGCTCCGAAGTTGGTGACAGACAGGGAAGTCTGGCATGCTGCAGTCCATGGGGTCACAAAGAGTTGGACATGACTGAGTTACTGAACTGAACTGAAGTAAAATAGTCTATTTTAAATACATTAAAAATATATTAAAATTAAATATGTTCTTTAAATAATACAAATGTATGATTAAAATTAATTTCACATGTCTCTCTTTATTTTTTAATATGTGATAAGTAGAAAATTTAAAATCATGTATGTGGCTTGCATAATATTTCTGTTGGATAGCACTGCCCCAGAGGTAAGAATTAAGAATATATACTCAAGTTGACATAATCTTTAGTTTTAACACTTGCCCCAGGTCACTACTAGGAAAACACTCAGCGAACCAAAACAAACCTCACAGCTTTCATTAGAAACTCATAGACATTAGATGGTTGAAGAAATTATTTTGGAACAGGATCAAACTGGCTAAACCTCACCTTTTCCCCCTATGATTTTAAGAACACTGCTAGTGCCCTGATTTGGCACAGAAATTCCTATTTATAGATTCCTGATAATGGAGGAGAGTCAGGCTGA
Source organism: Bos javanicus (assembly GCF_032452875.1). Lineage (NCBI taxonomy): Eukaryota > Metazoa > Chordata > Mammalia > Artiodactyla > Bovidae > Bos > Bos javanicus. The sequence goes on from NC_083897.1 coordinate 131,020,396, forward strand.
AGGGGTTAGAAAAAGGTGGCTTTTGCTCTTTCTATGGTCTTACTGCTCCTGGCTGTTGCAAGGAGCTTTCTTTAGGCCAACAGGACGTGGTCTTTGAATATGTATCTGGTTAAAGCTAGGTGGCAGCAGTACCATAAGATGGCAGGATGAGAAGCCCATCTCAGTTCAGTTCAGTCGCTCAGTCGTGTCCAACTCTTTGCGACCCCATGAATCGCAGCACGCCAGGCCTCCCTGTCCATCACGAAATCCTGGAGTTCACTCAGACTCACGTCCATCAAGTCAGTGATGCCATCCAGCCATCTCATCCTCTGTTGTCCCTTTCTCCTCCTGCCCCCAGTCCCTCCCAGCATCAGAGTCTTTTCCAATGAGTCAACTCTTCGCATGAGGTGGTCAAAGTACTGCAGTTTCAGCTTTAGCATCAATCCTTCCAAAGAACACCCAGGACTGATCTCCGTCAGAATGGACTGGTTGGATCTCCTTGCAGTCCAAGGGACTCTCAAGAGCCTTCTCCAACACCACAGTTCAAAAGCATCAATTCTTCAGCACTCAGCTTTCTTCACAGTCCAACTCTCACATCCATACATGACCACTGGAAAAACCATAGCCTTGACTAGACGGACCTTTGTTGGCAAAGTAATGTCTCTGCTTTTCAATATGCTATCTAGGTTGGTCATAACTTTTCTTCCAAGGAGCAAGAATCTTTTAATTTCATGGCTGCAGTCACCATCTGCAGTGATTTTGGAGCCCAAAAAAATAAAGTCTGACACTGTTTCCCCATCTATTTCCCATGAAGTGATGGGACCAGATGCCATGATCTGAGTTTTCTGAATGTTGAGTTTTAAGCCAACTTTTTTACTCTCCTCTTTCACCTTCATCAAGAGGCTTTTTAGTTCCTCTTCACTTTCTGCCATAAGGGTGGTGTCATCTGCATATCTGAGGTTATTGATATTTCTCCCAGCAATCTTGATTCCAGCTTGTGCTTCTTCCAGCCCAGTGTTTCTCATGATGTACTCTGCATATAAGTTAAATAAGCAGGGTGGCAATATACAGCCTTGACGTATTCCTTTTCCTATTTGGAACCAGTCTGTTGTTCCATGTCCAGTTCTAACTGTTGTTTCCTGACCTGCATACAGATTTCTCAAGAGGCAGGTCAGGTGGTCTGGTATTCCCATCTCTTTCAGAATTTTCCACAGTTTATTGTGATCCACACAGTCAAAGGCTTTTGCATAGTCAATAAAGCAGAAATAGATGTTTTTCTGGAACTCTCTTGCTTTTTCCATGATCCAGCAGATGTTGGCAATTTGATCTCTGGTTCCTCTGCCTTTTCGAAAACCAGCTTGAACAACTGGAATTTCACGGTTCACGTATTGCTGAAGACTGGCTTGGAGAATTTTGAGCATTACTTCATTAGCGTGTGAGATGAGTGCAATTGTGTGGTAGTTTGAGCATTCTTTGGCATTGCCCTTCTTTGGGATTGGAATGAAAACTGACCTTTTCCAGTCCTGTGGCCACTGCTGAGTTTTCCAAATTTGCTGGCATATTGAGTGCAGCACTTTCACAGCATCATCTTTAGGACATTATAAAAAAAGAAGTCTCACATCTCCAAACTTTGACCACGAGCTCTTGTCAGCCATGGCTCAGTGCCTAGAAGTCTGGCCACTAAGCAGATAAAGTAGAGACACAAAAGTCATGCAATACTGAAGCCCCACCAGAGCTTGGCAGGAAACTCCTATTTCTTCCTTTCCAGGTGAAGCAAAATACGGTTCTTTCCCACTCCCAGATGACTGGGTCACCTGGTTCAGCACAGTAGTCTTGTTCCCAACTACACCAGGTTCCCAGCTTGTCGTGGAGGAATCTGAGGGGTGCTGTCACATTTCTCCTGCTGCCTGCCATAGGCAGAGTCAAAAGAGCACTCTGACAAGTCTCCACTTCACTCTGCTTTCAGCTGCTTTGTTGCTGGAGGATGTATTAATCAAGGTCTCACTTTATCCTGATTTTGTTTCATTTGATTTCAAGGTGAACTTTTAACACTGTGAGTAACTGAACTCCTCCCCCTACCCTGCCCTGGCTCTGCCTAAAAAAATGACTGGAGGACAAATAAAGATATTTCTAAACACCAAAACTCTGGGACTTCCCTGGTGGTCCAGTAGCTAAGACTCTGTGCTCCCAATGCAGGGGGCTTAGGTTCCATCCCTGGTCAGGGAACTAGATCCCACATGCTGCAACTAAGGCCCAGCACAGCCAAATAAATAAGTATTTTTAAAATCTTTTGAACTGTGGTGTTCAAGAAGACTCTTGAGAGTCTCTTGGACTGCAAGGAAATCAACCCTGAATATTGATTGGAAGGACTAATGCTGAAGCTGAAGTTCCAATACTTTGGCCACCTGATATGAAGAGCCAACTCACTGGAAAAGACCCTGATGCTGGGAAAGACTGAAGGCAGAAGAAGGGGACGACAGAGGATGAGATGGCTAGATGCAATCACTGACTCGATGGACATGAGTTTGAGTGAACTCAGAGAGGTGATGGACAGAGAAGCCTGGCATGCTGCAGTCCATGGGGTTGCAAAAAGTCAGACATGACTGAGTGACTGAATGAGTGAGTCAGCGAGTGAAAGTCACTCAGTTGTGTCTGACTCTTTGCGACCCCATGGGCTATACAGTCCATGGAATTCTCTAGGCCAGAATACTGAAGCAGGTAGTCTTTCCCTTCTCCAGGGGATCTTCCCAAGACTGAACTGAACTGAAAAGTATATGGAGTATCAGAAACCAATAGAAGTCCCCATAAAATTCTATACTGTGTATAGAATGTATTGAATATACTCTATAGCAATAAAAGTGATCTCACATGGAAGGTTAGGGATATAAGAAGATGTGCAAATAAAGTAGTAAATATGTGGGTAATCTAAAACATACTAGAGTACAAAAACAATAATGTCTTATATGGTTTAAAAATAGAACAATAATATCAATAACAATAGCACATAAATTAAGTAGAGGGTGATTAAAGTCAAAATACTCTAAAGTTCTTGTGTTTTAAAACAGACATCTTAATTTAAATATTAATGCTATTTTCAAATATCAAAATTTACACAGTGACTATTAAAGCAATAGAAGTTTTATGAAAATAGGCCAACTGCTTGACAAAATAGGTCCAAAACCATAAAAGGGCCAAAACACAATGGAAATGTATTTAGTGCTCATGTGACAGTACTGGGCAGGCAAACAAGGTCTTTGGAGTGGTTCTTCCTCCACAGAGATCTACTCTCTGTTGTTTTCCACTGGTGTATACCACATCCTCCTAATGACTATAGATTTCAAACAGTTCTTGATAAAGGCAAGATGATTTCCTCCATTTACTTCTTCTTCATTAGGAGTGTCTTGGCTATTCTTGCTTCTCTGATCATTAACAAATATTTTAATCAGTTTGTAACGCTCCACAAGCAACATCTTTTTGGGATTTTCATTGGAATTGTATCCACTTATGTATCAACATCTTTACAATACTGAATTTGCTTCTCTATGTTTAGAGAAGTATTTAGACCTCCCTTGCTTATTTATAATGCAGAATTTTTACTTTCTCACTGAGGTCTGACATATCTTTCATCATGTTTATTTTATACTGTGTTATGCTTTTAGGAACTATTATTGTTTAATTTTTTTTGATTCTTGTATATAAATGCAATTGCTTTTTGTATGTTGATTTTTTTCATATACAGAAAAACTACTAAATTCCCTTATTAACTGTAGATTTTTTGGAGTTTTCTGTGTAGATCCTAACATCATCTGTGAATGATAAATTTTGAGATTTTTCTTTTCAATTCTTATAACTTTTGTTTCTCTCTTCTTTTTCTTACTGCACTGGCTAAGCTATGCCAGTGAGAGTAGCCACTTTTTGTTGCTCCTAATCTTAAAGGAAATATTTTCAATGTTTTACTATTAATTATGATATTTTCTGTGTATTTTTGGTAGAAAGTGTCTCAGATGGTAAAGAATTTGCCTGCAATGCAGCAGACTTGGGTTTGATCCCCAGATCGGGAAGTTCCCCTGGAGAAGGGAATGGCAACCCACTCCAGTACTCTTGCCTGGAGAACTCCATGGACAGAGGAGCCTGGTGGGCTACAGTCCATAGGGTTGAAAAGAGTCAGACAGGACTGAGTGACGAACACTTTCACTTTCCATATAAAGTAAATTTCTTTCTACTCTTAATAATGCTAAGAATTTTTTAAATTAATGGATATTGTCCTCAACAAATGCTTTTCTGCAACTACTGAGATTACCATATGCCTTTTTTTAAACCATATGGCTTTTTGTTTAACCATATGCCTTTTCTTCTTATTTTAGTTTTATGGAGAATTGTATTAACTGATTTTCTAATCCATGAAACCCTGCAGTATTGAGGAAAACTCATCTTTGTCAATTTTCATATGCTGATAAGATTTTTTTTAAGATTTTTGTACCTATGTAAGATAACTAGGCCTGTAATGTTCCTTTGTCATATTTTCTCTTGGTCAAGTTTTAATATCAAAGTTACGCTAACTTCATAAACTGGGTTGGCAAGTATTCCCTCTCTTACTATAATCTAGAGTAGTTTGTGCATGATTACCATTGATTGTTCCTTGACTATTTAGTAGAATTAACTTGTAAAATAAAGAGCTGAGTAATCAACTTAAGTAATGAGAAAAGAAAAGAATATACCAAAAGAAGGTAAAAAGAAGAAAGACTAAATATAATAGCAAAATGATTAAGCTAAAAATGAAAAATAGGGACTTTTGACAAAGCCAAAATTTAGTTCCTTGAAAAAACTAATAAAATAGACAAACATGCAGCAAGAAGGCAGATAAAAATGGCAAGAATGAGCCATAATAGGAGTGTAATCATAGATGATATGGAATTTTAAAAGGTTTAACAAAAGGATATTATACATTACTTTAAGGTGATAAATTTTTAATGTTGAAAAGGACAAAATTTTAGAAATATTTAATTTACCAAACCTGACCCAAGAAGAAATAGAAAACCTGAGGGGTCTCATAACCATTAAATGAGTTGAATCATCAGTCAAATTTTTCCACAAACAAAACACACCAGGTCCAGATGGTTTTCCATATGGGAAAAATTAAAATAAATTCTGGATGGATTAAAAAGTTAAATGCAAAAGGTGATATCCAAAATCTCTTAGGAGATATTATAGAAAACATCTAAATATCTGTATGACTTGAGAATAGAAACAGATTTCTTAAATAAGACCAAAATGACATTAAGATCAATATTTTTATTCAATAAAAGATACTTTTTAAAAAACAATAAAACAAAAGCCACAAACTCTTTTAAGAAGATATTTGCAACATAAGTAACAGGGAAACAAAAGGCTAGTATTCAGAATATACGAAGTTCTGGATGTAGATAAGAAATAAGACAAAGAACTAACCAAAAAAATGGGCAAAAGACCTGATCAGGCATTTCATAGAATATAAATTTTCAGTTAACATGAAAAGATTGCTTGGCTTCATTAACAATAGAGCAATGCAAAATTAAAACCACAATGTGATACTCACACACCACCCTAATAAACAATAAATTGTTAATCTTCATAAATTACATTTGATAATAATACTTTAAAAAATATTTAATATGCAATAAAACACACTTTATATGAGAGAAAAGATAAAACTGGAGGCTCAAATCAGAAGTGAAACATTCAACTAATGACAATTAGAGAAAGAGAACAGACAAAATATTCCCTCAGAGGAAATTATCAAGGAAATTCCACAAGGAATAAAGGATGTGAGTTTCTAGATTGAAAGAACATGGCAAGGCATATAAATACAAAATTTCAGAACACTTGGGTACAGAGAATGCTTCAAAAATATATTTAAAGTATTAGAAAACAGATGGCCTCAGACAACAATACTGAAGGCTAGAAGACAGTAGAAAAACATCTTCAAATTTCTGAGGGGAAATGTTGTCCAATTTACAATGCTGTATAGACAAACACCACCTGACCTGCCTCTTGAGAAACCTACATGCAGGTCAGGAAGCAACAGTTAGAACTGGACATGGAACAACAGACTGGTTCCAAATAGGAAAAGGAATACGTCAAGGCTGTATATTGTCACCCTGCTTATTTAACTTATATGCAGAGTGCATCATGAAAAACACTGGGCTGGATGAAGCACAAGCTGGAGTCAAGATTGCTGGGAGAAATATCAATAACCTCAGATATGCAGATGACACCACCCTTATGGCAGAAAGTGAAGAACTAAAAAGCCTCTTGATGAGTGAAAGAGGAAGTGAAAAAGTTGGCTTAAAGCTCACCAGTCAGAAAACTAAGATCATGGCATCTGGTCCCATCACTTTATGGGAAATAGATGGGGAAATAGTGGAAACAGTGTCAGACTTTATTTTGGGGGGCTCCAAAATCACTGCAGATGGTGACTGCAGCCATGAAATTAAAAGACGCTTACTCCTTGGAAGGAAACTTATGAGCAACCTAGATAGCATATTAAAAATCAGAGACATTACTTTGCCAACAAAGGTCTATCTAGTCAAGGTTATGGTTTTTCCAGTGGTCATGTATGGATGTGAGAGTTGGACCTTAAAGAGGGCTGAGCAATGAAGAATTGATGCTTTTGAACTGTGGTGTTGCAGAAGACTCTTGAGAGTCCCTTGGACTGCAAGGAGGTCTAACTAGTCCATCCTAAAGGAGATCAGTCCTGGGTGTTCATTGGAAGGACTGATGCTAAAGCTGAAACTCCAATACTTAGGCCACCTCATGCGAAGAGTTAACTTATTGGAAAAGACTCTGATGCTGGGAGGGATTGGGAGCAGGAGGAGAAGGGGACGACAGAGGATGAGATGGCTAGATGGCATCACTGACTCGATGGACATGAGTTTGAGTGAACTCCAGGAGTTGGTGGACAGGAAGGCCTGGCATACTGCGATTCATGGGGTCGCAAAGAGTTGGACATGACAGAGTGACTGAACTGAACTGAATTGTTCTGTTAGACAGACAAATGATCACCTGAATATGATGCTAGAATAAAAACACTTTTAGATCCATTAAAGCAGAAGTTGCTCAGTCATGTCCAACTTCTTGTGACCCCATGGACTGTACAGTCCATGGAATTCTCCAGGCCAGAATACTGGAGTGGGTAGCCTTGCCCGTCTGCAGGGGATCTTCCTGACCCAGGAACTGAACCGGGGTCTCCAGCATTGCAGGCAGATTCGTTACCAACTGAGCTATCAGAAAAACCCCACTTTTCCATAGGCGAGCTATAAAAAGACTTGACTTTCAGAGTTTACCTGTTCAAGAAACTACTGCAGGATGTGTTTCATCAAAAGGAGGGATGAAACCATGAAGAAGATGTAGGATCCAGAAATAAGAAATCCAACACAGGCCAGAGGAGGTGAAGAAGGGTCCTGAGGGCAGCCCTCAGGGCCTAGGGAACAAATAGTAAAGATTGGAGTGATGCCTCCAAGAGAAAATGGAACTGGTGCACTATTTAATGTGTAAAACCACATTGAAAAGATTTTGAAAGTTTTCTTAGAGAGCTTAGAGATGAACTGATGAGAGACACATTCCAGATGTACAAGCTGGATTTAGAAAAGGCAGAGAGGAACCAGAGATCACATTGCCAATATCATAGAAAAAGCAAGGGAATTGTAAAGAAACATCTACTTCATTGACAACAAAAAAGCTTTTGACTGTGTGGATCAAAACAAACTATGGAAAATTCTTAAAGAGATGGAAATACCAGACCACCTTACCCGCTTCCTGAGAAACCTGTATGCAGGCCAAGAAGCAATAGTTAGAACTGGACATGGAACAACAGACTGGTTCAAAATTGGGAAAGGAGTACAACAATGCTGTATATTGTCACCCTGCTTATTTAACTTCTACACAGAACACATCATGCGAAATGCCAGGCTAGATGATTCACAAGCTGGAGTCAAGATTGCCAGGAGAAATATCAACAACCTCAGATATGGAGATAATACTGCTCTAATGGCAGAAAGTGAAGAGGAACTAAAGAGCCTCTTGATGAGGGTGAAAGAGGAGACCGAAAAAGTTGGCTTCAGACTCAACCTTAAAAAAACAAAGATCATGGCATCTGGTCCCATCACTTTGTGGCAAATAAATGGGGGAAAAGTGGAACAATGATAGATGTTTTATTTTCTTGGGCTCCCAAAAAGTCACTATGGATGGTGACTGCAGCCATGAAATTAAAAGAGGCTTGCTCCTTGGAAGGAAAGCTATGACAAACCTAGACACTCAAACAGTATTAAAACGCAAAGACATCACTTTGCCAACAAAGGTCCATACAGTGAAAGCTATGGTTTTTCCAGTAGTCATGTACAGATGTGAGAGTCGAACTATAAAGACGGCTGAGCGCAGAAGAATGGATGCTTTTGAACTGTGGTGCTGGAGAAGACTCTTGAGAGTCCCTTGGACTGCAAGATCAAACCAGTCAATCCTAAAGGAAATCAACTCAATATTCATTGGAAGGACTAATGCTGAAGCTCCAATACAATGCGAAGAGCCAACTCATTGAAAAGACCCTGATGCTGGGAAAGATTGAAAGAAGGAGGAGAAGGGGACGACAGAGGATAAAATGGTTGGATGGTATCATCAACTCAATGTTAATGAATTGAACAAACTCTGGGAGATAACGAAGGATGGGGAAGCCTGGAGTGCTGCAGTCCATGGGGTCACAGAGGGTCAGACATGACTTAGTGATGGAACAACAACAACAACAATATTTTAAAAGCAACCAACAAAACAGGTGATTAGTAACTTAGGAAAAACCAAAGTTTGGATATAGAATGTGATCATATCTACTGTCTACTATGAACAATATTTACATAGTTGAAATAATATAAACACTGCATATTAATTTAACCAAATACATGCTATTAATATATTGGGGGTGGAGGGAAGAAAAAGTATATGTTTAAGGAATTGTTTGAGGTAGCTAAATCCTATTCTTCCATAGTAGCTAACCAAGATATAATTCTAAAACTGAAAACTTAAGAAATAGAAGTAACAACATTCTATACAGGGATATAGAAAGAATTTCCAGAAGTAGGTAAAAGATTTGAAAGTAGTTGCCTTTGAGAAGCAGAAAGAGGAAATTGAGAGGAAGGGGCAGGTGACTGTAGTCTTTCAGTTTAACTAGTCATGTGATCACATTTTTGAGAACAACATATTTACAATAAAAATTAAATAAAAAAACAAATGCTACATTATCTGCTTTGATAAGATTTTGAATTAACCAGTTGTGTGCAGCTGTCAAAACTCAATGAATGCATACTTTAAGATTTACATATTTCACTGCATATACATTTTACATCAAAAGAAAAACTGATAAACAAAGCCTAAAATTCTAATGACATGCATAAGGACATCTGTAATTTACTTCAAAATCCTTCCGAGAAAAAAGATGGATTAATGAATGGATAGAAGGATGGATAAATATATAATAAAACAAGTACAGTAAAATGTTGACAGTAGATCCTTGGAGGTAGGTATATAGAGGTTTACTGTAAAATTCTTTCCATTTTGCTGTGTGTTTGAAAAGTTTTATAATAAACGTTTGGAACAAATAAAAACAAATTGAGCATGAAAATTCAAGAGAGAACGTTCTGTCTGGTGTACCAGCTAGGTAAGCTTTAATTTTAAAATGCCACTTGCTTTCCAGAAGCATTCTGTAGCCATTTGACCCACAGATGACTGGTCAAATCAAAGAGGGCAGTGACACGTGAAGACGAGGGCAGACTGATATTTCTTTTGGCACTTTTACCAGTTTCTCTACAGGGTACGTATGTTGTGCAACAATGAATATTTAATCCCTCTTAACAAGATTTGTCCTCTGGTTATAAATATCCCTGTTGTCACATGCTCACCTATTTCTTAGCTCCAATTGAATTGTAAACTCATCCAAGCTATAGTCTATAACGTCCAGAATCACACACCCAGTGGTTCATCAATATCAGTTTTACTCTAATATACCACAGAGAAAAAGTAGCTCCCTGGAATAACAGATTAAGGAACAAATAAGCCAGAATGTCTGGGGAATAGAGTCATACAATTTTCATTACAATGACTCTTAGGGCTTGGATCCAGTCTCATTGTGGAGAAACTAAGTGTAAGAGAGATTAAGTGACATATCCAGAGTGATATAGCTATTTAGTGTGATTATCTTTGGGTATTTTCTTCTTTATGTCCATTTAAACTATTAAATAAGTCTATGGGATATGGCACACATATACTTGAATAAACAGCCACCCTTTCCCCAAAGAGCACTTGATTAAAAAAAAAAAAAAAGAACAAAACTATGGGACAGGACTTAAGAGATGGTTACTGAGCCAAACCTGGGTTTGCTTGCCTGACTTGCAGCAAAATCAATCTACTGACATGGGGTTGGGTGAAGGAAAGGACAGTGTTTATTGCAGGGCCAAGCAAGGAGAATGGGTAGCTCATGCTCAAAAGACCTGAACCCCCTGATGGCTTTCAGGGAAGGGTTTTTAAAGGCAACATTATTAGGTTTGAAGGTTGTAGGGTGCATGATCAGCTCGTGGACATTCTTCGAATTGGTTGTGGTGAGGTCACTGGGTGGTATATTGGAAGTTAACATCATCAACCTTCTGGTTCCTACCAATCTGGGGTCTACATGCTTGTGGTCAGCATGCAGTTACTTTCTGACACTTGGTAGGGTTTTAGTATCCTCAAAAACAATTCAAGGTATGGCTCAGGATATTATCTATAACCCTTAAGGAGGAACTAAAGGTCTTCGATTTTATTTTATTGTTAAACTACTGTAATTTTGTCTTGCTTGACTGCTACTGTTGTTTCTGTATTTTCTCACTTCTCTGATTAAATATACTCTTTGGAATGTGGAGAAGGTCTAAGAGGCTAAATCCTTTTTACAAACAAGAGGTAGGAGACATGGAGGGTATGTTGCCAGGAAGGCCCCACAGAGTCTGGCTCAGTTTCAAGACCACAAGTTCCTATCCAGTCAGTTTGTAGGGTGAAGTGGGAGCAGGAGGATGTTAAGTGAGTGAAAAGTGTCTGTGGTAAAATTAGTGATACACACTACCTTGTGGATGAAGCCCAAGCATGTTACACTGAGAAGCCAAACACAAAAAGGTCACATATTATATGATTCCCATTTATATGAAATATCCAAAACAGGCAAATCCATAGAGACAGAAAGCAGACTCATGGTTGCCAGGGGCTGGGCAGAAGGCAAATGAGGAGTAACTGCTTACTGGATATGGGTTTTATTTTGAGGTAAATAAAATGCTTTGGACCTAAATGTAAATGAGTATATTATGAATGTACCAAATGCTACTGAATTGTTCCCTTCAGAATGGTTAATTTTATATTATGTACATTTCACTTCAATAAAGAAAATACACGTTGAATGAGAGCAAAAGCAAACATAGCAACATGTTAACAACTGGTGGATCTAGGTACCGGCCATCAGGAATTCATCGTACTTACTCTAGCAACATTTCTGTTAGGTTTAAAATTTTTCAAAAGAAAAAGTTAATAAAATATCTCTAGAAAACAAAGAAATCATTTACTGATATTGCAAAATTGAGGTCACCAATTGCAATCTAAAATTCATACAGTTTCATATCTATCATTTGATCACTGGCATGTCAAAAATAGGAACAACTCTTACTTCATTGGCTGGTAAGTTTTCTAACAATGAAAATTACTTTCCAGGGGAGTCACAAGCCAACACTCTTTAACTTCAGAACCTATTAACATGCAGATTTCTGAACATTAGCACCTAAAAATACATGCATTGGGTCCTTTTGAACAGGTGGTAGTAAGATGTGGTTTAGCTGAAGGGTCTGAGCTTTGGAAATTACATGTGTATATTCTGGCTTTGTCACCCGCAGATGAGTCTTACCAATCCACTGATGGATAAAAGCAAAAGGGTGCAAGGTGATGGAGAGTTTCACAGGAGTAACACTAGGGGCACAAGTGACCATTTTGACCCTTGCACAGAGTGTCCTGAAACTCAAGCAGTGATATAGCAAAGATGATACCCCATCCTGTAACCTCATAACAACCAGAAAATGGCATGTCTGCCTCTAATGCACAGTGGGTCCAACGGAGTTAATGCCTCCCTGGTTTCTTACAGGTCCAACACCTAATTCTAAATTCCCCATTCAACCATGTCTGAGGCCTGAGACAACAGATCAAGCCTGTCTACACAGGGCGAGAGGCTACTTGCTTCTCTGACCAAGATGTAGACACACAAAAAAGTACATAAGGATGTGAAAGGTTATATCGTAATGTGATCATGCTTTACACTACTGAAGCTGTGCATTTAAAAATAGTTAAGATGGTGGACTTAATGTTATGTGTTTTCTACCATAATAATTTAAAAATACATAAGACCCAAGTTTTAGTTTTCACACAGCAGACATGAGAATGGCTTCCTTTGTGTCCAAAATGAAGGTACACTGCCAATCTTTAAAGCCTGATGCAACTTAACACACTTCAGATGAAATACAATCTGTTCCTATGGAGGAAAAAAAATAACCTAGAAAAACACTCAAGCCTCTGCACAAATCTATGTTCAGTAATAAAAATGGACATAAGAACAGGTTAATGGCAGAAGAACATTAAAAATAGAAAAGAACTATTGATTTGAAGGTGTTACCTCAAGAGATAAGTACCAATAAATACTGTAGAGTAGCTGTCTCCATATATCAGATGATGATATGAAGGGATCCATTCCCGTTTAGGGTTTACTCATTGCTTCTGAGATGCAATTTATTGTTTATCTTGACACTGCTTTGGGATTTACCAAATCACTAAAGGGAATGGGAAGTTCAGTTCATAAATATAACCTTTGTAGGATGACAAATACAACGATGTTCCACTTCAATAACTGAGTTTTCATTTTTTCCTGCAAAATTTTAAATTTTCCCAGAATTTTGATCATGCCTATAAAAACAAATCTATGTTCAATCAACAGGGCCTCTTCATTCATACTTTAACACCCAAGGGGTAATAGTTTCAAAAGACTAAAATGCTATTCTTCTCTAAGTATTATCTATATTGCAGTGAGTATTGTCTAAAGATTTGGTAGAAGCCTTCACTGGAGGGATTTCAAGTATGGAAACAGATGAAGGAGGAAATATCTGGAGTGGTGGATCCTGCCAGGTAAGTAGAGGCCAGCTCTGACTTTCATTCTATTTCTCTTTTTTCCTTCCTTTCACCTTATGCCCAGAAGTTTGTGTAAGTAGACCTTTTCTTGATATAAAAACAATGTTTAATTTTGGACCTAATAACACTTCAGAATAAATGCAGGGAGTTCCCTGGTGGTTCAGTAGTTAGAACTTCAAGCTCTCACTGCCAAGGGCCTGTGTTTGATCCTGCTCAGGGAACTAAAATCCCACAAGTGACACAGTGCAGACAAAAAGCAAAGAAGAATCCAAGTTTTCACAGAAGTCAGAATTTGGGAGAGCATGTTTTCCAAATATGCTTACATAGGCATTACTTTTTCATTCATCAGTTCAGGGCTAACCTTGTTGTGGACGTTTGAAAAGATGGACACAAATTCTCTGACACTCCTCCCATAAATCGGCAGGGTCTAATTCTCCCCTTCTACTGCCTTGAACCTGGGCTAGCCTTATTTGGAAGAAATAGAATTTAGGAGAAGTGATGCTACGTGACTTCCAAGGCCTGGCAGCTTCTGCTTAGTTCTCTCTGAATACCTGCTCTCTGGATAGCTCTCTCTTGGGACCCAGCCACCATGTTCTAAGAAGCCCAGGACACGTGCAGAGGCCAGGTGTAGGTACTCCGGTGGACAACCCAAACTGCAGTCCTACCTGACAGCCGGATTAGCTGCCAGGCTTGTGCAAGCCATCATGGATGTCCAGTGCAGCTGAGATTCTGATGACTGTAGGCACAGCAGACACTTGACTGCAACTGTGTGAGATACCCCAGTGAGACCTGCTCAGCTGAAACTTCCTTGAATGTCTGACCCACACATTGGTGAGCAAGGTTAAATTTTAGTATATATAAATTTACCCTGAATTTGGGGGTAATTTATTATACAGCAGTAGATAGCTCAACAAAAGAAAATAACAGAATATGAAACTTTATAGCAACAGAAATTTTCAAGCAAGAAAATAAAATTAAGATAATTTGGCCATGACATAGCCCATTTATTTTTATTTTTTTCTCATTTAAACATGAGCATTTAAAAGTTAAGAGATATGTGTTTTCATGTTGCTCACAGTAGAAAGACATAGATTCAGAAATGTAATTTTAACAATTAAAACTATAGATGTAGTCATGTAATCAAAATATATTGTCAGACACTGTACTAGAGATCAGCACAAATTCTGTCCTCAAGGAACAAACAGTCTAGTGGGATAAATGGCATGTTAAAAAAATTTCAATGAGTTTCATGTGTATAAAATCCTTACAATATCTTCTGGCACATCCTAAGTGTCATGTACCTGCAAACAAACTAAATAAATATACATTCACTTATTTATTCGACAAATACTTATCACCTTCTACATGGCAGGCCCCATGTGAGGTGCTCAATCTTCAGAAAACTCAACATTAAGAAAACTAAGATCATGGCATCTGATCCCATCACTTCATGGCAAATGGATGGGGAAAGAGTGACAGATTTTTTTGGGGGTGGCCTCCAAAATCACTGCAGATGGTGACTGCAGCCATGAAATTAAAGGTGCTTGATCGTTGGAAGAAAGTTATGACCAACCTAGAAAGCATATTAAAAAGCAGAGACATTACTTTCCCAACAAAGGTCCGTCTAGTCAAAGCTACGGTTTTTCCACTAGTCAAGTATGGATGTGAGAGTTGGACTGTAAAGAAAGCTGAGCCCCGAAGAATTGATGCTTTTGAACTGTGGCGCTGGAGAAGATGCTTGAGAGTCCCTGGGACTGCAAGGAGATCCAACCAGTCCATCCTAAAGGAAATCAGTCCTGAATATGCAGTCCTCAATAAGGACTGATGCTGAAGCTGAAACTCTAATACTTTGGCCACCTGATGCAAAGAACTGACTCATTGGAAAAGACCCTGATGCTGGGAAACATTGAAGGTGGGACGAGAAGGGGACAACAGAGGATGAGATGGTTGGATTGTATCACTGGCTCAATGGACAGGAGTTTGAGTAAACTTCGGGAGTTGGTGATGGACAGGGAGGCCTGACATGCTGCAATGCATGGGGTCACAAAGAGTTGGACTTGACTGAGCTACTAAACTGAACTGAACATGGCAGGGCCCGTGTGAAGTGTTAGAGAAAGAGTGCTGAATAAAGAGTTTACATTCAGAGGACAGGACAGATACTGAACATTCAACAAGCAGGGGTATCCCGGAAGCATTCCTGGGATGCTTGGGAAGCCAGAGAAGGCTGCTGATCCCAGGAAGGCCAAAGGCTAGGCTAGACCAGGCCAAGGCTAGAGAGATTTAGCAGCACGTCTGATAGCCAAATAACAAGAAGAGAAAAGTAGTTTACCCCAAGCCCAAATGGAAATCTAATATGTAAAGTGAAATTTGGGAGAGTCCTGAAGGCCAGTGAGGCAATCAAGATCTGTTCCACAAATTCCACACTGGATCAGAAGGAAAGTCCAAGTGCAGAGACAAGCACTGGACTGCATGCATTGGACCACACATGAGAGCTCAAGAAGACAATGTTGTTGGAATAGACGACTGGGAGCAGGGCTCAAGCCTCTGGTACTCTGGCACTAGAAATAGAGTAGAACACCCATTGCACAAACAGGTCTGGACCAAGATATGTTGCAGCTGAGGCAACCTAAGAATTACATATGTGCTTCTGATGCTGTCCTTCCAATCTTAATGCAACAGTTTCTTACTGAGGGAGTAGAACTGGCATCAGGATGGTTTTTGTCATTTCTACTGTCTACTTCACTAAAGTAGGACTGATTTGTAAGTTGATGGTTATAGAAGTAGTCACACATGTAGATCTGAGTTAAATGGTACCATATTCCTGATTTCCATTAGAAATGGTATTACCTTTACAGATTGGTGCTCAGAGCAATTATACACTTGGTCTGTCTTTTAACTTGGCTCTGAGCCTGAAGGATCCCAGAATACGAGTGTCTGCTAATTGCCCTGGTGTGAATGGCCAAGGGCTGGTGTGTGTGTATGTGCATATAAATAAAAGTGTATCTGTGTGTTATATTTTGTATGTATGTGTGCATGTGTGTGTGTATGTGCATGCATGTGTCCCTCCTCCTGAACAAGGTGGATTCTACCAGGGTTAGAAGTATGTCAGTAGTATTGAATCATCTAAATTTTATCACTTGAGAGTTTAGAACTCAACACTTTTTATATAGCCTTTTCCCTTTTTCTTCAAACCCCAGAGCTTGGATTCAGGAGTCTGCAAGCATGGAGTCCACCCAAAGATGGGCACAATAAAGGATAAACATGGTAGAGACCGAGTAGATGCTGAAGAGATCAAGAAGAGATGGAAAGAATACACGGAAGAATGGTATAAAAAAGATCTTAATGAACCGGATCACTACAATGGTGTGGTTAGTCACCCAAACCCAGACATTCTGGAGTGCGAAGCCAAGTGGGCCTTAAGAAGCACTGCTGTTAATAAAGCTAGTGGATGCGATGGAATTCCAAAAGAACTATTCAAATATCTAAAGGAGGATGCCATCAAAATGTTGCATTCATTATGTCAACAAATCTGGAAGACCCAGCAGTGGCCATATGACTGGAAATGGTCAATCCTCAACCCAATTCCCAAGAAAGGTGGTACTAAAGAATGTTCTAACCATCAGACAATTGCACTCATTTCCCATGCTAGTAAGGTCATGCTTAAAATCTTGCATGCTAGGCTTCAGAATTAGGTGAATCACAAACTTCCAGATGTCCAAGCTGGGTTTAGAAAAACAAGAGGAACTAGAGATCGAATTGCCAACATTTGCTGGAGTATATAAAATGCAAGGGAATTTCAGAAAAATAGCTATCTCTGTTTCATCAGCTACACAAAAGCGTTTGACTGTATGAGTGAAGTGAGTGAGTGAAGTTGCTCAGTCGTGTCCGACTCTTTGCGACCCCATGGACTATAGCCCACCAGGCTCCTCCGTCCATGGGATTTTCCAGGCAAGAATACTGGAGTGGGTTGCCATTTCCTTCTCCAGGGGATCTTCCCAACCCAGGGATCGAACCCATGTCTCCTGAATTGCAGGCAGACGCTTTAACCTCTGAGCCATCTGGGAAGCCCTGATGTATAGATCATGTATAGATCATTTGACTGTATAGATCATGACAAACTATGGAAAGCTCTTAGAGAGATGGGAATACCAGACCATCTTACCTGTCTCTTGAGAAACCTGTATGCAGGTCAAGAAGCAACAGTTAAAACCCTGTATGGAACAACTGATTGGTTTAAGATTGAGAAAGGAGTATGACAGGGCTGTCTGTTGTCACTCTGTCTAACCTATATGCAGAGCACATCAGGAGAAATGCCAGGCTGGATGAAATGCCAGTCTGAATCAAGATAGGCAGGAGAAACATCAACAGCCTCAGATATGCAGATGATATCACTCTAATGGCAGAAAGCAAAGAGGAACTAAAGAGCCTCTTGATGAGGGTGAGGGAGGAGAGTGAAAGAGCGGGCTTAAAACTAAATATTCAGAAAACTAAGGTCATGCCTTCCAGCCCAATTACTGCATGGCCAATAGAGGGGGAAAAGGTGGAAGTAGTGACAGATTTCCTCTTCTTGGGCTCCAAAATCACTGCCGATAGTGACTGCAGCCATGAATTCAGAAGACAATTGCTTCTTGGCAGGAAAGCAATGAAAAACTTAGTGCGTTGAAAAGCAGAGACATTACTCTGCCAACAGAGGTCCATATAGTCAGGGCTATGGTCTTCCCAGTCATCATGTATGGTTGTGAGATTGGAACGCCGGAGAATTAATGCCTTCGAACTGTGGAGCTGGAGAAGACTCCTGAAAGTCCCTTGGACAGCAAGGGGTCGAACCAGTCAATCTTAAGGGAGATTAAGCCTGAATATTCACTGGAAGGATTGATGCTGAAGCTGAAGCTCCAGTATTTTGGTCATCTGATGCAAACAGAAAACTCATTGGAAAAGTCCCTGATGCTGGGAAAGATCGAGGGCAGGAGAAGAGGGTGTCAGAGGATGAGATGCCTGAAGGGCATCACTGATGCACTGAACGTGAACTTGGGCAAACTCCAGAAGATGGTGAGGGACAGGGAGGCCTGGCATGCTGCAGTCCGTGGGGTCACAAAGAGTGGGATATGACTGGGCAACTGAACTACAAACATGGTAAAGCCATGCCTGTGATCCTTAATGGCTGTAAGACCCTGGGCAGGTTCTCAACCCCATTAAATGGTAGTTTCCTGGGCTTTAAAATGGGGATAATAATATTTCGCTCCTAAGATTGTTGTGAAGAAAAATAGCATACTGAAAGCATTGAATGTGATTCCTGGATCATCATAAGCACTAAGTACAAGCTCTTATGGTTAGAATTGTAGGTACTAAACAAGGGCTAGAAACATCCAGATACCACCCAAACTAGGGTTTATACTCATTTCCCAACATTACGGCGTGCCTTATAAATAGTTAAAATACTAAACAAACTGTAGATATAACTAAAGCAACCCACTTAAAATGGTTCATCATTTGCCACTTCAGAAGGTACTCAAAAGCTAGGTAATTCTCTTCCAGACAAACAAAAGGCCTTTCCTCACCTTAATATAGGTAGAATGATTTTGTGAACACAAGCTGATCTGGCTTAAAAATCCAAGCATTCTTTATCTCTTCATAAATTAACAATTCAAAACAAAATTTTTAAAGAACAAACTTCCATTTTGCTAAAAACCAGAGTCCATTAATGGATGCCTCTAAACTTAGCAAGCTCTCCAGCCATCTGATCGGTGGGTTTTTGTTGTCTCCCTCAAATGCACACTGATGGCCAGGCCTCAGCAGCATCAGATGGAATGAGATGCAGCTAGCCAACAGTCCAGGACCACCTTCTTCCTGGGCTAGATTTTAACACTGCTATGCTGCTAAGTCGCTTCAGTCATGTCAAACTCTGTGCGACCCCATGGACTGCAGCCTACCAGGCTTCTCCGTCCATGGGATTCTCCAGGCAAGAACACTGGAGTGGGTTGCCATTTCCTTCTCCAGTGCATGAAAGTGAAAGTGAAGTCGCTCAGTCATGTCTGACTCTTTGCAACCCCATGGACTGCAGCCTACCAGGCTCCTCCATCCATGGGATTTTCCAGGCAAGAGTACTGGAGTGGGGTGCCATTGCCTTCTCCATTAACACTGCTATAGTGGACTTTTAACACATTAATTAACGATGAAAAAGGAAGGGATAAGAGTGCTATATTCTGACATCAATAGTTTCAAACAGCTTAATGAGACTGTTTGGAAGGCATACTAGGATGTCTTCCAAAACTGATGAGCTCAACCATTGACGGGAGTAACTGAAGAAAACATTCAGCACAGTTTGATTCAACAGTTCTTTTCTGAACTTCCCATGAATCCTGAAACTGAAGCTCATTTGGAGTTTATTTATACCATGTTTACAGAGATCCTGAAACATGAAAAAGAACAGCTCCTTATCACCTACTGCTCCATCTGTTCATCTATTCATCCATCACTCTATTCATCCATTCATCCATCACCCATCCATCCATCCAGCTGCCACACAAATACTTACTGAATGTTTTTCCTCTCATGGAGCTTACCAAAAATGATGAGATATAATATGCAGCTATTATTCTAGAGATAACAATAAATAAAATAAATTGGGGGTGAAGGAATACAGTGCAGTATATGTGTGCAAATTTAAATAGGAGACAAGGGATGGTCTCAGTAAGTAGGCAATATTTGGGCAACGCCTGAAGGAGGTGAGGGAATAAACCATGCATATGTCTGAAAGAAGAATGTTCCATACAGAGAAACAGCATGTACAAAGCTGAGTGTGTACTTTGTGAGATGGAGAAATACCAAGGAGGCCTAACATAGCACAATTCCACTGGTCTATGAGACCAGAAAGCCCTGGTATTTTCCCACACTGTGTTATCCTGGGTTCCCTGGAAAACAGAGCCTGAAGAAAGGTTTAAATGCTAAAGCTTTCATGGGAGGTATAATCCATGGTAGCTAAAGTGAGGAGAAAAGAGGGAGATTCAAATACAAGGTGAGGGGCTTCCCTGGTGGTCCATTGGCTAAGACTCCACACTCCCAAAGCAGGGGGCCTGGGTTCAGTCCCTGGTCTGGGAACTAGATCCTACATGCCGCAAAGAAGAGTTCACACGCCACAACTAAAGATCCCATGAGCCACAACAAAGACTCCGAGCAGCCAAATAAATGAATCAATATTCAAATACAAGATGATGTCCTATGATACTGGTCACTGCTTCCCAACAAACTTTCCATCAAACTTTATGAGAGAAACCGCTGATTCTCTCAGGTGTGTCCACCTGGTACCAAGATAAAAAGAAAGAACTGTGCCCCATTACAGCCCATCAGAGAGGGAACGCATAGGAAACTTAGCTGCTGACTCTCTGCTGTCTCCTGTCTACACTGATTAGAGTTTGTCCCGCGGGCATTAACTTCCCTGAACTTCTACATAGAAAATCATAAGACTTGCGCACTTTATTCTGTGTAAAAATAAAGGTAAATTTCTCTTGAATACTAACAAATGCCAAATAGTCTGTTGCTTCAGCCTAGGTCCCAAAGAGAAGATGATGTGTGGCAGGACTAGTGAAATAAACCTTTGTTGATATACGCCACTGAAATTTTAGAGTCAATTTTTGTTGCAGCATAACCTAGCATATCCTGATTGACACAAGGATTCACTGCCCCATTAGCACATTAATGACATGAGGTTTTCAGTAAAGACATCTACTTAATGTTATTTAATCCAGTATTCTCAAACGGTTTTGATTATTGACTATTCTTTCCACAGAGCACCTTAATATAATGGAAGTAGTTTGACAAAACATCATCTGTATAATCTTCTCTAAGGAGATTGGGCAACACACCCTACTCTGGAATAATTAAAATATTCCCAGATCTTGACAGCTTGGGTATGAATGATGTCACATTTTTATGCCCAAACTGGACTTCCCGGGTGACATAGTGGGAAAGAACCCATCTGTCAATGCAGGTACACTGGTTCAATCCCTCCCGGTCCGTATGCCCTGGAGCAACTAAGCCGGTGCACCACAACTACTCAGCCCACGTGCCCTAGAGCCAGTGCTCTGCAAGAGAAGCCACTGCAGTGAGAAGCCCCGGCTCTCCCCAACTAGAGAAAGCCCCTGAGCAGCAACAAAAATCCAGCACAACCAAAAACTAAATAAAATTTAAAAAACACACACATTTATGCCCAAATTAGGGATTCCTAGCCCAAGACTACTGTTCTGCTGCATCCCACAGGCAAGCAAGGCCTGACTCGCCTAGTTTCACCACCAAAGAAAGGGCCCTAAGTCAGCGACAGAGACGAAGACATCATGGTTTACCCGATGGAGCACCCTGCCTGTCTCAAGCAAGGTCCTGGAACAACATCCCATCGTGTGCAACGCTGGAGCAAGCAGGCAGGACGGACACGTTGGCAGGTTTCACTCCTGGGGCTGGGGGAAGCCAGGATTACCAACTGTACGGGAATTGACCTCAGGTGATCCTGCCAGGCAGACGCCCTGGAGAAGGAAATGGCTATGCTCGTCTGGAGAATGCTTGGCAGGCTACAGTCAAAGACTGGGACATGGCTGAACATGCACGCATGCAGTAACGCAGGCACCCACGCACACAGGCACCCATGCACGCACGGACTCAGGCACCCGCTTACGCATGCATGCGGCCAACCACGCAGCTATGCACTCACGCACGCAGGCACGCACACACGCACGCACGCATGCACGCAAGCACATACGTAGACACGCACCCATGCACGCACTCGGGCACCTGCACATGCACGCGGACGCCCACGCAAGCACACATGCGCACATCACTCACGCACACATGCGCGCACGCACTACGCATGCATGCGCACATAAGAACTCATACTCATGGCACCCAAGTCTACCAATGGGCAGAAATGGCTGATCGCGGAAAGCAGTGGAGGGGCCGACTCCTCATCAGCCGTTTGGTAAGCTATAGTTAGCTGGGCTGTGGGGCAAGGAGGTGGGATGGTTTGTACTGCACATAGGGTGTAGGTGGAGTAGGCACTAGTCAGGGGAGAGACAGAGAGCAAGAACATAACCATTTTGAGTGGCTTGCTCTTCCAACTGCCACTAGAAATTCCTTGATGCCCCTGGTACTTCACAGGGCAAGTATCTTACAGGTAGTTAGGAAAACGCTTGCCCATGTTCTTCTGAGCTGTGTTTGTTGTCACGTACCTATTGGTACTTCGTGGTTGCCAGGTAGGCACCTATTTCTATTTCTCTTCTATGACTTGCCATTCTCCAGCACTCACTTTAAGGTCCTGTAGCCCCAGTGCTATGTGATGGTCTCAGGAAGAGTAGGTCTGGGGAGCATAACCCTCCTCGCCCTTTTTTACTTTATCTTGAGAAATTTTCTTTTCATGTTGTATCTCCTCTGCACAATAATCACGTAACCCCTTCTTGGGCCCAACATGTCAGAACCTCTGATGAACACAGCACCTTCAGCCATTAGGCACTGACCCCTCCCTCTAGGGGGCCCCAGAATTCTCATCAGATCAGGCACAGGGCAGACACCAGGTTAAGAATTTGTCTTCCGTCACCCCTCTATCCAGAGATCTTTCCTCTTTTGCCTGCCAGATGAAAGGGACCTTAAATCAACTCAGGTAAGGCCAGGACAGGCTTCCCTTATGGCTCAGTGGTAAAGAATCTGCCTGCCAATGCAGGAGATGCAAGAGACACAGGTTCGATCCCTGGCTTGGAAAGATCTCCTGGAGAAGGAAATGGTAACCCACTCCAGTATTTTTGCCTGGTAAATTCCATAGGCAGAGGAGCTTGGCGGGCTAAAGTCCATGGGGTCGCAAAGAGTTGGACACTTCTCCTCCTCCCTCCGTCCCTCATCACTTCTCACCGGAAGTCTTTCTTTCCCACAAGGGCTTAGTGGGACTAAGGAAAACTAAGGGTAAATCCAGCATGGCTTCTGTGGTGGGAGAGGTGATGAGGAGAGGGACAGGGGAATAAATCTGATCCTGAAAATAGATTGAAATTTAAAATGCAACTGGAAATAAGACCTGGAGCAAATTCACTAAATGATTGATGACTAAACTTAGTAATTAAGTCAACCTAGTTTCTTTATATATGACTTTCCCCCTGGGAATAATCAGCAGAAATCTAAGAAAAGTATTTGCCAAAGTTATCTTATATTTAATTATCCATAATTCTGTGCAGTGCACAGAGGAAGAAAAAGAAAACCTGGTAAGATGGCCAGGTTCATGTCTTGCCTGATAATAGAGGTGAATTTTATGGCTGTTTTGATTATAATTTTGAGCTAGAATCAAAAGTTCTTCTCTGTAGAACTTATCAGAAAGAACCGGCTGACAGCATCTATAGTGATAAAAGATTTTGTAGGCATAATTTTTAGGCAAACAGAAGGTAGCGCTTTCACTGGTAAAGCATTGCCTTTGTGACAGTTAATGAAGTCTTTCTCTCCAAGGCAGAAGCGGGATAAACAGGCCATGGTGGCTTGGGCTCTACCCCTCAAATATAAAGGGGTGGCTGATGAGTCGCTTACACAGATGAGCAGGAGTAGTGAGAATTCCTACTGTGAGCTGGTCCACCTGCTTCCAGTGACTCTCTCCTCAGAGGGGATTGCCCTTAGGCAGAGTGTCATGTGGAGTCAGTCACTTCTTACCCGAAACCTCAGTTTCTTCATTCTTGAAGATTTCTACAAAAGAAAGCTATTTCCACACCCTCGTGAGTGCTCCAGGAGATGCAAAGGGAGTGAGCCAGGGACCCTTTGTTTTGATACCGCCTACCAACCATCAGAGATCAGATCAGATCATTCACTCAGTTGTGTCCGACTCTTTGCGACCCCATGAATCGCGGCACACCAGGCTTCCCTGTCCATCACCAACTCCTGGAGTTCACCCAGACTCACGTCCATTGAGTCAGTGATGCCATCCAGACATCTCATCCTCTGTTGTCCCCTTCTCCTCCTGCCCACAATCCCTCCCAGCATCAGAGTCCTTTCCAATGAGTTAACTCTTCACATGAGGTTGCCAAAGTACTGGAGTTTCAGCTTTAGCATCATTCCTTCCAAAGAAATCCCAGGGCTTATCTCCTTCAGAATGGACTGGTTGGGTCTCCTTGCAGTCCAAGGGACTCCCAAGAGTCTTCTCCAACACCACAGTTCAAAAGCATCAATTCTTCAGCTCTCAGCCTTCTTCACAGTCCAACTCTCACATCCATACATGACCACAGGAAAAACCATAGCCTTGACTAGATGGACCTTTGTTGGCAAAGTAATGTCTCTGCCTTTGAAATGCTATCTAGGTTGGTCATAACTTTCCTTCCAAGGAGTAAGCGTCTTTTAATTTCATGGCTGCAGTCACCATCTGCAGTGATTTTGGAGCCCAGAAAAATAAAGTCTGACACTGTTTCCACTGTTTTCCCATGTATTTCCCATGAAGTGATGGGACCGGATGCCATGATGTTCATTTTCTGAATGTTGAGCTTTAAGCCAACTTTTTCACTCTCCACTTTCACTTTCATCAAGAGGCTTTTTAGTTCTTCTTCACTTTCTGCCATAAGGGTGGTGTCATCTGCATATCTGAGGTTATTGATATTTCTCCTGGCAATCTTAATTCCAGCTTGTGTTTCTTCCAGTCCAGTGTTTCTCATGATGTACTCTGCATGTAAGTTAAATAAACAGGGCGACAAAATAAACGGCCTTGACTAACTCCTTTTCCTATTTCGAACCAGTCTGTTGTTCCATGTCCAGTTCTAACTGTTGCTTCCTGACCTGCATACAAATTTATCAAGAGGCAGGTCAGGTGGTCTGGTATTCCTATCTCTTTGAGAATTTTCCACAGTTTATTGTGATCCACACAGTCAAAGGCTTTGGCATAGTCAATAAAGCAGAAATAGATGTTTTTCTGGAACTCTCTTGCTTTTTCAATGATCCAGCGGATGTTGGCAATTTGATCTCTGGTTCCTCTGCCTTTTCTAAAACCAGCTTGAACATCAGGAAGTTCACGGTTCACGTATTGCTGAAGCCTGGCTTGGAGAATTTTGAGCATTACTTTACTAGCGTGTGAGATGAGTGCAATTGTGTGGTAGTTTGAGCATTCTTTGGCATTGCCTTTCTTTGGGATTAGAATGAAAACTGACCTTTTCCAGTCCTGTGGCCACTGCTGAGTTTTCCAAATTTGCTGGCATATTGAGTGCAGCACTTTCACAGCATCATCTTTCAGGATTTGGAATAGCTCAACTGGAATTCCATCACCTCCACTAGCTTTGTTCGTAGTGATGCTTCCCAAGGCCCACTTGAATTCACATTCCAGGATGTCTGGCTCTAGGTCAGTGATCACACCATCGTGATTATCTGGGTCATGAAGATCTTTTTTGTATAGTTCTTCTGTGTATTCTTGCCACCTCTTCTTAATATCTTCTGCTTCTGTTAGGTCCATACCGTTTCTGTCCTTTATCGAGCCCATCTTTGCATGAAATGTTCCTTTGATATCTCTGATTTTCTTGAAGAGATCTCTAGTCTTTCCCATTCTGTTGTTTTCCTCTATTTCTTTGCATTGATCGCTGAAGAAGGCTTTCTTACCTCTTCTTGCTATTCTTTGGAACTCTGCATTCAGATGTTTATATCTTTCCTTTTCTCCTTTGCTTTTCACTTCTCTTCTTTTCACAGCTATTTGTAAGGCCTCCCCAGACAGCCACTTTGCTCTTTTGCATTTCTTTTCCATGGGGATGGTCTTGATCCCTATCTCCTGTACAATGTCACAAACCTCAGTCCATAGTTCATCAGGCATTCTATCAGATCGAGGCCCTTAAATCTATTTCTCACTTCCACTGTATAATAATAAGGGATTTGATTTAGGTCATACCTGAATGGTCTAGTGGTTTTCCATACTTTCTTCAATTTCAGTCTGAATTTGGCAATAAGGAGTTCATGGTCTGAGCCACAGTCAGCTCCTGGTCTTGTTTTTGGTGACTGTATAGAGCTTCTCCATCTTTGGCTGCAAAGAATATAATCAATCTGATTTCAGTGTTGACCATCTGGTGATGTCCATATGTAGAGTCTTTTCGTGTGTTGTTGGAAGAGGGTGTTTGTTATGACCAGTGCATTTTCTTGGCAAAACTCTATTAGTCTTTGCCCTGCTTCATTCTGTATTCCAAGGCCAAATTTGCCTGTTACTTCAGGTGTTTCTTGACTTCCTACTTTTGCATTCCAGTCCCCTATAATGAAAAGGACATCTTTTTTGTGTGTTAGTTCTAAAAGGTCTTGTAGGTCTTCATAGAACTGTTCAACTTCAGCTTCTTCAGCATTACTGTTTGGGGCATAGACTTGGATTACTGTGATATTGAATGGTTTGCCTTGGAAACGAACAGAGATCATTCTGTCATTTTTGAGATTGCATTGAAGTACCGCATTTCGGACTCTTTTGTTGACCATGATGGCTATTCCATTTCTTCTGAGGGATTCCTGTCCGCAGTAGTAGATACAATGGTCATCTGAGTTAAATTCAGCCATTCCAGTCCATTTCAGTTCGCTGATTCCTAGAATGTCGACATTCACTCTTACCATCTCTTGTTTGACCACTTTCAATTTGCCTTGATTCATGGACCTGACATTCCAGGTTCCTATGCAATATTGCTCTTTACAGCATTGGACCTTGCTTCTATCACCAGTCACATCCACAAATGGGTATTCTTTTTGCTTTGGCTCCATCCCTTCATTCTTTCTGGAGTTATTTCTCCACTGATCTCCAGTAGCAAATTGGGCTCCTACTGACCTGGGGAGTTTCTCTTTCAGTATCCTATCATTTTGCCTTTTCATACTGTTCATGGGGTTCTCAAGGCAAGAATACTGAAGTGGTTTGCCATTCCCTTCTCCAGTGGACCACATTCTGTCGGATCTCTCCACCATGATCTGCCCATCTTGGGTTGCCCCACGGGCATGGCTTAGTTTCATTGAGTTAGAAAAGGCTGTGGTCCTAGTGTGATTAGATTGACTAGTTTTCTGTGAGTATGGTTTCAGTACCTTCATACAACTCTCATTAGTTACCCTGCCTTTGAACTCCTGTCTGGAGGCAAACACACTGAACCCGTTCCATATACCTGACCCAGTTGAACATTTTCTCTTGTTATTATTAAATCATCAGGTTGGCATTTGTGATAAAAAGCAGGAAAGTGGGGGAAGAACTAGAGATAGCAGAAACTTACTCTTTGATTGCCTGGAATGACTACTTTCCTTAAATATACATTGTTTATTTGAAAATATTTAATGAAATCTATCTCTAGGTAATATTTGATCACAGGTAGTACCCTTGCAAAGTTTTTATTGATAGATAGTGTACATACAGAAGAGTGCATGTAACCTAAATGTAAAGCTCCCTGAACTTTCAGAACTTTAAACATGCTGTGGCCAATAACCAGATCAATAAAGAGGACTTGGGATTTCCCTAGCAGTCCAGTGATTAGGACTCCGTGTTTCTACTGCAGGGGGCATGGTTTCAATCCCTGATCTGGGAACTAGATCCCACAAGCCACATAGCCCAAATAAGTAAATAAATCTTTACCCACAACCCCAGAAGCCCCCTCCCGCAAATATTCATTCCAGACACACCTTCACCCCCTTGGGGTAACCAATAGCCTGACCCCTAATAGCAGAGATTCCTTTTGCCTGCCTCTGTACTCTATATAAATAGAGACATATAGCCTCTGCTCTTTTTTCCTGACTTCTCTCAGTCAGCATTCTGTTTGTGAGAGCCTTCCTTATTACTCTGTGTAGTGATACATTGTTTCTTCTCATTGCTGCACAGCGGTATAAATACACTAGAATGTGTTTATCCGCTTTCCTGTTGATGGACCTTTGGGTAGTTTCCAGTTCAGTGCTGTTGCAAACACCCAAATTCATGTCCTTTCATCAACACACGTATGCTCTGCTTTGGGATATGTACCCAGGAATTACTGGGTCATAGGGTAAGCAGGTGTTCAGCTTTAGTAGGTATCAACTGTTAGCAAACAGTTTCTTTGTGGTTGTACCAGTTTGCACTTCCACTAGCAGTGACGAGACTACTGGTTGCTCTACAGCCTCTCCTAAAACGTACTCAGATCACTCCCCTACCTACTAAGGGATGTGGTATTTCTAGTGGCTCAAAATCCAGATTCTGGAACTAGACTTTCTGGGTTCAAATTCCAGCTTTATCCTTTAATAAGTGTGTGACCTTAGACGCCTTACTTAATTTTTCTGTGCCTCAGTTTTTTTCTTCTGTAGAATGAGGACAATAACTAGATCATCTACCTCGTAGAGTTAAGGATTAAATGAGTTAATGCATGTAGAACACTAAGGATAGTGCCTGGCACATAGACAATACTCCATAAGTCTTAGATATTACTTTCATTCAAATGCATCGAAAAAAATCAGTTGCCACCAGTGCAGTAAGAGAGTTGTGTATCTTACTGTAAAAGAAATAGAAAGTTTCCAACATACCCAGGGAGGCAGTCAGATAAGTGCCACAAGGGGTCTCTGTATGCAGGAGCAAGATAGCATGCATGTCTGAATCTCGGGCTATGCCAGTCACAGCTAATCCTTGGGAACTTGTATGTGCAAATTAAACTAGAATGTCAGTGCTCCAAAATATTCATAGGAGAGTATGAACCATGTATACAATCACTATAAATGATAGTCTGGGCTTTATTTATTTGGCCAATGAAGCCACTGACATCTCTCCTCTTTAAGTTAACAGATAACAGTTTTAGTGAATTCTTTACAAACTCTATAAATGTTTACAGTCTAGCCCTTGGCAAACTCCACTTTAGGAATTAACATAGGTGTGTATTTCAGTAAATAACTATAGATTCAGTAAATATTCCACAGAGGAAAGAGAAATGGTAAAGGAGAGTAAAGGTAAATGATGATAGGAGAGTAGGTAGGAAGTTCAAAGACATGCAAAGCTGACACTCCAGTCTCCATGAGTGAGTCATTGGCTAGAATTGGCTTTTAATGTTAAATATCAGCAAATCAGCAAATACATTTTTTGTGTCCATCTTCTAGCTTTTGTTGTTGTTGTTGAGTCGCTCCGTCGTGTCTCTTTGCAAGCCCGTGGACTGTAGCCCACCAGGCTCCTCTGTCCATGGGATTCTCCAGGCAAGAATACTGGAGTGGATTGCCATGCCCTCCTCCAGGGGATCTTCCCCACCCAGGGATGGAACCCACATGTCCTGCATTAGCAGGTGGATTCTTTACCACTGAGCCACCAGGGAAGCCCATCTTCTATTACAGCTTGCACTGTGTTTGGCCACTCAGTTGTGTCCAACTCTTTGCGACCCCAGGGACTGTAGCCCACTAACTCCTCTATCCATGGAATACTCCAGACAAGAACACTGCAGTGGGTTACCACACTCTGCTCCAGGGGATCTTCTCAGCCCAGGGATTGAACCCAGGTCTCTGGCATCACAGGCAGATTCTTTACCATCTGAGCCACTAGTGTAGCTTAGTGGGTCGCAACTCTGGCTGCCTGTTAGAGTCACCTGGGGGGACTTCCCTGGTGGTCCAATGGTTGGGACTCTACACTTCCACTGTAGATGGGTGTGGAGGAGTGACCAGGGTTTGTTCCCTGATCTGGGAACTAGTATCCTGCACACTACTCAGTGTAGTCAAAGAAAATAGAATTACCTGGGGAACTTTAAAAAATTCACATCCGCCCCCCCCCCAAAAAAAAGAAACAAACATGCTCAGCTTCTCACCCAGAAATGTCGATTGAGTTTGTTTGTCAGCACGGCCCAGATTTTTTTTTTTCCCTCAAGGTCTCCAAGTGATTCTAATGGGCAGCCAGAGATGGGAAATATTTCCTTCTCAGTGTCACTGCAACAATCCTGGCGGTGCTTTCTGAATGGCTGTCTCTTGCAGTGGGGTCACAGGGAGGATCCTGAGTAATTTCTGTGGAGTCTGTCTGGTTTAGTCAAGAAAAGCTCAAAACACTGGCTCAACTGGCTTTTATCTGGTACATTTTCTCTCCTACCTATAACCTCAGAATATTCCAATCTATTTTAAGCCTTCCTGTGGTTTCTAAAGCACAATACTTTCCGAACTGAAGACTTACCATTTCAAATCTCATGGGCTATGATTCAATCCAGAGCAGAACTAAACAGAACTTAAGTATCCCAATTAGGAATTGGATTGAAAAAAGACCCGGGAAAGTGCCCTTCATAAAAGAGTGAAAATGTGCTTTATGTGCTGGTCGTTGCTATCACCTGTGGTTTCAACTGCAGGAAAAATAGGAAAAAGCCATGGAACAATCATTGTATTGGGTCGGCCAAAAAGTTCATTCAGGTTTTTCCATGAAATGTCACAGGAAACCCAAATGAACTTTTTGGCCAATGCAATATTTGAATGTGGGTACATGTGAATTTGAGTTTCTGGCTCAGCCACTTGTTAGCTATGAGTCCTTGCCTTCTCTGAGCAGATGTTTCATGAAAGATGGAAGCATTAGCAGATCTCAGAAGGAAATTTTATAGATTAAAGGAGCTAATGTTAGTGGTACTTGGCAAGGAGTGAGTCCCAAGTAAATGGCAGTTACCCTCATGTGTTATTTGGCTAAGGCTATGATGCTGCTGAATAGCAAACACCCCACCCCTAAATCTTAGTGGTTGACTAAGATACCATTGATGTTCTTACTCATGTGTCTGTGGGTCACTTATGGCAGCTCCGCTTAAGGCTGTGAATCAGATTGAGATCTGTTCATATGTGTCTCATTTTGCAGTCAGCAGCTTTCTGGGGTATGCACTTCTCATGGCAGATGACAGAAATACACGAAGAACTTGGCAGAAATTTGCAATGCCCTTTAATATCACACCGCAGAACTCATTAATGATCACTTGTGCCCATTTTCCCTTAGCCCGAGCAAGTCATATGGCGAATTTCAAGGTCAATGGGATGGAGAAGTATAATCTACCTCATGAAACTATGGCACAATACAGAGAATAGAAAGAAAAATTATGAACAAATAATACATTCTTCCACACTTCCCTTCTGCAGAGTGTCAACAGAGGAGACAAGAAGGGTGGGTAAGGAGGAAAGAAATAAATAGTTGGATCCCGTAGGAACTCTACCTTGTGCCTCATTTGTAAGCGCTTGTCTGGCCTCCTTTGTAGAACTGCTCCAGCACTCGTTGCAGGCACAGAAACGCAGTTCTGTGGGCGTGGCAGCTTTCTGGATCCTCCCCCACTCCAGGTATTTGTGATGAGGGACACACTACTCAGAGACAGTCTAGAATTCACCAGAAGCCTTCTTACATTCTGCTTGCAGGAACACATCTAATTTTATTTAGGAAGACAAACAGAAGCAAGAGCTGGTGAAATTCAGCAAAACAGACTATACTATATACCAGTTGTCAAAATAACCAGATCTTTGTCTAAATTCAACCCATTCTCTTTACCCTTTCAACATCTTTTTAATGTATGGGCACTGTCTCTTATGATTTGCTCCAAATGACATCATCTCTTCTCCACTATATAATAAACCACTGAAGTGGTTCAGTCGCGTCTGACTCTTTGCGACCCCGTGAACTGTAGCCTACCAGGCTCCTCCATCCATTGGATTCTCCAGGCAAGAGTACTAGAGTGGGTTGCCATTTCCTTCTGCAGGAGATCTTCCCGGCCCAGGGATCGAACCCGGGTCTCCCGCATTGCAGGCAGATGCTTTAACCTCTGAGCCACCAGGGAAGACCCCAGTATATAATGGTGGTAGGCTAAGAGTCCTTCATTTGAATTCTAATATTTCATTTGTATTTCAAATCTAGGTGAATAGGCAGCCCCACCTCTATTTAACCAGAGGGTTCTGGCCAAATATGTAGTGTGGTTGTAGACAGTTACCAGATACACCCTCGTATATTCACTAATTTCAGGAGGAGTATAGTGAATTAATCAAAGGTGTTTAACTGTCATAACTGAGGATCACTCAGAATGTATCTCAAGATATCAAACTGTATGAAAGTCATCTCCCTAAAGATCTTTGTTGAAGGATATTTAGCAACAGCTGTGCGAGCAAACGATGGCAAGCAGAGCTGGGCTCTGTTACAATCTTAGAAGGGTTACACAACCAGCCTTCTCCAGGTGTGGTCCCTGGAAAACCAACATCAGAATCACCAGGGCTGTTTGTTAAAAATACAGAGTCACAGGCAACCCCCCAGACTTAATGAATTGGAATTTCTGGGTGCAGGACCTAAGAATTTCCATTTCTGTATACATCAAGGCTTTTGTATAACCTCAAATATAGACAAAGTTCCCATACATCTTTGATTCCCAGTATCAGTTATGGAAAATGTGAAGTGTTTCTAATGGCAAATTAATCATTCTCACTGTTAAACGAAAAGGATCTCTTTCTTTATTACTATTACTGAAGGTTTTTTTAAAAGACTAAATTTGTTGAAACTTTCAGCCAGGGTACTACTGTAATAAGATTTCTTTTGCCACCTTTGCTTTTTTTTTTTTAACATAATTTGAACATTTGAAACTATTTTTCATTAAGACTATTTCAGTAATAACCATTTTCCTTCCATTTTCTCAAATACCACTGGCCTACAAAACTTGTATAAACATTTTTAGATGAAAGTTAAGAGACACAATTATTGGGACTTCCGTGGTGGTCCAGTGGCTAAGACTCTGCACTTCCAATGCAGGGGGCCCAGGTTCGCTCCCTGGTCAGGGAATTAGATCCCACATGTTGCAACTAAGACCCAATGCAGCCAAATAAAATTTAAAATAATAATAAAAAATTTTTAAAAAGACACAATTATTGGGAAGGACAGGAGATTTTATTCGTATGTTCCATTTAACACATTTTCCCCCTAATGAATAGATGATAAGCTGTCTTTTTATGGTGTTTTAGGTAAAAGGACTGTCTGCGGTGAAAGTAGTGTAACCACCTAAATAAGGATTATCTTTCATCTTCCACTTAGTAAGTATATTTTAATATTTTTAATCTGTGTGCATGGGATAATAAAAAGCATCAACTGATTCAATAAGTGAATTAAACAAAAAGACAGTTTTGAGAGCTGAGAGAAGTATAAAAAACATCAACCAAGAACAAGTCTAATGGACTCCTCTCTCCCTTTTCTACCTTCTTTCACCTCCTATTATTACATGCAAGTTTAAGGGGTTCATCTTAATGGCTTCCTGCTTCCAACTATGTGGAAAGCGAATTGGAATCATTTGGAATATTCTGAAACCTTACTGTAATCGTGAACACAAAGATGCAAAAACATGTTGAAACATCTGTTTTCCAGATTAAGAGTATCACCCAGATAGTTGGGGAAACAAAGTCTTCCATTATCTCACCTTTAATCCAATTAGCAAATACATGTCATTCTAAAAGATTCTGGTAACCATTGCTCAGAGGGAGAACAATCCAGAAAAGAAACACAAAAAGGATATTTTCAGCACCATGAAATTTAAGGACTAACAGAACTATGGTAAGAAAGATAATGATAAAGCTCATGCATTTAAGACGTTTATGTGGTTGGGCTCAGAGTTTTTTCACTTTGTTTTATGACAAGTAAATAAATTGAGTGACAAGAAGAAAATAATGTTACCTTCAAAGTGATTTCAACAGAAAAAATATTTCCCTGTGAAAATACCAAGATCTTTCCTGACCAACAGGATTGGAATGCCAAGGGTTCAAATGCATTCACTGAGCATTTATTTCTATTTTGAATTTTCCTAAACTGTTTGCCTCAACATATTCTCCCAACATTTTTGAGAGAGGTCAAGGGTTTAAGAGGCCCTGGGGTTTAAGCTAACAATTCTGGTTCACAAACATATCTCATGTTAAAGGTTGAGTGTGCTATAGCTGAACATAAAATGGCCACATCTCTTCAGCTGCCTGGTGATTTTACTTGCAGTATCCAGCACATTGGGCTATTACAGTGTTTCTGCAGTAAAAGGTCTCATTGTAACCTGATTCTGTTTTCTTTTAATAACTGTTTATATTCTAAAAATAAAAGGAATATCAGTGGAACAACATTGGAACATTCAGACAGGCAACAAACTCTGCTTTTACTACAAAGGTATTGAGAATCAGTTTTGTGTTTGGTTCACAGCTATTCATAACTAAACGTTGAATTTCTCCACCACAGTCTTGATGCCTGTTTCTAAAACAAATATTGTGCCTTAAAATTGGCCTACACAGATATTTTGCTTAACTGAAGAGTGAAAGATTTTTACCCCAATTTATTCATATTTGTAAAGGCCACTGCTTGAAGGACTCTGGACTTGTGTATGCATTGTGACTGCAATAAATAGGGCACAAGTCCTAGCATATATGATAGACTCCAGATCAATATTTGTTGAATGAATGAAAAAAAAATAGTGGCTTTAGACTGAATTATGGTGGCAAATTTGCACATGCACACACACACACACTCTTTTTTTTTTACCATTATGGGGATGAACTGGAATTCTTTAAGATGTAAAGCTTAGTTCTGGAAAAGGGAATGGCAACCCACTCCAATATTCTTGCCTGGAAAATGGAATGAGGAGCCTGGAGGGCTATAGTCCATGGGGTTGCAAAGAGTTGGACACAACTGAGTGACTGAGCACCTCACTAAACTGGCGGGGGCAGTGCAGAAAAAAGATTTAAAGCTTAGTTCTAAATAGGGATGCCTCTATTGATATTTGATTATTACGAACCCCACCCCCATCCCCCATAGGGTTCTCTGAATCTGAACTGGAGCACCTTTCCCTGTCCTTGCAGTGAGCTGCAGACACTTGATCTCTCCAGTGGAGATTGACAACCTTTGCGGGCAGAAACCTGGTCTTATATCATCTTTGAAGTTCTCACTGCACCTAATTGAGGGCATACCCATAGAGAAGGTACTATTAGTATCCCCATTTTCAGATGAGGAAACTGAGGTTAAGCAACTGAAGTCATCTTAAGTTAAAGTCAAATAGTTAGTGGTGAAGACAGTGCTAGTGTCTGATCCCTGGCAGTGTGATGCCTGAGGCGCCTCTGCCTAGGGTAATGTATCAGAAAGGTAGCTGCTACCCTTTTTTTCCCCCAAAAAAAGTAAGGTAAGTAGTCAACTATGAAATTACAACTCAAAGAATAAGAGTAATGAAAAAATTAAATGTTCTAGACCTGCCAAGACATTGGAGTAACTTAGAAACTATGAAACTGTATTATTTCTGTCCTGGGTATTTACTCAACAAGATCCTGGCAAATAAATCCAATTCAAGAGACAGATTCAGGGGAATCAGTTGCTTTTCCCTCTCTGTAGACACTACATCGTTCAAGTGACAAGGAAGACCTAAAAGGGAACCTGTTGTGTGAAATTAGTAGTATGGATCAAACAGAGTGTAGCCAGTCCTCTGGAATTGCCTGAAACTCTCCAGTGAGAAGCAAAAGGAATTTTTCTCTAGTATGGTGATCTTCTCACAGCTGATGTCCCATCCTCTGTCTCTCTTCCTTCTGGCCAGTTTGCTTCTTGAAGCTAGGCAGAAATCCTTAAAGAAATGGGCGTCCTCTGCCTCTCTGCTTTAAATTATCAGTAGTTTGGGAAGCTTTGTGGAGTCTGCAGGACATGGGCCAATTAGGAGAGAAAGAGAGGGATGGGGGCAGTGGTGAGGGAAGAGACATACACACGGAGACAGTGAGACATGGAGAGAGGTGAAACGACACTGAAAGTCCTTGAGAATGTACTGACTTTAGAAAGCCTTTTAAAAACCAATCACTAATTCAATATGATGAATTACCTTAAAGTAGCTTGTGAGTGTTTCCTGAGAAGAATTGGAGGTCACTTCAAGCGAAATAAATAAACCACAGCTAATGTGCTGACATTTTAAAGAGAAAAGGCAATTGCTAAAAATGACCATCCAATTTCCGTTACTTACTACAGTCATTAGAAACAAGGAATATGTTTATTGATCTGAAGTCGTTTAAACAGTATTTTCTTTGTTCAAACCAATTTAGCTGGAGGAAAAGTCAAGAGTTTGCCTTCTGTGGGGGCAGTGGGGGGGACATAGTGGAGAGAAAGAGATTCTTTACATAAAAACCTGTTGTTTTTCTATCCTAGGGCCACTCAGATAAGAATAACTGGGTTTCTATTAAAGCAAAGCAATTTTTGACCCTGATCAAGCAATTTTTGCCCTTGATCACTACTGGTTTAGCTCTAGGCCCTTGAGACTCAAAATAGGCTTGGAATTAGCAATATCAGTATAATCTGGGCATACATTAGAAAGGTAGACTCTGGCCCCACCCCAGTCCTAACTGAATCATAATCTAGTTTTTAACAAGATGTTTCATGATTCATATGCACAGTAATGTTTGAGAAGTACTAGTCTAGACAAGGGAGAAAGCAATGGCACCCCACTCCAGTACTCTTGCCTGGAAAATCCCATGGACAGAGGAGCCTGGTTAGCTGCAGTCCATGGGGTCGTTAGGAGTTGGACATGACTGAGCGACTTCACTTTCACTTTTCACTTTCATGCATTGGAGAAGGAAATGGCAACCCACCCCAGTGTTCTTGCCTGGAGAATCCCAGGGACAGGGAAGCCTAGTGGGCTGCCGTCTATGGGGTTGCACAGAGTCGGACACAACTGAAGCAACTTAGCAGCAGTCTAGACAAACATGAATGGTTATTTAAACATTTGATAGACAAAAGAGATGGTTAAATAAAGGAGGAAATACTATCTGATAAAAGCACTTTTGTCCCGATTTGTTGGTGTTGATAAACTTGCTCCTATCCACTTAAGCCAGGTTTGAAGTAAAAACTTAATAGGCCCATTCTGAAATGACTTTTAACAGCTCCAGTGTCCTCATGGTTGACTGAGCTCCCACAAATGGTTGCTGACTTTGTTTGTGTCCCCAGGTGAGCAGAAATGAGTGAACAAGCAGAAAAGAGCAGTTCCGTGCGAGAGAGACCTGCACGTCAAAGTTCTCCTGAGAAACCAAGTGAGAAGGAACTGAAGCAAAAGAAGCGGGTGGAGCGACAGTTAAAACGGTTGTCATTTCAAAATCCCGGGCCTCAGGTAGCCAACTTTAATCCTGAAATAAGGCAGCAGATAAAGAAAAGGCAAATGGCAAAGAAGAATGAGTTTGTTTCTGTAAGACTCGAAGGCAACAAGTATGACAAAAAGGGCAGGCTCACCTTCACCTGTGTGACTGCCTTGATGAAGGCTGCCTGGGTTGCTTCTACGCATACCCCAAGCGTAACTCCACCAAGTGCGGGCCCATTTGCCGCTGCAACCGCCGCTGGGCCTACAACACCATAGTCAATGAGAATGGGGAGGTCATCAGCAAGATGCCATTCGACCTCTCCGAATAGGACCAGCCCTCCAGGCTGATCAATTTTCTCTGCTTTGCAATTAAACCAGCCTCTTTCTTCTGGATGAATTTTAGGACTGGGGGAAAAAAGTTTTAAAAATATAGTTTAGACTAGTGTTCTCTGAAGCCATAGAACCCTGTGTAATGCACTGTCCTTTAACCTTCCTGCTGTGATGACTCAGATTCCTCCCCTGGTATCCAGCAACTCCATTGCTACTCTGCTCTCAGATTAAAAATCCCTTTCCTCTTTGCTGGTACCTTAGGAGATGGAGTTTTAGGATTTTTAGAATTCTGTAGCTGAGAGCTTGTCTTGACATAGAACATACGTTTATAATAGCTAGTTACCATTAGGATCTTACACTTTATCAATTCTAAATCAGAATTGCTATTTGGATTGACTTGGCACTACATACTCATAGTCTCATTTTTTAGTGTTACTGTTTTAACAATACTAAAATGAAACTTGTTTGTTTTTT
Source organism: Bos javanicus (assembly GCF_032452875.1). Classification (NCBI taxonomy): domain Eukaryota; kingdom Metazoa; phylum Chordata; class Mammalia; order Artiodactyla; family Bovidae; genus Bos; species Bos javanicus. The sequence goes on from NC_083897.1 coordinate 131,058,369, forward strand.
TTTTTTAAAGCCTTTAATAGGCCCCATGGCCACGTGGCCCAACATATGAGCACAAAAGCAGAGATTCAATTTAAGTAATATCTAAAATGCCAACTGGAAGCAGACTTCAAAGAAGAAATTTTAATCTAATTATTACATAGAAATCATTTTAAAGCTTTTTATTTTTGGTGGCTAAGGTTACCAGCCACACAGAACTGGCCAAGGTGGTACAAAATTCCTAAGGCCTAAGTTGCATTTGGTCTTGGAGGTATAAGATTTAAGGCAATTCAGCTAGAGTTTCTGCTGACCTCAGTGAAGATACCATCTCAGAAGACTGATTTGAAACATCTGGGCCAGGTTTGGCAGCTATTGTGCAAAACTGTTTTTAGGGAAAATCTCTATGAAAATGTTCACACCCACAGCGTCATTGGGAAGGTTTCTCTTCAGTTATCTTTGATACCAAGTTTTATTCAGATGATCTGCAAGAAGAAAATTGTTTTTTCCACTTTTCCATGTTTACTTCTCATGAACATTTAATTACTTCTTCCGAAGCTTTGGATTCGGCACAAAGAGACTTTCCACTGAACACAGTTGTGCAGGCACTGGCTGAGGCTGCAGACGTAATGGGCTAAAAATAGACCGAAGGCCCCTATCTCCATCCCACCAAATGGCTATGTATGTTTACCCACTAGAAAATATTCACCTGAGACCACTTTTGCCTCTGACTAACTCACCCAATATCTCTGTGTGGCAAATTCATTAATAAAAAGCATTTAATTTTCCTTACTTTGATGTTTTTGTGTGTGAGAAAGTGTGTGTGATTTAGACCCAAGAGGAAAAAAAAAACTTTTCCCCCCTTCCCTGAAGCAAATCCATGTTTTGTTGTTTGGCAAACACCAATCACTTTCCATCAGAAATTCCTGATAATAGTGATATTAGGTTGGTGCAAAAGTTTTCCCTCATCTGCCATATTCACCTGACCTCTTGCCAATTGCCCTCCACTTCTTCAAGCATCTTGATAACTTTTTGTGGGGAAAGGCTTCAACAACTAGCAGGAGGCAGAAAATGCTTTCCAAGAATTTAATCAAATCCTGAAGCACAGATTTTTTTTAATTCATTTATTTTTAAATTTATTTTTTAATTAATAATTGCTTTACAGAATTTTGTTGTTTTCTATCAAACATCAACATGAATCAGCCATAACTATACGTATGTCCCCTCCCTCTTGAACCTCCCTCTCATCTTCCTCCCCATCCCACCCCTCTAGGTTGGTACAGAGACCCTGTTTGAGATCCCTGAGATATACAGCAAATTCCCTTCGGCTATCTGTTTCACATATGGTAATGTAAGTTTCCATGTTACTCTCGCCATACATCTCACCCTCTCCTGCCTTCTCCCCATGTCCATGAGTCTGTTCTCTCTGTCTGTTTCTCCATTGCTGCCCTGCAAACAAGTTCTTTGGTACCATCTTTCTAGATTCCATATATATGCATTAGCATACGACATTTATCTTTCTCTTTCTGACTTACTTCACTCTATAATAGGATCTAGGTTCATCCACCTCATTGGAACTGACTCAAATGTGTTCCTTTCTATGGCTGAGTAATATTCCATTGTTTATGTGTACCACAACTTCTTTATCCATTCATCTGTCAATGGACATCTAGGTTGCTTCCATGTCCTAGCTGTTGTAAATAGTGCTGCAGTGAATATTGGGGTACATGTGTCTTTTTCAATTTTGGTTTCCTCAGCGTATATGCCTAGGAGTGAGATTGCTGGGTTATATGGTGGTTTTATTCCTAGTTTTTTAAGGAATCACCATACCATCTTCCATAGTGACTGTATCAATTTACATTCCCACCAACAGTGCAAGTGTTTATCCACACCCTCTCCTGTGTGTAGACATTTTGATGAGGGCCATTCTGACTGGTGTGAGGTGATACTTCACTGTAGTTTTGTTTTGCATTTCTCTAATAATGAGTGATATTGAGCATATTTTCATGTCTTTCTTAGCCATCTGTATGACTACTTTGGAGAAATGTCTGTTTAGATCTTTTTCCCACATTGTAATTGGGTTGTTTTTCTGGTATTGATTTGTATAAGCTGCTTGTATGTTTTGGAAATTAATCCTTTGTCAGTTAATTGATTTGCTATTATTTTCTCCTGTTCTGAGGGTTGTCTTTTCACCTTTCTTATAGTTTCCTTTGCTCTGAAAAAGCTTTTAAGTTTAATCAGGTCCCACTTGTTTACTTTTGTTTTTATTTCCATTACTCTAGGAGGTGGGTCATAGAGGATCTTGCTTTGATTTATGATATCGAGTGTTCTGCCTATGTTTTCCTCTAAGAGTTTTATAGTTTCTGGTCTTACATTTAGATCTTTAATCCGTATTGAGTAGGGGACTGGAATGCAAAAGTAGGAAGTCAAGAAACACCTGAAGTAACAGGCAAATTTGGCCTTGGAATATGGAATGAAGCAGGGCAAAGACTAATAGAGTTTTGCCAAGAAAATGCACTGGTCATAGCAAACACCCTCTTCCAACAACACAAGAGAAGACTCTACACATGGACATCACCAGATGGTCAACACCAAAATCAGATTGATTGTATTCTTTGCAGCCAAAGATGGAGAAGCTCTATACAGTCAACAAAAACAATACCAGGAGCTGACTGTGGCTCAGACCATGAACTCCTTATTGCCAAATTCAGACTTAAATTGAAGAAAGTATGGAAAACCACTAGACCATTCAGGTATGACCTAAATCAAATCTCTTAAGATTATACAGTAGAAGTGAGAAATAGATTTAAGGGCCTAGATCTGATAGATGGAGTGCCTGATGAACTATGGAATGAGGTTTGTGACATTGTACAGGAGACAGGGATCAAGACCATCCCCATGGAAAAGAAATACAAAAGAGCAAAGTGGCTGTCTGGGGAGGCCTTACAAATAGCTGTGAAAAGAAGAGAAGCAAAAAGCAAAGGAGAAAAAGATATAAGCATCTGAATGCAGAGTTCCAAAGAATAGCAGGGAGAGATAAGAAAGCCTTCCTCAGCGATCAATGCAAAGAAATAGAGGAAAACAACAGAATGGGAAAGACTAGAGCTCTCTTCAAGAAAATGAGAGATACCAAGGGAATATTTCATGCAAAGATGGGCTCGATAAAGGACAGAAACAGTATGGACCTAACAGAAGCAGAAGCTATTAAGAAGAGGTGGCAAGAATACACAGAAGAACTGTACAAAAAGATCTTCATGATCCAGATAATCATGATGGTGTAATCACTGACCTAGAGCCAGACATCCTGGAATGTGAATTCAAGTGGGCCTTGGGAAGCATCACTACGAACAAAGCTAGTGGAGGTGATGGAATTCCAGTTGAGCTATTTCAAATCCTGAAAGATGATGCTGTGAAAGTGCTGCACTCAATATGCCAGCAAATTTGGAAAACTCAGCAGTGGCCACAGGACTGGAAAAGGTCAGTTTTCATTCCAGTCCCAAAGAAAGGCAATGCCAAAGGATGCTCAAACTACTGCACAATTGCACTCATCTCACACGCTAGTAAAGTAATACTCAAAATTCTCCAAGCCAGGCTTCAGCAATACATGAACTGTGAACTTCCATATGTTCAAGCTGGTTTTAGAAAAGGCAGAGGAACCAGAGATCAAATTGCCAACATCTGCTGGATCATCGAAAAAGCAAGAGAGTTTCAGAAAAACATCTATTTCTGCTTTATTGACTATGCCAAAGCCTTTGACTGTGTGGATCACAATAAACTGTGGAAAATTCTGAAAGAGATGGGAATACCAGACCACCTGACCTGCCTCTTGATAAACCTGTATGCAGGTCAGGAAGCAACAGTTAGAACTGGACATAGAACAACAGACTGGTTCCAAATAGGAAAAGCAGTACATCAAGGCTATATATTGTCACCTTGCTTATTTAACTTATATGCAGAGTACATCATGAGAAACGCTGGACTGGAAGAAACACAAGCTGGAATCAAGATTGCTGGGAGAAATATCAGTCACCTCAGATATGCAGATGACACCACCCTTATGGAAGAAAGTGAAGAAGAACTAAAAAGCCTCTTGATGAAAGTGAAAGTGGAGAGTGAAAAAGTTGGCTTAAAGCTCAACATTCAGAAAATGAACATCATGGCATCTGGTCCCATCACTTAATGGGAAATAGATGGGGAAACAGTGGAAACAGTGTCAGACTTTATTTTTCTGGGCTCCAAAATCACTGCAGATGGTGACTGCAGCCATGAAATTAAAAGACGCTTACTCCTTGGAAGGAAAGTTATGACCAACCTAGATAGCATATTCAAAAGCAGAGACATTACTTTGCCAACAAAGGTCCGTCTAGTCAAGGCTATGGTTTTTCCTGTGGTCATGTATGGATGTGAGAGTTGGACTATGAAGAAGGCTGAGAGCTGAAGAATTGATGCTTTTGAACTGTGGTGTTGAAGAAGACTCCTGAGAGTCCCTTGGACTGCAAGGAGATCCAACCAGTCCATTCTAAAGGAGATCAGCCCTGGGATTTCTTTGGAAGGAATGATGCTAAAGCTGAAACTGCAGTACTTTGGCCACCTCATGCGAAGAGTTGACTCATTGGAAAAGACTGTGATGCTGGGAGGGATTGGAAGTAGAAGGAGAAGGGTCCGACAGAGGATGAGATGTCTGGATGGCATCCCTGACTCAATGGACGTGAGTCTGGGTGAACTCCAGGAGTTGGTGATGGACAGGGAGGCCTGGCGTGCTGCGATTCATGGGGTCACAAAGAGTCGGACATGACTGAGCGACTGAACTGAACTGAACTGATGGTGTTAAGAAGTGTTCTAATTTCATTCTTTTACATGTAGCTGTCCAGTTTTCCCATCACCTGTTGGGAGCTGTGTTAGGCATTACTGACAAAATGGAGGCACGGCCCCAACCCCCTCTCCTAATCTCGCAGGCATGGCCCTGGGATGAAGGAGTTAGGCTTATGATTTTGACTTGTTGTTTCCTTTCTTCGGTTCAGTTGGTTGGAAAGAATGTTAAGGTGCTTGAGAGAAGCATGAGAAAACACAAAGCCTTCTACAGTTGTGCCCAGAAAATAATCTATAAAATAACCATTGACATTTGTTCAAGGATCTTTACAAAGAATGTCCCAGAATGAGCACATAGGCCGCAGCTTGAGGCCTTGGGAAGGATTGTTGTCTGAGACCTGTTTGTGAGGAAAATACTTATGGCAAAAGAAGATTGCTGAGTTTAGGGTTTAGGAATAACTAAGAATAGCTAGAAGGCTTTTTAGGAGATAGTGATCTTAAGATGCTAGGGGCAAACAGGATTTAGAAAGATAAGAAATAAACTGAGGAATGTAGCATGAGTTACAATGTCATCACAAGTTAAGTACAGTAAATCTGGGTGGGGGAAACTAAAAACTTCAAACCTCTTGACCTAATGCTTTCGTCAAAGTATAAAAGAGAACCTGAAGCTTAAAATAAAGATGTAGTCCCGTACTTGGAGTCAGAGGCTACATCAAGATGTAGTTCCGTACTATGTGTACTATGAGTCAGAGGCTACATCATCGTCCGCCGACACCGCTCACCCCTTCAGGCTGATTCCCTGGCTGCTGGAGCTGGACTCCAGCAATCACCGCTTATTGAAGAGGTTGTCTTTGCCCCATTGTATATTCTTGCCTCCTGTCTTGTTCCATTGGTCTATATTTCTGTTTTTGCGAAGCACAGATTTTTATGCTACAGGAATAAATAAACATTTCTCGTTGGCAAAAATCTGTTGATTGTACTGGTTCCTATTTTGATTCATAAAGATGTGTTTGAGTCTAGTTATAATGATTTAAAAGTCGTGGTCTGAAACTGCAATTATGTTTGCAGCAACGTAATACTTTGCTTGTTTTTACAGGTCATCTTAGACCAATAGTTTAAATAAAATGGGCTATCAGAATTAGTAGTTTTTCTTTTTAATGCTCAAACTGGTATCTAGCTTTGCTGAATTGGTGAAGATGGGCTTGAGAAGTACAAACTGAACTTTCATTCTAATCAAAGAACAATATTGTGCTTCAAAGATAGGAACCCAGGGACTTCCCTGGCAGTCCAGTGGTTAAGACTCTGTGCTTCCAGCACAGAGGATGTGAGTTCAATCCCTGGTCAGGGAACTAAGATTCCACATGCTGTGCAGCCAAAAAAAGATTTGTTTTTATTTAAAAAAAGATGGGAAACAAAGCTTACTCAAAGCAATTCATCTGAACCTACCTGGAATCTTCGCAGTGCAAAAGTATTTGTTATCCCTGTCCATTTACCTGATGAAGTGCCCTTTGCATTTGAAAAGCAAAGAGGTAATAGTGTTACCATGTTCACAAAACTATGAGAGAAAGGTTGATAAACAATTTATAACCACTTTCACAGCAAAGAATACATTTGTCTGAGCATTTGGAGGCTGCTATTTGCAGTCAGTTAACAATTCCCAAGGTGTGGTAGGTAACCCTCCAGGATGGTCCCCAGTGATCCTCTGATATTTTGTAATGCTTTTCCCTGAAGTGGTGGCTGAACTTAGTGACTTGGTTCTAATGAACAGAATAAGGCCCAAGTGATGGTGACTGGAGACTTGGTCATAAAGGGCAATGTGGCCTTTCTTTTGCATCATCATGATCATCTGCTCTAGAGCAGGCCGGCTGCCCTGTGTGAGCACCCTATGAGGAAGCCAACATGACAAAGAATTGGCAACTCTGGCCAACAACCTCATGAGTATTTTTAGAAGGGGGTCTTCTTGCCTCATCAAGCTTTGAATGACTGTAGTCCTAGCTGACACCTTGACTGCAACCTTGTGAGAGACCTTGAGCCAGAACCACCCAGCCACGCTGCTTCCTGACTTTTCCCTCACAGAAACTGTGAGATAAGACATGGTCATTGTTTTAAGATGCTAATGTCTGGGGTAATTTGCTATGCAGCAATGGCTAGCTAACACAGAGGGGTATTATGCTTCTTCTAGGTTTATGCCTTTATTTGTTCAGCAGGTATTTATTGAGAAACTACCACATGCCAGGCATTGTGTTTATGGGATTCTCCAGACGAGAGTCTTGGAGTGGGTTGCCATTCCCTTCTCAAAGGCAATGTGTATGTAGAGGTTAATCATCTACTGAGCATAAGAAACATATTTAAGGGACCCCTGGTTTCTGGGCACTATATGCATAGCATACAGCAAAAAATTTTACCCTTGGAAAACTGTGGTGGTTATCTTTGGAAATACCATCTACCACCTAGAGTTACTACTATACATTTGCTATTTATATATTAATGGCCCAACAAATATTTATAGATTGAATACTTCTCTGTGAATTGTGCTCACCTGTTGAAACTAGAGATGACACTATAAACCTCTGTCCCTACTATGTCCCCTCAAAATTTGTGTATTGAAATCTAACTCCCAAGGTGATGGTAGTAGGAGGTGGGACCTTTGGGAGGTGATTAGGTCATTAGGGTAAAGCCCTGAGGAATGAATCTCTTATAGAAGAGACCCAAGAGACCTCCCTTACTTCTGTGAGGACTGTTAGGCCAGTATAATCTTTCTAGCATGCTATATATATATATATCAAATACCAGTCATTTCAGCAATGAAAAAGTATCTCTAACATATTTATTGACATCCTCTGGGTATAGATTTAGATAATGTCATTTGTAGTGCTTAAACTTCTCTGGAATGTGGGTTCAAATGCTATCTAACCACCTCTAAGGATTAATCTAAGGATTGATTAATCTAAGGATGAGCTTTAAGGATAAAGTTCATTCATACATGTTTACACATTTACACCACACTGTTTACACCATACATACAATATGTGGGCATGTATTGTCTAAACCCTAACTTTCTGAGTAAAAGCTGCCCCAGTGAGCCACCATTGCCTTGAGTGCTCCAGGGGCAGGCTCTGTCCCTGGATGCTGGGTGGGTGGATCTGTCTAATTATGATTGGGAAGCTCCCTTGTTGGCATATGAAACTGAAAAAAAATGAAAGTCACACAGTTGTGTCCCGACTCCTTGCAGTTCCATGGACTGCAGCCTGTCCTCGTCTATCCATGAAATTCTTCAAGCAAGAGTATTGGAGTGGGTTGCCATTTCTTTCTCCCAGGGATCTTCCCAAACCGGGGATCGAACCCAGGTCTCCTGCATTGCAGGCAGATTCTTTACCACCTGAGCCACTATGTTCTCCAGTATCAGCTCTCAAGGGTGCAGTTAACATTTTTCTCTCTACCTGCCAACTTCCTTTGTTTTATCTTTGTAAGTTATTCACATTTCAGGTTGGCCAGAGTTATCTATTGGATACTTTCAAACACCCCAGCTGCAACCTGGCATGCTCCTGGCCCTTCTGAGAGGTCTTCCAAGAATCCTCTTGACAGACCTTGGAACTCTTGCCTGTTGACCTTCTCCCACTTACACCATGCTTCAAAGCAGGCATTGACTCCACATCTCTGTATCCCCAGCATCTAACACACAACCTGGTACACAGTAGGTGCTCAGTGAATGTTTGTTTAATGATGAGTCATTGATAGCAGGACATGCTTTTTGAGGGGCTTTTTAGGAGTGTTGGTCAATAGCTCATTAAAAACCTGCTTGAAATGACTGAGATAAGCAACCTTAGATGACTGGAGCAAACAAAGAATTTCCTACAAACAATGTCTCTTTTTTTCTTTTAACATATGCTCCTGTTTTTGTCTTTTCTATTACGCATTGAAAATAGCAACTACCCTTTGCTGTCCACTTGAAACTATCACAACATTGTTAACTGGCTATCAGTCAGTTCAGTTCAGTTGCTCAGTCGTGTCCAACTCTTTGCGACCCCATGAATTGCAGCAGGCCAGACCGCCCCGTCCATCACCAACTCGCGGAGTTCACTCAAATTCACGTCCATCGAGTCAGTGATGCCATCCAGCCATCTCATCCTCTGGCGTCCCCTTCTCCTCCTGCCCCCAATCCCTCCCAGCATCAGAGTCTTTTCCAGTGAGTCAACTCTTAGCATGATGTGGCCAAAGTACTGGAGTTTCAGCTTTAGCATCATTCCTTCCAAAGAACACCCAGGACTGATACAAAATAAAGTTTAATTAAAAAAAAAAAAGTGGAAAAAAATAGAACTGAAAAAAAAGAAAGTAGCAACTATACAATTCCCTGGTGGTCCAGTGGTTAAGACTCAGGAACATGTGTTCATATATGTGTGTGTATATATATGTATGCATGTATATATATATATGGGGCTTCCCTGGTGGCTCAGACAGTAGACTCTGCTTTGAAAACATATTCATTTCATTTAATTCTATTTTATCCAGAGGCTAATCTAACAAATTAATTGATTGCCTATGTTTTGAGGTCATCTTATGGCCTACTGTGTGTTCTATTAAATAAAAAAGAAACAACAAAGTCCTACTGTATAGCACAGGGAACTATATTCAATATTTACCCTGTGTTAAACCATAATGGAAAAGAATATAGAAAAGAATGTCTATATGTATATAACTGAGTCACTTTGTTGTAAAGCAGAGATTGGCACAACATTGTAAATCAACTGCACTTCAACAAAAAAATTAAATATAAAATTTAAGTAAATAACAGAGGAAAAGCTCCATGGTAAGTACTGAATAAATGTTTACTGAGTTAAGTAATTATTATAAAATGTTTTAAAATGATGGCAATAGAGGCATGTTTTTTCAGTATTATCATATGTAAGTAGTTGATAATGCATAGTTTAGTGCAACCTCTAAAACCATTGGCCCACATTTTTGTCCTACCTGTGAATTTAATTTATTTGTGTTATTAATCATTCTTAGCTAACGCATAAATTCCTTTTTTAAGATACTAAGTTTGAGATACCAAAAGTTCCAAAATCTGACACCACTTAGTTGTGTGGCCTTGAATAAAGTTTTCTACTTCTCCGCACCTTGATTTCAGTTTTCCCTTCTGTCAAATGTAGATACTGGAGTGTGAAGTCAACTAGGATGAGGCAAGTGAACCGCTCACCTTGGGAGTAAAATTTAAGGGGGATTGGGTGGGGTCGCCAAAAAACCGCAATAATCAAGAAAAGTAATATTTCAATGCAGTATTTTAAAGAAATCAAAGTTAACACAAAATATGTATTATGACCAAAATATCAACATTTTAAAGATGGGGTCACTGTAGCTGATTTTTCCTTTGGCCTCTGAGTCCAGTGTGGTTTAGCATGGCACTGTAACTGATTCGGATTTTTATTTTTCTTTCCTTCTTTTTTTTTCTTTTCCGGTGCTGCACAGCTTGGGGGATCTTAGTTCCCTGACCAGGGGCCAAACTTGTGCCCCCTGGAAGTGGAAGGGTAGAGTCCTAACCACTGCATCACCGGGGGAGTCCCTGAGTTTTCAATAAACATTTCATTAAACCATCATTCATCTTATTGGCCTCTTAAATTTTGCACTGGGATTGAGTCCTGGTTCTGTTACATACATTTAATGAATGCCTGCCATTTACTGAGCACTGTTGGGGGACATAGCAGCCCTTGGTTTCAAGGAGCTCACAACTTTATTAGGAAAAACAGGAGAGTCAGCAGAGAGTAAGTAGGACAATGGGAGACGTTTTGGGACAGAGTTAAGAAATGGAAGGAATGATATCAGATGAGCCCATGTGGACTAGAAAACAGCATTTCATGCCAAGGTGGTATGTATCACAGAGCGGTGATGACTGCAGGCTGGAGATGGAGGCCTTGGAGTCAAGCCCTACCTCTTCCAATTCTAACTGGCTTTGTAATCTTGTGCAGTGTATCCTTTTAACTTCCCTGCACTTCTGTTTCTTTCCTCATTAGTAAAAGTCAGAAGAATAATTACATCAACCTAAGAGGGTTGTGAGGGTGACTTGAGCTCAAATAGTGAGTCCTGAGAATAGAGCCGGCACTTATGAAAAATTGTTAAATGTTACTTTTAACGAGAAAACACTCATTTTGAGCAAGGAGAAGCTCTATTAGATAAAATTAAACCCAGCTCTTTTCTAGGCAAGCTGCTAAGAGTTGCGGTGATTTTTATCTTTCCCTGACTTGTCACTCTGTGTCCCAAACCACTTTCCCTTAGTTCCAGTTGAGCAGGAAAAGCTGTTTCATCTTTGGCAGTTCTTCCAAATTCAGTAGACTGTGACTGGTCATTTAGAAAGTTAATGAACAATTGATGGCTCATGTACAAATGTACAAAACCTCATCATTTTTTCTCGCAACCTTTGATATAAACAAGTGGACACCATAATGTTCCCCCTTAGAATGTACATGGAGTCTCTTATTTACCACGTTTTAGAGGGAGACTGATATGAGCCCTTGGAGGTGGGTAGAAGCAACCTTCCAGTGCCTTACAAAATCTTGTGAATAGGAGCACAGGGCTGAACTGGGAAGAGCACTTTTACTGGACTGAAGGAGTAGAAATTTTGCTTTTTCAGCTCAACAAGATTCCACCACCTTAGTTTGAATCAATTGCATATTTGGAGAGGGTCCAAGAGGGTACCATCTCTGCTCCCCTAATTTATTCTTGTAACTCTGTCAGCTCTGATGTTGTAAAAAAAAAAAAAAAAAAAGTCCCACTATTTAAAAAGTACTCCTCAGTTTTCCAAATTGTCTCAAAATTTAAACATGGACTAAGTGATAGATGGTATTTATGAATTGTTCATTATTTTCTCAACTGTAATAATAGCACTGTGGTCATATGAGGAAAACATTTTCCTTCCTTCTGTCCTTCCTTTTGAGAAGCATATTAAAAGTAAAAAGCTGCCTGTTTTGTGCTCTTCCCAGGTCCGAGCGCCAATTTGCTCTTCCTAGGCGAGCGCCAATGCTGCGACTTATCGCCTCCCCGCCACTCGGTTATCTGGATGTAAAACCGGCGCACCTTCTCAGGCAGATGTTGACCGTCCAGACCCCCAAGAAGTTTTAGTTAGCAAAGAAGCCTGCTTACAATTTTATAGATAATGTCTCTCTGGGGCTGCGATTGCCCCCTTCCGGCTCTGGCTGCCTGTCACCGGAGGGGGAAGGTCTGCAGCCGGCTATCTCTGTTCAGTCCTTTGTTCCGTGCGCGGGCCTGGCGGTCTTAGGTTAGGGCTGGCTTTTCGCGTGGTAGGTACCCACAGTCTGGTTTGCTAGCCCAAATTATTTCGCTCAGATAGCGCTCAGGGTATTCAGGCCAGATTCTTACTCTCAGCGATGCAGCCCACGCCGCGCCTCCCTGCCCAGCCCCGGTTTGCTAATGGCGGATGCAGGCGTCTGCGCTGCTTCTCTGCTGGGGGAGTTACCGTAGGAGAGGGAGAGGGTGGGAAGATTTGGGAGAATGACATTGTAACATGTAAAATATCATGTAAGAAACGAGTTGCCAGTCCAGGTTCGATGCACGATACTGGATGCTTGGGGCTAGTGCACTGGGACGACCCAGAGGGATGGTATGGGGAGGGAGGAGGGAGGAGGGTTCAGGATGGGGAACACATGTATACCTGTGGTGGATTCATTTTGATGTTTGGCAAAACTAATACAATTATGTAAAGTTTAAAAATAAAATAAAATTTAAAAAAAAAATAAAAAAATAAAAGTAAAAAGGACATAATAACTGAGATTTGCTTTACATAAAACTTGAACCCCCTCAAAAAAACTGTAGGGGGTACCTGATAAAACAAGAATGGCAAGGCATTGGTTGTTGGATCTGGATAAGTCCAGAGTGGTTACTTGTAGTCTCTGCTTTTATGTAATTTGGAAATTTTCCCAACAACAAAACACGTCTTGGGAACTTCTCTTGCTTCTATTGCAGAGGTTTCAGGTTTGATCATTGGTTGGAAAAATAAGATCCCACAGGCCATGCAGTGACTCCAAAAAGAAAAAATCAGGATTTTCTATTTTTAGGCACTGTTTCTCAATCTTGCCTTGGCACCCCTACCTGGGCAACAGGCTGGCATTATCCTTTCCTCAATCCTGTAAAGTGGCTTCTCTACCTGTGTGCAGGTGTGGATTGCAGGTGCAGTTGAAATAGAGACCCTCTCAGCCCTTGGAGCAGTCATAGGACCTAAGGCAGAGGGTGGGGCTCTTGGAGCAGTCAGAATTTCTGCCCTGGTAGCCTGGGGCCATAAGTAGCCTCAACCATCTACCCTAGGTTGCTGTTCTGATAATCACTGTCTTTGAGCCAAGGGGTGAAAAAACACTGACTCAAGACTGTTCCTGCTAAAAAAGTAAATATTCCTTGGGAGGAGTTGACTCAGCAAGCTATTATCAACTCTTAACACCTCAAGTGCTTCAGCTATCAACTCTCCTGATCCTGACAGCTGAGTGACACCTCCCCTGGATAATGGGTGAGTTTTGGACTATGGCCAAGATTGGGTGGGATAAGACCCTGGGGAAAACAGTGAGCTGGGCTCCACAAGGATGTTGGCCTGAGGCGAAATGGGGAGGAAAGATTTTGAGAAGTTAGATTCGGGTGGTGGTGGTATTGGGAAGAATTGTGGGCAGGGGTGTCCCAGGGAACCCCAGAAGGAAGAAGTCACATACTGATTCTTCTCAGAACAGAGCTCCTTCTAGGCTGCTTCATAGCAGTGTCATGTAATAGTTCCACATGGAGAAGTAACTCACCAAGAAACTTCCCAGGCCTCTACCCCCCACAGATTTATGTACACCTTAAATTTTACCAAGTCGTTAAAGGACTTTGCTCAGGGGAATTCTTAAGTTCAGTTCAGTCACTCAGTCGTGTCCGACTCTTTGTGACCCCATGGACTGCAGCACACCAGGCTTTCCTGTCCATCACCAACTCCCGGAGCTTACTCAAACTCATGTCCATTGAGTTGGTGATGCAATCCAACCATCTCACCCTCTGCTGTCCCCTTCTCCTCCCACCTTCAATCTTTCCCAGCATCAGGGTCTTTTCAAATGAGCCAGTTCTTTGCATCAGGTGGCCAAAGTATTGGAGCTTCAGCTTCAGCATCAGTCCTTCCAATGAATATTGAGGACTAATTTCCTTAGGATGGACTGGTTGGATCTCCTTGCAGTCCAAGGGACTCTCAAGAGTCTTCTCCAACACCACAGTTCAAAAGCATCAATTCTTTGGCGCTCAGCTTTATAGTCCAATTCTCAGATCCATACATGACTACTGGAAAAAACATAGCTTTGACTAGACAGACCTTTGTCGGCAAAATAATGTCTCTGCTCTTTAGGTTGCTGTCTAGATTTGTCATAGCTTTTCTCCCAAGGAGCAAGCATCTTTTAATTTCATGGCTGCAGTCACCATCTGCAGTGATTTTGGAGCCCCCAAAAATAAAGTCTCTCAACTGTTTCCATTGTTTCCTAGTCTATTTGCCATGAAATGATGGTACTGGATGCCATGATCTTCGTTTTCTGAATGTTGAGTTTTAAGCCAACTTTTTCACTCTCCTCTTTCACTTTCATCAAGAGGCTCTTTAGTTCTTCTTCGCTTTCTGACATAAGGTGTCACCTGCATATCTCAATCAAATGCTCCAAGTGAGTTTTTATCCTTTTGTTTTCATTTGGGTTCCCTCAGAAGCAGAAACTGAAACACTATTTTGGGGGGAGTAGGGGTGGGAAACCAGCCCTGGACTGATTACCTTTGAAGATTTTCTTCTAATATAAGAAATTAATACTCCTATAGCTTATTTAAGGCCCAGTTATTCTGGATTTTGATAATTCACAACCAAACTTCAGTTCAGTTCAGTTGCTCAGTCGTGTCCGACTCTTTGCGACCCCATGAACCACAGCACACCAGGCCTCCCTGGAGTGTAAGTGGTTTATTTGCAAGGAGATCCCAGGAAATACAGGTAAAGGAGTGAAGAAGTGAGAAGGCAAGGGAAGAAAGTCACCAACTCCCGGAGTCCACCCAAACCAAACTTAATCCCAACCAATTCAGAATCCTACCAAGAGTGGGAAGATCCTCGGGATAAGTTCAACTCAAAGGCTACAGCAAACACTTTGAGGTGATCCAGGGAAGCTGAGGTCTTTCCAAACCAAAGAGGCAGGAATGAAGTCAACAAAGATTCAGGGGCTGCAATGAGCCCAAATGGAGCCAACAGAATGTTGGGGAGAGAGCTGGAAGTCCCTTCTATACCTAGACTGTGGTGCTTAAAGGTAGAGAGCACAGAAAAGAGACGATTAGAAGTTAGGATGGCTAAGACTTTGTGATCAGTTAGGCATCAGGGGTGAGGAAAGGGAAGAGTGAAGGAAGGATGGTCCCAGGTCTGTGGCTTGGGAAACTGGATAGACAGTGCTGCCATTTTGAGCGAGGGCACTCAGGGGAGAGAGAGATTTAGAGAGACGATCAGATTTGGAGAGGTGAGTTTTGGACCCATTGTGGTTAAGGTGCTCATGGGAGATCCGAGTGGAGATATTTTTAAGCTGCTGGATGTGGACTCTACAAGGAGAGCAGGGCTAGAAATATTCATCTAGACCAGTCAGTCTATAGATGGGCTTCATGGCAAGGATATGTTGAGGACGGTGAGGAAATTGTGTGGGATGAGAAGACAACAGTTGGCTTGTTACCAGCACCTAAGCATAGGGAAAAAGGCCAAGTAACCTATGAAAAAGAATGGGAGGAAGTGGCAAGAGAAGAGGGCAGAAAAGAAGTGGGGTGGTGTATTCCAGTATCCAAGTGAAGGAGGAGTTTCAAGAGGGGTCATGAGCAATGTGAAACAACACACAGAAATGTCTAATAAATGCTGTCAGTGCCGAGCCTGAATTTCCTCAGCTCTTATCAGTGTAGGCAGCCAGGTTTCCAACTGCCAGAACCTGCATCTCTTTGATTCTGGACTTTCTCTGGTTTCCAAAACCTACTCTGTCCATCGACATGGAGGGCTGGAAGTGCCAGGGAATTAAGGTACACCACTTCCCCTCAAATAGCCATCAGCTGATGGTTGCCGAAAGCTGGTGTACAACTATTTCAGCTACCTTGCCCCTTGAGCAATGTAACTCTGAGATTCAGATTCTACACTACTTCCCAGAGTTCCCTGGAACAGGATTAAGTTCTGGTTGCACACCACACTGACTTGTTTAATAACACACTCTGTGTTGACTTTCTTCCCTTGCCTTCTCATTTCTTCACTCCTTTACCTGTATTTCCTGGGATCTCCTTGCAAACAAACCACTTACACTCGAATTCTTGCCTCAGGTTCTACTTTTAGGGGAACTCAGATTATCTAGAAAGATAAGGCCTGGGAACCATCCATGGGAATGGGTTTCTGATAGCTAGCTCCATTGGGGATTTGAGTGAGAAAGTTGGGAATGGAAGGAGAGAGGCTTCATTTCAGAGAGATAAATGAATAAGAGAGGAATGATGGAGAAGATACTTCAGAAGCAAAGTTATCAAGACTTACCCGGTGGTCCAGTGGTTAAGACTCTGCCTTCCAATGCAGGGAGGCTTTGGTTCAATTCCTGTCTGGGTAACTAAGGTCCTAAATACTGCAGAGTGTGGCCAAAAATTAAAAAACTAAAAAAGCAAAGTTACCAACTGAAGAGACAGAATGGTGACCTCACATTTCGGGTCAATAGGATTTAATCCCTCTTGCTAATCGCACCCTAACTACTGTGAGGGCTCACATTTCTCCAACGATGCCCTGTCTTGGAGAAATGTGGTATTGCCTCTGGTGGAAGTTAATGGGCCTGCTCCCTCACCCTGATGTGGGCAGGTGACCTAGGCTAGACCATGGGACGCCCTCTCCCAAGTGTTTGAATCCTAAGTGATATAAGACTATGAAGACTAGTGAGGTCATTTATCACAGCACTCTGGTGCTAAAGAGACTTTTCCAAGTATTTTTGTCTCAAAAAACCTTGCAACAAATTAACTTTTGCTCCAGGTTGCCAGTGGCAGTTTGTGCGCCAAGAATCCTGATTAATAAAACAGGGCTAGAACAAAGGATTTCACAGAATAAGAATGATTTGTTTCTACTCAGAATTTTTGCTTTTCTGTAAAATCTCTTTAATAATCTAAAGCTTGTTTTATTGTACTTTTTGCATCTTTCTCCACCCCCCCCCCAGTTTTATTGAGCTATAATTGACCTGTAACCTTGTGTGTGTTTAGGGCAGCAGTCCCCAACCTTTTTGGCACCAAGGACTGGTTTCATGGAAAACAAATTTTCCATGGACCAGAGTGGGGGTGAGGGGATGGTTTCAGGATGATTCAAATACATACATTTATTGTGCACTTTATTTCTGTTATTATTACATCAGTTCTACCTCATACCTTCAGGCATTAGATGCTGGGGATTGGGGACCCCGGATTAAGGTGTACAATGTGATTTTGTACATGTAGATATTGTAAAATGATTACCACCATAAGGATAGTTAACACACATATCCCCTCACATAGTTAACTTTTGTGTGTGTATGTTTGTTTGTGGTGAGAAACATTTAAGCTTTACTCTTCTAGCAACTTTCTAGTATATAATACAGTATTGTTAACTACAGTCAGCATGCTCTATGTCTCCCTATTTCTCCTCCTGCCACCCCTCTCCTAAAAGCTCCTGGCAACCACCATTCTGCTCTCTGTTTCTCTGCAGTCAACTTTTTTGTTAGATTCTAATGTAAGATGATACAGTATTTCTCTTTATCTGACTTATTTCACTTAGCGTAGTGCTGTCAAGGTTGTCACAAATGGCAGGATTTCCTACTCTTTTATGGCTATGAATTGCGTATACCTGGAGAAGGCAATGGCACCCCACTCCAGTACTCTTGCCTAGAAAATCCCATGGATGGAGGAGCCTGGTAGGCTGCAGTCCATGGGGTCGCACAGAGTCGGACACGACTGAAGTGACTTAGCACCACTGTGTATACCAAATCTTCTGTCTCCATTTATCTGTGGATGGACACTTAGGTTATTCCCATCTCTGTTTGTTGTGAATTACAATGCTGCAGTGCACATGGGGGTGAACATATATCTTCAAGATAGTGACTTAATTTCCTTTGGATGTATAAATACAGAAGTGGGATTGCTGGATCATTCAGTTCAGTCACTCAGTTGTGTCCAACCTTTGTGACCCCGTGGACTGCAGCATGCCAGGCTCCCCTGTCTGTCATCAATTCCAATGTCAAAATGTTGAGTTGCATCATTCCTAGTAATTTGAATGATGTACTAGAAAGTCCACCTCCTCAAATGTCTTTTCCTTATGAGACGGATGATAGTTTAAGGTTAAATAATCTCCAGAACGCTTACCCAATTCAACGTCTTATTCTCTGCATCAGTTATGTTCAGTTGCTCGGTTGTGTCTGACTCTTTGCGACCCCATGGACTGCAGCACGCTAGGCCTCCCTGCCCATCACCAACTCCCGGAGTTTACTCAAATGCATATCCATTGAGTTGGTGATGCCATCCAACCATCTCATCCTCTGTCGTCCCCTTCTCCTTCTGCCTTCCATCTTTCCCAGCATCAGGGTCTTTTCCATTGAGTCAGTTCTTTGCATCAGGTGGCCAAAGTACTGGAGTTTCAGCTTCTGCGTCAGTCCTTTCAATGAATATTCAGGACTGATTTCCTTTAGGATTGACTGGTTTGATCTCATAGCGTAGTTCTATTTTTAATTTTTTTGAGGAACCTGCATATTGTTTTCCATAGTGACTGAACCAATTTATATCTCTACCAACAGTTCACAAAGGTTACATTTTCTCTACATCCATCCCAACACAGTTTTCTCATGTCTTGTTGATAATAACCATCCTGCGTGAGATGATACCGCATTGTGCTTTTGATTTGCATTTCCATGATGTTTAGTACATACTTTTCATGTACCTGAGAGGCCATTTGTATATACTCTTTGGAAAAATGTCTATTCAGGACCTTGGCCCATTTTTAAATTAGATTATTTTGGTTTTATGCTATTGAATTGTATGAGGTCCTTACATATTTTGGATATTAACCCCTTATCAGATATATGGTTTGCAAATGTTCTCTCCATTCCATAGGTTGCCTTTTCCTTTTGTTGATTGTTTCCTCTGCTATAGAGAAGCTTTGTGGTTCAATGTATTTTTTAAATTTTTTTATTCGATGTTTCTTTTTGCTTTTGTTGCTTATGCTTTTAGTGTTATATCCAAAAAGTTATTACCAAGACCCATGTCAAGGAGATTTTCCCGTTTTCTTCTAGGAATTTTATGGTTTTGAAGAGGAAAAGTTAAACTTTTACATAACCTCCTTCTCCTTCTGCTTCTGCAACTTGGCTTGCCCCTTGCAAAATCTAGATCATGTAGGTCACATAGTCTCAGAAAGTGGGGACTTGAAATACTAGGAACTAGTATTTATCCTACTCACCCTTGTCCTGCTCTTTGCAATCGCTCAGCCCCTGCAAACCTGCTTAATCATGCCTGTCCAGGCCAGGCACCCCCCCCCATTTTGACTGCTGTTCCCAAGAGCAAAACCCCTTAGTTTAAACCAGCCTATTAACAGCTAGTGTTGCCCACTACAGTCTGTCTATAAAAACTCTGTAACCCCTTTGTTCGGGGTGTTAACTCCTCTGGGCCTGCCGGCATAACAAACCTGAGTTCTCCAACTCTCTGAGTGTGGTGCTTGGTTTCTCGAGTACTGGTTTCTGCAACAGTTTCAAGTCTTATATTTAAGTCTTTAATCCATTTCAAGTTAATGTTTGTAAGTGGTATAAGATATGGGTACAGTTTCATTCTTTGGCATGTCAATGTCCAGTTTTCCCAACATTTATTGAAGAACTACTCAGATTTTTTTTTTTTTCTGATAACCTGTGTTCAATGTGGAAAGTTAAGAAAGTACAGGAAAGTATTCCAAAGAAGGGTGGAAAAACACCTTATAATTCCATTGCTTAAAGGCAAATACTATTGATTTAGTTGAGATGGTACCATGTATGCAATTTAGTATACAGTTTATGGAATATGGCATACTTCTTTTTTAAAAGTTAACATAACATACATCATTTCTTTATTTCAATAACAACTTCTCGAATACAATTTTAATGAGTCAGAATGTTGTCTTATGGATATAACATACTTTTCTAAAATTTTTCCACCATCATTTAACATTCTGTCTCTCTCAAAACTCTTATCATAAAAAATAATTTCCAGAGCAACTTCTTTCATAAATCTTGGCCTGGCAGTTCTGATTCTGTCTTCAGGCTTGATTCCCAGAAGTGGAGTTATTGTTTCAAAAGGAATGAACATTTTAAAAGCTCCAGAGAGCTTGTGCCAGAATCATGTCCAGATAATAAGATACCAATTTATATTTCCACCAGTGCTCTTCATGGGATTTTTTTTAAATGGTTAATGTGACAGAAGCCAGCTATTTCATTTCTTTTTTCTTTGATTTGGATTGATTCAGTTTCCTTCCTTCTGAATTATCTATCTTTGTGCTAATATTTTTCTCAAGGATTTCTATGAACTCTTTATTAAAACTATTACCCTGTTTCATTTCTGAAAACATGTTCCTGTCTCATTGTTTACCTTTTCAGCTGATTATGATGCTTTTAGCCATTCAACCATTTACAGTTTATACAGTTAAGTCCAGGAAACATTTTCCTTATGAAAATATCTTTGAGTTTTTCACTGTTTTAAGCTTGTAAAGTCTCCCTCATCCCAATTTTTAATAAACATTCATTTTGGATAGTGTGTCTTGAATTTTCTGTTTAGTAATATTTTCCACTGATGATGTGTTTTGCCCACTTTTAAAAACCATTAATTTATTTTTTATTGAAGGATAATTGCTTTACAGAATTTTGCTGTTTACTGTCAAGCTTCAACATGAATCAGCCATAGGTATGCGTATATCCCCTCCGTTTTGAACCTCCCTCCCATCACCCTCCCCATCCCACCCCTCTCTGTGTTGATAAAGACCACTGTTTGAGTTTTCTGAGCCATACAGCAAATCCCCATTGGCTATCTATTTTACATATGGTAATGTAAGTTTCCATGTTACTCTTTCCATACATTGCACCCTCTCCTCCTCTCCCCCCATGTCCATAAGTCTATTCTCTATGTCTGTTTCTCCATTGTTGCCCTGTAAGTAAATTCTTCAGTACCATTTTTCTAGATTATGTATATGTATGTTAGAATATGGTATTTATCTTTCTCTTTCTGACTGACTTCACTCTGTATAATAGGTGCTAGGTTCATCCACCATATTAGAACTGACTCAAATTCGTTCCTTTTTATGGCTGAGTAATATTTCATTGTATATATGTACCACAGCTTCTTATCCATTCATCTGTTGATGGACATCTAAGTTGCTTCCATGTTCTAGCTATTGTAAATAGTGGTGTAATGAACAATGGGATACATTTGTCTTTTTCGATTTAGGTTTCCTCAGGGTATATGCCTAGGAGTGGGATTACTAGGTCATATGGTGGTTTTATTCTTAGGTTTTAAGGAATCTCCATACCGTCTTCCATAGTGGCTGTATCAATTTACATTCCCACCAACACTGCAAGAGTGTTCCCTTTTCTCCACACCCTTTCCAGCATTTATTGTTGGTAGACTTTTTGATGATGGCCATTCTGACCGGTGTGAGGTGATATCTCATTGTAGTTTTGATTTGCATTTCTCTAATAATGAGAGATGTTGAGCATCTTTTCATGTGTTTGTTAGCCATCTGTATGTCTTCTTTGGAGAAATGTCTGTTTAGGTCTTTTTCCCACTTTTTGATTGGGTTGTTTGTTTTTCTGGCATTGAGTTGTATGAGCTGCTTGTATGTTTTGGAAATTAATCTTTTGTCAGTTGTTTCACTTGCTATTATTTTCTCCAATTCTGAGGGCTGTCTTTTCACCTTGCTTACAGTTTCCTTTGCTGTGCAAAAGCTTTTAAGTTTAATTAGGTCCCACTTGTTTACTTTCTTTTGCCCACTTTTGATTGATGTCTTTATTAATCCTTTTAATTTTAACCTTGTGTAATTACATTTCAGGTTGTCTTTTATAAGCAGCACATAATCATATTTTGTTTTTAGCCTAGTCTGAGGAAGACTTTATTACAGAGTGTAAACCATTTACAATTAGCATAAGAATTGATGCATTTGCTCCTATTTCTGGAATCTGTTTCATACTCTCCTTTTGGCTCATTTGCTATATTTTCTACATTTTCTTCTCACTTGCATTGTTTTCTTTTCTTTGGTGATAATTTGAAAGGTGGTTCTTCATTCTAGTATTGATTGCCTATAAGTTCATTAGATGTAACCCTTAAACTGTGCTTCTTCAGTTGTCAAAATGAAGAGCAAATGAGTAATTTTTTTATATCATCCATTTAACAATTAATAGGTTTTATTTTTGTTTTTCTTGTTTTGCTTTTACATCCACAAATTCTCATCTTTACTAATGTAATCTAGGGTCATAAAACTTCTCCATCCATGGGATTTTCCAGGCAAGAATACTGGAGTGGGTTGCCATTTCCTTCTCCAGGGGATCTTCCCAAACCAGGGATCAAACCCAGGTCTCCTGCATTGCAGGGAGACTCCATACCCTTTGAGCCATCAGGGAAGTCAATTTATTATATAAATGTTCTTTTTTAAGATTTGGCTTTGGATTTTGCATTCAATTTAGTAATCATATTTCCAACAATTATTTTCATTAAACTAAATATTTAATTGACTTTCTACTTTGCTGCC
This sequence comes from Bos javanicus, assembly GCF_032452875.1. NCBI lineage: Eukaryota > Metazoa > Chordata > Mammalia > Artiodactyla > Bovidae > Bos > Bos javanicus. The sequence continues at coordinate 131,080,906 of NC_083897.1, forward strand.
AACCTTTTTATGGTGTGGTACAATGTCAAATAAGAATTACCTGAAGATTTTTTTTATACATTCACATTCCCTGACTCTACCTCCCATGTAGATATTCTAATTGTATGCATCTAGCACAGCCTTTGCATGACCCTTCTCTGGCTTCAGCCTTATTGTACTCTGACAATTGTAGCTGAATTGCTGCAGGGGAAGTTGTGGGAGAAAGGGTGGGGGAGGAGGGAAAGGGAGGACTTTAAGAAAGGGTTTCCTGGGAGGAGGAAGAATTCCTAGTTTTCCAATAAGTCCAGATGATGCTGAAAGCTTCTGTTTACAGTTGCCACAACCACCCTTATCTCCAATCCCCAGTTAAGAACTGAAGATTGAGAAAAAGGTTTGAGAAGTGATTTTGAAGCAGGAGGGTAGGGGGCAGGGCACAACCTTTAAAAGAATGACAGAGCCCGAGAACATGACATAAACTGATTAAAACCAACTAGGTTCAAGATGGTGGATAAGTTGACTTGCAGTCGAACTTGAGCCTCAGCATAAGCTTGTTGTAACACATCAGCATGCTCAATGACATACCCACAGGCACCATGACAGTTCCAAGGCCCACCAGAAAGACAAAAAGTGAGCAGTGGCCCAATTCCTAGAAATCCCTACCCTTCCCCAAAGTAGCTGGAATACTCCTCCTACTCATTCAGTTCAGTTCAGTGACTCTTTACGACCCCATGGACTGCAGCACACCAGCCTTACCTGTCCATCATATTAGACTATGAAATTCAGTTCAGTTTAGTCACTCAGTCATGTCCAACTCTTTGTGACCCCATGGACTGCGGCACGCCAGGCCTTCCTGTCCATCACCAACTCCTGGAGCTTACTCAAACTCATGTCCATCCAGTAGGTGATGCCATCCAACCATCTCATCCTCTGTTGTCCCCTTCTCCTCCCACCTTCAATCTTTCCCAGCATCAGGGTCTTTTCAAATGAGTCAATTCTTTGCATCAGGTGGCCAAAGTATTGGAGCTTCAGCTTCAGCATCAGTCCTTCCAATTAATATTTAGGACTGATTTCCTTTAGGATGGACTGGTTGGATCTCCTTGCTGTCCAAGGGACTCTCACAGTCTTCTCCAACACCACAGTTCAAAAGCATCAATTCTTTGGCACTCAGCTGCCTTTATAGTCCAACTCTCACATCCATACATGACTACTAGAAAAACCATAGCTTTGACTAGAGGGACCTTTATTGGCAAAGTAATTTCCCTGCTTTTTAATATGCTATCTAATTTGGTCATAGCTTTTCTTCCAAGGAGCAAGCATTTTTTAATTTCATGGCTGCAGTCACCATCTGCAGTGATTTTGGAGCCCAGAAAAATAAAATCTCAACTGTTTCCATGTTTCCCCATCTATTTGCCATGAAGTGATGGGACTGGATGTCATGATCTTAGTTTTCTGAATGTTGAGCTTTAAGCCAACTTTTTCACTCTAGTCTTTCATTTTCATCAAGAGGCTCTTTAGTTCTTCTTCACTTTCTGCCATAAGGGCGGTGTCATCTGCATATCTGAGATTATTGATATTTCTCCCAGCAATCTTGATTCCAGCTTGCATTTCATCCTGCCCAGCATTTCACATGATGTACTCTGCATAGAAGTTGAATAAGCAGGGTGACAATATTCAGGCTTGACGTACTCCTTTCCCGATTTGGAACCAGTCTGTTTTTCCATGTCCAGTTCTAACTGTTGCTTCTTGACCTACATACAGATTTCTCAGGAGGCAGGTAAGGTGGTCTGGTATTCCCATCTCTTTATTTTCCATAGTTTGTTGTGATCCACACAGTCAAAAGCTTTGGTGTAGTGAATAAAGCAGAAATAGATGTTTTTCTGGAACTCTCTTGCTTTTTCTATGATCCAGCGGATGTTGGCAACTTGATCCCTGGTTCCTCTGCCTTTTTGAAATCCAGCTTGAACATCTGAAAGTTGTTGTACTCTGTACATAATATACTGTTGAAACCTGGCTTGGAGGATTTTGAGCGTTACTTTGCTAGCATGTGAGATGAGTACAATTATGCAACAGTTTGAACATTCTTTGGCATTGCCTTTCTTTGGGATTGGAATGAAAACTGACTTTTCCAGTTCTGTGGCCACTGCAGGGTTTTCCAAATTTGCTGACATATTGAGTGCAGGACTTTGACAGCATCATGTTTTAGGATTTGATATAGCTATTGTCAACGAAAAAAAAGAGATGTACAACTTGAGAGTTGTGAGTTAAGTTTTATTTGGGGCAAAGTGAGGACTGCAGCCCAGGAGGCAGCATCTCAGATAGCTCTCAGAGACTGCTCCAAAGGGGCAGTGGGGGAAAGTCAATATATAAGGTTTTGGTGAATGGAGTTCTATGCCATGAAGCACTCATTTTACAAAAGATTTTTGTGAGTCATGAGGTCACCCTGAAGGGATTTAGTGCTTCTCTAGATATGAGGAGATGCAAGGATTGAGATCATAAAATCTGTTGCTAAAAACATCCAACTATCTGAAGACCTGTCCCTCCAGATTCCCTGGAGCACAGAGTGCCTCACTCCACCCTGAACTCCCTCAGGGATTGTTGAAGGTCAACAGAAGCAGCATGGGGTTCAGTCTCTGTAGATGCAGATGGCAAATGCCTTTGTTGTTCAGTCATTGGCAGTGCTCTTGGTAACTGCCATTTGTGGTCATAAATCCGACCATACTTTGGGGGGCATTTCATGACCATTTTACCCCACGTTGCTAGGAAGGCTCATTCCCAGTTCTGAAGAAGGTTTTGGTGATAAGACACTCGATGTGCTATTACTGGACTAGGTCTTAATAGTCAAAGATCTCTGGACACCTGTCTTCTAGTTATGGTCCAGGAAAGTATTCCCTCTCACTGCATCTTTTCATACCTAGAGGTACACTATTACAATCATTCATCATTATCGAGCTATACATTTGATCAGCTGCTTCAAGTCTAGTCATCATTTTTGTTGGAGGCTCAGTCATACACTTGGTAATATAAGAAATAATAATCTTGTGAAACAAGCAAAATACAAATGGTATAGTGAATAACATTAGTGGAATTAAAAGTAAATATTTTAGCCATGAGCCTCCCACACCAAACCAGTTTTTTTTTTTTTTAAAGATCATCAAGACTAGGGAATGGGTCACTATAAGTAGAAATCTGATTTTTCATGTGGTTCATCAAATGTGTTACATTAAAGTATTTATCAAGTATGAAAATATAGCATTCACTTTGAATTATACCACAGGTATCTTCCCCAAATGCTGTAAGGTGTCAAGGGCCTTGCAGTTGTGTAGCACTGCCTTTCTTATCATAGAGATCTCAGAATTCAATAGGCTAATAGCCCGGTTACTAACATTTAAAGCTTATGAAAGTTGTTAAGGCTTCGATATGGTCAATTACATCCTCCAACCCCATTGAAGGGGCACACACACAACACACAAGCTGCTAAATTGTCATGCCAGTAGAATACAGGTCTTTGACCCACTGGGATCATACCAATGGTAGATTGGTTGGGGTTACCTCTAATTTGTTAACATGTATGACCTTAAATTCATGGGAATCCCAGGTTATACCTTTGTATCCATCCCTGTAGATGTCAGGCCATAAATTAGTGCCACAAATCCACTGAGTTCCATACCAATCACTCTCTCTAAGAGTAATAATAGGCATAGTTCATAAAGCACCCAGCTTTGTCTCATAATTACCAGGTTGATCATTTTTAGTATGATTTAACCATTCCCAACATAGAGGAGCCTTTAAACTTAAATGACCAAGGCCGGGTGTTAACCATGTAGATCCACCCTATAATTGTGAGAGTTTTCCTTTTAATTGATGAGAGGTTAATTTTTTTTTTAATTGAGACTTAGCTTGTCACTCTGCTTGAGTTTGAATGACCCTAAGAGAAAACTTAAATCTATGGACAGCATCAGAGCAAGTATTATTAATTGGCCATGTGAGAGGATCTCATCTAGTAATATCATGAATAGATAGAACAGGACTGAACACTCATCTAAAATAAATTTCCTAGGGGGTATCCAATCAGAGCCCTAGAGAACAGAAATCCACCAAGGTAACCCAGAAGTACTAGGCACAAGTATTTGGCCACAATCCAACAATTGGATTGAGTTTTAAACTAGCATAGAATCGTGTCCATGATAGAAAACATGTGGTTGATAGTCTTAGGTCCAAGAAATCAAGAATACATGATAAATGATTGTAAAAGTCAGATCAGCATCTTGGGCAAGCAGTCTACTTGTGATGTTGCCTTCTTCTCATCCTCATGTATTATAGTTTCCTCTGTTTGAGCTTTGTTTAAGGTGAGTTTGAGGTCAGCAGGCCCCTCTGTAGACCAGCCCAGCTTAGGGGTCTTTCGAAGTGGGAGTTAACCCAAGAGTCAATTTCCCTTCAGTTTCACTGTGCATGAGCTAGTGAAGAGTACCTGATAGAAAGGTCCTTCCAGGTTGGAGACAGTTCCTTAAATTATGTCTTCTTCCAGTCTTGATTGCAGGTCATGTGTGAGGCATCGTATCTTTATCCAAAAGACAGATTACTGAGATAAGCTTCAGAAACAACCTTAGAGTGTCCTTTAATGATTCAATTAAATTTTACATTCAGTTCAGTCACTCAGTCATGTCCGACTCTTTACAACCCCATGAATAGCAGCATTCCAGGCCTCCTTGTCCATCACCAACTCCCAGAGTTCACTCAGACTCACGTCCATCAAGTCAGTGATGCCATCCAGCCATCTAATCCTCTGTCGTCCCCTTCTCCTCCTGCCCCCAATCCCTCCCAGCATCAGAGTCTTTTCCAATGAGTCAACTCTTCGCATGAGGTGGCCAAAGTACTGGAGTTTCAGCTTTAGCATCATTCCTTCCAAAGAAATCCTAGGGCTGATCTACTTCAGAACGGACTGGTTGGATCTCCTTGCAGTCCAAGGGACTCTAAGAGTCTTCTCCAACACCACAGTTCAAAAGTATCAATTCTTCAGTGCTAAGCTTTCTTCACAGTCCAACTCTCACATCTATACATGACCACTGGAAAAACCATAGCCTTGACTAGACGGACCTTTGTCGGCATAGTAATGTCTCTGCTTTTCAATATGCTATCCAGATTGGTCGTAACTTTTCTTCCAAGGAGTAAGTGTCTTTTAATTTCATGGCTGCAATCACCATCTGCAGTGATTTTGGAGCCCCCCAGAATAAAGCCTGACACTGTTTCCACTGTTTCCCCATCTATTTCCCATAAAGTGATGGGACCAGATGCCATGATCTTCGTTTTCTGAATGTTGAGCTTTAAGCCAACTTTTTCACTCTCCACTCTCACTTTGATCAAGAGGCTTTTTAGTTCCTCTTCACTTTCTGCCATAAGGGTGGTGTCATCTGCATATCTGAGGTTATTGATATTTCTCCCGGCAATCTTGATTCCAGCTTGTGCTTCTTCCAACCCAGCATTTCTTGTGATGTATTCTGCATATAAGTGAAAAAAGCAGGGTGACAATGTATAGCCTTGACATACTCCTTTTCCTATTTGGAACCAGTCTATTGTTCCATGTCCAGTTCTAACTGTTGCTTCCTGACCTGCATATAGGTTTCTAAAGAGGCAGGTCAGGTCGTCTGGTATTCCCATCTCTTTCAGAATTTTCCACAGTTTATTGTGATCCACACAGTCAAAGGCTTTGGCATAGTCAATAAAGCAGAAATAGATGTTTTTCTGGAACTCTCTTGCTTTTTCGATGATCCAGCAGATGTTGGCAATTTGATCTCTGGTTCCTCTGCCTTTTCTAAAACCAGCTTGAACAACTGGAATTTCACGGTTCACGTATTGCTGAAGCCTGGCTTGGAGAATTTTGAGCATCACTTTACTAGCATGTGAGATTAGTGCAATTGTGCAGTAGCTTGAGCATTCTTTGGCATTTCCTTTATTTGGGATTGGAATGAAAACTGACCTTTTCCAGTCCTGTGGCCACTGCTGAGTTTTCCAAATTTGCTGGCATATTGAGTGCAGCACTTTCACAGCATCATCTTTCAGGATTTGAAATAGCTCAACTGGAATTCCATCACCTCCACTAGCTTTGTTTGTAGTATGTTTTCTAAGGCCCACTCGACTTCGCATTCCAGGATGTCTGGCAAACACCCTCTTCCAACAACACAAGAGAAGACTCTACACATGGACATCACCAGATGGTCAACACCAAAATCAGAGTGATTATATTCTTTGCAGCCAAAGATGGAGAAGCCCTATACAGTCAACAAAAACAAGACCAGGAGCTGACTGTGGCTCAGACCATGAACTCCTTATTGCCAAATTCATACTTAAATTCAAGAAAGTATGGAAAACCACTAGACCATTCAGGTATGACCTAAATCAAATCCCTTATGATTATACAGTAGAAGTGAGAAATAAATTTAAGGGCCTAGATCTGATAGAGTGCCTGATGAATTATGGAGAGGTTTGTGACATTGTACAGGAGACAGGGATTAATACCATCCCCATGGAAAAGAAATGCAAAAAAGCAAAACGGCTGTCTGTGGAGGCCTTACAAATAGCTGTGAAAAGAAGAGAAGTGAAAAGCAAAGGAGAAAAGGAAAGACATAAACATTTGAATGCAGAGTTCCAAAGAATAGCAGGGAGAGATAAGAAAGCCTTCCTCAGCGATCAATGCAAAGAAATAGAGGAAAACAACAGAATGGGAAAGACTAGAGCTCTCTTCAAGAAAATTAGAGATACCAAGGGAACATTTCATGCAAAGATGGGCTCGATAAAGGACAGAATGGTATGGCCCTAACAGAAGCAGAAGATATTAAGAAGAAGTCGCAAGAATACACAGAAGAACTGTGCAAAAAAGATCTTCACGACCAAGATAAATTTTACATTAATATACCCTAACAGCAAAGAAATATACAGGAAATGAGTCTTAGTAGATACAGACCTCCATTAACAAACTGAACTTTAACATTCATTGAAACATCTTTTTCTCCCTAAAATCACTGTCATTTTTACCAAATATAACCAAACTAAGACCTGTTTGTAATATAGGGCTGGTCTCAATAAACTTGGCCTGATGGTTTATGTGGAGAAGGCAATGGCACCCAACTCCAGTACTGTTGCCCGGAAAATCCCATGGATAGAGGAGCCTGGTAGGCTGCAGTCCATGGGGTCGCTAAGAGTCAGACACGACTGAGCGATTTCACTTTCACTTTCCACTTTCATGCACTGGAGAAGGAAATGGCAACCCACTCCATTGTTCCTGCTTGGAGAATCCCATGGACGGAGAAGCCTGGTGGGCTTCCATGGGGTTGCACAGAGTCAGACACGACTGAAGTGACTACTCAGCAGCAGCAGCAGCAGATGACGTATGTAACAATAATTGATCAAAGAATTTTTTGCTTTGCTGAGACTTTTATAGAGTTTCAGACTGAACTTTTATCTGATAAAGTTACTAGAAACTAAGAGCTCCCAATCTCTGGAGGGTTCAGATAGAGAGAAAAGATAAATGTTTCAATTTGTTTATAAAATACAATTTTACCAAATTACTCTCATAATTAGTGTGAGAGGAAGGTTGGTCTTTTTTTTTCTTACACCTGGAAAACACAGATTCAAATCAGTAATTTTTCAGATAGAAATCATAAAAGTTATAAGCATATTCACCAGTTCATTCAGTCTTTTGTTAACCTTTGTGAAGTCATGGGGTTTTCTATTAGAATCCTTACCCAGTTCAGAAACTGATATTTATCTAAAAGTCCTTGTTATAAATCTTGTTGAAAAGGTGAAACTTGGTTAGTGCTATGACAATATTTTGAGATAGTAACTAGAATTATGACTGATAACATTTAACCCAAACATATCAGAATTTTAAGAACTCCATACAGTTTCTAGGATATCTATATTAATAACATTTACCATGACCAACCTAGACAGCATATTAAAAAGCCCAAAGAATTGATGCTTTTGAACTGTGGTGTTGGAGAAGACTCCCTTGGACAGCCAGGAGATCCAACCAGTCCATCCTAAGGAAATCAGTCATGAATATTCATTGGAAGGACTGATGCTGAAGCTGGAGCTCCAATACTTTGGCCACCTGATGCAAAGAACTGACTCATTGGAAAAGACCCTGATACTGAGAAAGATTGAAGGTGGGAGAAGGGGACAGCAGAGGATGAGATGGTTGGATGGCATCACAGACTCAGTGGACATGAGTTTGAGTAAACTCTGGGAGTTTGTGATGGACAGGGAGGCCTGGCATGCTGCAGTCCATGGGGTCACAAAGAGTCAGACAGGACTGAGCAACTGAGCTGAACTGAACATTTACCATACAATATAACACCGAGACTTTTTACTCACTTGACAATACTTCCCATCTAATTCTGTATACAAAATGAATGTAATTAGTGTAATATCTTTCTTTGGGATGTTTCAGGGGCCCTCTGAAGCATCCCAAAGTTAGCTAGAAATCTTCTTCACTAGAATTATTTAGGAAGTTTTGTCAACAAATATCAAAAAGATTTAGAACACTCAGTCAGATAGGCTTATAGGTCATTGTGAAACAATGGCTATGTACTTAGCCAAAATAACAATAAAGGATTTCAGACCAGACCATTTAAGAGATAAAGAGACTTAAATCTATTATCAAAGGCGGTTCAGTATCTGAAGAAAAGGTGTCCTCTTAACAGAGAGAAAAGCTAAATTCAAGTTTTTGCACCAGCTTACTTTACTTAAAAGGTAAACCTAATTAACTTTATTTTAAACTTCAGTTCAGTTCATCCCCTCAGCTGTGTCCGACTCTTTGTGACCCCATGAATTGCAGCACGCCAGGCCTCCCTGTCCATCACCAACTCCCTGAAGTTCACTCAAACTCACGTCCATCGTGTCGGTGATGCCATCCAGCCGTCTCATCCTCTGTCGTCCCCTTTTCCTCCTGCCCCCAATCCCTCCCAGCATCAGAGTCTTTTCCAATGAGTCAACTCTTCGCATGAGGTGGCCAAAGTACTGCAGTTTCAGCTTTAGCATCATTCCTTCCAAAGAACACCCAGGGCTGATCTCCTTTAGAATGGACTGGTTGGATCTCCTTGCAGTCCAAGGGACTCTCCAACACTTAGTTTAGCACAAACAACCCTTAGAAGTTCAGGTTACCCCAATCTGGAGAGACTATTTTAGACAGACATTCCTAAAGCATCATTATCCTTTTTTTTTTTTTAACATCATTATTCTTAACAGAGTTTATCTAAAGGCTCATATCTCATTTACGTTTTTTAAGAAGTTTTTTCACTGGAGGTAATTTCCTTGCTGACAAACTTGTAACATATATAATATTTAACTTATGTTAAAACTAAGTACAATAAAAATATTCTGCTTAATGTTAATTACTCTTAGACATGTCTACATTATTTAGATAAACAAATAAACATTAATATCAGATGTTTAACACTGAATATTTCCCAGTTCACATGAACCTGAAATTCATTTAGGTTAATTTCTCTTGTATTTAGAATTATTTGATTTGTAAATGCTTACTTTTTTTTAAGGCCAATTAGATTAGAGCTCATTTACAAACTGATCTCAGCAATATTATCCAAAAAAAAAACAAAGACACACACTGAGATATACATATATCCAAATAGATACAAGAGATCCTATAGCTTTGTTTTCCAAACTTAGTTATGAATAAAAAATGGTTGGAATAAGATTTTTAAAGGCTTTGTTTCCTTTTTTTTTCTTTTTGGTTTCAGAAATTAGATGTGGTCTAGATAAGTGATCCCCCCAAAAAAGTTTCCCCTCCCAAGGGGTTCCCAGGTAGAGTGCAGAACCTTACAGTGAGCAATTCCCACATTAGCTCAAGCAGTTTGTACCAGATGTCTGTGCACTCAAACCAAACCAACAAAACCAAACCAAACCAGAACTTCACCAGCCAGGATTCAAACTGCAAATGAAACAAAAGGCAAAGAGATACCCAGAAATCAAAAGCCAAGTGGCAAGAATGCCCCCAAAAACTGGTAAAGTGATGCCCAGAAATCAAAAACCAAATGGCATAAATGTCAAACGTGACTTTCCATTTCCACTAGCCCTGCGACCTGGCAAAGTCAGTGCTAGCAGCCTTTTTTTAGTTTTGCTATAGTTTCAAGCAATTTCTTGTTGATTTTCTGCAGAGAGGTTACTCTATCATTTCCTGTTTTATAAGCTTCTAGATACCAGTCAAAATAAGCACGGCCAGGCTTTTCTAATTGTGTATGCAAAGAATATCAATTTTAGAATATCAAAAGAACCCCAGTTTGGCCATTTTAGATTGAGATCTCTTTTAGTATAATGTCTCCAATTAACTAGGTACTTGCAAGTATGAGCTCCATACTATTGTACACGATCTGGCTAGAGCTTTAGTCAGAGGCTAGCTTTCTGACCCTCTTTTGTTTCTGTTTTTGAGAGATTTTTGTTTCCCATTTTCAGCTGAATTTGTCAGGGATAAAAATCACTAGTGAACTTGTGTAGTGGGCCCATGTGCTGCTTGTGAGTTTAATTCTTCCACCTGTCACCCCAGAGTTGTTTCAGCTTATCTTACATGTCTTGGATTCTGCCTCCAGCAATCTAAAACCACCGTGGCTGCTCAGGTCACTGAATGGCCAGTTCTTATGTGTGACCCCCGGACAAGCAAGTATTTTAATTAATGAATGGGTTTCCCTATGGGACCACTGCACAGTATGAAGACTAGGCCTCCACCACTCCCGTAAATTTCTCAGTCACCTGAGAAAACCAAAACTGGCCGGGAGGAGTCTTGTCCCTTTTCTTCAAAGCAAAGCTCTCATGTACTTTCCTCACTTTTATCCTGACAAATTCTATAAAGGCAGTCAAATTGAGGAAAAGTGTCAGATCAACCTCTTACTTAACCACTCAGCCAAGACCATTTAGTCCCCTACAACGGAGCAACCTTAGCATCTTTCAGCCGAGCCCTGGGTATTCCTTGATTTTTTCCCCTAATCAAGCCCTCCCCTACCCAGTACCTTTCCACTGGGTGGATAATTCCCCCGGCATCTTTCAGCCAGCCCCCTTCCCAGTATCTTTTGCCTGGGTGGGGATTTCTTGGTATCTTTCAACCGAGCCCCACTCATTGTCTAGACCACGAGTGGGTATGCCCTGGGTGTTTCACTGGGGCCCCACCTAGTATCTTTCCTACTGTAAGGGGGCAGGTAACCTGCTTCACTGCCAAATAAAACTCAGAATCTCAACAATACAGGAGATTCGAGAACCAGGAGAGACTTACCCAAATTCATCTGCACTCTCCGAGGAGGCAGATGGGCACAAGGGGCCACTGCTGGTACCAAAGCTCTGGTTCCTTGTGGAGTCCAGTCACAGGAAGGAGGTGCACTCTGGATTGCTTCGTCAGTTCCCCTAACTGTTGACTAAAAAAAGATGTACAACTTGAGAGTTGTGAGTTAAGTTTTATTTGGGGCAAACTGAGGACCGCAGCCCAGGAGGCAGCATCTCAGCTCTCAGAGACTGCTCCAAAGGGGCAGTGGGGGAGAGTCAATATATAAGGTTTTGGTGAAGGGAGTTCAATGCCATGAAGCACTCATTTTACAAAAGATTTTTGTGAGTCATGAGGATCTGAGGTCACCCTGAAGGGATTTAGTGCTTCTCTAGATATGAGGAGATGCAAGGGTTGAGATCATAAAATCTGTTCCTAAAAACATCCAACTATCTGAAGACCTGTCTCACCAGATTCCCTGGAGCACAGAGTGCCTCACTCCACCCTGAACTCCCTCAGGGATTGTTGAAGGTCAACAGGTATAGCAGCATGGGGTTCAGTCTCTGTAGATGCAGATGGCAAATGCCTTTGTTGTTCAGTCATTGGCAATGCTCTTGTTAAGTGCCAATTTGTAGTTGACACAATGAAATAGCCTATGAAATTACCCAGCCTTATAAAAACAGACAACCTCATACCCTGGGGCCGCTCTCACCTGAGATGGCCCACACTCTGTCTGTGGAATGTGTTTGTCTCCGAATATATCTACTTCTTAACTCACTTTTTTTCTCACTGAATTCTTTCTGTGATGGAGACATCAGGAAGTTTCCTGAGACCAGGTGTGTGAGCTCAGTTAAAAGATCTTGGGTTCAAGTTCCAATCTGAGCTATATTCATTCCATTTTCAAATCCCTGTCCTACCACTTTCTTGGTCTTTTCTTGAACAAGTTACTTGATCTTTGGCCCTCAATTTTCTCATCTGTAAAAATAGTTAATTCTCATTTTTCAAGATCATAATTACAGATAATCTATAAAGCAGTTAGCATGGTGCTTGACAGCAAGCTTTTAGTAAAAACTGTCATAATTGCTGTTTTATATTGATATGTCTATTGTTGTAGGGCTCCACTTTTACGCAATTCCAATTTTTACTTCCTTCTCTTGAAGTAAGTACAGATTCAACTATAACCCCTGTTTTGGAATGCAAATTCCAGCGTCCAACACCCAGTGAGGCCAAACAAACTGAAGCATCAGAGTTTGGAGCAGAGGAAGGTTTTCTGCAGGGCCAAAGATGGAGAACAGATGGTTCACTCTCAAAAATACCCTGAACGCCTCAATAGCTTTTGGGGAGAAATTTTTATAGGCAAAATTTGGCATGAGGGCTGCAGGATGTGTAAATTTCTTCTGATTGGTTGGTTGTGAAATAATGGTGGTGTTCCAGGAATCTTGTGCTCAGCCTGAAGTTACCATCCTCCACCTGGATGGGGGCCTTAGTTCCTTCAGAAGAACTCAAGAGACATTGTTATGTATATCTGATGAAGGACCAGGACTTTGCTTTGTTGTTGTTGTGCAGTCACTCAGTCCTGTCCAAGTCTTTGTGACCCCATGGACTGCAGCACACCAGGCCTTCCTGTCCCTCACCATCTCCTGGAGCTTGCTCAAACTCATGTCCATTGAGCTGATGATGCCATTTGTTTTTACCATAACCACAGTACAAAATACAGTATATGCATTTATAATGGAAATAAAAATTTTATATGAGCAATACTTGCCCTCACTAAATGCAACACATTGCTATTTTATTTTATCCTCTTCTGTGCCATTCTGTTGCATTTTATTCTCTTTTCGTCTATTTAATTTTTAATATCCTGTTCGAAAGTCACTAAATTGACTTCACAGCCCATTACTGGGTTCCAGTATGTGGTTTGAAAACACTGGGTTAGGAGCCATGTGAGTTTGAGAGTTGGAGTAAAGAGAGGTGACTCGGGATTCTTGGCTTCAGACACAACAGAGATGGAGGGTGTGTTATATTGCTAGGGCTGCCATAACAAGGTACAACAGAGTGGGTGGCTTAAACAGCAGAAATACAGTTTCTCACTGTTCTGGAGTCTGGAAGTCCAAGCTCAAGGTGCTGGCAGAGTTGTTTTCTCCTGAGGCCTCTCTCCGTGGCTTGTGGATGGCCACTCTTTCTGCCTCTTTACATGATGGCTCCTCTGGTGTCTCTGCCTCTTTTTATAAAGACAGGAGGAGACTTACTGGGGTAGAAGTCTGCCCTAAAGGCGTTATTTTAACTTAATTGCCTCTTTAAAGACCTTATTTCCAAATATGGTCACATTCTGATATACCAGGGGTCAGGACTTCAACACATGAATTTCAGGGGGACATGATTTAACCCAAAACAGAGAGAGGGCATGAGGATATAAGCCCTGCTATGGTCTTTCCATAATATGAAAAGGCAAAAAGATAGGAAACTAAAAGATGAACTCCCCAGGTCAGTAGGTGCCCAATATGCTACTGGATAACAGTGGAGAAATAACTCCAGAAAGAATGAAGATACAGAGCCAAAGAAAAAGGGAGTTGGTGATAGACAGGGAAGCCTGGCATGCTGCAGGCCATGTGGTCACAAAGAGTTGGACACGACTGTGCAACTGAACTGACTGACTGATGGTCTTTCCAGTAGTCTTGAACGGATGTGAGAGCTGGGCCATAAAGAAGGCAGAGTGCCGAAGAACTGATGTTTTCAAACTGTGGTGCTGGAGAAGACTTGTGAGAGTCCCTTGGACAGCCAGGAGATCAAACCAGTCAATCCTAAAAGAAATCAACCCTGAATATTCATTGGAAGGACTGATGCTGAAGCTGAAGCTCCAATACTTTGACTACCTGATGCAAAGAGCCAATTCATTGGAAAAGCCCCTGATGCTGGGAAAGATTGAAAGCACAAGGAGAAGGGGACAACAGAGGATGAGATGGTTGGATGGCATCATTGACTCAATGGACGTGAGCTTGAGCAAACTCCGAGAGATAGTGAAGGGCAGGGAAGCCTGGCATGCTGCAGTCCATGGGGTCGCAAAGAGTCAGACACGACTGAGCAACTGAACAACAACAACATGTTTAAAGAATTAAAGAAATATATGATAATAACGACTCATCAAATATAGAATATCAAATAAAAGCAATTTTTTTTTTATTGCTCCAAGAGATAGTGAAGGACAAGGAGGCCTGGTGTGCTGTAGTCCATGGATAGCAAAGAGTCAGATATGACTTAGTGATTGAACAACAACAACAACAAAGTCTTTAAGGCAGAGGGTGATGGTGAGGCTGTAAGTGTTGGAAGGGGAGGGTGGGTCTTGCAAGGGGCACTCAGTGCTTTGGGGTCCCTCTTCCCTCCCACCCTTGGAGGCTTGGAGACCCAGAGAGCAGTGTGCTGCTGCTAAGTCACTTCAGTCATGTCTGACTCTGTGCAACCCCATAGACTGCAGCCCACCAGGCTCCCCCGTCCCTGGGATTCTCCAGGCCAGAACACTGGAATGGGTTGCCATTGCCTTCTCCAAAGAGCAGTGTACCGAGCTTAATTGATCAGTATCTGGTCTGCATTTAAACCTGGAGCTGTTTTGTTATAGCTTCTTATTAAGATGGTGAAGACATAATCTGTTTTTATTCTGGAGTAAGGAGCTTGTGAAAGTTTTTCAAAATTGATTTTCTTAACCAGCTAATCAAAGTGTAACAAATGAAACAGATTGGGAATGGGGAAATGAAGGGAAGCAAGATTCAGTGGCAGGGATATGTTACCATAAAACTCCAGATGCAGGACTTTCCTGGTGGGTCCAGTGGTTAAGAATCCACCTTGTAATGCAGGCATTGCAGGTTTGATCCCTGGTTGGGGAACTAAGATTCCCATGTGCCAAAGAGCAACTAAGCCCACGTGCTGCAACAAAAGATGCCACATGATGCAGCAAAGGCCTGACGCAGCCAAATAAATAAGTAAATTTTTTTTTAAAGACATAAAAAAAAAAAAAAAACCACTCCGGATGTTCATGGAATGCCTAACATACTTTGTCCTTGTACATTCAGTAAGTACCTACTGGGTACAGTGAACCTTAGGTTTAGTCAGAGAGGAGAAAGTATATAAAATTAAACCACAATCACTATAAGAGTTGAAGGAAAAAATATGCATCATTTTAACTTTGTGCAAAGCAACAATGCAGAAGTACTAACAGGTCTTAGACTAAAGGAAAACTGAGAGCATAAAGCATGTTACAAATAAATTACTGCTATCTTAGTGAAAAAGAGAAGTTGGTTAGGCTCAAGTCGTAAATTTTGAATTTGAAAGAAAATATAAATGTCTGTGCTTGCTGATATTAATATCTAATGAATATTTTCACAGTCGCTTTTGGCTTATTGATCCATGTTTGAGTCAAGGTTCACTTATCATAAATGAGAACTGGAAGTTCTTTTGCATTTGGACAGGGAGGCTGTCTAGTCTCAATAAGCTATTTCTGAGAACATTTGAAGAACAGAATAACATTTTCTTTGCAAACATTAACTTGCCACATTGTATGAAAGTATTCCCCTTGGACCACCTATATCAGGATGGTACCACCTCAGTTTTCCAGATATGGAACAGCTCAATTTTCTCCCTGAGGTTGCATAAAGCACCAGTGGCTCAAACTAATGCCAAATTAAGCAATCAACTGGTTCTCATCCAATACAGCTAAACCAGATGGGCTTTTTTAGTGACTTCAAGGCCAATTCTACCCATCTTTCAACCCAAATTTAATAGATTGGTGCATTGTTTGTCTTTCAGGAGGGAGAAAAAGAGAACTTTGTTTTGGGGGGCTACTCTCTAGTCGCAGTGTGCGGGCTTCTCACTGCAGTGGCTTCTCCTGTTGCAGAGCACAGGCTGTAGGTCGTGAAGGCGCAGTAGTTGTGGTGCATGGGCTTAGTTACTTCACAGCATGTGGGATCTTCCTGGACCAGGGATGAAACCTGTGTCTCCTGCTTTGGCAGGTGGTTTCTTCACCACTGAGCCACCAGGGAAGCCCAAGAGCAGATTTTTAATACCTCGTTTTTTTAGTATATATTTTATACCTTCCTGTTCATGGAAAATGACAAGTTAAATAAAAATGAAATATAGGTCATCCATAACCCCACTGCCCACTTTAAGGCTTTAACATATTTCCTTCCAATATGTTTAATGGATTTTTATAATGAAAATTATTCTACTTAGAAACAGGTATTCTTATCCTGCATGACTTGCTCAAGATTAGATCCAACATCATTCTCATTCCACTTAAACTCTTACTAAGCATCATTACACATATTTTTCCTTATGTGTATCCAATGTAAATAGGGAGATGGCACTCCAAGGTGAGACTCAAGCTGAGAAAGTAGTCCAAAAAAAGTCAAGGGCAGACGAGAGATATGTTAAAAGGGCCAAGATGGTCATCAAGAAAGCAGACCAAGAGAAAGCCCGACCAGAGCTTGTGGTTGATAAGCCTTGGGGTAGAATGTTGGGGAAGGGAGAGTTTGTTGCAAGAAATTAATGTCCCTATGGCATAGCTGCATGCTGCAGTTCGCCACTTCTCTTGAAATCTCGAAGTGTATTGCTGAATCCAATTTATCACCCTAAATCCCATCTTTTCTAGATTACTTATTTTTGGGGGGCCCCTATGGTCCTTCCATATAAGTGGGCTTCTGTTAGCATCCTCTTCCTCCCTACTGAGCCTACCAAACATGTTTGTATGTATCAAAACTCCAACTGTGGGTTTGAGTTAATGCTTTTTCTGCTTTAGCACCCACGTGTATCAGGGCTTCCTTAGTGGCTCAGTGGTAAAGAACCCAACTGCCAATGCAGGAGACATGGGTTTGATCCCTGGGTTGGGAAGATCCCCTGGAGAAGGGAATGGCAACCCACTCCAGTATTCTTGTCTGGGAAGTCCCATGGACAGAGGAGCCTGGTGGGCTACTGTCCATAGGGTTGCAATAGAGTCGGACATGACTTAGTGACTGAGCATGCACAGACACCCATGTGTATCAGTTAATTCAAATCTATACTCAAAGTGTGGAAACATACAACATATTTGAGTCTGTGTTCTGGCCTAACTGGGGCCTCTGCTACAGTGATGTACCATTATTCTAACAAGGGGATTTCACTATTATAAATAATACTGTAATAAATGCACTGTAATGCATTTTTTTGCATTAATCTCTGGTAATCACAGGTAATTTCTTTCAGAAAAATTCCTAAAAGTGAAATCACACAGTCATAAAGTATAAGCATTTTAAAGAGTCTTGATATATAATGCAAATTCTTTTTCCCAAAGGTGGTTTGAATTTTCACTTTCAGCTGTGACCTAGGAGAGTAGAAAAGGCACGTTTTGGAATATATTTCTGTTTCTAAGAGTAGGATGGCTGATGGGTGCACTGACTGCTGGAGTTACAACCAGAGAGCCTTGGTTTAAACCCTGGCTTCCCACCTATGTGACCATGGTGGGTCACTTACTTTTTGAAGACTAGGTTTCTTCATGTATCTAATGGGACTAGTGACATCTTCCCAAAGAAGTATTAGAATGAATAAAAGAGAAATTGCACATTTAAGGCTTAATTCACACCCCTTTTCAGATCTTCTTGGAGGCGAGTTAATTTGGGGAATAAATGAGTTTATATTTTAATGACCAATAATGGTCTAGTGGACAACTCTTCCCAGTAATCTTCATCTAAGCAGAGTACATGGGAACAATCTCCCCTCTTCCCTTCCCCCTCTCTTCTTTTTCCGTTTTGACTGGCCAAGCTTAGAGGCTGAAGGTGGGGGCTTCCACAGAACCCCTAGACCACACAGTGCCAGTACTGCCTGCCCTGCCCTCTAGTGGAAGGTCACGCCATCCCACTTTGATAGGATAATAAGCCGCATGGTAGGTGCAAAAGTTTGGACTAGCATTTCTGGTTTAGAAATGATTTTACTGTTCTGAATTCGACTGAGTACCACACTTGCCAATAGCAAAGTAAGAATACAATTCAGCACCTCATTAATCCCAACATTATTACATGTGTGGTTTTCATTTCACATTTAATATTTATTTTTCTCAAGAGCAAGCCAGGATCAAGTTAGGCATGTTATAGTCATCCAGCCCAAAGGTCAGGAAGGTACTGGTGGAGGAGGGAGAGGCAAGGGTTTTGGCGGGAAGCAAAGACTGTGGCTGACTTTCGTTCATGTTCTGATGGGAATTGCTCATTGATCATTTGTGCAGACTTCAACATTGAAGTGGATGTTGGGACCGACTAAACTAAAATCATGGGAAGCATGAATAAATTTAGTCTCTGAGTCTTTGAATCTACTCACCTATACATTTCCGGCAACCACAGCTTCAAATCATAGAACCTTGTTAATAACATGTTAGCTCTAAAATGGATCTGTGAGACAGCCTCCTTGTTTTACAGATGAGGAAACAGGTTCAGAGACCTTACATGACTTGTTCAATATCACATGAGCTGTTAAGAGAGGAGCCAGGCTGTACACCATCTTCCTCCCTCTGTCTGCATTTGTGAAACATTTATGATTACAATACCTATTGTAGTTTAAACAAACTAGAAAGCAATTGGAAAATCACTGGCTTAGTCTGTGCCACTGCCCCCCAACAATGTAAGTTAAATTCCAGTATAATAAACTACAGGAGGATATTCATCTGGGGCATTTTGTTCTAATTCGGCTGATAAGAGCCCTAGCTCAGGAATGAAAAAACTGGGGATGAAGAATTTGTTTCTATTCCAGGCACAGAAAATTTTTGAAGTGCAAAAAAGTACTTTGAAATTCTCTGAAGTAGAATAAAGGTAGAAGTGTAATGCTGAGCTGACTTTTGTCACCTTCCTTTAAGCTTTTTGATTCCTCAAATATTTAGCAACTGTGAGCAGACAGGTCAGCAGGAGCACCAGACACATTAAGGCCTTCAAGGGCTCTGTGGGTCAAAGGCTGGGCTGGGGTCTGGGCAGGCTGTGAGAGGGTTTGGGGGAATTCCCAGGAGTCCAATGGTTAGGACTCTGCACTTTCACTACTGGGTCAGGGAACTAAGATCCCACAAGCCATGTGGCATAGCCAAAAAAAAGGGGGTGGGGTTGGACTTTTGTTCACTTATAAAGTGGGGTAATAGTTAAGGATTGAGAGCAGGGGGAACAACACATCCAAGCAATGCTTTCAGTTCAGTTCAGTCGCTTAGTCATGTCCGACTCTTTGTGACCCCATGAACTGCAGCATGCCAGGCCTCCCTGTCCATCACCAACTCCCAGAATCTACCCAAACCCATGTCCATCGAGTCGGTGATGCCATCCAGCCATGTCATCCTCTGTCGGCCCCTTCTTCTCCTGCCCCCAATCCTTCCCAGCATCAGGGTCTTTTCCAATGAGTCAACTCTTCTCATGGGGTGGCCAAAGTATTGGAGTTTCAGCTTCAACATCAGTCCTTCCAATGAACACCCAGGACTGATCTCCTTTAGGATGGACTGGTTGGATCTCCTTGCAGTCCAAGGGACTCTCAGGAGTCTTCTTCAACACCACAGTTCAAAAGCATCAATTCTTCGGGACTCAGCTTTCTTCACGGTCCAACTCTCACATCCATACATGACCACTGGAAAAACCATAGCCTTGACTAGTAGTAGTAGTATTAGTGAAGTCGCTCAGTCGTGTCCAACTCTTTGTGACCCCATGGACTGTAGCCCACCAGGCTCCTCCATGCATGGGATTCTCCAGGCATGAATATTGGAGTGGGTTGCCATTTCCTTCTCCAGGGGGATCTTCCTGACCCAGGGATGGAACCCGGGTCTCCCGTATTGTAGGCAGACACTTTACCGTCTGAAAATATATGAAGCAGAAACGCCAAACCTCAGATGGCTTTAAGGAGAGGGAAATAATGTAAAGCCCAGGATGAAAGCATGGCATCTCTGGGTGAGACAGTTTTTCCTCCACTGTTATTTGCCCCTTTCCTTTGATCACAGACCCATGCAACCCCTCAGGATTTGGTTCGGAAGGTGGGAGGCAGCTACTGTGACTTTTACTCCTAACTGGAGTAGCCTGGGTGTTGACCCAAATTGGGATGAATTATTTTCATGAAATCAGTAAATATTTATTGAGCATCTTCTAGGTGCAGGGAACTGAATCAAACGTTCCGTGGCTTGTAAATATGTCTGTCCTGGAGGACCTTAGACTTTGATAAGGGAGATAAGATTCACACATCAAAAACTCTAAAAAGTCAAAAAGAATAAATGCTCCTCCTCAGCTCTAACTGCCCTTTGTACTTGTAACCATTAAAGCAATTATAACAATATTAATAATAATAGAACCCATTTATAGAACACTTTCAGTAGTCTAGACTCTGTGAGGTAAGAGTTATTGTTGTCTTATTTTACAGATGTGGAAACTAAGGCACTTGCCCAAGTTCACACAGCCAATTAGCATTGGCACTGAGATTCAAATCCAAGCTGTCTGGCTGCAGAGCCCACACTCTTAACAACCGAACTTCCTACCGCACCATCATTTTTTTTTAATATTAAGTTGTACGTGTACACAGCTATTTCCCAGTTACTCTGGAAGGTTCTGTGAGGTAGGAGACTTGTGTTTTCATTCTTGTGTTCTAGCACTTCTCACAGAGTCTGGTCCCAGAAGCTTCTTAGTAAATATTGAACGAATGAATGAATGAACTTGAAGCATGGGTGAAGCTCTGTGACTGTTCAGAGAAGGGAAAAAATGACATTTATTCATAGGCATTAGGGAGGGCTGCATGGAAGAAGTGCCCTTCAGTATCTACTTCGACTGGTGACTAGGAGCCATGGTTAGGAGGAACGGTTTTCAATTCTGTGCAGAAGGTGCAGACCTTCAATCACTTGGGAGGATGCTGACTGATTAGAGGGCCTACAGCCTGTGATGTTAGCTCACCTGCTCCCCAGAAGAAATGGACATTCCATTGACAAGTGCCTAGAGCCATGGGCCCATCTGGCTCCAGAGGCCAAGAGACTGCTGGAGATGGAGCCACTGGACAGATACCCCTCAAATGGAGGACTGAGCATGTGGGAAGCTGGGCAGTGAGAGGCAGCACCACCCGGCCGTGCTGGGCTGGGTCCACCCCAGAGCCCCAGGACTCTGAACCGAGGCATTGCTAGTCCTGGAAATATGGACACAGGGGCTGCTGCTGCTGGGTGGGACCCACAATGGGAATCTCATGGCACACCAGCATGGTGCCCAGGGCAGCCCACCTTGTGGTGCTGGTAGTGGGGCTCAGTTCAGTTCAGTCACTCAGTCATGTCCGACTCCTTGCAATCCCACGGACTGCAGCATGTCAGGCCTCCCTGTCCATCACAAACTCCCGGAGTTTACTCAAACTCATGTCCATCGAGTCAGTGAAGCCATCCAACCATCTCATCCTCTGTCATCCCCTCCTCCTCCCGCCTTCAATCTTTCCCAGCATCAGAGTCTTTTCAAATGAGCCAGTTATTTGCATCAGGTGGCCATAGTGTTGGAGTTTCAGCTTCAGCATCAATCCTTCCAATGAATGTTCAGGACTGATTTCCTTTAGGATGGACTGGTTGGATCTCCTTGCAGTCCAAGGGACTTTCAAGAGTCTTCTCCAACACCACAGTTCAAAAGCATCAATTCTTCAGTGCTCAGCTTTCTTTATAGTCCAACTCTCACATCCATACATCCATACATAGCTTTGACTAGACGGACCTTCGTTGGCAAAGTAATGTCTCTGCTTTTTAATATGCTGTCTAGGTTGATTATAACTTTTCTTTCAAGGAGCAAGCGTCTTTTAATTTCATGCCTGCAGTCACCATCTGTGGTGATCACTGTTTCCACTGTTTCCCCATCTATTTCCCATGAAGTGATGGGACCAGATGCCATGATCTTAGTTTCCTGCATGTTGAGTTTTAAGCCAACTTTTTACTCTCCTCTTTCACTTTCATCAAGAGGCTCTTTAGTTCTTTGCTTTCTGCCATAAGAGTGGTGTCATCTGCATATCTGAGGTTATTGATATTTCTCCCAGAAATCTTGATTCCAGCTTGTGCTCCATCCAGCCCAGCATTTCTCATGATGTATTCTGCATATAAGTTAAATAAGCAGGGTGACAATATACAGCCTTGATGTGCTCCTTTCCTGATTTGGAACCAGTCTATTATTTCATGTCCATTTCTAACTGTCACTTCCTGACCTGCATATAGATTTTCAGGAGGCAGGTCAGCTGGTCTGGTATTCCCATCTAAAACAAGATATTGGCAGATTGCAAAAAGCCCAGACAGAGCCTGGGCCTGAGGAGGAATCATGTGGCTCTGAGAGCTATCACATCAGTTGGGACTGGGTGACCTTGGGAGGGGCCTTACTTGTACTGAAAACTTTGGAAATCAGACTTCAAGGATGCTTTGTAATGAAGGGAACCATTCACATGGGGCCTGTGGAGAATTGAGTCGTGGTTCAAGGCTAACTCCAGGGGCTAATAACTGGATTGTTGGAACTTCATTGACAAAGAACCCAAACAGAATTGCTTCAGTTCAGTTCAGTTCAGTCGCTCAGTCGTGTCCAACTCTTTGCAACCCCATGAACTGCAGCACGCCAGGCCTCCCTGTCCATCACCAACTCCCAGAGTTCACTCAAACTCAGGTCTATCAAGTCGGTGATGCCATCCAGCCATCTCATCCTCTGTCGTCCCCTTCTCCTCCTGCCCCCAATCCCTCCCAGCATCAGTCTTTTCCAATGAATCAACTCTTCGCATGAGGTGGCCCAAGTATTGGAGTTTCAGCTTCAACATCAGTCCTTCCAATGTACAACCAGGACTGATCTCCTTCAGAATGGACTGGTTGGATCTCCTTGCAACCCAAGGGACTCTCAAGAGTCTTCTCCAACACCACAGTTCAAAAGCATCAATTCTTCGGCGCTCAGCTTTTGTCACAGTCCAACTCACATCCATACATGACCACTGGAAAAACCATAGCCTTGACTAGACGGACCTTTGTTGGCAAAGTAATGTCCCTGCTTTTTAATATGCTATCTAGGTTGGTCATAACTTTCCTTCCAAGGAGTAAGCGTCTTTTAATTTCATGGCTGAAATCACCATCTGCAGTGACTTTGGAGCCTAAAAAAATAAAGTCTGACACTGTTTCCACTGTTTCCCCATCTATTTCCCATGAAGTGAATTGCTTAGGAACTCATAATGCTATAAGGTGGGTTTTTTGTTTTTTGGTTTTTTTTTGCAGGGGGTTGGGTTCCAAGCTGTGAGGCTTGTGGGATCTTAGTTCCAAGACCAGGGCTCAAACCTAGGCTCTCTGCATGTACTAAAAGTGTGGAGTCCTAACCACTGGACCACCAGGGAATTCCTCATAATGCTGTTAAGTTGATGGGGAGATTCTTGGCACCCCGCATGATTGTTTACCCTTCTGATCCCCAGTTTGGATTATGTAAAGTACTGTGGAGAAGTGACTCTCAGTGTTAAGTGGCTGGTTGTGCGTTAGCAGCAACAAGGGATGGAATCAGAAAATCCTAGGTACAAAAAATAGGCAGTTTTAACTTCCTGTTTGATGACACCACAGCTTGGCAATATCAGTAAAGCCCAGATAGAGTAGCTAGAGAAAACCAAAGGCACTTACTCTGAACCTTAAATTCTCTACTCTCAGATGGCATCCTCCTTCTCCCACTGTCCATTGCAACTGTTTCAAATTTTCACAACAGGAACCTCCCTGGTGGTCCAGTGGTTAAGACTCCGCACTTCCAATGCATGGGGCATGGGTTCAATCCCTGACTGGGAAACAGGATCCCACATGCCACAGGGTGTGGCCAAAAAGTAAAACAAAAACAAACTTAGACACATTTTTTTGTTTTGGTTGTGGTGCGGCTTCATTGCTGCTTTCTCTAGCTGTGGAGAGTGCGGGCTACTCTCTAGTTGCAGTGTGCGGGCTTCTAATTGCAGTGGCTTCTCTTGTTCTGGCACAAGGGCTTAGTTGCACGGAGGCATGTGGGATCTTTCCAGACCAGGGATTGAACTGGTGTCCCTTCCATTGCAAGGAAGATTCTTAACCACAAGACCACCAGGGAAGCTGCAACAACATACTTTAAGTCCCCTACTTTCAGCATGTGACATTCTCACACAACACAGAGAACATGATTGCCGGGGACCAGCCCCAGCAGGATCCAGGGGTACCCTCAGGATGACAGCCTAGGCGATAAGGATAGCAAAGCAGAGAGCAGGGCTTGATCTTTCTTGATTAACACAGAAAGCCAATAAAGCTCCTGTGTTTTAAGGAGTCATCCTGAAAGAAAAACAGAGAGAAAAAAGGAGGGAAAAGGAAAAAAAGAATGACACGGGGAGACCAAGCTTCGGTGAGCAAGGCCTATAACTTTATTTTTAAAAGGAACTTTTATACCTTGACTTGTACATAGAGGGAAATGAAAGATGCAAAGTCATACAGAGTCAGCCCAAACATTACATCTGTTTTGTCTTTATCAAAACCAGGATTTTTTTTTTGCATACCTTTTCCATAAACAATATTGTGTACAATATTTTCTGGCCTTGGAGGCCTGTGGACATTTTATGACCCTTTTTTGATAAAGGCTGATCTGCCAGAAAACTTATCTTTTCTTAAAGTGTTTTTTCTCTGTTTTTTCCAGCCTCAGAAAATACTAAATAAAGTTACATTTTCACGGAGCAAAGGTGCAGTGGGTCACAACAAAGAAAGAACCAATTAGGCCAAAGGTCTGATGTGGTTAATTTCAAGGCTGCTACTTGTTTTTCTTACATTTTAACTATGTTAACCAATGCGCTCCCAGGTGCACAACGGATAAGGGAAGGGATATGGGAACTTGGCAGCAAGCATTGGCCCAATAATGAAGCCCTTTACCAGTACTATTTATTTTAATAATTTTTCATCTCTTAAAGGACTCTATGCTCATTAGGACTTTTAGAATGTTTTGGCTTCCCGTGTCTTTTAAGGTTGGGAGTTTGGAACAATCATGTGTGTTAATTGAAAAAGTATGGATAAACCTGTCAGGCAAGCTAGAATGTCAACAGAGGGGTTTGAATTGAAATACTCCTATCATGTCCATTAACTAAAGCCCTAAGTTGATTTTTTCCAGAGAAAGGTGGTCGGGGACAGCCCCCTGTTAATGTCAGAAGAGTTGGTGAAAGGCACAAAATAGTAAGACAGACAGATTTTGGGGTGGATGTTCGAACAGACTCAGAGGGTCCCTTGAGGCCTGATCCGCCTTTGCCTGTCAGGTCTCTTTCACATGACCTTTGTCATGAGTGGGATCTCCCGTGGTGGCTCCCGGCACATGATGTCACCTTATAGCCACCCCCTGGAGAAGGAAATGGCAATCCACTCCAGTATATTTGCCTGGAGAAATCCATGGACAGAGGAGTCTGGCGGGCTCCATAGGGGAAAGTTAAGTTCATGGGGTCACAAAAGTCAGACACAACTGAGCGACTAAAAACACACACACACTTATAACCACCTGGGCAGGAATGCCTCTCCCTTCCCCCTTCTTCAGTGACTTGATTCTTCTGCATCTTCAATCCCCATGCCTCCTGTGCCTTTTATTCAGCTAGGACATAAACACTTTCAAATCCAACTCTATTCTCTCTCCCATCTCGCCACAGCCATTCCCCCCCCCCTTTTGATCCATCTTTTTATTATGATCTTCACTTCTCACTCCCATTCATTATTCAAACCACTTCGATTTGTCTTCAGCCCTGAACCAGTCCCAGCAACCGCTCACACAAAGGCAGTTAAGGACCTTGTTGCCAAATCTGGTTCACACTATGCTGCTGGCCACTGCCTCCTTTTTAGAATTCACCTCCCGTGACTTACCTGAACACCATGCTATCCTCTTGTCCCTCCTGACCTATGATTGCTCTTTCTTTGCCTTCTTCATGGGCTTCCCATGGTTGCTGCTTCTGTCCTTAAATATTGCTGTTTTCTAAGCTCTGACCTCGGTCTTTCAGTCACCTCTCCTCCCCTCTCTTCTCCCTCTCGACACCTCTTCTTTTACTGCCTCACTTCTCATTTCCACTTTTCTCTTTTTCTTCCTCTCTCCACCTAGCCCTTTCTCCATAGATTTCGCCATTCCCAGGATCTCAATTACCACCCATGTGTAAATGGCCCTCCCCTCTGCCATCTGTATTTTCCTGGCTGGGATACTCTCCTGAACTCCAGACCTGTGAAGTCAGCCCGTCTGAATGGTTCCACTTGGATACTCCCACACTTAGCACGTCTGAATCTGAATGTGCCTTTCACAAAATTCCCTCTCTCCTCTGTGATCTCCCATCTTGAGGAACAGTGCTTGTGCCTAGCCCATTACCCAAGTGGGAAACCCCAGAAACCTGGCAGTCTTTCCTCATGACTTCCTCTCCTTTCCCCCTTCACACATGGAGCTGCCAATATCTAGAAGGTCTTCTGTCATTTCAACCCTCTACTTTCTATAGATTTTTTTCTGGCCTGGATCCCAGCACTAATCCAACCCATCCTCTGTCAAGTACTGCTGACAAGCTTGCTGTCAAGCACACCTTTGGAAGTGAACACCTTTTAGATCATTCCCCTGCTTCCTGTCGTGAGGAAGCTCCAAATGGCCTTCAAGATGAAATCCAAACCTCTCACTGTGACCTCTGAGGGCTCTGATTTCTGCCCAACCCCACACGCTACACTTCCCTGGATCCCTCCTCACTCTCCTGCCATTCTTTCTTTTCCAAAAAGTTTTTTTTTGTTGTTGTTGTTGTTGTTTGGCTCTGCCAGGTCTTAGTTGAGCCATGTGGGAATCTAGTTCCCTGACTAGGGATTGAACCTGGGCCCCCTACATTGGGAGCATGTAGTGTTAGCCACTGGACCACCAGGGGAGTTCCTCCCCTACTGTTGTTTCTACCCAAAGCACTCTCATTCACTCTGTCTCTTTCTTTCTTTTTTTTTTTTTTTTTTACTGTCACTTCATCTCCTCTGGGAAGTCTTCTCCAGTCTTTCTCCTTTCCCCATCTCCAGGCTGGGCTAGGTGCCCCCTATTCTGCCCACAGCCCCCTACACATTTCTCTTGTAATCCTCAACACACTGCCGAGTTTCCTTGTCTATCTCCCATTATTGGTCTATGGGTAACGTGACCTTGTTAACCTGTGTACTCCAGCATCGAGTACAATACTTGACACATAATCAGTAATGTTTGATCCATGCAAGAAAAATCCTGGACACCATGATGGAGAGGGCCACAGATACCACAAACACACCCCTGAAAATAGAAATATTGAATTCTTGGGCACCTCTGTCATGAAGAATTCAATGCTCAGCCTGGCACAGCACAGCCTGTAACCTAAAACATTTACTTTCTTGACTAACACTGTTTGGGCTCCAGGGAAATGCTTCTGCACACCTCTTATCCTGTGGCCCTAAAACAAAAGGCAGCTGTGTCCAGCTGCTGTAAGTGTTCATGCTGGCACAGCAGTCGGCCTAAAGGAGCTATAGCTTTGGAGTACAGGGAAGATTTCGGTTGTGGAAAGGCCTAGCTAAAACACAAGTTAGTTAATTAACGTTCCTCGTCAAATATAATGAATGTAACGGGTCTTTGCATAATGAAATATTGCTTCCAGCAGCCCCAGACATCCAATTTTTCCCTTCCCTTCTTGTTTAAGAGATATTCGTGAGGTAGTATGGTATTCAACTGTGGTTGCACACGGTGGCTAGCAGACAGTTTCCGATACTAAACAATTTATTAGTCTTAACTTTGTGTGAATGGGTAGATAGATGAAAAATGTGTGAAACACGTATGACACTGATTTGAATTTGGTAAGGCTGCTCTAAACTTTCTTTTTTAAAAATTGTGATCAAAATATAATTGATTTACAATGTTCTATTAGTTTAACAAAGTGTTCAGTTTTATATATATATATATATATAATTCTTTTTTAGATTTTTTTTCCATTGTAGGCTATTACGAGATATACAGTATACTTCCCTGTGCTATGCAGTAGGTCCTTATTAGTTATCTCTTTTATATAAGTGTATGTGTGTGCTCAGTCATATCTGATTCTTTTCAACCTCCTGGAGTAATACTCTAGGCAAGAATACTGGAGTGGGTTGCCATTTTCTTCTCCAGGGGATCCTCCCAACCCAGGGATAGAACCCAAGTCTCCTGCATTGATAGGTGGATTCTTTACTAGTGAGCCACCCGAGAAGCCCCATTTTATATATAGTAGTGTGCATATTTTAGTCCTAAACTCTTTATTTATCCCTTCCCTGCTTTCCCCTTTGTAACCATAAGTTTGTTTTTTATGCCTATGAGTCTATTTCTGCTTTGTAAATAGGTTCATTTGTATCATGTTTTCAGATTCCACATATAAATGATATAATTTGATATTTGCCCTTCTCTGACTTACTTCACTTAGTATGATCATCTCTAGGTCCATCCATATTGCTGCAAATGGGCATTTAATTATTTTTTATGGCTGAGTAGTATTCTATTGTTTATATGTACCGTATCTTCTTTATTCATTTCTTTGTTGATGGATACTTAGGTTGCTTCCATGTCTTGGCTGTTGTAAATAGTGCTGTTATGAACACTGGGGTGTGTGTATCTTTTCAAATGATAGTTTTCTCCAGATGTATGCCTAAGAGTGGGCATATATCATGGAATCATATAGTAACTATATTCTATTTTTAGTTCTTTAAAGAAGCATGAATGATACTGATTTTATTTTGGTAAGGCTGTGCTTTCGTTGGGCTTCCCTGGTGGTTCAGTGGTAAAGAATCCACCTGTAATGCAAAAGACCTGGGTTCGATCCCTGGGTCGGGAAGATCCCCTGGATGACGGCAGGGCAACCCACTCGAGTATTCTTGCCTGGATAATCCTATGGACAGAGGAGTCTGGTGGGTTACAGTTCATGGGGTTGCAAAGAGTCGGACATGACTTAGTGACTGAGCACACAAGCATGCTCTTTCATTATTCTGTGCTTTAGGAAAACCATCATTTTATTATTATCTTCAAATGGTTTAGTTGCAGTGACTTCTAAATAATTCAGTTCATGCAATGGTTTGTTATTAGTTCATTGCAGTGTGTCTGGTAAGTGTGGAGTGTGTTGATATTCATAAATACAAAGGTTTTTAGAGAATTGAAAGACAATAAAATTTGAATAAACTTTCTAACATTCCTTTAAATATCTTCAACATAAATCTTTTGAATCTGAGAAAAGACAACGAAGAAATAATTCCAGTAATGAACTGCAGCCTGTTAAATTTTCGGGTAATGGCAAAAATCACAAACAGCTTGAAACATCCTTTGATATCAGGTAAGAATCAGTTCAAAGTAAAATAATTTGTAATTCTACAATTAAAAAAGCAGCTTGAGGACTTCCCTGGTGGTCCAGTGATTAGGACTCCATGCTTCCACTGCAGGGTATACAGGTTCCATCCCTGGTTGGAGAATTAGGATCCCACATGCCCAGCTGCTGCTGCTGCTGCTAAGTCGCTTCAGTCGCGTCCGACTCTGTGCGACCCGAGATGGCAGCCCACCAGGCTTCCCCGTCCCTGGGATTCTCCAGGCCAGAACACTGGAGTGGGTTGCCATTTCCTTCTCCAATGCATGAAAGTGAAAAGTAAAAGTGAATTCGCTCAGTCGTGTCCGACTCTAGCGACCCCATGGACTGCAGCCTACCAGGCTCCTCCGTCCATGGGATTTTCCAGGCAAAAGTACTGGAGGGGAGTGCCGTTGCCTTCTCCGCCCAGAGGTACATCCAAACAAGAACAAAAACAAAAAAAATCAGCTTGATTATTTCAACAAAAAATACATGTAGTTTATTAGTCCTACTGACACAAATGCTACATTCAAATGGACTAAAAATTGTATCACTAATTTGAAAGTGCCAAACTGCTTTTTCATCAAAATGACAATCACGTTCTATTAAAACTCATGGTTCAGGGCTTCCCTGGTGGCTCCTTGGTAAAGAATCCACCTGCCAATACAGGAGAGATGGGCTCAATCCCTAGTCTGGGAAGATCCCACGTGCCTCAGAGCAACTAAGCCTGTGCTCCACAACAAGAGAAGCCATCACAGTGAGAAGCCGGAGCACCACAACAACAATTTAAAACAAAAAACTCACGGTCCAAAAAACATTCACAGTCATCAATCACAGAAGATTTGAAATAGCATCAAGAATCAATTCCATAAAGCTTTTGAAATAGTAAAAACATCCCCCAAATATTTAATCAATTCTCAAAAAAGCCAATAAAAATATTTAGAAAACACACTCAGAATTTTAAACATTGTCTACTGTGCAGTTAAAAGTAATCAAGCTTTCTCAGGAAGGAAAATGTTATGAGAAATTCAAAGAAAGAATAATATTGATATAAGCATATAATGCAATCTAGACTTTAAGTCCTTCTTATGAAACTTATCTTGTGAAATGACAAAATAATTTTCAAGAAAATATAAAGGAAGATGATACAAATTTTAATGATTACCAAAAGTGCTCCAACTATTCACACAAAAGAATTTTAATGACATACTTAAATTATGAAATTCAAGACAATACAGTTTAATGGGATTTGTTGATATTATAAAACCAAAAGGAATAATATATTAACTCTATTTTTGGTGCTTGGGAAAAATATTTAAATGACAAATATTTACAGGAAAACCTTATTGCTTGAGAAAAAGAATGAAACTTCAGTCAAAATTTAAGAAACTTTCTGGATATTTTAGTTTGGAAATAAGCCACTGAATTCAATTATTTGGGATGATCCAATAAAAATGTAAATTAGAGAGAACAGAGATCCTTCCTTGGGCCCACGTGCCAAATCTGGCCCACTACCTGATTTTGTTTGGCCTGAGAACAAAAATATTTTGCGACCTGAAAATTATATAAAATTCAAATTCCAGTGTCCATGATACAGTTTTGTTGGAACCCAGCCATGCCCATTCATTAACAAATTTGTGACCACTTTTCTGATATAGCAGCAGAGCTGAATAGTCACTACAGACACCCTGTGTCTTGCAAATCCTAAAATAGTCACCATCTGGCCCATTATAGTAAAAGGTTACCAACCACCAAAGAAAAATATTGAAAATCCTTTCTCCACAAATTTTATGATATGATGCCATACAAAAATAATGATGGGGAAGGATTAAGTAAAATGTCTGGAAACTGAAAGCAATAAAAATGAGAATATTTTTATCTCCTGGGGCAGGCTGTAGAACTAGAAGCAGCAGGAGCAGTTTGGAGATGATACCTGACCTTGTATAGTCATGTTAATTGAAATTATTGAATGGAATTAATTATTTGGAAAATGTAATATTTTAAAGAGATTTAGCTGAATTCAATAATATTCTGAGATGTCAATAACTTTCTTCAACTCTCCAAGAAAGAAAAGCTTTGATATTAAAGCTTGCAGATTAATTTGATGGAAAGGGAAAAGTTATTAGTATATATAATAAAGTATAAAGACAGATGTATGATATTATTAGAGATAGAGAATTAGGACCTATCCTTTCAAAGTGAGTAAATGGCAATTCCAAGAAGAAATACTATTCACTTGCTTAAAAATGAATGCATTGTTTAATGACAAATATGAGGGAAAACTGCATAATATTAAAACCTGAAATTTGACCAAATGATGTTTATGAATCTCTTTGGATTGAAGCAGAACAAAAAGTTTTTGAATTAAGACGACTAATTTTATATATATTTCCAGTAGGTGATTTTCAGAGCTTAATTCTAAAATGTCAAGAAAATAAAAAAGATTTTGAATCAACAAAATTCTCAGAACTGTAAGATCCAGAAAGTCTTCAAATGCCAATGCTGTAATCTCAGCAGAAGCTGAAAGAGACATCAGCACATCAGCACCATGAACAATATAATATTACAATGGATTTTCTATGAATTGAGACGACAGGCTACCAAATGACTATGGTTTAATGGTGTGGTTGTTAAGAGAACAGCTGTTGCTCCTGCTTCAACTCACTGCTCACTCTGAGACCTTTAGCGGTAACAGGCTCTGTGGAACAAAAGACCAGATTAAGATTTTATAAAAATCAACTAATAATTTTTAAAATTTAAAAATAATTTTTATATGGACCATTTTTAAAGTCTTTATTGAATTTGTTACAGTAGTACTTCTGCGTTATGCTTTGTTTTATGGCTGTAAGGCATGTCGGATCTTAGCTCCCCCACTAGGGATTGAACCCCATTCCCTGCATTGGAAGACAAAGTCTTAACCACTGGACCATCAGGGAAGTCCTAATCAACAAATAATTCAGAAATTAAAATTGTGATGAATTATTTAATAAGCAGCTTTATAATATATAAACACAAAGATTTAGAGAATAAAAGAATTTATAAGTATTTAATTTCTATTATATACTATATATCAATATATCCAAGTATGTCTTTGTCTTTATCTACACATACAGTATTTCTGTATCTGCATCTGTGTCACTAAGAAAATATTAGTTGCTCAGTTGCATCTGACTCTTTGAGACCCCATGGACTGTAGCTCGCCAGGCTCTTCTGTCCTTGAGATTCTCCAGGCAAGAATACTGGATTGGGTTGCCATTCCCTTCTCCAGGGGGCCTTCCTGACCCAGGGATCAAACTCAGGTCTCCTGTATTGCAGGCATTTTCTTTACTATCTAAGTCACCAGGGAAGCCCCTATGTTACTATACCTGTTGTTAAATATTTTGACCATGGCCCTGAGGCACAACTCACATTCCATACTGGTTTTCTGTCCTGGCCTCACCTTTTGGATGGCACACATGAAATTGATTTTCCAGCGCTGACCTTGGTTCCAGTCAAGAACTATTCTGGTTCTCCCCTGCAGCTGGCTGCACTGCCACAGACTGCCTTGAGTCACACCCCTTTTAACTCAGCCCAGGCCTTGGGAACCTTCCTTCCCTGGCCTAGCCAGTGGGGAGCACTCCCACTTATCTTGCCTCTGTCAGTCTCAGCTGGCCCCGAGTAGTTGAAGGAAGCCGGCTCATTCCCTTTCTGCCTGTATCAAAACTTGTGGTCAGGAAAACATCTGAACTCTTAGTCACAGGCTCTTTTCCCAGGGGCTATTTTCATTTCATGTCTTGCAGAAGGAAAAGCTATATTCTTTTATAGAAGAATTTCAGGCATCAAAGGCAGGTGGGGAAGAATTTTGGGAGCTGAAGAATCTAGAATCCTAATGTTTTATGAGTCCACCTGCAAGTCAAAAGAGAAAAAATTTGGACTTTTAATATATTGTTTTTCCAGAGGTGGAAGGAGAAGTTCTTCTACATTCTTTGGTTTCTGCTTTATTTTTTGGATGGATCATGCAAGCACCACAGGCTTAAACAAGATGAAGTTGCTGTCTGATACATCACTTGTTATGTTATGGAGTATAAAGTTATGAGGTTTAAAGGAAAAATACAGCTTGAAAAGACATCTGTGTAAGCTTTTAGAATCATGTTCAAAAGGTCTTAAATCTTAACATTGATTAACTGGCCATAACTTGAAACCACTAAGTATGTATCTTTGATAACCCATTCAATAAAAAATAATAGCTAGCATTAATTGGATGCTTCTTCTATGCCAGATGTTATGTTAAGAATTATATATATAATCTCACTTAATCCTCAAAACAAATTTATGAAATAGTTACTGGCTTTTGGTTTGTGTTTGTTTAATTTTTGGCCATACTGCACGGCATGTGGGATCTTAGTTCCCCAACCAGGGATCACACTCATGTCCCCTGCATTGGAAGAGCAGAGTCTTAACCATTGTACAACTGGGGAAGTGCCAATAGGTACTATTTTTATACCATTTACACATTTTACAGCATGCTGGATATTGTCTGCTTGAATCCCTCTTCTTAATCCATTTTTGGCCCATCTGGGTCCTACTCTGTACCCTAGGACTCTCGTATCCCCTGGATTCTGTTTGGGTTTGGACAATAGGAGTCATCACAGGAGACTGAAGGATGGGAGAAGAAAGAGAGAGATTGAGGTATTCTTCCCAACTCTTCTCTTCTCCATCTGTATGATGATGGCAGCAGCCGCCTCTGTTCACTACTACAGCTTCTGTTACCAACCCCTCTCCGTAGCTCCAGCTCTCACTAGGAGCATGAAACACCATTGCTTCCCCTTCTCCTTTCCAACCCAGGGATAGTAAACATACCACTGTTGCTGATATCTCTTGGTTCCCTTAACCTTGCACACATGTCTATAAATAGTCTCCTCACTAAATTGTCTTTACAGATCCCAGCTGAGTATGCCTTCTGTTTCCTGCTAGAACTCTGACTAATAAGTTAATATTTGATCTCAGAATTACCTGCCAAAGATCCTGTCCACTTAACTTCTTCACTTACTGTGCTTTTCTAAATACTGTATTTTTGTTTGTTTTGAAATATTTATTTGACTTTATTTGAAGGGAGCTGATCTTACCATAGTTACCTATGTTTCAGGTGAGCACTGATTATTTTAACCTTTCACTGTAGGAACCATCTTCTGTAGCTATATATACATATTCAAGGGTATCAGTCCTCTCCATGGTATTCAGTCCAGTCCAGTTCAGTTCAGTCGCTCAGTCGTGTCCGACTCTGCCACCCCATGAACCGCAGCACACCAGGCCTCCCTGTCCATCACCAACTCCCAGAGTCCACCCAAACCCATGTCCATCGAGTCGATGATGCTATCCAACCATCTCATCCTCTGTCATCCCCTTCTCCTCCTGCCCTCAATCTTTCCCAGCATCAGGGTCTATTCCAATGAGTCAGCTCTTCGCATGAGGTGACCAAAGTATTGGAGTTTCAGCTTCAACATCAGTCCTTCCAATGAACACCCAGGACTGATCTTTAGGATGGACTGGTTGGATCTCCTTGCAGTCCAAGGGACTCTCAAGAGTCTTCTCCAACATCACAGTTCAGAAGCATCAATTCTTTGGTGCTCAGCTTTCTTTATAGTCCAACTCTCACATCCATACATGACCACTGGAAAAACCATAGCTTTGACTAGACAGACCTTTATCGGTAAAGTAATGTCTCTGCTTTTTAATATGCTGTCTAGGTTGGTCATAACTTTCCTTCCAAGGAGTAAGCGTCTTTTAATTTCATGGCTGCAATCACCATCTGCAGTGATTTTTGGAGCCCAGAAAAATAAAGTCAGCCACTGTTTCCACTGTTTCCCCATCTATCCCCCATGAAGTGATTGGACTGGATGCCATGATCTTCGTTTTCTGAATGCTGAGCTTTAAGCCAACTTTTTCACTCTCCACTTCCACTTTCATCAAGAGGTTCTTTAGTTCTTCTTCACTTTTTTCCATAAGGGTGGTGTTATCTGCATATCTGAGGTTATTGATATTTCTCCTGGCAATCTTGATTCCAGATTGTGCTTCATCCAGCCCAGCGTTTCTCATGATGTACTCTGCATAGAAGTTAAATAAGCAGGGTGACAATATACAGCCTTGACGTACTCCTTTTCCTATTTGGAACCAGTCTGTTGTTCCATGTCCAGTTCTAACTGTTGCTTCCTGACCTGCATACAGGTTTCTCAAAAGGTAGGTCAGGTGGTCTGGTATTCCCATCTCTTTCAGAATTTTCCACAGTTTATTGTGATCCACACAGTCAAAGTTTTTGGCATAGTCAATAAAGCAGAAATTGATGTTTTTCTGGAACTCTTGCTTTTTCGATGATCCAGCAGATGATGGCAATTTGATCTCTGGTTCCTCTGCCTTTTCTAAAACCAGCTTGAACATATGGAAGTTCATGGTTCATGTACTGCTGAAGCCTGGCTTGGAGAATTTTAAGCATTACTTTATTAGTGTGTGAGATGAGTGCAATTGTGTGGTGGTTTGAGCATTCTTTGTCATTGTCTTTCTTTGGGATTGGGATGAAAACTGACCTTTTCCAGTCCTGTGGCCACTGCTGAGTTTTCCAAATTTGCTGGCATATTGAGTGCAGCACTTTCATAGCATCATCTTTCAGGATTTGAAAGAACTCAACTGGAATTCCATCACCTCCACTAGCTTTGTTCGTAGTGATGCTTTCTAAGGCCCACTTGACTTCACATTCCAGGATGTCTGGCTCTAGGTCAGTGATCACACCATCATGATTATCTGGGTTGTGAAAATCTTTTTTGTACAGTTCTTCTGTGTATTCTTGTATTCTTAATATCTTCTGCTTCTGTTTAGGTCCCTATCATTTCTGTCCTTTATCGAGCCCATCTTTGCATGAAATGTTCCCTTGGTATCTCTCATTTTCTTGAAGATATCTCTAGTCTTTCCCATTCTATTGTTTTCCTCTATTTCTTTGCATTGATCGCTGAGGAAGGCTTTCTTATCCCTCCTTGCTATTCTTTGGAACTCTGCATTCAAATGGGTATATCTTTCCTCTTCTCCTTTGCCTTTCACTTCTCTTCTTTTCACAGCTATTTGTAAGGCCTCCTCAGACAACCATTTTGCCTTTTTGCATTTCTTTTTCTTGGGGATGGTCTCAATTCCTGTCTCCTCCATGGTATTAATCCTTCTTATTCATGAATGTGTAATTAGAAAGTCTCAAGGGCTGGCATTCAGTTAGACACAAGCACACATTTTAGTAACTGGCAAGCAATTTTTATCCCTTTAAACCAAAACAAACATTTGGGGGCATTTCTGGAAGATGTGATTAGGCAAATTTCAGTAAGATGCTGTTTGTGGCTTTAGCAAGGTCTGTGTGGAGAAGGACTTTCTTTATTGGTAGCTCAAGGAGTTCAGCAGCTCAATTGCATTCTTTGGAAAACTTGAATATTTTCAATTTAATTTTATAAATGGATAAATGTTCTTGTGTTTGGGCAAATTAATGTGCTTTTAAAATCAGAACAGAGATTGAAAATAGAGGCTGGAGTTGTAGCTTCACACTGGCCCCTAGTTTCTTAGAGGTGAAGTAAGAAAATATGTTTAAAAGCTTGTCCTGGAATCTATATGCCTAGACATAACTCAGTATCAAATAATGTGTAAGACAACCACACACATAATGAATTTTAAATTACACATAAATGTAATCCAATTTTCCTTTTCACAACCTTCATGATTCATATCTTCTTAGTCACTGAAATTCTTACATATAGTTTCCAAGTTGATAGGATTGACTTTTTTTTTTTTTTTAATGATGGCATGACTAAGCAGAGATAGCCTCTTGTTAGAGCTAGGGAACTCCAGGCACCAGTTTACCACCTGGGTATGTTCTGCCATGGGCATGCATATGTTAAGATAATTGTGACTTATCAAAGTCCAATTCTAGATTTTAATTTTCTCAGTGCAAGTCCAAGGAACAAACAAACAGAAAATACACATCATAGCAGTGCATAAGTCTGAATTCCACTTTTAGGAAAGAATGAGATTTTCATCCAAACCAACCAACATAGTACTTAAACATTACCTATTATAAGTGTAATTTACACAAGTAAATAATACAATTAGCTCACTTAATTTTTGTTTTCTAACTTGTTGTTGTTCAGTCATTCAGTTATGTCCAACTTTTTGCAACCCCATGGACTGCAGCAGGCCAGGCCTCCCTGTCCTTCACCATCTCCTAGAGCTTGTGCAAATTCATGTCCATTGAGTCGGTTATGCCATCCAACCATCTCATCCTTTATCATCCCCTTCTCCTCCCACCTTCAATCTTTCCTAGCATCAGGGTCTTTTCCAATGAGTCAGTTCTTTGTATCAGGTGGCCAAAGTTGGAGCTTCAGCATCAGTCCTTACAATGAACATTCAGGGTTGATTTCCTTTAGAATTGACTGGTTTGATCTCCTTGCTGTCCAAGGAACTCTCAAAAGTCTTCTCCAGCACCACAGTTCAAAGGCATCAATTCTTTGGCACCCAGACTTTTTTATTGTTCAGTTCTCATGTCCATACATGACTACTGGAAAAAAGTAGATCTAATATAAAACTAAGAAGAAAAATCATAAATGGTCTTGACCACAGAAGGATAATATTTTCAATCTTTTATCATTCATTTAAGCATTAGTGGTGATAAGGGATCTAATAAATCAAAAAGAGAATAAAAAAGCAGTGGGATCTGAGAAGAGAAGAAGGAAGGGAGCAAAACTGAATTAGGGAAGGAAAGCTAAAAAGATTCAGTACTTGGCACTTAACTGGTTAATCAAGAATGATTTGTAGAAAGAAGGGGGAAGAAAGGAAAAAAGAAGGAAGGAAGAAAGGAAGCCAGGAAGAAAGTATTGCTCTTTTGTTAATGCTTTGGAGATATAGACCTGTTTTACTGATTTTTCTTTCCCTAAAAACCCCAGCACAATATCTTGCCATTTAAGGAATTTGGATGTAAAATCTTTCCTTTCTTTGGGATCTGATACATTTTGTTCTCCCTTGAAAATGTCACATCATTTTGTCCTCTTCTTATATATCACTCTCTCCCACTAAATCATGCATTCTCAATGGGAGTGGCATGGCCTCTAAGGGACCAAAAAGCTTAGGTATGGCAGTGATTTAGGGCTCTCCAAAGCACCATAAAGACATAGAGTGTACCTCTGAATTTAAAATTTCGTGAAGGGCACTCTATTATGGGAAAAAGAGGTCTACATAGGCTCCTTAAGTGAGGAAATAATGAAAACAAGATTGAGAAACACTACAAAAACTCAGAGTTCCTTGATGTCTGTAAAGAAGTCTCATTCATTCTGTGTTCCCAGAGCCTAGCATGGCACCTGGTACCCAAAAGGTAAATGAATGTTTGTAGAATCAATAAAGAAATGTCCAGAAGGGGACTTCCCTGGTGGCCCAATGGCTAAGACTTTGTGCTTCCAGTGCAGGGGGCATGGGTTTGATCCCTGGTCAGGGAACTAGATCCCACCTGCTGCAACTAAAGATCCTACATGCAGCAACTAAGGCCTGGTGCAGCCAAATAAATTCTTTTAAAAAAAAGAAAGAAAGAAATTTCCAGAGGGACAGGTTGATAGAGAAGAGTTCAAATATACAAAGAAATATTTCATTAATATGACAGTTTGGGACTACCTCAGCAGTAGCAGCAGCTAACCCCTGCCCTACCAACTATGCCAGACAGCAAATGAATTCCATCTACCTACCCCAGAATGTATGAACCTTGATGCAAAGGTTGATGAAACAGAGAACAAAGATGAAGACAGAATTTAAGCAGAAGCAAAAGAGTTGAAAAAAAGTATTATTTCTAAAAGTACCAGAAGAATGGGAAAGAAAAGAATAGAGTGGGGAATGTGAACAATTTTCTGTCCTCATCTATCTCTGTTTCTCTCTGTCTCCTGTTTTAATATTTTCACCTTTCACAAAAGTTTTTAAAAGTTCTGAGTCACCTGGCAGGAAGACATTGAAACTTCAAAAATAGCTCATCTTTTGGAAGACTAGAGGAAATCTGAAAATGTTTCTCACAATGAATACAATATTATTTGAAGTGATGTTTCCCCTAAATTCTGGAGTTTCGATGTGTACTTGTTTGAACATATGGACTAAATGCAGATTTTTCATAAAATATAAATGCCTACACATGTGCATGTGCACACACAGACTTATTATACATACACACACAAAAGACACATGCTTTGCTATTCTGTAGGGCTTCCCTGATAGCTCAGTTGGTAAAGAATCCACCTGCAGTGCGGGAGACCTGGGTTTGATCCCTGGGTTGGGAAGATTCCCTGGAGAAGGGAAAGGCTACCCACTCCAGTATTCTGGCCTGGAGAATTCCATGAACTGTATAGTCCATGGGGTCCCAAAGAGTGGGACACGACTGAGCGACACTCACTCACTTTGCTATTCTATAGAAATAACCTAAAAGGAAACTCTGTGTGGGGTTTGACAATGTTGATCACCTTGGGGGCCCCTGATGAATTCATTTTGGTAGATCAGTTCTAGGTCATTCCAGCTGATGACTTAACAATGAATGCATTCTAAATGTTTTTTTTTCAATAACAGTTTTTTAAAGATATAATTCACATAACATACAACTCACTGTTTAAAGTGTACAATTAAAAATTCTTTATATTACAGTTGTGTAACTGTCACCACAATAAATATTAGACCATTTCATCACCCTAAAAAGAAACCCCATACCCATCAGCAATCAATTCCCATTTTCCCTCAAACCTCTCCCTTGCCCTGCTCCAGCCCTAGGCAACCAGTAATCTACTTTCTGTCCCTATATATTTCCCTATTCTGGACATTTCATATAAATGGAATTGTACAATATATAGTTTGTGGCCTTTTATGACTGATCTCTTTCGCTTACTGTCGTGTTTTCTACAGTCATCCATGTTGTAACATCTATCAGTATCTGTTTTGTTTGGCAGCAAATTATGCTTAGAGACTGAGATTGTCTTTGCCAATAATCTATTTAACACAAGCTCAGTGCAGGAATTATAATAATTTCACAAGCCAATAGCATACAGGATAATTTCTCTTAATAAGCCAATAAAGAAATATCCCAAACCAATGAGAGATTAATCACACTACTATTGCAGGCAAAGGGGAGATGAAAACAAAGTCCAAATTTAGATGAGGTATACCCTTCTATGACTTGGTTCTCAGGAGAGTTGGCTTAGCCAACCAAGCGCTGACATCCAGCTGCGGGCGCAAAAGTGCAAGTTCCTTATTTGTAGAGCATATTGCCAGGGAACACAGGCGCTGCTGTTGGCTGGCAAGATGATCTCTTTTGGGGGGCATTTATGGTTTTCACCACTGCCAGCAAAGAGTCATTTTGCCTGGGCAGGAGCTAATGCCCCAAGGTCTTTGGAGAGCTGTTTCGATCAACAGAATAGACTCGTCCAAACTGAACACTCTATAGTTGCTGGTCAAAACGCTCCTATTTAAAGCTTAAATAGACCCCACCCAGTGGCTCCTCCCCCAAGTTCAGTAGCTCAGTATCTAACCTACTGAGTGCTTATCGACAACCACACATGTGATGACATCATCCTGACACAGCCTCCTCCGTGTAAACAACTTCACTCTTAGAACTAAAGCACTTCATTCTTAGATCAGAACAAATGGATTTGAAGTCATATCAATTCAATACACAGAAATACCTCATTCCTTTTCGTGGTCAAATAGTATTTTATTGTATGAATATACAGGATTTTGTTTATCCATTCATCAGTTGATGGACATTTGGCTGTTTTCAATTTGGAGTTATTATGAATAATGCTGCTATGAACATTCATGTGCAAGTTTTTGTGTAGACATATGTTTTCATTTTTCTTGAGTATATACCAAAGAGTAGAATTGCTGAATCATATGGTAACTACATGAAACTTTTTGAGGAACTGTCAGACTGTTTTCCAAAATAGCTGCACCATTTTACATTCCTACCAGCAGCGTCTGAGGGTTCCAATTCTCCATATCCATACCACTACTTGTTATTTTCTCTTCTTTTTATTATAGCCATCCCCGTGGGTGTGAAATGGTATCTCACTGGGATTTTTATTTGCATTTCCTTGATGACTAATGGTGATGAGCTAATTTTCATGTGCTTGTCGGCTATTTGTGCATCCGGTCCCTATTTGTGCATCTGGTCCCATGACTTCATGGCAAATAGATGGGGAAACAATGGAAACAGTGAGAGACTTTATCTTGAGGGGCTCCAAAATCACTGCAGATGGTGACTGCAGCCGTGAAATTAAAAGACACTTGCTCCTTGGAAGAAAAGCTATGACCAACCTAGACAGCAACCTAAAAAGCAGAGACGTTACTTTGCCAACAAAGGTCCATCTAGTCAAAGCTATGGTTTTTCCAGTAGTCATGTATAGATGTGAGAGTTGGACTATAAAAAAAGCTGAGCACCGAAGAATTGATGCTTCTGAACTGTGATGTTGGAGAAGATTCTTGAGAGTCCCTTGGACAGCAAGGAGATCCAACCAGTCCATCCTAAAGGAAATTACTCCTGAATATTCATTGGAAGGACTGATGTTGAAGCTGAAACTCCAATACTCTGGCCACCTGATGCAAAGAAGTGAGTCACTGGAAAAGACCTTGATGCTGGGAAAGATTGAAGGTGGGAGGAGAGGGGAACGACAGGATGAGATGGTTGGATGGCATCACTGATTCGATGGACATGAGTTTGAGTAATCTCTGGGAGTTGGTGATGGACAGGGAAGCCTGGCGTGCTGTAGTCCATGGGGTCTCAAAGAGTTGGACACGACTGAGCAACTGAACTGAAGTGAATTTTAGAGAGATGTCTGGATCCTTTGTTTTTAAAGTGGTTTTATTATTATTATTATTATTGAGATGTAAGAGTTCTTTATATTTTCTAGGAACAAGTCCTTTATCTGTTTTATGATTTGCAAGTGAGGGGGAGCAGAATTTGCTACCCCTAAATATGCATCCTTGGCATATTGATTATTTTGAGCTGATTCTTTTGGAGAGGCTGCAGGTACAGAAAAAAGTCTCTGAAAACAGAGTGGAAGTTGCCCTTTTGTTAGAGACATTTACATTTATAAGGAAAAATCTCCACTTGTAAGGGTGTCTCCATCTCTGTACCAGGAAGAAAAGAATGACTAAATTTCTAGAAACTCTTATCAATGGCGAAGGCATGAACTTATATCTGCTTGACAGCCTTACCCTTGTTTACTGTGCATTTCCTAGTCACCTCCCCTTAACAGGCTTTCCCCAGTTCTACCCACAACATCTCCTTTTGTCTTTAGCTGGAGATGGTATTGAAGTTGGGGCTTGGGCCATTTCAGGGAGTTACTCAGTTCCCCTGGGTCTCTCACTTGTATACCACAGGTGTACATGTTCTTAAACTTCTATTTTTTTTCTCCTGTTAATCTTTTTTTTTTTTAATTATGGTGTGGGTTGGGGATGAGTCTCAGACAAGAACCTAAAAATGTAGAGGGAAAATAATTTTTCCTCCCCTACACAAATATATTCTTTCAATCTGTAGTTTTCTTGTTATTTTCTTTATCTTTTATTTTTTCATTGGAGGAAAATTGCTTTACAATGTGTTGGTTTCTGCCATACAGCAATGTGCTGCTGCTGCTGCTAAGTTGCTTCAGTCGTGTCCGACTCTGTGCGACCCCATAGACAGCAGCCCACCAGGCTCCCCTGACCCTGGGATTCTCCAGGCAAGAACACTGGAGTGGGTTGCCATTTCCTTCTCCAATGCATGAAAGTGAAAAGTGAAAGTGAAGTCGCTCAGTTGTGTCCGACTCTTCACGACCCCATGGACTGCACCCCATGGACTGTGCCTTCTCTACAGCAATGTGAATCAGCCTTAATCAGACATATATTCCCTCTCTCTTGAGCCTCACTCCACTCTCCCTATCCCACCCCTCTAGGTCATCACAGAGCTCCAGGATGGGCTCCCTGTATTATATAGCAATTTCTCACCAGCTATCTATTTTACACATGGTAGTGTATATATGTGGAGAAGGCAATGGCACCCTACTCCAGTACTCTTGCCTGGAAAATCCCAAGGATGGAGGAGCCTGGTAGGCTGCGGTCCATGGGGTCGCTAAGAGTCAGGCATGACTGAGTGACTTCACTTTCACGCACTGGAGAAGGAAATGGCAACCCACTCCAGTGTTTTTGCCTGGAGAATCCCAGGGACGGGGGAGCCTGGTGGGCTGCTGTCTACGGGGTTGCACAGAGTCGGACACGACTGCAGCAACTTAGCAGCAGCAGCAGCAGCAGCAGTGTATATATGTCGATGCTACTTTCTCCATTCGTCCCACTCTCTCCTTCCCCTACTGTGTCAGCAAGTCCATTCTCTATATCTATGTCTCTATTCCTTCCCTGCAGATGGATTCATCAGTTCCATTTTTCTAGATTTCATTGTTATTGTTCAGTCGCTCAGTGGTATCTGACTCTTTGTGACCTCATAGACTGCAGCACGCCAGGCTTCCCTGTCCTTCACCATCTCCTGGAG
Organism: Bos javanicus; assembly: GCF_032452875.1. Classification (NCBI taxonomy): domain Eukaryota; kingdom Metazoa; phylum Chordata; class Mammalia; order Artiodactyla; family Bovidae; genus Bos; species Bos javanicus. The sequence continues at coordinate 131,124,978 of NC_083897.1, forward strand.
CATGCTCAAACTCATGTCCATTGAGTCGATGATGCCATGAAACCATCTCACCCTCTGTCTTCTCCTTCTCCTCCTGCCTTCAATCTTTCCCAGCATCAGGGTCTTTTCCAGTGAGTCGGCTCTTCAGATCAGGTGCAGATAGTATTGGAGCTTCAGCTTCAGCATCAACCCTTCCAATGAATGTTCAGGATTGATTTCCTTTAGGATTGACTGGTTTGATCTCCTTGCAGTCCAAAGGACTCTCAAGATTTCATATATATGGATTAATATACCATATTTGTTTTTCTCTTTGTGACTTACTTCTCTCTGTAAAACAGGCTCTAGTTTCATCCACCTCACTAGAACTCACTCAAATGTGTTCATTTGTATGGCTGAGTAATATTCCATTGTGTATATGTACACATCTTCTTTATCCATTTATCTGTAGATGGACATCTAGATTGCTTCCATGTCCTGGGTATTGTAAATAGTGCTGCAATGAACATTGGAATATATGTGTCATTTTGAATTGTGGCTTTCTCAAAGTGGCTCAGAGGTTAAAGCATCTGCCTCCAATGCGAGGAAACCTGGGTTCGATCCCTGGGCTACGAAGATCCCCTGGAGAAGGAAATGGCAACCCACTCCAGTATTCTTGCCTGAAGAATCCCATGGATGGAGGAGCTTGGTAGGCTACAGTCCATGGGGTCGCAAAGAGTCGGACATGACTGAGTGACTTCACTTTCATGGTAGATTTATTCCCAGATTTTTAAGGAATCTCCATACTGTTCTCCATAATGGCTGTATCAGTTTACATTCCCACAAACAGTGTAGTAGGTTTCCCTTTTCTCTGCATCCTCTCTAGCATTTATTGTTTCTACAATTTTTAATGATGGCCATTCTGACTGGTGTGAGGTGATACTCCTTGTATAGTTTTGATATGCGTTTCTCTAATTAGTGATGCTGAACATCTTTTCATGTATTTATTAGCCATCCGTATGTCTTCTTTGGAAAAAACATCTGTTTAGGTCTTCTGCCAATTTTCTGATCGGGCTGTTCATTTTTCTAATATTGAGCTATATGAGTTTTTTGTGTATTTTGGAGATTAATCCTTTGTTAGTTGTTTCATTTGCAATTATTTTTTCCCATTCTGAGGGTTGTCTTTTAATCTTGTTTATTGTTCTTGTTATTTTCTTAATGATGTCCTTTAAAGCACAACAGCTGTTAATTTTAATAAAGTATCATTCATCTATTTTTTATTTTGTTGTTTGTGCTTTTGGTATCATGTCTAAGAAATCATTACTTAATCCAAGGCCAGGAAGACATAGGCCTATATTTTTTCCAACAGTTTTACAGCTTTTGCTTTCATATTTCAGTCTTGAAGTTAACTTCAAAAGTTAACTCATTTTGAGTTAACTTTTGTATATGGTGTAGCAGTAATCCAACTTAATTCCTTTGTGTGTGGGTATCCAGTTGTCCCAGAACCATTTGTTGAAAAGACTCTTCTTGCTTTACAGAATTGTTTTGGCACCCTGGTTGAAAATCAATTGACTGTAAATGTGAAAGTTTATTTCTGGACTCTTAATTCTATTCCATCGATCTATATATGTGTCTGTCCTTATGCCAATACCACACTTTATCGATTAATGTAGTTTTGTATTAGGTTTTGAAGTTGGTAAGTTTAAGTCCACATTTGTTATTCTTTCTAAAGATTGTTTTGGCTATTCTGGGTCCTCAACATGTCCATATAAATTTTAGGAACAGCTTGTCAATGTCTGTAAAAACAGCCATCTTAGGCTTTGCATTTAATGTATAGGTCAAGTTGCAGACTATGGCTATCTTAACAATTTAATTCTTCTGATCCATGAACATGAATATCTGTTCATTTGGCTAGGTCTTTAATTTCTTTCAACAATGTCTTATAGTTTTCAGAATGTGCTAAGTCTCTTCAGTCATGTCTGACTCCTTGCAAACCTATGGACTATAGCCTGCTAGGCTCGTCTGTCCATGGTATTTCCCAGGCAAAAATACTGGAGTGGGTTGCTATTTCCTTTTCCAGGGGATCTTCCCAACCCAGGAATCAAGCCTATGTCTCTTAGGTCTCCTGCATTGATAGGCGGGTTCTTTACCACTAGCACCACCTGGGAGTTTTCAGAATATGTTTTCATTTCTTTCTTTAATTTCATTCCTGAGTGTTTTATTCTTTTTGATGCTACTGTAAATGATGATGTCCCCTTTTCACTTCTGATTTTATTAATTTGAGTCTTCTCTCTTTTTATCTTGGTCAATATAGCTAAAGATTGATTAATTTTGTTGATCTTATCACAGAACCAACTTTTGTTTCATTGATTCTATTGTTCTATTTTATTAATGTATGCTCTAATCTTTATTATTTCAATGTTTTCTTTTATAAGTGAAAATACTGTGGCTCTAAGAAGCAGAGAGAGTTGCCCTAAAAAATTAACATACATACATGTTATCCTTTCTTTTACATGTAAGTCTTAAGCTTCAGAAGTATAAAATGAATCAAGTATCAAGACTTAAGATGCACAGTATAGGGTTTTCATATATCCCTGTTCACCGTAATAATCAATCTTCCATGTATGAAGGTGCTAGAGAGTGGCTAGCTGATCACTAAAACTAGATCTTCTTCCTCCTGAACACCTAGGTGAACTGCATTTCCCAGCCTCCCTGCAGTATATGCCATATAGCTGAGCTCTAGCTTGACCAATAAAATGCAAGCAAAAGTGAAGTGCACTATCCAGACCTGGCTCATAAAACTACTTATTCATGGACTTCCCTGGTGGTCAAGTGGTTAAGAATCCTCCTGCCAATTCAGAGGACACAGGTTCGATTCCTGGTCTGGGAAGATCCCACATGCCTCAGAGCGACTAAGCCCACGTTCTGCAACAAGAGAAACCACCGAAACAAGAAGTCTGTGTGCCATGACGAAGAGTAGTCCCGGCTCACTGCAGCTAGAGAAAGCCTGCTCAGCAGCAAAGACCCAGCATAGCCAAAAGTAAATAAATAAATATTTAAAAAACAACTACTCATTCACAGTCCTCCCTGTCTTCCCCCCACCTGCTGGCTGGATGTTGGCCCTCTGGGCCATTTTGAACATCATAGACTGCAGTTGGTAGAGCCTCTCTTAGTGGCTGTGTCTACCCTATTCATTCACACTCAAGAGTAGTGTAACCAAGTTTATTTGTGATTTTTTTTTATTTGTGATTTTTGTTATAAAGAAGAAAGAATTGAAACTTTGCAGAATTCAACCCTGAGATGACTGTAAACCTTGTAGATAACAAAGTTTTCCCACTTGGATATTCTGTAACCTCTGTATGCCTGAATCTTTAGAATTTGCGTGGTGATTTAGGTGGTATAAAGGGCTGTCATATATTATCTCATTTAATCCTAAAAACAGCCTTAGAATGGAATGTCCTGAGAGTAGAGAATATGTATATCTTGGCCCCTTCCTCAGCTTTAGCACCTCCCACAGTATCTGGCACATAATAGATACTCAATAAATACTTGCTGAATGAATGGATAGGAAAGCTTGATTAGTTTGAGGGTATGGAGAGAAAGACAAGAACCTATAAGCCAATTTAAACTGTGATTCTTATGTCTAGAGCAATATTAATGTACAGTATTAGCATCTGGCACATAGTGGACATGAAATAATATATATTATTTATATATACCTATAATGTATATATGGAGAAGGCAATGGCACCCCACTCCAGTACTCTTGCCTGGAAAATCCCATGGACGGAGGAGCCTGGTGGGCTGCAGTCCATGGGGTCTCGAAGAGTCAGACACGACTGAGCGACTTCACTTTCACTTTTCACTTTCATGCATTGGAGAAGGAAATGGCAACCCACTCCAGTGTTCTTGCCTGGAGAATCCCAAGGATGGGGGAGCCTGGTGGGCTGCCGTCTATGGGGTCGCACAGAGTCGGACATGATTGAAGCGACTTAGCAGCAGCAGCAGCATAATGTATATATACTGTACATATCACATATGCTATTATTATCTACTTTGAGTGTGTGCTAAGTCACTTCAGTCATGTCTGGTTCTTTGTGACACCATGGACTGTAGCCCAACAGGCTCCTCTGTCCATGGGATTTTCCAGGCAAGAATACTGGAGTGGGTTGTCATGCCCTTCTCCGGGGGATCTTCCCGACCTAGGAATCAAACCCAGGTCTCCAGCATTGTAAGTGGATTCTTTACCACTAGCACCACCTGGGAAGGCCATTATATACTTTAATATAGCATAATTTTACTAATTAATTTACATATATATGTACAATTGGTATTAGAATAACTTTAGAACTTGATCATCTAGCCAGAGTAAACTTGACAAATAGAATCCAGTAAGAGGCATTCAAGTGTTTCAGCCCTTTGAGATAGGATAAAATTTCATAACAGTGAAATAAAGCACTCTGGATTGAAAGTTTTTTTTTTTTTATTGACTCTTATCAGATGAAAAAGATAAAAGAAGTTACAAAAGTAAATAAGCCTTGACTTGAACTTACTCAGGGGATTCTGAGAGCAAAACTGACCTCATTTATGGAACCTGAACTTGGAGTTTTCTGCTGGGATAGCCATTATGAAAAAACGTGGGGAGGGGAGTAGGCACAGTAAAGCAGTTTAGTTGTAATAAAGATCGTTATGAATGTGTGTAGCTCCAGGCTTCACATTCTGACCAAATCTCAGTCAGCTGAGAAGATAACTCCAAATTTCACTTGGTGTGTGGCCCCAAATTGCTTGCAATGACACCATTGTCTCCTTAAATGGTACCTTTAACCCAGGGTTTCTCCACCTTGGCACCACTGGTATTTTGGACTGGATAATTCTCTGTTGTGGGGAACTGTCCTTTGCACTGTAGGGTGTGTAGCAACATCCCTGATCTCTATCCACTAGATGCCAGCAGAACTTCTCCCCAACTCAGATTATGACAACAAAAATGTCCCTGGACATTGGCAAATGTGCCCTGTGAGGCAAAATTACCCTCGCTTGAGAATGTTTTGTTGAGGTTGTTGTGTGTGCTCAGTTGCGCCAAACTCTTTGAGATCTTGTGGGCTGTAGGACACTGGGGTCCTCTGTCTATGGAATTCTCCAGGCAAAAATACTGGAGTCGGTTGCCATGCCCTCCTCCAGGGGATCTTCCTGACCAGGGATGGAACCTACGTCCCTTGCATCTCGTGCATTAGCTGGTGGATTCTTTACCAACTGTGCCACCAGGGAAGCCCTTTGAGAACCTCTGCTTTCACCCTATGAAGATTTACAGTTAAGTGTAGAGCTAGAGAAATAAATCAGACCTACAGTATAAATATTTTTGTCTTATATGTGGGAATTCTTTGTGTATATCTACTTGCAATGTTTAAGATAATTTTGAGTATTTAATTGTCTAACAAATTGGCCTTATGTTTCTAACTTAAAATGTGAACATGACTAATTGATTTAGGCTAGTGATGACTAGTTTACCAAGTTTGCAAACCGTATTAGGACATTTGAAAGAACTTATTTAGAAGATTAATTTATTAGATTTATTAGAATCAGCTACAATCTTGAGGTTCTTTGTTAAGAAACCACTGATATTTTTAAACAGAAAATAAAATCTATTAAATGTATAAACTTGGCTTAAAATTTTTTAAAAGAACTTAATTAATTGGCAAAGGCCCTGTAAAATTACTGATAAAATACAATTACATTTATAAAGAAACAAAAAGATTTGTAAGTTGATCTTAAAAGCTAAAGAAAGATCTTAGTTTTTGTTTTAAAATTTGCTAATTTAATTTAAATCAAATTTTATTTCCATGAACCAAATTAGACTCTGATTAATATTTTCTGTTTGTGAAAGCCATCCTTGAGGATACAAAAGAACTTCACATTGACAATAAGGAGTTAGTTGCCTCATAAGGGGTGTGACTGATGGTTTTACACTTGGTCCCTGGGGGCTCTGAGGAACAGTCTTACACCCTCTTTTTTCACAGAATCATTTTCTGGAATGATGAATAAAATGTATGACTAAAAATGAGAAAATCAAGGGGGATAATGTAGGGAAAAGTATTCCCTCCAAATGAGGGAAAATGGAAGACATTAATATTTGGGAGTTTTTAAAATTTCTTTTGAGGGGAAAAATATTCAGGATAAGTTGTCAATACTCTCCTAAATCAATTTTTTAAAATATGGAGTAAGAAGATATTGTATAAAAGTGTCTAAAACAGTATTTCTTAAATTTTTATGTCCATACAAATCACTTGGGGATCTTGTGAAACTACCATTTCTTGGACTTCCCAGTGGCCCACTGGTCAAGATTTCACCTTCCAATGCCGGGGATGTTGGTTTGAGCCCTGGTCTGGGAGCTAAGATCCCATATGTCTCATGGCCAAAAAAAACAAAACATAAAACAGAAATAGTATTGTAAAAATTTCAATAAAGACTTTAAAAATGGTCCACGTTAAAAAAAAGAAAATACCAGTTCTGTTTTGGAAAGGGATGGCATGATACTTTTTTGGCAGCTCCACCCAGCTTGTGGCATCTTAGTTCCCCAACCAGTGATGAAACTTGCGCCCACTGCAGTGGAAGTGCGAAGTCTTAACCACTGGACAGCCAGGGAAGTCCCAAAATTGCTTGTTTTATGGGAAAAAAAAAAAAGATATAAAATAAAAACAAAAAGCACCACAAATTCTGATGAAGTATGCCTGGAGTGTGTCCTGAGACTCTGCATTTCTAGCTAGCCCCCAGGTGATAGGTGCCACTACTGGTCGTAGGACCACACTTGAAGTAGCAAGAAAATGAGAGGATCAGGCTTAACAATTCTGTTCTCTAAAGACAAGAAATATCCTTAACTTTCATAAGCAGATACCAAAAAAAATCTGCCTTTGTAAGGGAGGGAAATGGAGTGATTAGGGTTGTAGCTGGTGGTCTTTGCTTCCTTATTCACATAGGTGCCAATCAAGGCTCCCACCCTCAGAGACATGGGTATCAACAGCCAATATCAACTGAAATATGTTGAACCAAGATTACAAGCAGCAGCATTCTTAGATCTTTATGCTTCAGCCAAGGTCTTTGAGTGTTCTGAAATAGAACAGAAGGCTTATGTCAGGAAGGAAAGCATAGATTTTCTTTTCCTCCCACAGAACATCAAGGTCTTTGTATCTGTGTCTGAGTTCTCTCTTGATTGAGCCTGAAGAATATGGAAGAAATGGGTCTGTGTCAGAAAATTCATGGTCACTAAAATATTTAACAATCTTCTAGGCAAAAACCAGTAAGTAAAAATAAATGTTAGAAGAATCAGAAAATAGTCTTATAAAATGAGACTGATTTGGTGAAGTCTCAGGTGACCAATGCTATATTCAATGAGCTTGGGGTTTAGGGTTGTGTTGATTTATGAATTTGTTTGGTAATATGGTAAACTGTAAGTCCAGAAAACATGGAATTTTTTTTTTAATCACGATGTCATTGGGTTCTCTGGTTGTGGAATTTCACTTTTCCCGGATTAAAGTCTCTTCTTTTTAAATTTTAAAAAATTAAAAAAAAGTTAAACTAATGATTTTTTTGTTCTCTGAATAAACTCTGCATTAAAATAGAATATACCAAGCATGATAGTTTTAAAGACCAGTCCTAATTTTGTGACATTTTTATTTTTCTAAACTGAGAAAGAACTATATGGCTGTCAAGGGCACTGAAGATAGGCAATGGAGAAATATTTTCAATTTAATTTACAAAAATATAATCCCAAACTTCGTTATTGGGTTTTCTCCACTTATAATTAAAACATTTGTATTTTACATCATTAATAATGAGTAACTTTGGGAATAAATGTTTATTTTGGTTAAAAAATGGTACAAAGACTAAAATATTAATGAGAGGGTCCAGAAAAAATTTGAGAGGCAGGGATAGAAATAGAATAATTTATCTTGAGAATTATCAGTATAAATATTAGTAACGACCAACACTGAACCTTTACTGTGTGCTGGATAGTCTACTAAATCCTCAATGCCAGTGCTTCTCAAATTGTAGCATGAATAAGAATCATTTGGTGCTCAGTCACTCAGTCGTTTCTGACTCTTTGAGACCCCATGTAGCCCGCCAGGCTCCCCTGTGCATGAGATTTCCTAAGCAAGAATACTGGAGTGGGTCTGTTACCGTGTCCAAGCTCGCTCTGCTTCCCACACGATAGGCCAATCAATCTGGGAGACGAGGTCTTGAGGCAAGGAAGAGACTTTAATCCGGGAGCCGGCTGACCAAGAAGATGGCAGGCTAGCACCTCAAAATAACCGTCCTACTGGGGTCTGGATGCCAGGTACTTTTATAGATCAGAGAGAAAGAAGCAATGAGGAACTAAAGTCAAATGGTAGAACAGAGAGGGAGATGCAGTGGGGAAGTGAAGTGAAGGGTCTTCAGTATTGCAGAACATCTCCAAGGGAATGGCCAGCCTTCAGAAGGGGTATGTTAATCTCTTCTATTCACAGGTGGGCAGGGACAAATTCTCTCTCCATGAGCAGAATGAAGGCACTTTAGTTTACAGTCAAGTAGAGGGGCAGGGTCCAGGCAAGCCATTGAGTATGAGTATAATAACAAAAGCAAGTCAAAGAAACAGTTTCCAGCATGGAGTCAGAATTGGCTTCCTCCCTGCCACAGGTTGCCATTTCCTACTCCAGGGAATCTTCCCGACCCTGGGATTGAACCCTCCTCTCTTGGTTAAAGGCAGATTCTTTACCACTGGGGCACCTGAGAAGCCCTTAAGAATCATGTAGAATCATTTGGGGATCTTTAAAATGCAGATTTTGTTTCAGTTGGTCTGGGGGTGGGAAACCTGAGATTTTGCACTTCTAAGAAGCACCCAAGTAATGCAGAAACCACTGGTTAGGTTTGTGAACTAAACTTTGGATAGCAAAATGTTGGTTGGATCCTGTCATTGAATTCTCATGATAACTCAGTGTACTACTAATGTCTCCATTTTGCAAATAGAGAAACTGAGTCCAAGGGAGATTAAGTGATTTGCCTAAATAGTGAGGTCGGCATTCTGACTCTAACTCTACATTTTAAAATTAGAATCATCTAGCCAGTAGTTCTCAGCTCTGGCTGTATATTCGCTCGCTCACTCAGTCGCTCATCATGTCCAACTCTTTGCGATCCCGTGGACTGCAGCATGCCAGGCTTCCCTGTCCTTCACCATCTCCCAGAGCTTGCTCAAACTCATTTTATTTTATTTAAATAAATTTTTTAAATAAAATAAAATATTAAAAAAAATTTGGCCCCATCGCATGTGGGGTCCTAGTTCTCCAAGCGGGGATAGAACCTGCACCCCTTTCATTGGGCCGGCAGAGTCTTAACCACTGGACTGCCTGGGAAGTCCCCTAAAGAGCTTTAAAAATACTGGTGGCTCCACCACTTAAATCAGATTCTCTAAGGATGGTGCTAAGCGTCAGTATTTATTTCAAGCTCCTCGGTGATTGTAATGGGCAGTCAAGTCTGAGTAGCTTTGATCTGGATCAACCCCCTTCTTTTAGAAATAAGGAAATTGAGCCTCCCTCCCCCCAAAGGAGTCAGTGTTTGTAACAAAGAAACCAAGACCCCTGATTCAGTCAATATCCTGAAAGGAAGCCACTCTAATACAGGCTGGGGTTGGGAGGGGGAGATGTTTATCTTTGTTGGAAAAAAACACCTTAATTTAAACTTTATTAAACTTTCAAGTAACAAAAGCCTACAGGGTACTCACTCTAAGACACTAAAGATAATCTAAATTAAAGTAATTTACTTTATTTTGAGGAAAAAGTGTACTTGACTGTGTTTCCAGAGACAAAGCAGGATCAGAATAAGCCTCAAAAAGCCAAAAGAATGTAAGGGTTAGTGGATATGATGGGTCTTAGCATAATTCCTCTAGTTTCTGCTTGGAAGAAACTTTAACAAAGAAAAAAACAACAAACTGTACTTTGGCTGGGTAAAATCATGTGAATATCTCAATAAATTTCACACCTATCCTCAGTGTGCATAAGATCACCAATTTTGAAGATTTCTAGGTTCACTAAGGAAAGATTACACTCTTTCCAACCCAGGCCCGGCAGAATGGCTCCCACAAAGAAGGGCAGCAAGAAGGGCCTGTCTGCCATTGACAAGGTGGTAAACAGAGAATAAACTATCAACGTTCACAAACGCATCCATGGAGTGAGTTCAAGAAGCGTGCCCCTTAGGCACTCAAAGAAATCCAGAAATTTGTCATCAAGAAGATGGGAGCCCCAGGTGTACACCAGGCTCAGTAAAGCCATCTGGGCCAAAAGAATAAGGAATGTCCCATACCATATCCATGTGCAGTTGTCCAGAAAACCTAAAGAAGGTGAAGATTCACCAAACAAGCTCTACACATTGGTTACCTATGTACCTGTTGCCACTTTCAAAAATCTACAGACAGTTAATGTGGATGAGAACTGCTGATTCTCCAATAAAGTTATAGACCCTCCAAAAAAAAAAAAAAGTTTACACTATTCATGAAATGATTCATCCACTCATTCAACAAATATTTGTTAAGCACCTGTTATGTACCAGACACTAGATCCTGAAAATATAGCAGTGAACAGGATAAAGAGGTTACAATCTGAGAAGGGTCCTGCCCATTGTAATGCTCTAGCCCTTCACTTCAAGTGGAGGCATGTGACTTAGGCTTAACCAATCATAATACTCTATTCCCCTCACCATGTGATGGTCCAAGCTGGGCCAGTGAGAATCTGTCCCTGAGATTATTGTACACAGAACCAGGAGGCAGCAGTTATATTTCTTCTCCGGGATTGCTGTCTGGGCTAACAGAAGCTAGATTGTCTACAACCCTGTCTCGTGCAACTTAGCATGAAGAAGCCCTGTGAGAAGGGAGTGGATTGGGACCAATTGCTGAGACAGAGATCTGATGATATAACTTGAATTCCTGTATCCAGAATTCATTCCACGTCTGTCCTTCCCAGATGTGTGCACTGATAGATTCCCTTCCTTACTTAACTCGGTTTTAGTCAAGTTTCTGTCACACACCCAAGAGAGCTCCGAACTCAGACTTACAGACTTATTGAATGAACAAGCAACAGGAACCTCTGAGTTCTTCTAGTACAGGGGCTCTCAAGTGTGATTCCTATACCAGCAGCCTTGGCCTCACCTGGGAACTTGTTAGAGACACCAACCCTGGAATCCTATCCTAAACTTGCTGAATCAGTAAGTCTGGAGAAAGCACCCAGCCATCAGTTTTAACAAGCCCTCTGGATGATGTCAATCCACACTAAAGTTTGAGAAACTGTTTTAATATAGCTCTTTCCATGTATGTGGAACTAGAAACCCAGAAAAGTTTGGTGACTTGCTAAAGTTCACAAAACTAGTTAGAAGGTGCTTTAGGTCCTCTCAGTAATTTGGGGGCTGTGGGCTTTGAGAAAGGAGGGCCACTTGGAGTTTTGAGGGAAGTAACACATGGATTGGCAAATAGAAGGGGAAAAAATATTTTGGGTCAAATAATACAGTATGGTTGGAAACACTTGCTGTGTGTTTCCACAGGAGTTTAGAGAATATTTTATTCATCTTGGCTCCCCAGCTGAGCCAACAACAATGTGTTAAAGCTCCATAGCCAGTGGCAGGGATCCAGGAGAGTCCTTTTTATGTGCCAGCAAAGAGGAATTTCTTAGAAAAGCTACAGAAATTACACTACTATCACATTTCGCTTGGTGGAGTGAAGGAATAAAGAGGATGAAACAAAAAGCAGGGGATTTCAGTTATTCCTAACAGTCCCACCTCTCTGCTTGGGAGAAAGGGATTTTATTGTTGTTCTTGCCAGGGCAGAAGTTCCCCGGAGGGAAACTGGGCACCTAACCTGGTGACTTGGAGAATAACTTGCGTTTTTTGAACTTTTATTTTCAGGTGGAAGAAGAGAGCAGCAGTGTTCCAGAGTGTCCCTGGAAACTCTATTTAGGAGCCTGTTTTCCGATGATTTGCCCAGCCTGCCCTGGGGACGTGGTCCATCCAGAGGCAAACCGAAGAGAAGAAAAGCCCTGGCACCAACATTTATGAAGCTTTCATTAGTTTGTCCTTCTCCTCCTCTTGAGTGTACAGATAGGAGGGAGCAGAGCAAAGGGTCAAGGGAAGTTTCCAGCACTACAGGTTTTACAGAGTATAAGTTTTTAAGAGGCCATGTACACTTTTCCTTTAGTGTATCTACTCAGGTAAGGCCAATGCCCTCCAGGAAGTTACCTGATAGAAAAACAAAAGCATCACCTTCTCTTATATGAATATATGATTCACACAGTCATTCACTCATCAAATACTTACTAACTATCAACTAAGTGGCAGGGACATTGGAAAAGGAAATGGCAACCCACTCCAGTGTTCTTGCCTGGAGAATCCCAGGGACAGGGGAGCCTGGTGGGCTGCCGTCTATGGGATCACACAGAGTCGGACACGACTGAAGCGACTTAGCAGCAGCAGCAGCAGCAGGTGGCAGGGACAGGTCTAGCTAGGCACTGGGGACACAGCAGTAACAAAAATAGTGAAAACAACAACAAAAACAACTTTGCCCTTATGGGATGTATGAAACTTAGTTTCTATTGTTTGGGGGAGATAGACAGTAAACAAAACAAGCAAGTAACATAAGTTGGAAGGAGTGCTGTGGGCTGGTCTGAGGAGCCAGTGGGACCAGTCACAACAGAAGTACATGGGCGTCTGTCAGAACACTACTGCAGCATGTAGCTATGAGGGAGTGAAGGCCTGAACCAGGGAAAAGAGGGCATAGTGCCTGTGCCTTCAGAGTGGGGTTTAAGAACCAAGAGCAGCCTCTCAGGTCTCACTCCACACATACTGAAACAGAATCTTCATTTTAGGAAGATGTGTAAGTGAGGCACATTAAAGTTTGAGGAGCATTGGTTTGGCAGACACCAGCTGATTGTCTACCTTCAACCCATTCCTCTCTTCTAGTCTTTTTCAGGCATTCATGCTTCCCCCAAGCAGCTCATATGACTCAGGGTACATTGATCCCATCCCCAGCTGCAGAGTCAGTCTGACGAGTCTATCCAGTGGTGCTCTTAAGTGTGGTTCTCAGGCTAACAATATCAGCATCACTTGGGAGCTTGTTAGAAATGTACAATCAGAAAAGGAAATTCTCAAGACCCCTGCCCTCCACCTCCCCAAGACTACTGAATCAGAAACTCAGGGGTTGGGAGCCGTGCAGTTTGTATTTTAATAAGCCTGTCTGCTGATTGTGATGCAGGCTTATGTCTGAGAACTACCTGTCCTCACTAGTCATGTTAATCATTTTCCTTGATAGTTACTGGGTCCTGAATCCAGGCTTAAGCCAATCAGTGTCTGGTATTCCCCTGGTAGCTGAACTTGTCCAGTCATGTGACTGAATTTGGCCCAAATCAGACTGAAGAGAAGGCTATTGAAGCCATAGTTGAAGGAAGATTTTTCCTTCCCTAACCTTGCTTCCAGGACCCTGCTCCTTCCCTTATTCCTTTGGATACACAAGTGAGGTTGCCTTCTTTGCAGGTGATTGCCAACACACAACCATGAGGGAAACTAGGCTGAGGACAGAACTGAAACGGTAATAGTGAAAAGGAGCCAGAACCCTCGCACTGTGCCTATTCCCAGAAATAACACATTTTCTTATGATTTAAGCTAGTTGGATTTGTGGTTTCTTGTACTTATAGCCAAAAATGTCATAACTACAAAGAAGTTATGAGACCAAGGAAGTATGGGGCCAGTGGGCATACCAAAAATATGATGAAGGATGTATTTAGTTAACAGGCATGTTTTTCCACCAAGTTCTCAAACACTAGACCCAGCTAGAATGACTTACAACTCAGGAAAAGCAACTTAGGACAAATAAAATGGAACATGACTTCATGCAATGGGTCCCCACGTGGTGAACTGACAAAAAATACACAAATAATCTTTTTTAAAAGAGAGGGGGACTTAAGACATCTTAGGTGAAATGAAAAAAGTGGAGTAATACACAAGGTGAGCCTGGAATATATTGTTTCCAGAAAGTAAAAAAGTTCTTGAAAAAAAATGGGACACAGGAACCAACCTGAAAGAGCTCTCAATAACTGAAGCCAAGATAATTTGATAACAAAGTAAATAATGATAGCTTTGAATTATAAAGCAAAGACTAATAATTACCTGTGAGCCCATACTGATATAAATAAGTAATTGAATAAAGAAATGGGAGAGAAGATACAACTCTTACCTATAAAAGAGTTCCAATGAATTAATGTAGATGGAACGAATGAGAGAAATGAAAAACACAGTTAGAACACCACAGTTATCATTGTTGCAAGTGTGATCAGCTGCTAAAGTGAACGGAAGAAGGTTTGAGGAGAAGCAGGGTATTTGTTTTACTCTCAAAGGATCTTCCCCAAGGGAGAAAATGAACGTACAAGACAAACAAGGGTGCCCTAGGGCTATGTCTGTCCAGAGTTTTCCCCTGAAATATGCTCTGTGGTTTCAGAGACAGGTAAACGGAGAGATTCAGTTTAAAACTGCATGTCCAGGACTTCATGGGTTCCTCTAAGAAATAAGAAGGGCCATTGCTGTTTAGAAACCTTCACTTGGGACTGAGCTGGGTGTGGCCTGGCTCAGTGTTGTCCCCTGTGTCCTACTGAAGAACCCAATGGGCTTATCTTCCTCATGACTCCCCATCTCTACCCCAACCCCAAGGCCCTGGGATTGCTCCCTTCGGGAAATGTGGTGGTGAGTTGCACAAGCTAATGCCAGTGGGCAGATCTACTGGGATGTGTTTAGTTTTCTATGGATTCTCTGGTTGGTTTTCTGTGTTGGCACGGGCCCATGCTCAGTCCCTCCCAAATTGGAACACATTCTCTGAAAGGGCTGGATTCATCATCCACATCTTGGTGGAGGTCAAAGTCTGGTTTCATTTTTCATTCAACTGCTATTTGTAACTTTCACTGAACAGAATGACACCATGTCCAACTGTCTTCCTTCAGTATTTAAATGAGAGAGTTTTTTGCCTCCCATGAGAGTGTATGATTTCCTTGTCTCTTGCATTGTGCAACAGGCTCACCACCATTACAACTAGAGCCATGTTATGGGGAAAAAATTTTGCTGTATCACACAGTGACCTCACTCACACCAGCAGTGACTGGTTTCTCACCTAAGTCCACCAAAGCCTGCACCACAAAGGATGAGATCACATCACCAGAGACTTCTCTGGTCTGAAGGTGAGTGCCTGGAGGGCTGCGATCATCTCTTGCTCATCTTCATCTGCCCAGAGTCCGGTACATAGTAGGTGGGATAGTCATCAGTGCATGAAGTATGATGACATACCTCCCCACTTCCTAGGTCCTTGTAGGGCTGCATTTCCCAGCTCTCTGTGCCTGGGCGATACTATAGGAATGGTGCCAGTTGGTGAGTTGGGAGGAGAAGTGCTGCAGATCACTTCTGGGCTGGAGCATTGAAATGCTTGTGGTCTAGAACTTTCTTTTCCTTCTAACTCAGCAATCTGCCTTGTTTGAGAAGGTGGTTACTCAGTCAGCCTGGATCCCTGAGTGACTGCAGGAAGTAGAGCTCCTTGTTCCAACCTTTAATGACAATGTAGTGTAAGACATAAACCTTTGTTCCATTGTGCATGCTGTCTGCTAAGTCACCTCAGTCATGTCCAGCTCTTTGAGATGCTATGGACCGTAGCCCACCAGGCTCCTCCATCCATGGGATTCTCTAGGCAAGAATACTGGAGTGGGTTGCCATGTCCCCCTCCAGGGGATCTTCTGGACCCAGGGATCTTATGTCTTCTGCATTGGCAAGCAGGTTCTTTACCACTAGCGCCACCTGGGCCATAGAGACTTTGAGAATGGTTAGGCAATGGCAACCCACTCCAGTACTCTTGCTTGGAAAATCCCATGGACGGAGGAGCCTGGTAGACTGCAGTCCATGGGGTTTCGATGAGTTGGACATGACTGAGCGACTTCACTTTTACTTTTCACTTTCATGCATTGGAGAAGGAAATGGCAACCCACTCCAGTGTTCTTGCCTGGAGAATCCCAGGGACAGGGGAGCCTGGTGGGCTGCCGTCTATGGAGTCGCACAGAGTCGGACATGACTGAAGTAACTTAGCACTGCAGCATCCCTCAGCTGGTAAAGAATCTGATTGCAATGCAGGAGACCTGGATTTGATCCCTGGGTTGGGAAGGTCCACTAGAGAAGGGAACTGCTACCCACTCCAGTATTCTGGCCTGGAGAATTCCATGGACTGTATAGTCCATGAGGTCGCAAAGAGTCAGACATGACTGAGCAACTTTAACTTAATCACATACTGCAGCATCACCTAGGCTATCCTCACCGATACTGTAGGCATTAAAAATAAAATAAAATGTTTGTTGTAGGAATGAATGACTTAAACCAGAAGAGACTTCTGAGCAGTGGTAGCTCCAGAATTTCTAGGGAAATTCAGAACTTGGTAAGCTGATTACAATTTTGTGTGAAGTGGGAACCATGTTGACTAGGGGATTTTTATTTATGTCAGATCAGATCAGATCAGATCAGTCACTCAGTCGTGTCCGACTCTTTGCGACCCCATGAATCGCAGCACGCCAGGCCTCCCTGTCCATCACCAACTCCCGGAGTTCACTCAGACTCACGTCTATCGAGTCAGTGATGCCATCCAGCCATCTCATCCTCTGTCGTCCCCTTCTCCTCTTGCCCCCAATCCCTCCCAGCATCACAGTCTTTTCCAATGAGTCAACTCTTCGCATGAGGTGGCCAAAGTTACTGGAGTTTCAGCTTTAGCATCATTCCTTCCAAAGAAATCCCAGGGTTTAAAATCTCCTTCAGAAAAAATAAAATAAAATAAAATAAAATCTCCTTCAGAATGGACTGGTTGGATCTCCTTGCAGTCCAAGGGACTCTCAATAGTCTTCTCCAACACCACAGTTCAAAAGCATCAATTCTTCGGCGCTCAGCCTTTATTTATATAGTACATTCTTTTTGTTAGATGCCTTTTATTTGGAGTGTTGGAATGTTGGTGTAGATTGTGGAGGCCTAAAACACCCC
The DNA here is from genome assembly GCF_032452875.1 of Bos javanicus. Taxonomy (NCBI): domain Eukaryota; kingdom Metazoa; phylum Chordata; class Mammalia; order Artiodactyla; family Bovidae; genus Bos; species Bos javanicus. The sequence continues at coordinate 131,141,988 of NC_083897.1, forward strand.
ACGCCAACTCTTAGCACTACCACTAGAGCTTAGATTGATCTTGTCACCCCTTATGTATATTTTATAAATGGGGAAACTGCAGTCTAAGTGACTGCACCAGTTAGTTTGTGGCAAAACTGGTAGGCCCCAAATCCTTCATTTCCTGATTGTCAGATAAACATTTCCTGATTGTCTATCTGATGCATTTGCCATCTCAACAGTCCACCTTTTATATTCAGACATTAAGATTACAGGAACTGGAGAATAACACTGCCTGATTCCATTCCTGGCTCTACCACATCATAGATGGGCATCTTAGGAGAAGCTACTTAATCTCTGCATGCCTCAGTTTCCTCAGGTGCAACCCACAGTGGGTTGGCATGAGGGTTTAGTAACAAAGTACAAAGTATGTAAAAACTGAGTAAGTATGTTCATCAGCCTAGTTCCTCTTCCCACTGTTGTGACTTGCACTCATGTTCTTGTTGTGCTCATTTCCCCTGGAAAATAATGAATCTGTTTGAGGCCACTGTGTGGTATATCTTTAGACTATTTGGCCACAGGTAAAGTTGCATTTCAAGTTCTGAGGAAAGAGCTGGGCCCTGAGCACGGGCGAGCTGCCCTCCTCTGCCACCTCCCTTTGCTGCCTACACGGGGCCCACCAGTGGGAGGGAGCAACAAGACGAGGACTTATGCCTTCCCCGCAAGGTCGCTGCCATGTTTCCTGAGCAACTGAGGTCTGGGAATCAAACTGTATCACTGGGGAATTCCCTGGCAGTCCAGTGGTTGAGACCTCACCTTCCAATACAGAGGGTATAGGTTCTATCTCTGGTAGGGAGCTAGGATCCCACATGCCTTGAGGCCAAAAACCAAAAGAACAAGAGAAATGGAATATTTCCTGCCACATCGGTGAACAAAGGATGTCATAGTCATCAGCAATTCCAGCCACCAGGGAAGGTGAGCTGGTGAGCCCTGAGGGAACTCAGGAAGGAAAAGAATACCTGCCATCTAGGAGCCATCAAACTGCAGTCGCTCCCTAAGATGAGCCCTGAGGAAACTCAGGATGTGAAGAAAAAAACAAAACAGGAAACTGGCCCCAGATAGCTGAGGTGCTGCTGCTGCTAAGAATTTCAAGCAACTTTTACTATGAGCTCTACATATTTTAACTTTTTATTGAAGTAAAAGATACATAGAGAAAAGTACACATATCATAGGTGAACAGCACAATGAATTTTCACAAACTTAACAGATCGTGTAAGTGGCACCCAGATCGAGAAACATTGCCTGTGCCCCTTAAATCCTCCGTATCATCCTTGTAACTCCTTCCAGTCATCAACTCCCCAGTGACCACCATCCTGACTTCTAACTTCATAGATTGTCTTTGCTTGTTGTATATTTTGTATAAACGGAACCACATAGTATGTCTGCTTTTGTGTCTGGTTTCCTTTGCTCAGTATTGTTTCCGAGGTCCGGCTACACTGAGCGTAGCCGTGGCTTGTGCATTCTCTGTCTGGTATTCCATTTTGAGAGGATACCACTGCAATGTTTTCAATCCATTCTACTGCTGATGGGCATTTGGGTAGTTTCCAATCTGAGGCTATTACAAGTACATGGCTATGGACATTCTTGTTCCCTATCCTCTGGTAGACATATGCACTAGCTTCTGTTGAGTATATACCTAGAAGAGGAATTGGGACATTGGGTAGTTTTGTGCTCATCTTTAATTGATTCTGCCAAATAGCAGTGTATGAGATTTCTGGTGGTTCTACACAATATGAAGTCTATATTCTCTAACATATGTAAGTGTTAATGCAAATGTGAACAATTTAACCCTTTGGAATAGCATTCAATCTGTTTATTAAGAATACCATTTCAATGCCATTCTCCCAAATCATCCTATGCTCTCCAATTAAAATAAATAAATAAAAATAAATAAAAAATAAAAGTAGAATAAAAATACTATTTTCTTCCTTATCATAATTCTGCTTCCAACTTGTTATGTTACCTGGATGAGCTTCCTGTCACCCACTCCCCCTTAATCCAACCAGTCAAAAGTCTCTCTGAAAACACTTTCCATTCATTTATCCAGCTAGACTGTTATGAGTGTTAATTGGTGTTTGCAAAACAAAATCAATCCCTCCTGCAACACGGAGTATATCTCTCACGGGCGTTGTGTTTAATATGACAGAGTTAGGCACGAGTGTGCTCTGCAGATCTGCACTTTTAAAACATCCTCTCCAAAGCTCTGGATGCAATTCAGAATTTTGGTGGTAAAGAAAAATGGAATATTCTCCTGTAGGTTTTAGCGGAAGAGACTGCGTGCATTTAAAGTGGTAAAATATCTTGCAAATATTGGAGTTAGTTGACTACAAGGAGGAGGGCTGGAGAGGGTAGTGTGGGGGGAGGGTGTAAAAGGGGCCAGAGGGCCTTGAGTGCCTGCTCTCTACAACCAATCTTATTGTAGGACCGAGCTAAGTTCCTCTAGGCCTATTTTATCATCCAGTAACTGGAGAAGGAAATGGCAACCCACTCCAGTGTTCTTGCCTGGAGAATCCCAGGGACGGGGAGCCTGGTGGGCTGCCGTCTATGGAGTGGCACAGAGTTGGACACGACTGAAGCGACTTAGCAGTAGCAGCAGCAGCAACACTGGTTCAGATCAGATCAGATCAGTTGCTCAGTCGTGTCCGACTCTTTGCGACCCCATGAATGGCAGCACGCCAGGCCTCCCTGTCCATCACCAACTCCCGGAGTTCACTCAGACTCACGTCTATCGAGTCAGTGATGCCATCCAGCCATCTCATCCTCTGTCGTCCCCTTCTCCTCTTGCCCCCAATCCCTCCCAGCATCAGAGTCTTTTCCAAACACTGGTTAGGTGGTGTGTAAATCCTGTCCAGATCTACTTTTTTATTCTAGACTGTGCACAGGTAGGAGATGCTGACAGAAAAGGTAGAGGGGACCAGGAACAACTCACTTAATATTCCACCCCATCCTCCCCCAGCAGCCATTGCGCTGGGGATCCCAGTTCCTAGGTATCTGGTGTATCAGGTAACCATGGAGCTGAATTCATTCTCAGGACCTTTTCTTTTTACCGACTTCTCCAAATCCCCTTCCAAGAGGTCTGACCTCTGCATCAGAAATATTGTGGCAGACGGGCAACCTCGGGTTTCCCACCCATCACACTGCACGGTGCTGAAAGTGGTGGGACAAGCATTGGGGTACCAGGGCGACCCCTAAAGGTGAGCGGCTGGGCGTGGAGTCTGGGGTCCCCGAGGAGCACGCCGAACCGGATGCGGGGCGTCGGAGGAGCAAGCGGTCCAGGAAGTCCGGAAGCGTCGCGGGGACCTCCGCAGGGTGGGGTGGGACCTCCGCAGGGTGGGGTGGGCCGCCCCGCCCCCAGCTTGAGCTCCACGCCGGGCTTCGGCCGCCGGGCGGTTCACTCACACCCTTCTTCCTCCGCGCCCCGCCCGCTCCCCACCTCCGCGCCTAGCCTCGTCGCTGCCGAACGCCGGACGCGCCACGCCGCGTTAGGCAGCTGGAGAGCGGGCGGGCGAGCCGTCCGGGAGCGGCGGGGGCGGTACCCAGCCCGCGGGCGGGAGTAGGAGGGACGCGGCCCGAGGGAAGGCGAAAAAGGAGGGCTGGAGAGCGCCAGCTGCGAGGCCGTCGGCGGGGACCGGCAGGTAAGCGCGCCGCGCCGGGATGGGTCTGTCTCCGCGGGTTTCTGCGACCCGGCCGGGGAACTGGCGACGGGCGCGGGCGGCTGGGGCGTAGCGCCGGGACGTAGAGTGCGACGGGACGGCGGGACGAACGCTCCCTCCGCGCGACTAAGGCTCGGCGGAGCTGGGGCCCGGGGCCGCCCTGAAAGGCGGGGGCCGAGGGCCGAGCTCCGGGGGCCGGCACCCCGACAGTGAGAGAGTGCGCGCCGCGAGAAAGGGGCTCTGGCGACGCGTTCTGTGAGGGAGAGGGGTGTGTGTGCCCTGAAGCTTAAAACGGACTCCAGCTCTCCCCCGCCCCCCCCACTCCCCCACCCCCCCCACTCCCCCACTCCCCCCTACTCCCCCACACCCCCACTCCGCGAAAAGGAGCCACGAGCCGTGTTTGCGCCGGCGGTCTTCGAGAACCGACTGGCGGGGACTCAGTTTTTCGCGCCGCTCAGTGGGTGCGGCGGAGCCCGAGGAGCGCGGACGCGCCCCGGGCCCCGGACGGCTGGGCGCTGCCGCGTCAGACTGGACCCAGAGCAGGTGGCTACGGGCGCGGCGCGATGGAGCGGCAGCTAAGAGCCTGAGGGTGAGGATGGGCTGGAGGCCTCGGGTGAGCGCTTTTCCACAGCGACTTGCCGCGTCCAGGCTCCGGAGCGTTTCAGGTGAGAAGGAGCGCTGACGGACTTCCTGAGAACCAAATGAGGCAGGCGGCGGAGGTTTTCCATGGCTGCTTCGACAGTGACTCTTCTTTGTGTGTACTGTTCCCATACGAATTCCCTGGGGACCTTGTTAAACTACAGATTCTGATTCAGTAGGTCCGGCCGGGGTGGGGCCCGACCGTCTGCACTTGTGACTGGCTCCCAGATGCAGCTGCTGCTCCGTGGACCACATGGCAGGCCCCGCAGAAGTACTTTTTGTCCAACAGACTGAAAACCTTAGGAACATTGGGAGAGGAGATCCTAAGGCTTTACAATCCCACCTTCTCCCCAAATACACAAATTTCAAAGATTCCTACTCATTTAGTAGCAAAACACCTTACTCTTCTTACTGCGTCACGAGTCAGATATATTATCTGATAGGGCTGGCTTCATGGACATGCAGCCTGTATTTGGTTTAATGTTATGCAGTCGCTTGTCGAAATTCTGAATAATTTTTGAATGAGGGGCTTTGCAGTTGGCCGTCGAAATTCTGAATAATTTTTGAACAAGGAGCTTTGCATTTTTATTTTGAAATTGGCCCTATAAATTATGTAGCTGATCCTAATAATAGTCACCATAGGCAGAAAAAGGACCCCATTTCTTTGATTGGGTTGGGAGCTGGTGGGTGATGGAGAGTGAAGGTTTATTAAGTAAATACTAGCTAAATGTTGCAGTTTCTTCCATCTCTTAACTTCTCCTCAGCTATTTTAAGAGATAAGCCTATGTGTATAATCTCAGTTACACATGGTATGCCAGTATTTTTAAATCAATAATTTATCAAGAGCTTAATTATTAATACAATTAAGTTTAATTTTGTGATAGTTTATGGGTTGAGCGACGAAAGTGTATGCCATTTCCAAAGGATTTGGGGGGGTTCTGTTTAGTGTCCGAAGTTTTGCTTAGTTAAGATCTAAAGTGAGCTGGACACTGCTTAGTTGGCTGCTTTTTCAGCTCAAGTGCAAAGCTGGAAAACAAAAAGTGGCCATATTTTGAAGCTGCTCAGGGGTTATTGCTTTACAGGGCCTCAGTGCGATGCCAGCCCCTATCGGGTTTCCTCTGCTTTTATCATTCCCACATCCTGGCAAGGTGACTTTCAGTAAAAGGGGGATAGAGCAGATTTTGCTGTTGAAAAACACTGAAGAAGTGCAGGACCAGCATCAGTGTTTTCTTTGTGAATAATCCTTGCCCCAAACCCACAGATTTCAGATGTGTGTGCTTTTGTAGAAAAAAAAAAAAAGATTGGTGACACAGAAAAGAAACAAAGAAGGAACTTTAATTATGGATATGATTTTGTTCAGCAGAAGGAGGAAAAAATCTCAGAAATGGCATTTCATTGGTGGGTTTGGCAGGCAAAGGAGAGCTGCTGTGTTTCTGGTACCAGGAGCAGCCTTTCAGAAATGGCGAAGTGAGTTTGTTCAGGTGTTAGAAAGAGCTGGTGAAGAAGCTGCTCTTCTGTGGCTAACGTGGTCATTCTGGGTGCTCCCGTGTGACTAACGTTTTCATCGCTCACATGAAACCGACCAACACACATTTTTCCATTTCGCCGCCTGAGAGTGCCAAGATACTTCAGATACATGCTACAAACTGGGAAGAGTACCATTACTTCAAAAAGAAAGAGAGGGGTGGGGGGGAGGGGAAAAATGCGTATCTGTTAGCAGTTCTGAAGATACAAAGGAGAGAGTCTCTACCTTAAAATAGAGAAAAACAATTTTTCTTTTAAAATGTTTATGGTTTTAAAAATACATGGGTCTTTAATCCACATGGAAATTATTTGAGGGGCATGGTATGAGGTAGGAGATGTTGAATGTTAAGAAATGGGCTAAACATTTGGGAAAAATTATCATAAATTCCCTCAATCAAATAAAAGTCTGTGAACACTCTGTTCCATTTAAAAATCTACTTAATTAATTCTTGAGCTGATTCCATGCTTTAAAAATTTAAGTGCAGTTTATTTAGAATAACATTCACCCTTTTTAGTATATAGTTCTATAAGCTTTGACAAATACATGCACTCATGTAACCGCCACCATGGTCAAGATCTAGAAGAAGTCCATCACTCCAAAAAATTCCTTATGGACCCTTTGTAGTCAGCCCCTCCCACCACTCACAGCTCCTGGCAACTGCTGGTTTGTTTTCTGTCCCTATAAATTTGTCTTGTCCAGAAAGTCCTGTGAATGGCTTCATACACGATGTAGCCTTCTGAGTCTGACTTTTTTCACGTAGCATATGAGATTCACTCATGTTGTGTGAATCACTAATTTGTTCCTTTTTATTGCTGGGTAATATCCCATATTTTGTCCATTTACCAACTTTTGGTGATTATGAATAGGGCCAATATAAACATTCACATACAGCTTTCTGTGTGAATGTAAATTTTCAGTTCATTCCAGTAAATAACCCAGAAGTAGGATTGCTGTATTGTGTGGTAAATTTAACTTGATAAGAAACTGCTGAACTTTTCTTAAATGGCTACTCCATTGCCCACTCTCACCAGTGTGGGAGAGATCCCATTGCTTGGCATCCTTGATAAGCACTTGGTATTGTCAGCTTATTTTATTCCAGCAGGTTTATGATGGCATCTCTGTGGTTTTAGTTCACACTTCCCTGATAACTAATGATGTTGAGCATCTTTTCATGTGCTTTTTGATCATTTGTGTATCTTTTATGAAATGTCTGTTTTTTAATTGTATTGTGTGTTGTCTTACTGAATCATAAAAGTTCTCCATACATCTGCACACAAGTTCTCTGTCAGATACATGTATTGCAAACATTTGCTTTTAGTCTGTGGCTTGCCATTTCATTTTCTTTATTTTTTTAAAAACAGTTGTGGTAGGAACACAACATGAAATTTACCCTCTTAAATTTTGAAGTGTACAGAACAGTCTCGTGAACTATAGGCATGATGTTGTACAGCAGATAGCTGGAACATTTTCCTCTTGCATGACTGAAACTTTATACCGTCCGAACAGCAGTTCCCCATTTCCCCCTCCCTCTAGCCCCTGGCGACCACCATTCTACTCTCTGTGAGTCTGACTGTTTTAGTTGACTCATATCTCATAATATGTGGAATTAATGACTTTTCTTTTGAAGAGCAAGCATTGTAAATTTCGATAAAGTCTAATTTATCAGGATTTTTCCTTCTATGAATACCACTTTCAGTAACCTGTCATAAATTGTCTTCCTCCTGTTTAGCAAGATTTTTTCTTATGCTGCCTTCTGGATATTTTATAGTTTACCTTTTATATGTAGGTTTTTTACTTCATTTTCAGTTAATTTTTGTATGAGTCAAGGTTCACTCTTTTCCATATAGATAGCCAGTTGTTGTAATACCATTTGTTGAAAAGACTATACTTTTCCCTCATTGTATTCCCTTGACCTCTTTGTCAGAAATGAATTTACTTTATGTATGTGCTTTGAACTTTGAACTCTATTCTGTTCCATAGATTTGTACATCTGTTCTTATGCCAGTACCACACTGTGAGGTGCTACACATTCGTGTTAGGTGAATTCCTGGATTGTTTTGTGTGTAATTTGTATTGCTTTTAGAAATTGTAGCCTTCTTTCTCCATTTCATGTTGTTATGACTGTACTATTGTACACTCAGGTGGCAGAGTTGTAAAGAATCTGCCTGCCAGTGCAAGAGACACAAGAGTGGCAGGTTCAGTCCCTGGGTCAGGAAGATCCCCCCGAGTAGGAAATGGCAACCCACTGCAGTATTCTTGCCTGGAAAATTCCACAGACAGAGAAGCCTGGCGGGCTCCTGTCCATGGGGTCATGAAGAGTTGAACACAACTGAGCGTGCGTGCACACACACAGTATTATATAGACAGGCTTTTTAATTTTTTTGTAGGTCTAGCATAATCAAGTCATGTTACTAAACTGTCATTAATTCTTATAGTATTTCAGTCAATTTTCTTCAATTTTAAAGGTAAATAAGCTATCTACAAATGGCAGTGGTATAGGTGTCCCCCCCTGCTCCTGATAGTTTTTCCTCCACGTGTCTGCTCTCCTTAGTGGCTGGGCTGCCCTATGGAGCAGGTGGAGGAGGAACATCTGACTCGGGTGGAAATGCTTCTCCTAGCTTACTGCTAAGTATTATGCTTGCTGTGGAGTTCTGGCATTTGCCCTTATTAGTACCTTCTGGAGGTTTTCTTTGCATTTCATTTTTAGCTTCGAAATGTTAAAAAATTTCATTTTAAAATCTCTTGTTCTGTTTGGGTGATTTTTTGTTTCATGGAAAAGCCTAACAGTTTAGAGGTGAGTCAGTCTTGCTGGCTTTGGAGGGTCATATTTTGATTTTCCTGGAGGAGCAGATAGTGTAGCAGAAGTCAATTTGTTTTTATTTAGACCAGAAAGAAACTACCTTTGGAGCTTTTTAAATAATATTCTCATCTACAGGGAAGGGGCGGGGGATGCCAGGTATAGTGAGGAAAGGAGAGAGAATAAAGGAACAGTTTATATGTATAAGTAGATGTTGTTCAGTTGCTCAGTCTTTGCGACCCCATAGACTTCAGCACACCAGGCTTCTCTGTCCTTCACCATCTCCCAGAGCTTGCTCAACCTCATGTCCATTGAGTCAGTGATACTATCCAACCATCTTGTCCTCTGTTGTCCCCTTTCTTCTCCTGCCTTCAGTCTTTCCCAGCACCAGGGTCTTTTCTAATGAGTTGGCTCTTTGTATCAAGTGGCCAAAGCATTGGAGCTGAAGCATCAGTCCTTCCAATGAATATTCAGGGTTGATTTCCTTTAGGGTGGACTCATTTGATCTTCTTGCAGTCCAAAAGATTCTCAAGAGTCTTCTGCAGCACCACAGTTCAAAAGCATCAATTCTTCAGCACTCAGCCCTTTTTAAGGTCCAACTCTCACATCCATACATGACTACTGGAAAAACCATAGCTTTGACTATATGAACCTTTGTTGGCAAAATAATGTCTCTGCTTTTTAATACACTGTCTAGGTTTGTCATAGCTTTTCTTCCAAGGAGCAAGCGTCTTTTAATTTCATGGCTGCAGTCACCATCTTCAGTGATTTTGGAGCCCCCCAAAATAAAGTCTCTCAACTGTTTCCATTGTTTCCCCATCTATTTGCCATGAAGTGATGGGACCGGATGCCATGATCTTCGTTTTTTGAATGTTGAGTTTTAAGCCAGCTTTTTCACTCTCCTTTTTCACTTTCATCAAGAGACTCTTTAGTTCTTCTTTCCTTTCTGCCATAAGGGTGGTGTCATCTGCATATCTGAGGTTATTGATATTTCTCCCAGCAGTCTTGATTCCAGCTTGTGCTTCATCCAGCCCAGCATTTCGCTTGACGTACTATGCATAAAAGTTAAATGCAAGGTGACAATATACAGCCTTGACATATTCCTTTCCCAATTTTGAACCAGTTCGTTGTTCAGTGTCCAGTTCTAACTGTTGCTTCTTGACTTGCATACAGGTTTCTCAGGAGACGGATAAGGTGGTCCGGTATTCCCATCTGTTTAAGAATTTTCCACATTGTATGAATGAACAATGAACGAACAATAAGTAGATATCTTATGTGTAAATAAGGTAGCTTTTGTTAGTGGTTTTCAAACTTTTCTGCCCACCATTTACAGTGATAAGTATAAATCTCAGCTCAGTATGAACGTATCTATATATAATTGAAACAGAATCTCAAGAAGTATTATGCATTTTTCCTCTGTGAAGCGTATTCTGAAATTTTCAATTCTCTTTCATCTGTTGTATTCATTTTAGAATGATGATCATTGCATTGATTTGACACTCTTTCATAAAACTACTGTGTTATAAAACTGTTTGTTTAGTTTTTAAGTCCCCAAACTGCTGAACTGTGTTCAGGATAGATTCATTTTATATCAGATCCTCTTATGATGCTAAGTGAGTTCATTTTTAATACCCTGAGATGACGGTGCGTGTTGATTTGCTTTAGTTGTGTCCGACTGTGTGTGACCCCCCATACTGTAGCCTGCCAGGCTCCTCTGTCCATGGGATTCTCCAGGCAAGAATACTAGAGTGGGTTGCCATTTCCTTCTCCAGGGGATTTTCCCAACCCAGGGATCTCGAAGCCAGGTGTCCTGCATTGCAGGCAGCTTGTTTACTGTCTGAGCCACCAGGGAGATAATGGTAGCTACCCCAATTTTTCTCTCAAATTTATATGTAGCCTGTAACCCAGTCTCCCAGTGCCCACCCTGACCCCAGAGAATTACCAGTAAAGGCAGTCTTGTAAATCTACTGCTCAAATCCTCTACCATGCTTACACTAGACCCCTAGCTCCTTCCTGTAGCCTGAGGCCCTATATGACCTTTACCCCATTCTTCCCATACTTTTCCAGCTATGCCAGCCTTCTTGCTATTCATCACGTCAGCCAAGCATTTCCCTGCTTCCCAGCCTTAGCATTTGTGGTGCTGCCTGCCTGGAGCATCATTTCACCAAATAATCTCCTAACTTGTCCATCTGTTTCATTTGGGGCTTCTCTAACCCTCATTCTAAATCAGCATTCCTCACCTACCACTAGAAATGTCCACCCCCTTCATCCCACTTTTGTTTTCTTGTAACATTATTATCTGCAATTATATTATTTAGTTATTCATTCACTAATTCCATGTCTTTTTTTCCCTTGCTAGAAAACAAGTTCCAAGAAGGCAGGGACTTTGTGTCTCTTGCTCAGGACCTAGAACAGTGGACATAGTAGATGCTCAGTAAGTATTTGTTGAATGGATGAATGAGTGCACTTAGAATCTAGAAGAAATCAAGCACTAATCTTAAGAGAAATTCAAAGCACTCTGCTTTTTTGTTCAGTTTTGGTGTGGAAATTTCTTTAGGTTAAACAAAAGAGTATATTTTATTTTTATTATTTTATTTTGGCTGCACTGAGTCTTTGTTGTGTCATGTGGACTTCTCTTGTTGTGAAAAACAGTCCCTAGATCACGCTGGCTCAGTAGTTGTAGCAAGCAGGCTTACTTGCCCCTCTACATGTAGGATCTTAGTTCCCTGATGAGGGATCGAATCTATATCCCCTGCATTGAAAGTTGGATTCTTAACCACTGGACCACCAGAGAAGTCACTTATTTTATTTATTTTTATAGTATATTTTAATGTGAATACTTCGTAAATCAACAGACCTCTGGTGTCCACTACATTTCTCATCTGTGATAATAATAATATGTGCTTAGTCACTCAGTCGTGTCTGACTCTGTGACTCTGTGGACTATAGCCCATCAGGCTCCTCTGTCCATGGGGATTCTCCAGGCAGGAATACTGGAGTGGGTTGCCCTTCTCCAGGGGATAGTAATAACTAACAGCTAATATTTATTGGGCAGGTGGTGCTCTTACTGGTTTACCTTTGTTAACTCATTTAACACTCCCAAACTCTTGAGACAGGTACTATTTTTTATTTAAGTGTACAGATGAGTATTCACTGTTTTTTTTTCCCCACCATATTTATTAGAATGGTCTTTGCCTTCAGAAAGTTATAAACATGCCTTTAGCATTTAAGATGTGCTGCTAAGTATCCCAAGGCTCCTCAGTCCTTTATGTAGCAAACACACCCATCCACCATCGAGGTGGGTACTATTAGCATTTTACAGATGCGGAAACTAAAGCATGCAGAGGTTAAGTTTGTTCGTGTCCTTTGTCCACAGTCGCACAAATGATAAGCAGTAGATCTAGGGTTTGAACACAGACCATCTGATTTCAGAGGTGTGGGTTTTTTCTTAATTGAAGTATAGCTGATTTATAGTATATATTAGTTTCAGATGTATAACATACTGATTCAGTATTTTTTACAGATTATGCTCCATTAAACGTTAGTAAAAGATAGTGGCTCTAGTTCCCTGTGCTATATGATACATCCTTGATGTTTATCTATTTTATACATAGTAGTTTATATCTTTTAATCCCATACCCCTACCTTGCCCCCCTTCCCTCTCCCCAGTTGTAACCACTAGTTTGTTTTCTATATCTGTGAGTCTTTCTGTTTTGCTGTATACCTTCATTTGTATTATTTTTAAGATTCCACATATAAGTGACATCATACAGTGTTTGATTTTTTTCTCTGACTTATTTTACTGTCCATTAACAGATGAATGGATAAAGAAAATATGATATACACACACATACACACAAAATGGAATATTACTGAGCCATAAAAAAGAATAAAATTCTGTCGTTTTCAGCAGCATGCATGGATGTAGAGCCTGTGTTTTTAACCACAGTGCTCATAGCAATGAGGAGCATACACAATTTTTGATCTTTAAAAACATGTCATGTTTATGGCCTTTGTTTCTGTACCCAAGCAAGTGCTGGTGTGCCTATGGCACAGAAAGCCAAACTTGACACTGGGTATTTGCAGCAAAGTCAGGGTTTACTGTAGCGCACCAATCAAGGGAGTGGGAGACAAGCCTCAGATCCATTCCAACTTGATCTTTGAGTTAGGGGCTTTTTTAAATGGGGAAGAACAAAGAGGCTGGGATTAATCATCATTTTGTGATGTTTCTGTGATATTTCTTCATCATAGCTTTGAGAGTCAGGATGTTTCTGGTTTACGATTCTCTGGCCAGGTCTGTTACTTCAACTTACCCAGGAGAAACAGCCTGAGTTTGTATATTAATGGTGATGTCTATAATAGCAACTTCAGTACATTAATGATGTTATTAATGACAGTAGTTTTAGTCGTCTAACTTTGGTTGATTAGTATTCAGTTAGCAAAGGATTGAGGTCAGAAGGGACAGGAAAGGGAATAAAGTTTTGGATGCATGCATGCTCAGTTGCTTCAGTCGTGTCTGACTCTTTGTGACCCTATGGACCATAACCTGCCAGGCTTCTCTGTCCATAGGGTTCTCCAGCAAGAATACTGGAGTGGGTTGCCATACCCTCCATGGGATTTTCCCGACCCAGGGATCAAACCGGTGTCTCTTCTATCTCCTCCATTGGCAGGCAGGTTCTTTGCCACTAGTGCCACCTGGGAACCCCAAAGTTTTGGATAGAGATATTAATTATAAACTCACTAAGGGAACTCAGTAGAGGTTTCATTTCCCTAGCATAAGTGGCTCTCAACCAGGGTCAGTTCACCCCCTGCCCTGCCCCAGGGCAAATGTCTGGACATTTTTGGTTCTCATGACTGGCAGAGGTAGTGGTGCTATTGGCATCTAGTGGGCAAAAACCAGAGATGTAGCTAAATACCCCATAATGTGCAGAAAATGACTCCCCACATCCCTTTCTCCTCACTGATAATTATCTGGCCCAATATCCATCATGCTGAGGTTGAGAAACCTGGCCTTAACACAGTAGCTCTGAAAGCTGCCTGTCTATTTGAATGACTTGGGGAGTTTTTAGAATAAATACTGATGTCTAGGTCCAGGTCCTGACCTTAATAAACCACAAATGGATCTTCAGCATTGCCTGGTGATCCTACCATGCTTGAATAGTGGCTGTGTCTTTCCAATTTCCAAAACAGCTATTTTACCCTTCTTTTACTTTCTCTGTTCCTCCTACTTCAGCTGCTGACTCTGTCTCTTTAGCAGAACCCTCCTTGTATTCTCACCACCCAGACTCCCAGCATGTGTACAGGTGCCCAGGTGAAACTGACTGAGATGCCCCGCTGTTCTGTGAAACTGACTGAAACATCCCCAGTGTGTCAAAGACCGGCTTCTTTGCTGGGCTCTGGACTTCTCATCCTCTTTGCCTTCTCAAGGACATGTTCTCCCCAACCCCCCCATTAAAAAAAAATTGGAAAGAATTTCAAACTTTACTAATAAATTGCAAACATAAAAATTGCACAGAGAACATCCATATACCCTTTAACCAGATTCTTCTGTCCTTAACATTTGACCCCATTTGCTTCATCCATTGCACTCTTCTTCATGCACATAATTTTTTTCCTGAACCGTTTGAGGCTAAGTTACATGCATCATGACTTTTACTCCTAAGTACTTCAGTATGGATTTTCTAAGAATAAGAATATTCTCTTACATAATCACAGTAGTTGTCAACTTTGGGAAATTTAATATTGATACAATATTGTTTTTAATCTCCCATCTGTATTCCAGTTTTAAAAATAAACCTGCTAACATTTACAGCCTTTTTTTCTTCTAGTACAGAATCTGATCTAGGGTTGTTCAGGCATCTAGTTGTCATGTTTCATAGCCTCTTTTAATCTATAACATTTTCACAGCCTTTCTCTGTCTTTTATGACATTGGCATTGTGGGGGAGGAAAAATCATTTTTCCTTTACCCTTCTAGGTTCTTGGCTGAGACCTCCCTATAATGAAAATACATTAATTAGAGAAAAACAAATGGTTTAATAACATGCATATGTGGCAGATACCCAGGAAAACTGAGAAACTGTGAAATGGACCAAGCCACCTTAAATGCCATCTCTAGCTAAAGATAAAAGATGTTGGCTTGGGGGAGGCCAGTTATAAGACTAACAGGCAAAGCACAGTAAACAAGGGTCATGTTGTAAGGGTCAGGTTGTTAGGCACATTGATAAAGAGTTTCTAGAGATTAAAATCATCTTTCTGTCTGTTATAGCAAGAAATATGTCTGTTGTAAATTGTCTCTTACAAAAGGGTAACTTATACCAGGTTTTCAGAGCTTCTCCTGTATCTGCTGTTTCTTAAAAATAATCAGCCTAAGGACTTCCTTGGTGGTGCAGTGGTTAAGAATCTGCCTTACAATGCAGGGGACCCATGTTTGATCCCTAGTCGGGGAACTAGGATCCCACGTGCCTAGGGGATACTGAGTATGCACACCTCAACTAGAGAGAAGTCTGTGTGCTGCAACAAAGACCCAATACAGCCAAAAAAAAACACACCAAATAATAATAATAATCAGCCTAAAATAATCAATATGCCGAAGAGGCATATTTTGGGATGCCATATTCTGCTCCCCTTTAACATTTAGAATGAAAACAGACCACCTCCCTCTCCTTTTTATTTTATTTTAAAGTTTTTATTTATTCATTTATTTTTAGTTTTGGCTGCGCTGGGTCTTTGTTGCTGCTTGGGCTTTTTCTCTCGTGGTGAGCTGGGGCTACTCTAGTTGCAGAGCATGGGCTTCTTGTGGTGGCTTCTCTTGTTGCAAATCATGGGTTCTAGGCACATGGGCTTTAGTAGTCGAGGCTTGCAGGCGCTAGGGTGCTGGTGCTCTCTCTGTCTCTGTCTGTCTGTCTGGCTGGCTCTCGCTCTCTGTCTGTCTGTCTGTCTCTCTTTCTCTCTCTCTCTCTTTATATATATATACACATATACACACCTCTTCAGATTCTTTTCTCCCATAGGTTATTACAAAATACTGAGTATAGTTCCCTGTGAGATATAGTAGGTCCTTTTTGGTTATCTGCCATTTATTTATTTATTCATGTATTTATTATTAGTATGGACTCATAAATTTCTGTTTTTCAATACTCTGTAATTAATTACTTAAATTATTTTGGTGCTCCAGTTGTGAAGGACTTGACTTATTCCAGTTCCCTCTTTTTTTACTGCTTTGCCAAGCATCCTCCTCTCTTTTCTGGATTGTTCTCATCAGCTCATAATCATGATCTAATATGTAGTATATCCATTGGCTCTGTATCCCCTCCAGTTGCTCCCACATTTCTAGTTGCCTCTCAGAGGAACCTCTTAAAAGGCTGCATATAGTTTATTGCTGCACATTCTTCCCTTGTCTAGTCTAATCAGGGTCCTGTCCTGAGTGGGGCTCTTCTTGGCAGTCCTTGATGAACTCCACGTTGCCAAATTCATCAGTTGTCCCTTCTCTGGCTTATTGTGCTTGACTTTGCAGCAACATTTTCTCCTTTTTTGAACACTTTCTTCTTGTTGCTTCCATTACCCTACACTCTTGATTTTCCTACTCTTGCTGGTAACTTACTCTAAGTCTTCATCTCAGGCTCTTCCTCCTCTACTCAACCCACAAAGGTTGGTGTCCTTCCCGGGCACTAGGACTCTGTGCTCTCCTGATATGATCCATCCAGTCTGCGGCTTTCCATTCCATGTAGATGCCAGTACCCATGACCTTTCCCACACCTCAAGATTTACTAATTCACTTTAAAAAATGTTATTTTAGTTGATTTACAATATTGTATTAATTTCTGCTCTATAGGAAAGTGGCTTAGTTATATGTATATATTATTTTTCATAATTTTTTCTGTTATGGTTTATCACAGGATATTGAATAGAGTTCTCTGTGCTATACAGTAGGAACAAATTCATTCTTTTAAAAGACTCGTCTGTACTCCCTGCCCTTCTGTCAAGCTTTATTGAGATATTATTGACAATATGAATTGTATATCAAGGTGTACAATTTGATGTTTTGGTTATGTGTATATTGTGAGGGGCTTCCCAAGTGGTGCCAGTGGTAAAGAATCTGCCTGCCAATGCAGGAGATATAGGAAACACAGGTAGGATCCCTGGGTTGGGAAGATCCTCTGGTGTAGGAAATGGCAACCCACTCCAGTATTCTTACCATGGACAGAGGAGCCTGGAGAGCTACAGTCCATGGGGCTGCAAAGAGTTGGACACGACTGAGCACAAACACACACTGTGAACTGATTACCGCACTCAAGCTAACTAATGTATCCATCACCTCACAGTTAAGTGTGTGTGTGTGTGTGTGTGTGTGTGTGTGTGTGTGTATGTATGGTGAGAACACTTAGGATCTACCCCTTTAGCAAACTTCAAGTGTACAGTTACTATTAACTGTAGTCACCGTGCTGTACATAAGGTCTCCAGAACTCCCTTGTCTACACTGATTTTAAGAAGTAAACTCCAGCCTCTTTAGCATGGATTTCACACTGCACTACCACTGTTCAGTTCACTTCAGTCGCTCAGTCGTGTCTGACTCTTTGCGACCCCATGAATCGCAGCACGCCAGGCCGCCCTGTCCATCACCAACTCCCGGAGTTCACTCAGACTCACGTCCATCGAGTCAGTGATGCCATCCAGCCATCTCATCCTTTGTCGTCCCCTTCTCCTCTTGCCCCCAATCCCTCCCAGCATCACAGTCTTTTCCAATGAGTCAACTCTTCGCATGAGGTGGCCAAAGTACTGGAGTTTCAGCTTTAGCATTAGTCCTTCCAATGAAAACCCAGGACTGATCTCCTTTACGATGGACTGGTTGGATCTTCTTGTAGTCCAAGGGACTCTCAAGAGTCTTCTCCAACACCACTGTTCAAAAGCATCAATTCTTCGGCACTCAGCTTTCTTCACAGTCCAACTCTCACATCCATACATGACCACTGGAAAAACCATAGCCTTGACTAGATGGACCTCTGTTTGACAGAGTAATGTCTCTGCTTTTGAATATGCTATCTACGTTGGTCATAACTTTCCTTCCAAGGAGTAAGCGTCTTTTAATTTCATGGCTTCAGTCACCATCTGCAGCGATTTTGGAGCCAAAAAATAAAGTCTGACACTGTTTCCCCATCTATTTCCCATGAAATGATGGGACCAGATGCCATGATCTTCGTTTTCTGAATGTTGAGCTTTAAGCCAACTTTTTCACTCTCCTCTTTCACTTTCATCAAGAGGCTTTTCAGTTCCTCTTCACTTTCTGCCATAAGGGTGGTGTCATCTGCATATCTGAGGTGATTGATATTTCTTCCGGCAATCTTGATTCCAGCTTGTGCTTCTTCCAGCCCAGCGTTTCTCATGATGTACTCTGCATATAAGTTAAATAAGCAGAGTGACAGTATACAGCCTTGACGAACTCCTTTTCCTGTTTGGAACGAGCCTGTTGTTCCATGTCCAGTTCTAACTGTTGCTTCCTGACCTGCATACAGGTTTATCAAGAGGCAGATCAGGTGGTCTGGTATTCCCATCTCTTTCAGAATTTTCCACAGTTTATTGTGATCCACACAGTCAAAGGCTTTGGCATAGTCAATAAAGCAGAAATAGATGTTTTTCTGGAACTCTTGCTTTTTCGATGATCCAACAGATGATGGCAATTTGATCTCTGGTTCCTCTGCCTTTTCTAAAACCAGCTTGAACATCTGGAAGTTCATGGTTCATGTACTGCTGAAGCCTGGCTTGGAGAATTTTGAGCGTTACTTTACTAGCGTATGAGATGAGTGCAATTGTGCAGTTGTTTGAGCATTCTTTGGCATTGCCTTTCTTTGGGATTGGAATGAAACTGACCTTTTCCAGTCCTGTGGCCACTGCTGAGTTTTCCAAATTTGCTGGCATATTGAGTGCAGCACTTTCACAGCATCATCTTTCAGGATTTGAAATAGCTCCACTGGAATTCTATCACCTCCACTAACTTTGTTCGTAGTGATGCTTTCCAAGGCCCACTTAACTTCACATTCCAGGATGTCTGGCTCTGGGTGAGTGATCAGACCATCGTGATTATCTTGGTTGTGAAGATCTTTTTTGTACAGTTCTTCTGTGTATTCTTGCCACCTCTTCTTAATATCTTCTGCTTCTGTTAGGTCCATACCATTTCTGTCCTTTATCGAGCCCATGTTTGCCTGAAATGTTCCCTTGGTATCTCTAATTTTCTTGGAGAGAGCTCTAGTCTTTCCCATTCTGTTGTTTTCCTCTATTTCTTTGCATTGATACCTGAGGAAGGCTTTCTTACCTCTTCTTGCTATTCTTTGGAACTCTGCATTCAGATGCTTATATCTTTCCTTTTCTCCTTTGCTTTTCACTTCTCTTCTTTTCACAGCTATTTGTAAGGCCTCCTCAGACAGCCATTTTGCTTTTTTGCGTTTCTTTTCCATGGGGATGGTCTTGATCCCTGTCTCCTGTACAATGTCACGAACCTCCATCCATAGTTCATCAGGCACTCTTATCTATCAGACCTAGGCCCTTAAATCTATTTCTCACTTCCACTGTATAATCATAAGGGATTTGATTTAGGTCATACCTGAATGGTCTAGTGGTTTTCCATACTTTCTTCAATTTAAGTCTGAATTTGGCAATAAGGAGTTCATGATCTGAGCCACAGTCAGCTCCTGGTCTTGTTTTTGACTATATAGAGCTTCTCCATCTTTGGCTGCAAAGAATATAATCAATCTGATTTCAGTGTTGACCATCTGGTGATGTCCATGTATAGAGTCTTCTCTTGTGTTGTTGGAAGAGGGTGTTTGCTCTGACCAATGCTTTTTCTTGGCAAAACTCTGTTGGTCTTTGCCCTGCTTCATTCCGTATTCCAAGGTCAAATTTGCATGTTACTCCAGGTGTTTCTTCGGAGAAGGCAATGGCACCCCACTCCAGTACTCTTGCCTGGAAAATCCCATGGGCGGAGGAGCCTGGTAGGCTGCAGTCCATGGGGTCGCTAAGAGTCTGACACGACTGAGTGACTTCACTTTCACTTTTCACTTTCATGCATTGGAGAAGGAAATGGCAACCCACTCCAGTGTTCTTGCCTGGAGAATCCCAGGGATGGGGGAGCCTGGTGGGCTGCCGTCTGTGGGGTCGCAGAGAGTCGGACATGACTGAAGCGATTTAGCAGTAGCAGCAGCAGCAGCAGCCAGGTGTTTCTTGACTTCCTACTTTTACATTCCAGTCCCCTATAATGAAAAAGACATCTTTGTTGGGTGTTAGTTCTAAAAGGTCTTGTAGGTCTTCATAGAACTGTTCAACTTCAGCTTCTTCGGTGTTACTGGTTGGGGCATAGGCTTGGATTACTGTGATATTGAATGGTTTGCCTTGGAAACGAACAGAGATCATTCTGTCATTTTTGAGATTGCATCCAAGTACTGCATTTTGGACTCTTTTGTTGACCATGATGGCTACTCCATTTCTTCTAAGTGATTCCTGCCCACGGTAGTAGATACAGTGGTCATCTGAGTTAAACTCACCCATTCCAGTCCATCTTAGTTTGCTGATTCCTAGAATGTCGATGTTCACTCTTGCCATCTCCTGTTTGACCACTTCCAGTTTGCCTTGATTCTTGGACCTAACATTCCAGGTTCCCATGCAATATTGCTCTTTACAGCATCGGACCTTGCTTCTATCACCAGTCACATCCACAACTGGGTATTGTTTTTTGCTTTGGCTCCATCCCTTCATTCTTTCTGGAGTTACTTCTCCACTGATCTCCAGTAGCATATTGGGCACCTACTGACCCGGGGAGTTCCTCTTTCAGTGTCCTGTCTTTTTGCCTTTTCACACTGTTCATGGGGTTTTCAAGGCAAGAATACTGAAGTGGTTTGCCATTCCCTTGTCCAGTGGACCACATTCTGTCAGACCTCTCCCCCATGACCCGCCCATCTTGGGTAGCCCCACGGGCATGGCTTAGTTTCATTGAGTTAGACAAGGCTGTGGTCCTAGTGTGATTAGATTGACTAGTTTTCTGTGATTATGGTGTCAATGTGTCTGCCCTCTGATGCCGTCTTGCAACACCTACCGTCTTACATGGGTTTCTCTTACCTTGGACGTGAGATATCTCTTCACGGCTGCTCCAGCAAAGCTCAGCCGCTGCTCCTTACCTTGGACGAGGGGTATCTCCTCACAGCCGCCCCTCCTGACCTTGAACGTGGAGTAGCTCCTCTAGGCCCTCCTGCACAGCCACTGCTCTTTGGACTGGGGTAGCTCCTCCTGGCCGCCGCCCCTGGCCTCGGGCATGGGGTAGCTCCTCCCGGCCACCGCTGTTAGATTAAAACATAGTATTGATTTTATTGTGTAGTGGAAATTGTCTCAAAAATATCTTTAAGATCTTTATACTGGCTCAGAAATTTCATTGAGAAACACTAGAAAACAATGTTGATAAATTGACTACTTCTAAGAATGCTAAAAGTTTTGGGGGAAAGTTGAACTATTAACAGGCTCAGAAATGAGAGTTATAGAAATGAAAAATGGAAGGAAGTATAGGAAAAATCATGTTCTTAAACATTTTGTGCCTTTATTTATTTATTTTGCCGCTCCACATGGCGTGTGTTATCTCAGCTCCCTGACCAAGAGTCAAACTTGTGCCCCCTGCTGTGGAAAAGCAGAGTCTTAACCACTGGACCACTAGGGAAGTCACCATTTTGTGCTTTTTAAATATAAAAATTCAAAAATCTTGAAACAAAGAGACCTACTAATCCACATTTTTGATTAAAGCCAATTTTTGATTCCCTGCCATCTCCATGCCATACTTGATTTTCTCCCCATGACACCATCTCAGTGTATGACACCACGACCCATCTAGTTGTTCAAGCTCTATGCCTACAAATTTCCTGCCCCACATCCAACCTATCTACAGATCTTGTCACTTTGACTTCCAGAGTGTATTCCAGGTGTTCCAACCTCTCTACTTGGACTCCTCCACGATTCTCCCTTCTGCCGCTATCTTTCTTGGACGATTGTAGTGGCCTCCTATAATCCAATTCCCATACAGCAGCTGGAGCATCTCTTTAGAAGTATTAACTGGATGATGTTACTCCCCTGCTGGATTATGGTGTTCTGCCATGTTCTGACCCCTGCTCTTCCCTGTTGCAGACCACACTTCCTCCTTTTGATTCTTCCAGCACATCAAGCTCCTTTTGGTCTTTTGTACTAACTGTTCTCTCTGGAATGTTCTCTCTGCCCCTCTCTCATCTTTCTCTGGCTGGCATCATTCATCTCTCAGTTTAAGTATCACCTCTGGTTCCTTGCGGAGAAGGCAATGGCACCCCACTCCAGTACTCTTGCCTGAAAAATCCCATGGATGGAGGAGCCTGGTGGGCTGCAGTCCATGGGGTCGCTAAGAGTCGGACATGACTGAGCGACTTCACTTTCACTTTTCACTTTCATGCATTGGAGAAGGAAATGGCAACCCACTCCAGTGTTCTTGCCTGGAGAATCCCAGGGATGGGGGAGCCTGGTGGGCTGCTGTCCATGGGGTCGCACAGAGTCAGACACGACTGAAGCGACTTAGCAGCAGCTGGTTCCTTCATCCAAAATAGATTCCAAGTCACTCACTGTATCATTCTCACCTTACTGTAATTTTCAACATTGCACTTATCATTATATTAGCTTTATTATTTATTTATATATTTATTGTTCCCCTCTCCTTCTCTGCCCCACCCCCCTGCTCCCATGATAGAATGTGAGCAGGGCCCACAGTTTATCCCTGGTACCTAGTATTTGGTATATAGTAGGTATTCAGTTAAATGAATGAATGAGTAATAAACTACCTAACATGATCTCCAGTACATGAAATGAAAGTCACTTAGTCACATGAAAGACACTGAGTAAATGTTCTCTTTCTCCAGAAATTCATGTCTCTGGGCTAAGTCTAGAAGCTGCTGGTGAGAACAGTGATCTGATGAACAAATTAATATCTCTGTGTTAGCATCCTAAATATTAGAGTTTCCAGACATAAGGGAATTACATTTTACCAAGAAAAAAACAGTGATAAAATTCCAGAGATCACCAATGTCACATTTTTTAGTGGGGGACTCTTCTGGTCCTAACTATAAGACTGCTTCTCAGATTTTTAAAAAACTTGGACATGTTTTCCTTGAGTTTTAGACATGTAAAGTTTCTAAACCTTCTAGATATTCACAAATTGAATATATGGAAGGAGAAGGAGAAAGATTAGGAGGATGTATGCCAAAGTGATTTCCCTTTTAGACATAATTTGAAAGTTAGCCATGATTTTTAGGTAAACTCTAATAGTACATTCTGTATAGTATTGAAGCTTCCAGGAACAATCAGTACAAATGACCTCCACTAGTGATTTTGCTATCCAGATAATTAACTTTTTGACAGAATATATCACATGTCTTGGAGTATTTGGAGAAACCATTACCCTTGTGAAAGTAAAAGTTGCTCAGTTGTGTCTGACTCTTTGCAACCCCGTGGACTATACAGTCCATGAAATTCTCCAGATCAGAATACTGGAGTGGGTAGCAGTTACCTTCTCCAGGGGATCTTCCCAACCCAGGGATCGAACCCAACTCTCCTGTATTGCAGGCAGATTCTTTACCAGCTAAGCCACAAGGGAAGCCCACCCAATAGTATTTATTTTTTACATTGGATCGATGCTCATTTTATATCCATAGTTCATACATGAGTCAAAAGCTGTGTACCATTGTTCACTCTCCTCATATTTATCACCTATGTGTCATTATTAGTCATTTTTCTTTCTAGCATCCATTTTTAGTGAAAGTAGGCAAGTGTGGCAAGCAGTATTTCTTAGATATAGAGTCTTATTCTTTGTGACTCATCTGTGAAAGTGGATAAAATGTATATACATATGTTTATAAAATTAAACTTTTTAATGAAGTATACACTATATGCGTTATAAGTGTATAGCTCAATGAATTTTTACCAACTTTGCACACTCCTGTCACCAGTCCCCCATCAAGAATCAGAACATGAGCGGCTCCCATAAGTCCCCTTCATGTCTCCTCCTGGGCACGCTCACCCCCCAAAAGTAACTACTATTCTGATTCTAATGTCATAGATTGATTTTGTCTGCCCTTGAATTTCATATATATAGTACCACACAGGATATCTGACTTTTCATTTTTGTCTGGGAGATTCATCCATATCATTGTGTTGTGTGTTGCAGTTACTGAATAGTATTCCACTGTATGACTGTACTGCAATTTACCCTTCCTACTATTGACGAACCTTTGGTTAGTTTCCCCTTTTTGGCTTTTATGATTAGTGCTGTGAGGAACACTCTTGTACATATCTTTTATTTTTTAAACTTTTTTATTTTGTATTCAGAAATAGCTGATTAACATTGTTGTGATAGTTTCAGGTAAACAGCAAAGGGACTCAGCCATACTTAGACTTGTATCTGTTCTGCCCCAAACTCCCCTCCCATAAAGCCTGCCACATAACATTGAGCAGAGTTCCTTGTGCCGTACAGTAGGTCCTTGTTGCTTATCTGTTTTAAATATAGCACTGTGGATAATACCTATCTTTTGATGAACACATGTGTATGTTGACTTAAAAAATATTGGCAATCCAAAAGTTGATAGTTATGTTTTATTCGGCAGGAATTTTTAGGACTTCAAGCCCTGGAGACAGCATCTCAAGTAACCTTAAGGGAACTGCTCTGAGGAGCCCAGGTGGAGAGGCTGGTTATATAGAAGTTTTGCAACAAAGGGCAGGTAATCTGAATGTCAAAAGATTATTGTTAATTAAAGAAAATGAGATATCCCAAGTTAAGGAATTCAGTGTTTTTCTATGTATGGGAGCTTCCCTAGTGGCTCAGATGGTAAAGAATCTGCCTGCAATGCAGGAGAACCTGGGTTGGGAAGGTCCCCTGGAGAAGGGAATGGTAACCCACTCCAGTATTCTTGCCTGGGAAATCCCATGGACAGAGGAGCCTGGCTATAGTCCATGGAGTCACAAGGAGTCAGACACGAGTGAAGAACTAAGACTTACAGCTATCTGGGGCCTGTATTCTGTGTTTTCTCACCCTGAGTTTCCTCGGGGCTCATGATAGGGAGTGGCTGCAGTCTGATGGCTGCTAGATGGCAGGTATATTCTTTTCCTGAGTTTCCTCAGGGCTCACCAGCTTATATTGGAGGGCTGCAATCACTCTTGACTGTGACATCCCTTATTTACTGATAGGGCAGGAGATGTTTTTCTCATGTGCATTGCTACTCTGTAAATGCTATAGGAGAAGAAAAAGAACGTTCCCTCTACCCTCCTAGGTTCTTGGCTGAGACCCACCCTGTAATAAAAAGACAGATGAACAGGAGAAAAACAAACAGGAGTTTAATAATATATATCCTCCTGTATACATGGAAGAGACCCATGAAAACAGAGTAACTTCCCCTAAATGGCCCAAGCCCCACTATGTTCAATACCATCTTCCACTAAAGACAAAAGATTTTTTGTGGGGTGGGGGAGGCCAGTTCTAGGAATTATCAGGAAAAGCACAGTGAACAACAGTTGGGGTGTTATGCAGATTTGAGTCTTTGCCTTCTCCATTGAGAAGAGTTTGTAGAGATTTAAAGTGACTGTTCTGGTATGAAGAGGGAGACACCCTTACAAATGGAGGTTCCCCTTATATATGTAAATATCTCTTACAGAAGGGTCACTTCTACTCGCTTTTCAGAGCTGCTGCTTTGTATGCTGTTTCTTAAAAATAATCAGCCTCAAGATAATTCTTACACCAAAGAGACATTTTGAGATGTCATATTCTGCTCCCCTTCAATACCTAAAAAAGAACGCTTGTGATGTTGTCGTAAAGTTGCTTACTCGTGTCTGATTCTTTGCAACTCCATGGACTGTAGCATGCCAGGCTTTCCTTTCCTTCACCATCTCCCGGAGTTTGCTCAGACTCATGTCCATTGAGTCAAGGATGCCATCCAAAGAAGGCTTCTAATGCATTTCTACTTATTTTCATGGTTGTCAGTTATTTTGTACTCTGAATGCAATTAGGATTAGTAACCACATCTGCGTATACTTCCATGTCTGTATCCATATACCGTATTGAGGCTTTTTATTCATAAGTTGAATTAAGTTTTAGTATGAGTTGTTTTTCTTTAATGTTTGTATGTTCATTTATTCCTTTACCAGCTACCTATATCAAAATGTCATTTTAAAATTTCTTAAGAATTTTAACTTTTTTTCCTGTGATACATACACATGATTATTTTGAAATGAATGACACTCCTGGAACTGTCAAATGTATTTTACAGATACTGAGGCAAAGGTTTACCCACATGAATAGTCTTAGAATGGTACAGGTTTATTAAGCAGTGATTAATTTTGCCAAGGAGGCAAAAAGGGAAGAATGAAATAAATGAAAGAGGTTTTGAAAAACTAAAGTATGCTTTATTTTGTTGTGATTACACCCAGGTTTGCAGGTTGACACGATTATCTCCCTTTGTCCCAAATTTGTCCCAAATTATCCCATTCAGCAAATCTGAAGTTTAATTTTACAAACTGAATAGAGCACATTATCCTGAAATGGAGCAAATACCTTCCACTTGACTTCGGTAGGAGTCACAGTCGCTGAATATACTCTTTATGCAGAGAACACTTGGTGAATTACTATAGTCTGTAGCCGTGCTTTTTAGATATACAGGTAGATCTTTTTGAAATGTAGATGCGGGTCCTGGGACAGGGCTGGAGATGCCTCCTTTTGGGGGACCATACTTTGAATAGTGAGGCTTTAAGCACAGCTGGGATCTTTGTCCATAGCCCTTTCAGGAATGATAAACATCCCTGTCCTCGCCTCTCAGGTTGGCCTCCCAGCACGGGCTGACAAACCAGACGCGTTCAGCCTGCATTAGAGCACAAAGCCCAGTACTCCTTGGGTGTTTCTTTAAATCTCAAGTAGCAACTCCTTTCAGCCTTCCCTCACCTAGTCTCTTCTCAAACATTCCAAACAGCTGAAGAAAACCCACTGAACTCCTCAAACGCATGCCAAACCCACACACACACACACACTCTCTCCCTCTCTCTCTAAATCCCAGATACTGACTTGAAGGGAGGAGTGGGGCAGGGCAAGAGTGAAACTGCCTTCTCTTCTGCTGGCTTCGGTGCCTCAGACTTCCTCATTTATTCCACAGAGACCGGGTGTCCGTTTTAAGATCCTGGGCCCTGAGCACCGCGGTACACCCAGTCCCCTTCCAGCCACTAGCTGGACATTTCTCTCCACCCATGTGGCAGCCTGGAGTGCCAGGATAAACCCTTCCCAGCCCACCCCCGGGAGCAGCCCTCAGCCAGGGCTGGTAGGTATTTAATCCAGCTCTTTGCCCCTGAGTGGGACCCCTGAGACAGCTGGGCAGTCTGCACTGGATCCCAGAGCTTCCAGGAATGAGACAGCCTCCCCCAGTGGTAACAGGCTTGATGATGCATCTGTATGAACTGCCTTCCTGCCCCCATCTCACCTCCCCATTCTCCTGTGTCCTGGGATCACATGCTAAATAAATTGCTTGCTCTCGAATCTTTGCCTCAGATTACCTTCTGGAAGAACCCAAACTATAGCAGGGCTCTTTGAGGCCAGCAGTCAGGAAGTACTTTTGTTCATTTTAATAAAACCCATGATATGAAAACATGGGAGCCCCTTGGGTTGGTCCTCGGGAGGACTTCACCAATGTCTAGTTATTTTGTTGGCGTGACACCAAGCATTCAGGTGGCTGGAAGTAAGCCCAATCTTAGAACGCTTCCGTGTTCTGGACTGTCAACAGAACTGATACCTGGACTCCCAACAGAGCTACCTCTTGTCCTTCTGAGTCTTGCTGGGCCAGGGGTGGGGGTAGGGGGAAAGTGTATCTCTGAGTTCTGCCTCAGAGCCGTTGAGCACATCTTGTGGCCCTGGCAACCCTCGCCCTGGCTGCATCCTACTTCCGTGTTCCTCTCTGTAGGCTTCCCTCCCTGGGGTTCTCCGTCATGTGCTCTCTTGCCAGCCCCTTAGGACTAGGAGTCCTTTCTTGGACCTTCAGTTTACTGCATGGAAGCTCCTGACTTTAAGATTCAAGGACGTACCACCCCTGTTTTCCAAGCTTTGTGCCAGTGATCAGTGCTCCTCTAGTCGTGTTTGTTTTTTAATTAAATTAATTTGTTGGCTGCCCTGAGTCTTCATTGCTGTGTTTAGACGTTCTCTAGTTGTGATGAGCAGGGGCTTCTCACTGTCGTGGCTTCTCTTGTTGCAGAGCATGGGCTCTAGGGAACGTAGGCTCAGTAGTTGTGTCTCCCAGGCTCTAGAGCACCGGCTCAATGTGGTGGTGCACAGACTTAGTTACTCTGCAGCATGTGGGATATGCCTGGACCAGGGATCAAACCTGTGTTCCTTGCATTGGTGGGCGGAGTCTTTACCACTTGACCACCAAAGAAGTCCATAGCCATGTCTTTAGCTTGTCCCCCTCCTCCTGCCTTTCTCTCCAGACTGGAGTTGGACCCAAACTTTGGTATAATTTAAACTTCTCAGTGCATTTTAGAACTGTCTGTGCTAAAATTGGGGATCTTAGCCCTTCTATATACTCAGAAGCCTGCCTTTCCCCCTCGAGACCTTGTTTGCAGCATTCCCCTTTCTGTGGTTCCTTGAATGATTGGAACCCACACCAGGCACAGATATTTGGGAGGGTGGCCTGACCTGGCATCTAGAATGGATTGCTCACAGTCTTGTTGTACCCCTGCCAGGGTGTGCTGCCCACTATGTCTTTGTTTGGGCCTCCTGGGATTCCTGATTAGAGACCCATGTTCCTTTGGATTTGGTATTTTAGGAGTACCCACTACATCAATGGGACTAGCTTTAATGTAAATATGTATGAAAACATCAAGGATGGATGGTTAGGTGAGTGCTTCCCTGTGACTTTGGGCTCTCTTCCTGGCTTGTAGACTGCCACCTTTTTGTTGTATTCTCAAATGATGGAGAGAGGTGATAGGAGAGAGACTTTTTCTCTTCTTAAAAGGCTTAGATTAGGGTCCTACCCTTATGACCTCATTTAACCTTAATTATCTTCTAGAGATTTTATCTCCAGATACAGTCATGTTGGGGGTTAAGGCCACAAAATATTAATTTGGGGGTGAGGAGTGGGACTCCAGTGATAGCAATAATTGTGCTTAGCTTTCCCCCCAACTCCTCCATTCATGTAGCTAAATCCTGAAATTCCACTCTTAGAGATTCATTTCTTTGACTTAAATAGTTGTTAAAATGTAAATGAATTACAGAATTTGGTTGATGTGTCTTGATATGAGGTCATCTCTTAAGAGCAGATAGGATTCAAAAAGTAGGAGGCCATTGGGTGTCGACAAGTTGTGAATGGGCCCTAAAGAGAGAAAGAGTACTAAAAAGGAAGTCAGTTTTCCCTGAGCAGCATCTTTTTGTTAACTTTGCCAAGGACTGTTCCAAGTCCTCAGAATTATTTAATCAGTTCCTGCAAAATAACGCTTAAAATCAAATAACTGAGTACTTAACCTAGCTTTCTTGGATCTACAAATGATTTGAAAGCCTTTTAAAGAAGTCTTATCAACTCTCTGCAAAGAGAGAAGTATTGATAGAAGTACAACTTCTCATTGGCTTATCCAGCCTTCTGTCAACACTTTTTATTAGCCAACAAATTATGTGTAATGACAACAGATGTTTGTAGTAAAGATTCTTGTGTTGTTGGAGCCTAAAGTACTTTTTGAATCACCAAAGATTAAATTATGTACAGGATAGTTTTCATATTAACTGTGATATTGATAAAGTCTTGGTTCCTGCTTGTTACTGAATGATAATCCTTTATCGGCCAGGATATTTCCATTTCAGTACTTTGTCTTTCTCCGGTGCTAACATTGAAATGGTACCTGAGTTAAAATGAGCCCTTCTTGTGGCTTGTTACTGCTAGGATAGGCTGCTTTGGGATAATTAAGGTAATCAGAACACTGTGTATGAGTCAGGCATGTGGCTTTGACCCCAATGTGGCCTTTGCTGTTAAGGAGACCCCTAGAGAGTGGGTCAGTGTTTGTTCAGTTCTGCTAAGGAAAGTGCATGGAATTCCATCTCCTTTGGACCTGCTCCATCAATGGTGTCATTTAAGTCTTCAAACCTGGCCATACATTAGGTTTTTTTTTTTAAAATTATTTATTTATTGGCTATGCCACGCAGCATGTGGGATCTTAACTACCCTGACTAGGAATCGAACCTGTACTCCTGGCATTGGAAGCACAGTCTTAACCACTGGACCACCAGGGAAGTCCTCGTTAGCTTTTAAAAAGTGCACAGAAGTAAGTGCTGTCCTGAAATTGGTCTTCATCTTCTCATATGTTTCTTTATACTTATCCTATATAGGAATATGTCCCTTAGTAAGAGAAAATGCTGCTTGCATGCTTTTTTTTTTAATTGGAGTATAATTGGTTTACGATGTTGTGTTGGTTTCTGCCGTACAGCAGTGTGAATCAGCTGTATGTATACATATATTACCTCCCTTTTGGGCCTTCCTCCCATCCCGCCTCCTCCATCCCACCCCTCTAGGTCATTATTTGCATGCTTTAAACTATGTGGTTGGTATTTTTTTTACCCCCACATTATTCTGCAACTTTAATTTTGTCATTGTCTTTTTTGTGAGATTTGTCCTCATGGCTACATGTAGCTCTTACGCATTTCTTTTTCTCTGCTCTGTAGTAGTCTGTTGTGTAAATATATAATCTATTGGTACATTCTTCTATTGATGGCCATTTAAATTGCTTCAGGTTTTATTATTAAAAATGAAGCTGCTATGAACAGCCTTGAACATGTTTCCTTGTGCTAATATATTTCCATAGAGATTATATTTAGAAATGAAAGTACTTAAAAAAAATCTTTTTTAAATTTAAATTGGATGATAATTGCTTTACAATATTGTGTTGGTTTCTGCCAAGGAATGGAAGTACTAGGTGGTAGGGTATATGCCTCTTCAACTGTACTGGTTATTTCCAGATTATTCTCCTAAGCACCTGGGAAAGAGACTTCCTGTTGCTCAGCATCCTTGCCAACACTTAGCATAGTCAAACGAGATTTTTTTAATATTGCTGAAATGGTATTGTATCTCTTTTGGTTTTAATATGCATTTCTCTGAATATTAGTGTTCACTGACTGTTTAAATTTAATCTTCATGAAATTCTAGTTCAAGTTTCTTTTTTCTTCTATCAGGTTTTCTGTATTTTAAAATTGACTTGTAGATGTTCTTTATATACTCTGGATACTGGTTTTTAGTGATATATGTTATAAATAATACCTCTCAGTCTGTGGCTTATTTTCTTACTTTTTATGGTGTTTTCTAATAAGATTCTTTCATTGTAGTCAAATTTCTTTCTTACTTCTTTTATGGTTTGCACTTTTATGTTTCTGTCCCAAAGACCTAAAGATATCTCTGTTGTCTCCTAGAAGTTTAAAGTCTTGGCTTTTGAAATAATTTTAGTCTAATTGGAATTGAGGGAGCAGTCTATGTGTGAATTGTTTTTCCATGTGGAAAAACACTTGTCACAGGATTAGTTATTGAAGAGTTGATCCTTGCCCTCCCTCAGCTGCATCTTCCCTGGTCCTCTTTTGCTATATCAAGTGCCCCTATATGTGTGAATCTGCTTCCAGGCTCACTAAAATTTGGCTTCCTGGTATATTTGTCAAACCCTGAGTAATAAACAGCCTTGATTACTGTAGTTTTCTAAAGAGTCTTGGTATCTGGCAGTTCAGGCCCTCCTTTGTTATTCTTTGTCAGATTGTCTTGGCCACTTTCTTTTACATTACATATACATTTGGCCCTCCATATCCATTGGTTCCATATCCAGGAATTCAACCAACTGCAGATTGAAAATATTTGGAAAGAAAAATTCCAAAAGATTCCAAAAAGCGAAACTTGAATTTGCCATTAAGTCAGCAACTATTTACATCACATTTATGTGGTATTAGGTAGTATATGTAATCTAGAGATGATTTAAAGAATACATGCTCTGTAGATTATAACTTGCCTGGAAAATCCCATGGATGGAGGAGCCTGGTGGGCTGCAGTCCATGGGATTGCTAAGAGTCAGACACGCCTGAGCGACTTCACTTTGACTTCTCACTTTCATGCATTGGAGAAGGAAATGGCAACCCACTCCAGTGTTCTTGCCTGGAGAATCCCAGGGATGGGGGAGCCTGGTGGGCTACCGTCTATGGGGTTGCACAGAGTCGGACACGACTGAAGTGACTTAGCAGCAGATTATAACTGGCCACTTTATAGAAGGGACTTTAATATCCTCAGATTTTGGTATGTGTGGGGTTTCCTGGAACCAATCCCCCTCGAATACCAAGGAACAGCTGTACACCTTGTTGTTTAGTCACTCAGTCATATCCGACTCTTTTGTGACTCCATGAACTGTAGCCTGCCAGAGTCCTCTGTCCATGGGATTTCCCAGGCAAGAATACTGGAGTGGGTTGTCATTTCCTTCTCCAGGGGATGTGTCCAACCCAGGGATTGAATCCGAGTCTCCTGCATTGCAGGTGGATTCCTTACTGCTGAGCCACCAGGGAAGTCCCAGTGTACACCTTAGAATTACCATTAAGTTCCATAAAGAACTTCATTAAGATTTTGAGTGAAATTACCTTGAATCTGTAGCATTATTTATTTTTCCAAATTACTTTGATATAGATTATCCCGTTTGTGTCTTGCAACAGCTTGAGAGTTAAGTTAATATTGCCCCCTTTTCTCAGATGAGGAAGCATATTAGAGAAATTAAATGCCTTGTCCACAGCTCACAAAGCTAGTCGATGGCAAGAGTCTGGTGTTCTGTTTTGTTTTGTTTTGATCTCCCCCTTTTTTGTTGAGAAATAATCCACATACTATAAAATTCACCATTTTAAAGTGTACAATTTGGTGGATTTTAGTGTATTCACAAGTTTCTGTAACCATCACCACTATCTAATTCCAGAACATTTTCATCACCCAAAAGAGAAGCCCTGCACTCATTAGTGGTCACTGCCCACTTTCCCCTCCTCCCCTCAGACACTGGCGGCCATGCTCTACTTTCTTACGGCTTTGCCTCTTCAGGAGATTTCATAGAAATGGAATCATGCACTATGTGGTATCTGGCTTTTTTTCACTTAGCGTCATGTTTTCAAGGGTCCTCCATGTCACGAATCACAACTCCACTCCTTTCTCTTTCCCTTCATTTTTTTCTTAGATTCATTTCCTTTCTTCATTTTCATCTTCTTTTCCTTTTTCAGTCTATTCCGTTTCCTTCATTCCTTCAGCTAAGTCTTTTGACTCAGCCCAGTGGTCTTTTTACAGTTACCATGTTAAAGCAGTCAGTAAGTGGAAATTTATTTCTTTAAGAAATTAAGGATAAAATGGTAACGCATGAGCCTAACAACGAAGTTCTCCAGCCTCACTCCCTGTTGGCATTCATTAGGTGCTCAGACATTGAGCTGAGTGCACCAGAATAAAGGATCAACGTCAGAGATCTTTAGAAGAGTCTTGCCAGTGTTGTTCTTCTATGCTAAGCCAAACTTTTGCTAAGCTGTGTGCCTGGAAAGCGGAATATTGTTTAGGTTATCAGCTGTGCATTAGATATACATACTTGTTTTTGTAGAAGAGAAGTCTTATTTTCTTCCAAAGAACTTGAGGTTGTTCAGTTGAATGTGTTATACAGATCTTGGTTTGAAAGAGTTACATAAAGCACTGTGTGTAAAGAACCCTTCTCTCTTTAGAAATGGACTTATTCAGTTCAGCAGTATTTTGCTGTTAACCTTAACCTTCAGTTGAACTATGAAGAAGAATCAGAATGAATGACACTACAATTTGCCAAGCCCTGAAGTTAACTAGGGACAAATATGTATGTTTCCCTGCAAAGTATGCTGAATTAATTCCTTACCACTCCTCAGACCACTCCCAGTGAACAAACAGAACCCACATTTGTTAGGGTCAGGAGAGAGGAAAGATTAAATGTGCACACACTCGCGTGTGTGTGCACACACAGACACACACACACATAATTAGTTGATCTGCAACAAACCTCAAGCTGTTCTCTTAACTAAAATTAAATTCATTTAGGTTTTAACCAGCTATTTTGGAAATTGTTTTATAAGGCTTTAGTTCTTCCAAATGTTCACAACCCACAAAATTGGTTTTGGAAATAATCATTTTTCCCTTTGCCTACAAGGAATCGCAAAATTGAGTTTGAGTTCATTTGCAGTCATTTTTCTTCCCCTAGGTTTTTAGATATCATTTTTTTTCTCTGTTTCCTTTTTTTACTGGCCATGGATTTTCCCTTCTTTCCCTAGTAGTATGTCCAGCTCCTTCAAAATCTCTCCATTCATCTATGCACTCTTTCAACAAGTCTTTCTAACATTCCTACTATGCCCAGGCACGCTTCTAGTCATTAAAGACTCAACAGTGAACCCAACAGGCAAAACCTCAGCCTTCAACAAAGCTTATTTTCCAGTGAGTGAAGCAGATAATAAAGTAAATAAAATACACATTATGTTAGATGGTGATTCATGCTATCTGTAGAGGAAAATGTATCAGAACAGCGGCACAGGGAGCATGGAAGGGCTGCAATTTTAAATAGCATTTCTGTAAGTCAGGGGTTGGCTAACTTTGGCCTGTAACCATCCACCTTTTCCTGTAGATAAAGTTCTATTAGCACACAGCCACATCCATTCATTTACAGGTTGTCTGTGGGGTTAATTAGTTGCAACAGAGACCATATGGGCAAAGCTGAAAATATTTACTCTTTGGCCCTTTGCAGAGAGATGCAGATTTTATTTATTTATTTGTCTGTTTGGCTGTATTGGGTCTTAGTTGTGACACTCAAGATCTTCGACCATCATTGTGGCCTGTGAACTCTTAGTTGCGGCATGTGGGATCTAGTTCACTGCCCAGGGATTGAAATCCAGGTCCCCTGTGTTGGGAGTGCTGAGTCTTAGCCACTGGACCACCAGGGAAGTCCCTGCAAATTTTTAATTACGATAACAGTGTATAATAGTATGCATGTTGTGCTTTTCAGCTTCCAAATCTTCTTTATGAACTACGGCCTTGTCTGAGTGTGGCCAGCGGTATCAGGGTAGGTCCAAGTAGCTTTGTTTTACAGGTCACTGAATCAGAGAGGTTGCTGGGGTTGTCCAGGGCTTCTGCTCTTGTAAAGTGGTGATGTTTAGCTCTCACAGCTGGTGCATTTCCCGGCCTGATCTACTGATGATAAAGACAACCCAGCTTTTTAGCACTGGGAGCTTCCTAGCATACACAACACAGGCAGGCGATACTAGGTAGGCATCAAGAGTGTGGGCTCTAAATCTAGGCTGTCCAAGTTCAAATCCTCACTCTGCCACTTCCTTCTGTGACCTCTGTACTGTGCCTCAGTTTCCTTTTCTATAAAGGAGTTATAATAATACGGTTTCTGGATAGGGTGGTGATGCATCCCAGTTTGCCCGAGGCATCTTGGATTCATGCCTACTTTCTCTGCATTAAGTAAGAGTGTCTTCATTTTATTCCCAGCTGCTCCAGTCTGAACATTAAGTTATATACGTACCCTAGCTAGGGTTGTCGCTGGGCTCGAGTTAGTACAAATAAGGCTTTTAGAATCCTGCCTAACCATAGTCTGTAGCAGTGGTTTCTTATCTCTGCCGTGCCAACTCATCAGTTCATTTTCTTCTGACTCATTTTTGGTTCCATTAAGTCCAGACTTGTTCCCTTGTGAAGTGATTTTGTGTGTCTGGGTTAACAGGTGATAGAGGATCCTTCTTTCAGGGTACAGAGCCCTCCACCTGCAGTGTTCATCCCCCAGCAGGCCTCTGGCCTCACTCCCTGACCTCCTTCCACAGGTCTTTGCTCATATGTCATTGTCTCATGATGCTTTCACAGGCCACTTCTCTAACTTGCCATACCATCCCACATGCTTCGTGTCTACTAACCTGCTTTAGTTTTCTACCTAATACTTATGTAGATTACTGAGCAGCTAATAATGTTTTTAGTGTAGTTTTGTTTTGCTGTTGGATAGAAAGAAAAAAAAAAACCAAATAGGCCTGTGAGATTACTTTTTTTTTAAATAGTGTAGCTTTATTGCTAAAATTTGAAAAATTACAGAAAACCACAGGGCC
This sequence comes from Bos javanicus, assembly GCF_032452875.1. Lineage (NCBI taxonomy): Eukaryota > Metazoa > Chordata > Mammalia > Artiodactyla > Bovidae > Bos > Bos javanicus. The sequence continues at coordinate 131,177,769 of NC_083897.1, forward strand.
ACAAATATAATCCACCCATAGTCCCACCCCTTCCCGCATGGTTCTCATTTTGAGGTGTATTAAGAACAATTTTATCATAGAACTTTAGCTAAACAGCTATAAGCAAGTGAAAATTTACTTAGTTCTCTAAGGATTATAATTTTGATTCCTTTAAGGTAAACCTGTCTTCATGTTTTCATCTGAAACTGTTCTGAGAAAATATCAAAGCACTGGTGCAGCCTGGTCCAAACCCCAGAAGTAAAAGAAAAAAACATGGCAGAGAGTGGAGTGAGAAAGCAAGCTTCCCCACTGGGAGTTAAGGTCTCTTGGCGTATTGGCAATGCGTTAGCTTGACTCTTGACAATGTGAATGTCTTAATAGAAAGGATCTTATGGTGACATGTTTTTATTTGCTGATTTCCTTTATCATATGGAACAAGTTGCACATTCTTTGTGCCTCACTGTTTCCCCTAAGAATATAATTCAGCTGTGTGTGTTTGCTCCGCAGCCCTCTTTAAAACTTGTAATTGTTTCATGTATTTGTTCATTTACACTTTTATTTGAGTGCCCCACCAGCATGTCAGTTCCAGAAGGGCACAGTTGCATCTGTCTTGCTCACCAGTGCGTTCCTAGCACCTCACGTAGTGCCTGGCACATGGTATTTACTCACTAAATATTTGTCAAATGGGGAGTCCACTGAGCCTGGTGGCACACACACCCCCTCCATGCAGGGGACCAGGGTGGGGACGACCCTTGTGCAGGGTTCTCAGTTGCAAGAGACTAAAGCCCTAAAAGATGGCCCTGGCCCCTCAAATATCATCCTCATTTTCTCCCCCAGTCCCCCAATTCCTTTAACAAATGACAGAGTTATTAATTCAGCCATCTGAGTTGGTTTAAAGTGTTGATGAGTTTTGAGACAGTAAGCTCATTAAGACCTTCATACTCAGGGATCAACAGGGATTCTCACTGTGGTCCTGTGAGGTGGTGGGGGGGAGGGCAGTGATGATGGGGTGGGAATGAGGAGAAGAGCCCAGGGCAGGGAGGTGGAAAGAGGGCTTGGGCAAAGTGGAATGGCCAGAGCGGAAGAACACAGGAAGGGTAGTGGGCCCACTGCCCACACAGACTGTATTTAGAGAAGCTCGTTCAATTTCACCCGCAGCCCAGGCCTTTGAAGCAGTCAGCCAAGTGCCTGACACACCTGAGCAGTGGATGATGGCAGTGAGGTCATCGCTAAATGTTTTGAACATGTACTATTAATATGAGCCACACTCTCTGCTCAGCACATTTCCTGTACTTACTACTCCTTTGCAAGAAGTTTAGGAGACAAATACTACGATTATTCCCATTTTATGGATAAGGATCCTCAGTTGGCAAGACGTTTAATATCCGAGACAACTTTGTCCTGCGGCTTGTGGCAGGCTAAAGTTACATATTCGTTCTCATCAGTACTCAGTAAAAATATCTTGGCCTCCCCACCACCTCCCTTTGTTCTGCAGTATCCTATATGTGAAAGTGCTTTGGCAATTTCGTCAGTAATTTGACATGATTACTGTAGAATAACTAAAAGCAACTTATAATACGTGTGGAACATGAGTTTTAACAGCAGCTCTTTTGAGATACTGTGCCCTTTTTCTTTGCTTGCACAAGCCCACTACATCTTTATTCAGGCAGATCATGCCCATATGAGATGCTGTGTTCAACATAAATTTCTAACTACAACATTGATTATTACTATTAATTGAGAATTTGCTATGTGCCAGGAATTATTTTAGGTGTTTCATGTGTAGTGACACATTTATATGTCCCAACAACTGTGAGATGGATGCTGTTGATATTATCTCCATTTTATAGTTGGAGAAACTGAGGCACACAGATAGACTGAGTTAATTGCCCAAAGGTTTTAGGAGCAGCAGGTAGCAGAGCCAGAATTCAAAGGCAGGGGCTTTTGTCTCTTTAAACACTCTGCCATTTGCTTCAGGAGTGGGCACGGCGACCTTTCTTTACTGTGGTTAATATTTATTGACAATTCATGAGGAAGTTACTGAATATTCCTTCCTGAGATACCCCACCAGCTGACTTTCCCACTTGGGTTCATTTCCTTTCAACCTGACCCTTTCCAATGAGAACCCAAGAGATGGATTGAAATATTCTCTTTCATATTCATCTTGCAGTTTTTTACTGTGAGTTTTTTCATCTATTTCTGAGACTAATGTGTGTGTTATACTTTGGAAGAGAAGTAATCTTTACTTTTTTCCTCAGCATTCTAATTATCATTCTAGTTGAGTTGCTGGTTTCACCAGTAAAATGTTTTAGCCTCCATTCTCTGTGTAGCAAGCTTGAAGTCCACATGGCAGAAGGACTTCTAGGAGCTGCCTTTCTGCTATCAAGTTTTCTGACCCCTTGTAGAGTTCAAGGTCAAATTAACTGGCCCACACGGGATATCATATGACTTTCCTGCAGTGTATTAGAGTGAGTTAATAGGGCTTCCCTGGTGGCTCAGATGGTAAGGAGTCTGCCTGCAATGCGGGAGACCTGGGTTCGATCCCTGCGTCAGGAAGATACCCTAGAGAAGGAAATTTCAATCCACTCCAGTATTGTTGCCTGGAAAATCCCATGGACAGAGGAGCCTTGCAGGCTACAGTCCATGGGATCACAGAGTCGGACATGACTGAGTAACTTCACTATAGACCTTCTAACAGGCAAGCCCAGTGTGCCTCCAGGTTCAAGGAGACTTTGGGGTCTGGTGGCAGAGTTGAAGCTTTGGGACCACTCATGTGATCTGCTCCAGATTTCCAAAAATGTCCGGGGAGTTAGACTTTTGCTGTAAGGGAAAAAAAAACAATACTCTCTCACCACTTGGAACACCTCAGTTTTGGAAAAATCATTAAAAAAAAAAAAAAATGCCATGAAGCCACCCATGCTGCATCAGTGCTGGAGGGTCATTAGGCAAAAGGCAGCGTCCAGACACTTGTGGGAGGTATGATTTTTATGGGCTGTTTGTGTGTCCAGTTTTCAGAGGAGGACTTCACTGGGGTATTCAATGAAAACCATTGAACCTGTCATGCTGTTGTTTGCCAGGTTGCCTGGAAAAACACCCTGGGCGGGTCAAAGAGGGGAATACTTATTAAAAAAAAAAAAAAAGATGGACAGCCCTGTTCTGGTGTGAGGCCAGGGCTCAGTGTCACAGCCAAATTCCCTGGTGAGAGAGGAGTTTCCACCAGGGCAGGCTTTCCCCACCCTACCTTACACCATCCTGTCTGAAAAAAATAATTCCACTTTCGGTGGAGCCAAGTAGAGTCACTTGAAGGCAGTGTAAACAAAAGGAGCAGGTAGTGTTGGTTGATGCTTGCAAAGAACATTCTAATGGGGGAGAAAAAGAAATGAAAAGACCAGCTAGCAAGTGGGAGGTTTTCCTGGCTGTATGAGAGCTGCTTGGAATGGCATTGACATCTGGTTTCTAAGGACCAGCCCAGCAAACCTAAAGCTCTAATGTAGGCAAACTCTCCTTGGGCATCTCTTCCCCATCTGTTCCCTTTTGCCCTCACTGAGCTAACGGCAAGTTCCCATCTCAATGCTCCTATTGTCTGTGTCTGACCCCGCAGGGCTCTCCCTGGTCATCCATGCCTGTGTTATCCCCACTCACCAGCAAAGCTGACTTGATCAGTTGAAATTAGCAGTCTTTAATGGGTGTCAGTGCCTTGCAAAAAGAGAAAAATCAAGCCTTGACAGGTGGTCTTTTAGTTATTAGTCAGAAATTAAGAACTCTGAGGGTAGGAGAAGAGTTCTATGCTAAGCTGCCTTTAACAGGGCAGCCTCTCCTTCAGTCCTGCTGATAACGGAACAAGTTTCTTAGTCCTCCACCTCCCAAACACACAAAAGATAGAACCAGTCACTCCCATATTTGTGTCCTCAAAGCTCGCTCTTAGAACTCCAGCACATTTTATAACACTGTTCATCTGTGAGTAGGAATTGGAATGAAGATGTTTCTGGCTTTTCCAAAACAACCCATTTAGCCTTTCCCAGTGCAAATAATGGGCCAGCCTCCATTTAGAAGGGAGTCTTAATTAGGAGCCAACTTCCTATAGATGATGTTATCAACCGTCAAAGGCTGCTAACAGGAGGATTTAGCTGTGGACTGAGAAGTCACTGCTGAGCTAGGTGAGGTGGGAGTCCTGGGTGACCTTGATAAGAGTAGCACAAAATCCTGTTTGAAATCATTTCCAGAGAGGTTGGGAAGAGAGAGAGTGGCCATAGCAAGTATGGACAAGCCCTGAGCAGGTTCAGTGAAAGGACTAGTTACAAGGAAAAACTCTGCTTCCTCGAAGAACTGTTTTCTCCTCTTCATGGATGAATTCAGAATGGAACGTGATTCTTTTTCTCTTTGGGCACCAGAGAGCCCTGTTTGTGGTTTGATATTTGATAATACAAATGTGAAGTCCTTATGTCCTTGCTATTTGTTTTCTAATGCCCCTCCTTGGTTTTGATCTCCTTTTCTAATGTGTGTTCTCCTTGAATCTGCTTTTTTTTGTGTGCAAGGAGAGAGAGGGAATCAGAATGGCATCTTGTCATCTTTGGTCTCCATTGTTGAGTACCTCTTGGCTTTTTGTCTGCCATAAATCACCATACAAGTGGAAGGCATAATTGCTATCAAGAACAGATGAGAAGGAGGACAAGTAATTCTCTTTATACAGAGGGGTTCTATGGATAGTTGTGGAACATGAGAAGGGAGATACTGGAAGACACCTGAGGCAATAAAGCCTTCCTCAGCTCTTCCAGAAGCTGGCATTGAGAAATCGAGAAAAAAATCCTAGCAGTGTGTTCCAGAGGGTGTACTTCTGATTTACTCTTGTTGATGGAAGCAGTAAAACCCCTGTTGGCCTGACAGTTTGATGGTCAGTCTCTGAATACCTTCACGCATGCACCTAGAGAAGAAGCAAACCTCTGCAGGGAATCCTAGGGAGAAAAGAGTTCCATTGAAAACACCATTAAGAAAAGTGACCATTTATCCAACCCTGACATCTAATTTGCCCTTTCTAAACATTTAATGTTGTAACCACAAACAGATGACAGGTTCCAGGACGCCAGGGAAAAGTAAGCTTTTAAAAAGTCTGTGAAAACATCGTTCAGGGGAAAAAATAAGTTAGAGTGGGAGTAAAGTACAGACTATAAATGAGGAAGAGGAAAGAAAAGCGTTTTAAGAAATGACCTTCTTGTGGCTTCTGAGTTGTACCAAGTGGTTTGATGTCATTAGCCAGATGATCCTATTGATTTTCTTATATTCATGTAGTGAACAAATGGAAATCTAAGCATTTTCCCACTTCATAGTGTGTTGTTTCCTATAGTTATAAATATATCTTCCAGTCACTTAGGGTGGCCAAGTAAGGGAAGGGGTCTTGGGCTATGCTCCTTAACCCTTGGGTGTCTGGCCTGACAGGCCCATTTTCTTATTGTATGTCCCCTCTGCTGACAAGGAGTAACAGGGCAAGGGGGTGGCTAGGACGCCTCAGGAGTCTACTCCACAAGTCACTGTGATAAATGACTCTCCCAGGGAGATTTTTACCAGTAAATGCCCAGAGGTGGGCTGCAAACTGCAAGAGTCCACCCTTTTGCCTGCCAGTCCCAGAAACATCTTTCCCATCACTTTATGAGCACGTCCCAGAGACCATGTGAGATGCCTAGAATCTGTTTTATGTGGGCTTCAGAGGGATGGGTTAGGAGGAAATGAGACCGACTTTGAATTGAACTAGCCCAGGCCACTGTCTTTTGTGCTTTGTGGGTTCTTAAATGGGTACCTGTAGTACTCACAGAGAAGGAAATGGCAACCCACTCCAGTATTCTTGCCTGGAGAATCCCAGGGATGGAGGAGCCTGGTGGGCTGCCGTCTATGGGGTCGCACAGAGTCAGACACGACTGGAGCGACTTAGCAGCAGCAGTACTCACAGAAGGAAAAGAGAAATGCAAAAAGCATGGGGGGAATAATGAAAGGGAGGAAAGGTAGCTAGAGAGGAAAAGAAAGGTGAAGAGGAAAGGAAGAAGGAAGATGCATAAGTTAGCTTTTTCTGTGTAACAAAACACCCCAACATTTAGTGGTTTAGATAAAGCCACAGCCATGTCATTTGTTCCCAGTTCTGGAGTCTGCAATGTGGGCTGGGCTCTGCTGGAGTCTATTTGCTCACTCATGTCCCTGCAGTCAGTCCCCTGCCAGTCAGCTAGATGACTGTGCTGGAGGTTGGCACAGTAGTGGTAAGTGGTAAGTGGGCACACATGCCTTTAACCACCCAGCAGGCTAACTCAGGCTTGTTCTCCCTCTCACATAGTGACTCGAGGTTCCAGGAGCAGCAGGAAAGTGCAAACTTCCATAGTCACACACTTTTTAAAAGAAATATTTGGCCACACCATGTGGCACGTGGGACTTTAGTTCCTTGGCCAGGGATTGAACCTGTGTCCCTTGCACTGGAAATGTGGAGTCTTAACCACTGGACCTCCAGAGAAGTCCAAAGCACTTTTCAAGCTTCTGATGGCATCACATTTGCCACTGTCCTGTTAGGCAGAGCAAATGCGAGTCCATCACACATTCAAGAGGTGGGGAAAGAGATCCCGCCTTTTGCTAGGAGGAGTTGCAGTCACAATGCAGATGGATTGGCATACTGGCATAGGGAGAATTTATGGCCAGTTTTGCAATCTCCCACAGAAGGGAAAGGCTAGAACTCTTTTGCTGGCAGGATTGGCAGAGATGTAGCAGTGTAGAGATTAAGGCCCTCACCTTGAATTTTAAAATGATACTATAAATCACCAAGTTCCTATATTCCACAGGTTATCTGTCGAATAGGGCTGGATAATAATGTAACCTCTTACTCATTTCCAGTGGGAACAAGAAAAACTTTATGGGCAAAAGTTTCCTCCTCTTTTACTCCCTGGAATTGGACTAAGGAGGAGTTAAATGCTTAGTACGTCTCAAGTGGCAAATGTATTTGGAAACAGAAAACTTTAAGGCAGTAGACTTAATTTCTAACTTGCGTTGAAGATGCAACAAAAACTTAACAAAGGAAAAACTGGGAACTTTTCCTGGTGGTCCAGTGGCTAAGATTCCAGGCTCCCAATGTAGGGGACCCAGGTTCAATTCCTGTCAGGGAACTGGATCCCACATTCCGCAACTAAGAGTTCGCATGCCACAATTAAGACCCAGCACAGCCAAATATAATTTTTTTTTAAAAAAGGAAAAATTGACATGGTGGTGTTCTTAGTTACTTGGTGAGACCCATCCTATACCTAAAATTGTTTGTTTTTTTCCTCATCTGTGTATCTTTTCATCATATTTCATTACTGAAAACAGTATCAAAGCATAGTTTAAGTAGAGGAAAATGCTCAGAATTTGTTGCTATCCAGTGGAAAGAGGAGTTGAGAGTTAATTAGAAAGCCTCAGGTCTGGCAGTTGGAATTGATTTAATGCAGCAGTAGTTATCTAAATTCAGTTTTCTTCAGGAAATGTTTTCATACAAAAGGAAGAAAGTCCATGTCTAGTAAACTTTGTATGAATATAGCTTAATGTAAGACTGTCATTAAAAAAATCAAGTAGGTGTTTTTGTGAAATAGACAACGAATGCTCTGAGAAAGAATTCATTGGTACATCCTTACCTACAGATTCACTTTTAAGATGGTAATTGTTTATACCCTAAGGAAAGGCATGCCCTAAGTTTGGAAATGCCTTTAGTTCTGCCATGTTGCAGGGAGACCTGTGGTTGCCTCACCCAGGGGGTCGGGTCTGCTGATCAAGAAGTCATTCGAAGGGGGTCCCTCCCTTTGTGCTCCTTAATACCCTCTTCAGCTCTGGGCAGAGGTAACCATCAACATTCTAGCCCATGGGGTACATTTGGAAAACCTCAAGCTTAGAAAGGGGAGGGAAGGAGAAGAGGGAAACTGTAGGATGAAGGAGAGTAGAAGGGAAGAGAGGATGAAAAAACTGGAGAGGAAGGAGGAGAGAAAAGGAAACGTTCAGTGCCACAGAAAAAACATCATTGGACCAACCGTCCAAGAGGTCTGCCAGCTCCTTACCCTGGCCTGGTTCATTCCACCTCTGACCTGGCATCACCAGTGCCACTAAAGAGGTCATCTTTGCATGGGACTTCCATTGTGGTCTAGTGGTTAAGAGACCACTCACTTTGCATTGCAGAGAACTTGGGTTCAATGCCTAGTCAGGGAAGTAAGATCCCTCATGCCTCAGAACATGGAGCCCATGTGCCACAAGTAGCGTGAATCTTTGTGCTGCAATGACAATTTCACGTGCTGCAGCTAAGACCCAGTGCAACCAAATAAATGAATAAATATTACCACTGATGTAGTGATTCTGCCAAACAGAATATCACCCATAAATAAATAAATATTAAAAAAATAAAGCAGTCATCTTCTTAGATGTTTCAGAAAGCAATTCCTTCTACAATTTAACAATGCTCTGAAGCAAGATGTTTCTCTTAATTTAAATCCTTTGGGCTGTAGTTTAAAGCTACCTTCTAGCATTGCCTTGTGCCCACGGCAGAGATGAAGACCACCTCCCTGTCACGGTTCTTCTCTGAGGGCCTTGTGTACATCATGGGTATTATTCCTAATCCATCGTAACCTCCACCTGGACTTGCAGTGTGGATTTTTTCCAGTCTATTCACAGATTATGTTTTTAATACATTTTCCTGGGTTGTCTGCTCCATCCCTCCAGGTCCCTTTTGACCATTCTCTGCTTTGCTTTTGATGCTTCAGCAGCATCAGACTGACTCTAGCCCTGCCCACTCTGTGCCAGTCTTTGGCTCTGTGTCTCAGTTGAGGCACTTACCTCTTCATGTAAAGAGAGTTCCACATCCTTTAAGATGCAGCGTGACTGTTACCTTCTGGAGGAACCTGCCAGATTCGTTTTCCTCTGCCAGCTTAGGTTCCCTTCCTTGAAGCTCCCACTGTACCTGATTCATACGGAACTTCTGGAAAACCTAGCAGTCTGCATTCAAGCTCTTATGGTCCTGTTGGCTAAGTGCCTTTGGCAAGGGTGTAACCTGAACACCCCTGTTCTTTGGCATACAGTAGGCCTTCAGTAGAGTTTTGTTCAACTAATTATCTTTGCAATCTTACAGAACCATCTCAGTTGGACTCCTCTTGAATGGTGGCATCCAGAACTGAACCAGTCTGTGCAGGTAAAGATCCTATTAGGTGGGGTCCCCTCAGTAATGGGGCCACCACAAGGTTTGACAGCCATGCTTGTTTGTTCCTCGATGGCCATACTCACCATTCTGTAGCCAAGCCTGGCATATCTCTGACCTTCTTCTGTATCTGCCCAGCAGCCTCACCTTCATCCTCTCCATCTGTGAAGTTTGCTTTTCCTACCACTGTAGAGAAGCTTACCCTTGCTTATTTCTGCTCCTCTTCCCAGTTTATTGAGGCTTTTGGTCCTTTTTCCATGGTGTTGGTGTCTTTGTCAGGAACTGTGAGCCACTCTCTGCCCCACAGTCTGGGCCACTAAATAATCATTAGGTTCTCAATGAAGCAGTGAGCCCTCAGGATGCTGCACATCACATCACTGGTTTTGTTTTAGTTGCTCCTTGGACCAGCATCACATTACCCAAGAGGACAGTGGGCAACTCTCTGGAGCTGCAGTTACCTGTGCAGTTACCCAGTGGTTTCGTTGATTATCCCAGGATGTGTGGACCCCACAGTCAGCACCTGGGCCTCTGAGCAGCCAGTGAGTACAGGTGTTCCAGTTCTTGGATGCAGCCGCTCTGAGCTTCCTCTGCTCTGGAGCTGGGCTCTGAGTACAATCAGAGATAATTTCCTTCCCGTCCAAGCCACTTTGTATGGTGTCTCTCTCTCTCTCTCTTTTTTTTTTTTTTCTGGTTATGCTGGTATTACCCTGGGTTTTAGCCAGCTTGATAAATAGAGGAAGTTGGATGCATTTCCAGCCTTCATGATGTCATGGTTTGGGGCAGTCTGCAGCTGTGGGAGGTTTCAATTAATCCTAGCAATTGGTGAGTTTGCTGTTCTTCTCTGTGAAGCTTCTCTGTTCTGTGCCATGTCTTACATAAGTCAGTATGGTTCCTTTTGTGACTTGCCCTTTCCTTTCAATGATGTAAGAAGCCCAAACATTGGCAGGCACTGTGTTTTGTTACTGGAGTGCTGGTGCTGATCCTCATCAGATCCCGAGTCCTGCTTAGTTTCTTGTGGAGATAAAGGGAAGTGGACATGTGGCAGCGATAGTGGCAAAGACAGATCCAGAGGCTGATGGATGGGCAGTTCTGTAATTAAGTTTAGGCCTCTGTGTCCATCAGCCATTTTCACATCATTGCTTTTGACATTTCTTTTCCACAGCTTGCTCAAGTGAGTTCTTGCTCCCTGGCTGGGTAGCTGGTTTCTTGGCTCTGAGAGCAGAAGTCTTTGTGCTCTCAATGGCCCTTTCTAATTGTGCTAGAGTGGGTCCAAGGGAGACGGTGTCCAGCTGAGCTAGTGATGGCCTTATGTTCTAGTTAGTCTCCCTCTGAGCTTGTGCGTTCTCTTTGAAAAACCTGGATGGCTTGGCCCAGCCTCCCTCTGTTCTGCCTTTTGCTAGAAAAAAAATATATGTAACTGTATAGTCATACGTGCGTCTGTGCCCATGTTCTATTGGCCTTTGTCCTTTCCCCCATCACATGCCTCTCTATGGAGGCTTGGTGGGTTTCCTTCCAGGCTTTTTTGTATGTGGCCACACTTGTCACTATACAAATAAGCATACATATATAGAGCTTTGTTTGTTTCTTAACATATCCTAGTAGCTACAGTATTAAGAAACTTGATTTTTTTGAATGACTTACACATATTGACAATCTCTATGTATCAACACATGTAGATCAACTTCATTTTTCTTAAGCATTGTATAACATTTCAGAATATGGATGGATCATCCTTTTTTTAACTATTCATTTACTGATGGATACATAGGCTTTTCCACCCTTATACAAAGCTGCAATAAGAGTATCTGTGTCTATATTTTTGTGTCTGTGTGTCGCTATTTCTGTAGGGACAATCTCTGGAATTAGAATTTCTGGATCAAAAGATATGCACATTTAAAAATTCAAAACATAGCTCAACTGTTATCTCAAAGTTTATGTATCCACCAGCAGTGTAAGCAAGAGTTCATTTCCCATGTTCCCTTGAACATGCTTTCCAGTTTTGGGTATTATTAGGCTTTTTAATTTTTTCATGCAGTAGGCAAAACAAATTTCATTGTTGCTTGCCCTATTTCTCTACCTGAAAGTGTTCCAAAGGAGCAAAGAGAGACTCATGTTATTTATTAATAAACTTGATTTACTAGGCACCACTCAGCATGCTTTATTGTGGTTATCAGTAAGGTTTTGGAAGAGGCAATGTGTTTGAGTTGTGAAATTTCATCAAAAACTCCTATGTAGAAAATTCTCATTTACACAAATATAAAGTGAAATTATTTCCATACTCAAGTCACAATCAATTTGTTTCTTTGTTTGATTATTTTAATGTTTTACAGTTGTTAATCTTCCATTCATTCCATGTTGAGCATTGGTACATGTGTTTATAATTTGTTCATCCTAGGACAGGACATCTTTCTTGGCTTTCCTTTTTGTCTTTAAACATTGGTTAATGAAGTTTTTCTGACATACTGGGCTTTTTTAAGAACTAGTCCTTTTTTTCCCTCTTAAAGAGCATATAATCAATAGTAATTCACCATGACTTCTTATTTCCTCTTTGAATTCATATCCTGTGTCCTCCTGGAGCATTGAACTTCTGTCTTAACAGTTTGTTAACTGAAGCCAGGAGTAGATCAGTTGGTTCCAGGATCACTCTATAGATTGTTACCTCTTGCAGTTCTTGATTTGAACATCGTTATGTCTGTATTTCTCATGAGGGGAGAGCATGGTGTGAAGTGACTGTCATCTTTGAGCTGATAGCTGTGCCCATATTTTGGTTTTGAAGCAAAGCATGATGGAATATTCTGAAACATACAAGTCAGGTGGTCAGTAATGTGCTCTCTCCTGAGTGGGCACATGATTTCCTTTCCCCAGAGTGCATCTGCCTTGGCCTTCTCTCAGGTCATTGCCAGTGCCTCTGTCTCCCCCTTCCAACTGTGAGCCAAACTGGACAATCAATAGAGAGTTATTTATTCAGCTCCTCTGTGGATAAAGAATTCTGCCCTGGGCTTTGGGGATGCAAGTGCCATAAATGACACCCAATCCTTGATATCAGGGAGTTTAGGTTCTAGGGAAATTAAGTCACAAAAACTGAAGAAAGGGCTAATGAAGTAGAGTCTCTCAAAAAGACCACCCTGCCTCAGAACTGATCACTTCATTGTTCAGTGCCACTGTGATGTGGTTGATGAAGCCCGAGTAGTAATACAGGCTACTAAATATTAACAAGGTCAGCCTCCAAAATGACTTTGTCTTGTCTTCCAATTTGTAATAAGTTCCTTAAGAGTAAGGTTTTCTTCCTGCATTTCTTTTGTAACTCTGCTGCCAAGTTCAAGCCTTCGTAGACAGCAAGGGGTCTAGAGTCCTTGGCCGATGTGCTCACTGTACTACTGAAGCATCATGGTGCCAAGAAGGCCTGGTTTCCATTGGTCTAATTCTTTGCTTTTTTAAAAATTTTTAGACTTGTGCAGAACTTCCTGCCAGGTGAGTGAGTCTCTTTCTGTGTGAAAATGTAGAAATGATGAACATGTTTGTTTTTTGTTTCAAATTACCCCCCTCAAGTCTCCCTCCCCTTAAACACTGTATTCATTTTGTTGGTTTGTTTGTCACTCTTCACTCCCACTTGGAGCCTTCTTTTCTTCAGACATTTTCTCTTCCTTGGTGATTCTGTCGTTGACCTATTTCTTCTCAGTAATCCAATTGTTTTTGAATAACTTCAGTAATGGGTACAGATTTTGAAATTACATGGTGCAGTAAAATCTGGGGAAGGAGAAGGATCATTTACGTAGAACTCTTTGGGATTTTGTTTCACAGTTTTCCCCTTTCCATCTCCCTGGACTGGCTTCCCTATCTCTAACAGCATTTCTCATGTTTTGAAATGGACCATCAAAGTATTCTCTCTCTTACCCAAAGTGCTATGCATACATATATGGCTTCCAAAGACTCCTCCCCAACAGGTTTCTGCTCCTAACCCCCTTCTAAATACAACTTCTGAGGTCACTATTGACTTGGATTTCCTATTTCCTCTGAGACTCATAAATAAGGATGATTTCTGGTATAAATAATAAAAATCTTGTCACCAATGCAAATATTTATTATAGTTAATGTAAATTAGAATTCACATAGCTACAATAAATGCTGATAAGTTACTGTTAGAAACAAGGTTAAAACACTGGAGCAGAGTCACACAGCTAATAAATGACCAAGTGGGGACTTGGAACAGGAGTTGGCATGCATGCTCAGTCGCTTAGTCATGTCCAACTCAAGAGTACTAGAGTGTGTTGCCTTTGCTTCCTCCAGGGGATCTTCCCGACCCAGGGATCGAATCCGCATCTCCTGCTTTGGCAGATGGATTCTTTACCACCTGGCCACCTGGAGGTTGGCTTGATGTGACAACAAAAGCAAGGAAAGGCACAGAATGTTGGTGGGTGGTTCCCTTTCCTTAGGACCTTCCTTCCTCTCAAATACGATCTCCTGAGGCTCCAAACCCCATGTTTCTGCCTCATCTCTGCTCCTACCCCCCCAGCCTGATCAATACCTTGAGGATGCTTTGAAGGAGTCTTCTATTTCTCTCCTCTACATATTGATAGAATTATTATACAGCAATAAGTTCCAGACCAAATCAATTTTAAAAATCTTTTTTGAGTGCCTACTGTGATTGGAGTTGCATGTTGTGAGGGTTGGGGTGGGGTGAGGTGGAGACTAAGTCTATGTAGGACAAGATACTACGTTCTGGTGCTTTGTTTTGGTTTTTAGATCAAGTTGAGTCTTATGGACTATGAAGAGAAAGTGTCTTTTAAGTAAAAAAAAAAAACAAACAAACAAACAAAAAAACACCCACCATTTATTTGGCCACACCAATGACTGGTGAATCTAAACAGTGTCTGTAAGCTCTTGAGGGCAGGATAGATACCTGTCTTGTTTAATGTAGTACCTTGAGTCCCTAGCATAGTACCTTGTATGTAATAGAACCTCAATAAATGTTTGTGAACTAGTTGAATGAATGCAAGAAATAATTCTGAAGTCTATTTACATTTAGTGCTAGGGTATACTATAAACTTGTCTTCTAATTATGCTTGTAATAATAGCCAACATTTCTTGTCTATACTAAGATCTTGATTATATGGCCTCATTTTATCACTGTAGAAGCCTATAAAGTAGATTCTATTGTTACCTCCAGTTCTTTGGAAGAAAAATTTAGGTCCAGAGAGGTTAAGGAACAGGCCAAGGTTACACTGTTAAGTGGTGGAACTTAGATTTGAAGGCAGGCAGATGACTTCCCAGGATAAGGCAATGGCACCCCACTCCAGTACTGTTGCCCGGAAAATCCCATGGAGGAACCTGGTAGGCTGCAGTCCATGGGGTCGCTAAGAGTCAGACACGACTGAGCGACTTCACTCTCACTCTCCACTTTCATGCATTGGAGAAGGAAATGGCAACCCACTCCAGTGTTCTTGCCTGGAGAATTCCATGGACGGAGAAGCCTGGTAGGCTGCAGTCCATGGCATCGCACAGAGTCGGACACGACTGAAGCGACTTAGCAGCAGCAGCAGATGACTTCCCATGTGTGCTCTTGTACCTTATGCTTTTCTGCATGTGTTTTAAACATGAGCATTAGGGGAGGAGCCTGAAGAGTGAGGGCAGAAGAAAGTAGGCTTTCACTTTGCCTTGGGTAATTCAAACATGGGTAGTCAAGAGGGTCGGAGAAGGCAATGGCACCCACTCCAGTACTCTTACCTAGAAAATCCCATGGATGGAGGAGACTGGTAGGCTGCAGTCCATGGGGTCACTAAGAGTCGGGCATGACTGAGCGACTTCACTTTCACTTTTCACTTTCATGTATTGGAGAAGGAAATGGCAACCCTCTCCAGTGTTCTTGCCTGGAGAATCCCAGGGACGGGGAGCCTGGTGGGCTGCCGTCTATGGGGTCGCACAGAGTCAGACACAACTGAAGCAACTTAGCAGCAGCAGCAGCAGTCAAGAGGGTAGATTACAGGTAGGACAGTGGAGAAATTTGGAGATGAATGAGAGAGTGGAAAAATATAACACCTTTCACAAGGTTTTGTGAATATTTGTTTACTTTTAAGTATATAATTTATTTCTAATCTTACATATCTGGTATTGATTCACTTGTTTTATTGAATAAAGCTTTTTTCCCCTGCTGCGTTAGAAAGCATTTAGTTCGTATTAAGAAAGTCATTTTCACTTTGAAGACCAAACAAATTATTTTCCTTCCCTTTGCTCCTAGAGACAAGAAAGCTTTAAATTATCATCATGCTGTGTAGTTCACCATTGACTTTACTTTGGCTATGACAAATGATATCCAAAGCCGCTGTTTTGGAGTTCATATTCAGCCCTTAACAGTTAACCCACTTTCTGTTTAGAACTTTTTTTTTCTTTCTAGCGTACAGAATGCCGTTTCTCCTACAGCATTGCTGTCTGGCTTTAGTTCTTGGTGATTTTATCTTCAAAAAATTTTGTTGCTGAAGTGTGGAATAGTTCCTTTTGTCCTATATTTCTTCAAATTACAAGCTTTGAAATTGCTGCTAGACATTTTGGTGAGCATTCCAGAGAATTCTGTGAATAGTCTCATTTGGTTTATAAAGTGGGTAAAAACATGAGGACTTTCCTTGTCAGGTTTTGGCACCAGGGTTCTCCTAGCCTAGTAAGCATGAATTAGGCTGTTTTTTTGTCTGTTCTTTGACTTTTTGTGAGGTTGGAATTCCTGTGAAAACATCTGGGCTTGGAGTTTTCTTTGTGGGGGAAATTTTGAGACCTTTTAATTATACATCTATTTAGGTTTATTATTTCCTCTTGATTCCTTCTTGGAAAGTTATATTTTTTTTTCCTAGAGATATGCATATTTTTATCTAGATTTTAAAAATTATTGAATAAAGTTCTTACTAAGATCCTTTTATCTTTTATGTTTATAGCATTTTCATTTATATTGCTTTTAAAATTTTTTCTGTTGGTTATTCGCTTACACTTCTCTGTCTTTACCTCCATCTGTAGCCTTCCCTCCAACCTCCTTGTAATTTTGCCACAATAGTCTTTTCAAAGAACAGCATTGGCTTTATTAAAACCTTTATTTTATGTCTTTTTATCTTTTATTTTTTTATTACTTCCTTTCCTCTTCTTTGGGTTTATTTTGCTGTTCTTTTTCAAACTTCTTAAGAAGGTACTTAACTCATTAATTTTCAGCCTTTCTCTTTTTTAAAATATGTGCATTTAAAATAGAAATTTCACTCTAAATATCTTTAGCTGTGTCCTGCATGTTTTGAGATTTAATGTTTTTATTATTGATACAGTCAAATATTTTCTGATATATGTTAGGACTTCTTTGACCCTAAAGTTATTTGTTAAATAATAGTTGAACTTTTTATTATAACTTAATTTTGTTGTGGTCAGAGAACGTAGTCCTTTTCTTTTTTCTAAATCTGTTTTTGAGACTTCTTTTATGGCCTGGTTGGCTTTCATAAATATTCCATGTGTACTTGAAAAGGTTATGTACTCTGTAAGGTTCATGTATGGTCATTAAGTCAGGTTAGTTTAATGTGCCATTCAAATATGCTATATCCTTAGTGACTTTCTTTGAATTTTATCGATTGTTGATAAAGATGTGTGGATCTCTCTCAATGTGATTGTAAATTTGTTCTATTTCTCCTTATATTCTGTTAAAAATACTGGTTTGTATATTTTGAGGCTGTATTATTAGTTGCATTCACATGTAGATTTGTTTAGTCTTCTTACAGAATTAATCCTTTTATGAATGCATCATTTTATTTATAGGTAATGCTTTTTGCTTTAAAGATAATTTGTCTGATATTAACATAAACATTAATTTTCTTTTGATTAGTAGTGGCATTGAATATCTTTTCCATCCTTTTATTTTCAAACTTTCTGTATCATTGTTCTAGTTGTGTGGTCGTAAACAGCATATAGTTGCATTTTGTATTTTTTCAGTCTTACAATCTTTGCCTTTTAATTGAATGATTTAGTCCATTTATTTTTCATACACAAATCATTGATTTGTGTGTTTAAACCCAGCATCTTTTATTTTTCCTCACTGTTCTCTGTTTCTTTTTCTCCCCTTTCTTGCCTTTCAGAATGGCTTAATATTCTAAAAAATCACCCCTCCCTGTACTAGTTAGGAAATTATATACCTCACTTCTGTTTTTTACTAGGTCTTATTGAATTTATAGCATCTACTCAGCTTTTCGATGTCATAAGATAATCAATACCTTTAGCCTCCTCTAGGATAATACAGGGACCTTGGAAGACCTTAATTTTTTTAATTTCACTTTTCATCTTCTAATTGATATGTTAAATATAGTTGCCGTGTTTTTTTTCTATCATGTTTCACTTATCCCTGCAAGATATTATTGATATTTTATATTTTGAATTTACCACTATACAGTACTACCCTTAACTCTGGGCAGCTGTGGCCTCTGCCCTATGTCGCATGCTTTAGAGGCTCCCTCTCTGGCCCTTCCCTAGTCATATCCCTCTCCAAAGGATGAGGACTTTTTTATACAAGGAAGGCAAGCCCAACTCCTCCCCCAACCCTTCTTTCTAGATTGTGTACTGGGAACCCAGGAGTCAGGTATTTCCTGTCCAGATATTTTGTATCTATTTCCAGGAGCTGGGCAGTCCTCTTCTGCAGACAAGCCATGCTGCAGGTGTACATTCCTCTAGACCTGAGGGATGACCAAAGGATAGCTGCTTAAAGGAGAGAAGGGGGTTTAGATCTATGGACTGAGGTGTCAACATCTGTGTGCACAAAGCCTCTTGCAGTTTGAGATGCAGCCTTAGTGGAATAATAAGGGCAAACTGGATCTCCTTTCAAACTTTGACCTGTATATTACAAATGTTAGGAATGGGTCTGGTCACATTTTTTATTGCATCTCAGATCTTACATTTTTTGCCTGAACATATCTTTTAGGATTTATTTAGTGACGATTTGCAAGTAGGGAACAATATCACAGTTTTTGTTCATCTTCTGGTTTCCATTGTTGCTTCTGAGGTGATAGCTGTCCATCTTACAGATGCTCCTTTGGAGGTTAGCTGTCTTGTTTACTCTGGCTACTTTCACGATTTTCTCTGTGTTTTTGGTTTTCGTCAATTTCACTATTTTGTGTTTACATGTCGGTTCCTTTTTATTTATTGTAGAGGTTCTTTGGGCTTGTTGGATCTGTGGATAGGTGTGTGTGTGTTTTTTTTGTTTGTTTTTCTTACCAGTTTGGGGTCAGTCTGTCAGTATGACTTCAAACATTGGCTCTTGCTCCTTCTCTCCTCTTTGAATTTTGTTTAAGTGTATGTTAGACCTTGTGTTGCTTTTTTCCATGTCTCCCAACTGTTCTTTTGTATTTTGTATCTGGAGCTCAAGCTTGCTTCATTAGGCCCAAACCCTCAGGCATAAGTGGCTCCTTTGTTTGAGCAAGCTCTGGGAATTGGTCATGGACAGGGAAGCCTGGCATGCTGCAGGCCATGGGTTCGCAGTGTCCGTCGTGACTGAATGACTGAACTGAACTGAACTGAACTTGCCTATATTATCTCCCTGAATTCCTCCTTTGGCTTCACCTTTGACCTGGTGATTCTTTTCTATCTTGTCAGCTCTCTGATATATTAAAGAAAATGCTTTTTAATATTTTATTCATGATTTTTAGTTGTCTCAGCAGAAGGTTTGATCTAAATAACCTAACCCAACATATTCTAGAAACACTGAAGAAAAAGAAATTGGAGATATTTGTTGTATCAGGATCTTTTAGTAGAGTTAAAATTGAAATTTAAGTATGCTTTTAGTTTCTTGATTCTTTTTTTAAACATATAATCAAAGATTCTAAAGAAAACCAGCCCTGAGATTCTCTGACTTCTTTGACAGTTGAATGATCAAAGTCAGTTGCTTTTTCAGCTTTTAGTTCTTGATTTTATCTGCCCTCTTTAGTACCTCCTTTTACAATTTCTCCTTGTGCTAGTCTTGTTAGCCAACATTCATGATTCAGTGTAAATATCTCAAAGGCATAATATTTTCTAAAGATAGATTTATGATTTATTACCATTCAAGGTTGCACCGATGGTCTTTAAAAATATATATGTATACTATTTAATGAAATTGAAGAGATCTAGAATAATTTCTTGGAGTGGCATATAATTTCTTGGAGGGCCATGGCTTTCAGTCATGTAGCTTATGTACTGTCCAACCCTAGGGGTTGCCATTTACATCAGTCTACAACCCTAAGAGATGAATCTGGGATAATCTTTAATTTGTGGATGTGTTAATGTCAAGGTCTAGTTTTACCGTTCAAATGCCAGCAAAAAGTTTTCTTTGTCATGGATGTTGTCTCACAAGCCATCCTCAGCAACTTGAAATTTTGCTAAGAACCAGTGGCTCTTCAAGTCACCTCTGTTGATGACCTAGATTGCCTTGACCTAACCCATCTTAATCCAGGAGATGAGGAATAAATAGTTCCAGCTGAAAAAGATAAAAATGACTTTAATGTACAATGAGTAAGGGTTTCAAAATCTACAGCTTTCCCTCTTTGATCAGTGATCCCAGAAATGTCCTGACCCTGTAGGATGTTCTCTCGTTTATGCAGAGGGCAGTAGGGGTAGCACTATTTTAAATAGCATAAACTCCTTCTCCTATTAGGAAAGTATATATTCAGCCTTGAGGAAACATACTCCAGGCTTGACAGTGAAAAGCAGTCTTTTCAGTGATGCCAGGTCTGTAGTAAGTTCTTCCTGAGCCATATTTTCTCTCCTAGATGATTTCTGGAGTCACCCTTCATTTCCGGCCTTTCCTGCCGTCATCTGGGGATTGAGTGCAAGCTCTCTTCAGTGGAAAGGCATGGTTTATTTTGGTCAGAGGCCCAAGTCACAGCACATGTTAACCAGTCTCTGTGTCCCATGACTGATTTAACTTCGACCATAACTTATAAACCACTTATGCCCTACCCTCAAAGTTGGTAAAGCTCATGAATGAGGTTGCAGAAATTTTGAAAATTCTGTAATAGCATTTTGAGTTTGTTGTTTCATTTCGCCTTGGAAGTTTGCTTCCGAGGGGATCATTTCTCAGGAATGCCAGCATTGTGGCCTGGTAGAAAGAGTAGGAGTCCCACCAAACAAATGACCATGACCCTTCCCCTGGAACAGGGATCCCTAACCTCTGGGATCTAATGTCTGATGATCTGAGCTGGAGCTGATGTAATAATAATAGAAATAACGTGCCTAATCAATGTAATGGACTTGAATCATGCTGAAACCAACACCCCTTTCCCCCTACCCCCTGGTCCATAAAAAATTTGTCTTCCATGAAACTGGTCCCTGATGCCAAAAAGGTTGAGGACCACTGCCCTGGAATATATTGGGCATCTTTCTATACCTATAGAACAAGAATCTCAGCTAGGTGAATTCTGAATTCCTTTCCAAAAACAGACTTCTCTGGTACTCTTTCTAGAACTAAAATTAGATACTTGTGCAATAAATCTTCTAAGTCAGCTCTTTGAATTCCAGGTGGAGTCAGGCCTAAGGCATTTGTATAGGAGAGTTTTTTTGGTAGAGATTTGGTTCATTAAATACAGCTTTTTTAAAAAAGGAATGCTCCAGCAGAAGCAATATGGGAAGCTGCTGTATAGCACAGGGAGCTCAGCTGGGTGCTCTTTGGCGACCTAAATGGGTGGGATGGTGGGGGGAGGTTCGAGGGAGAGGATATACACAGCTGATTCATATCATCATACAGCAGAAACTAACACAACATTGTAAAGCAACTATACTACTGCAATCAAAAAAGAAAAAGGGAATGCTTTTGAAGGGGCAGCTGAGTTCAAAAATTAAAAATAGATTATTTTTTAAACTTATATATGAAACTTATGCATATAAGTGTTTAATTCAGTCAATTTCTGGAACTGAACACATCATGTAACCAGCAAGCAGAATATTACCTGAACCTCAGAAGCCCCCTTGTGCCCACTTCTAATTGTTACATCCGCTGCTCCTTTCCAAGGATAATGACACTCCCAACCTCACTCCATCGATTAGTTTTGTGTGCTTTTGTTTCTCATCTGAATGGGATCACGGGCAACATGCATTCCTTTATGTCTGGCTCTTTTATCTTACAATATATTTCTGAGGTTCATCGATATTATTGTATGTAGCTGTAAGAGACACTTAAGTTTTTCTCCAGAGAGACATTGCTGTATCTTTGCACAACGATATTAGCATTATCGTTCAAGTGACTCATTCTGGAGGATCAGCAATATACCATTATGAACAAAGAGAGGATAAAAGTGCTGGAGAGGAGGGACAAACCAGAGGCGCTTTATAATTTATTAACATAGCATGTTATTAATATATAATACAATTTACAGTATTGATTTTAAAAATTTAAGTCCTCTTTGGAAGGAGGATTCACTTCCTGCCCAAGGACGTTATCTTGCCATGCATGTCCAAGGAAAGAATTACCTCCCTGGTACTGGCAATGGCTATTAAATTATAGGGTTCCTTTTATTAAAAATTTTTTTTGTTTATTTTATTTTTGGTTTCACTGGGTCTTTGTTGCTGCAGGAGCTTTTCTCTAGTTGTGGCGAGTGGGGGCTACTCTCTAGTTGCAGAGTGAGGGCTTCTTGTTGCGGTGGCTTCTTTTGTTGCTGAGCACATGCTCTAGTTGCATGGGCTCAGTAGTTGTGGTACATGGGCTTAGTTGCTCTGCAGCATGTGGAATCTTTGCAGACCAGGGATCAAACTGGTGTCCTTGCATTGTCAAGCAGATTCTTATTCACTGGACCAGCAGGGAAATCCAAAATTATAGGACTCAACAATTGCCAGCTTTTCCTGGAGACTGAGAAATCGTAATTTATTCCCATGTTTCCATGTCCTCATCTCTGTAATCCTCACACAGATGAGGTACAGGGTAGCTGTTTGTTTACTGACTGACTGAAGAGTCTACAGCTAGCATTTATAGTCCCTTCACAGTGCCAGCCCCTGTGCCCAGATGTCTGCTTTAATCACCACAGCAACACTATCAGGCTGGCACTGTTATCACAGTTTGTTAGGTGGGGAATCTTGGCCATTGGAAATAACTTATCCAAAGTCACTCAGACATTGTGTGGCAGAACCAGGACCTTTGGCCCCATGCTTTTTAGCCTTCACTGTGGTGCTGCATACTGTCTATCTTGAGTTCAGGGAGGTGCAGTGGTGACTGGGTTTGTGGGTGCCCTGTGGCCGGGAGCTCTGCCAGCTGAGAACACATAGCCTAGTGTGTCCTGGCCCCTTCCCTGATGGCTGTGTAGAGGGAGCCTGCTCAGTGGGCTCTTGCTGCCTGAGCCCTGTAGGTGGATTGTGATTTCCTGGCTGGCTTTTTCCTCCCTCAGCATCTCACGCCAGCAACTACTGCTGGTGCTGACTACCTGTCCTGGAGTTCAGTTGGTCATCTCCTCTGCAGTTTTCTGTGTGCCGAGCTCCTCCCAGCCCCTGCCCCACCTCCACCACATGTATTTCATCTAGTTACCACCTAGTCAACCCTCACATCTCATCTAGTGTATATTGGCTCTCAATGAATATTTGTTGGAACAAGGTTAATAAATGAATGGTAAATAAGACTTTTAAATTCAGTACTGATACAAATTTTGCTTTTTGAAAAATGTTGACTCTGCTGAAAAATGTCGAGTAATAAAAATGGTAATGAATTAACATCTAATAAAGAGGAAATGGAACATATCCATCCTTTTACAGCCTAAGACATAAATGGGATAAGATTCTGTGACCTCTTCTGATTCTTAGCAGTTTTTTAACTAGCCTTTATATAGTGGTAATCGTTACATATGCAGCATTTTGTGTTTTTAAATTCCTCTTGATATTTTACAGGTATTGATGTAATAGGGGACAGCTAGTTGGATGTTGGATCTATTTCTTTGACTTTAACCTTTGCTTTTCATGGCGTTTGTTATTATGTGGTTTAGTCACTAAGTCATGTCTGACTCTTATGACCCCATGGACTATAGCCTACCAGGCTCCTCTGTCCATGGGATTTCCAGGCAAGAATACTTGAGTGGGTTGCCATTTCCTTCTCAATTTGTTGTTATAATCATACATAATGTCCTACCTCAGGGGACCCTGCCCCTCTGTCAGAATGTTAAACCAAAGTGCCTTTGTTCAGCTCACAGGGAGACAATCTGCCCCTGCCCTGTGAATGGCTACAGAAAGAAACATGTGCCCTCCTGTTTTGCAAGATAAATGGAAATGGCCTTTTTACTTTACTTCCTCATCTCCTCTCCCTCTCTGTTCTATAAAATAAACTGGCATCTAGACCCCATAAGATCAATTTTGGGGGGGACACTAGTCTACCAGCTTGCTGAATAATGTCATACTCCTTGCGTTGAATACCTCATCTCGTGGTTTATTGGCCTGTTTTGCTACAAGTAGAGTGAGCTTGGACTCGGTAACATTGATGCTTTCCATAAATCTACATGGACTACCTTGCCAATCATTTTTAATGTATATTATCCTAGTGGCTGGGTCACCCATAATAAACATGGGTTTTGCTTTTTGTAACCAGTGCCCACCTGGCATTGCCAATTCTCTGGAACTAGAGTATTTTAAAGGGAGGGGTGTTGCAGGTTGTCTTGCTTGAGGAACCGACCTTTGGACATTGCTATCTTACGATTATAGCAAGCTGTGATGATGTGTTTTCCCCTTACTTTATTTCAGGATGTTTTTCTCTGGTGGGCAGTGTGGCCATGTTGGCAGACCTGAAGAACTTTTACTGATGTTTAAGATAGCCCTTGTCATCATTTTTCTTCATATTACTCTGGTTACATCCCTGGAAGGTAAGATGCTCATTTTCCTTTATCTTTTTTTCTGTTTTATCAGTGTGTATGTTTGTGTGTTTGGGATTTTTTTTTACAATGGCAAAATTAGTGTAAAACATTTTAACAATTTTTAAGTGTACAATTCACTGGCATTAAATGTGGTTCACAATTTTGTGTAGTCATCACCACTATCCATTTCCACAACATTTTCATCATCTCAGATAGAAACTTTGTACCCATTAAGCAATAACCTGCCTCCCCGCTTCCTCCCAGACCCTGGTAACCTCTGTTCTTTCTGTCTTTATAATTTTTCCTCTTCTAGGTACCTCATATAAGGAATTATACAATATTTGTCCTTTTGTGCGTGGCTTATTTCTCTTAGCATAATGTTTCCAAGGTTCATCCACGTTGTAGCATGTATCAGAATTTCATCTCTTTTTAAAGCTGAATAAATGCTCCATTGTATCTGCATATCATACTAAGTTTATTTATTCAGTGTTAATGGCATTTGGGTTATTTCCATCTTTTGGGCTACTATAAATCATGCTACTGTGCACATTGTTGTGTAAGTATCAGTTTGAGTCCCTTCTTTTGAAAGTAGAATTGCTGGTCATAGGTAGTTCTATGTTTAACATTTTAAGGGTCTGGCAAACTGTTTCCCACAGTGACTGCACTATTTAACATTCTTACCAGCAAGTCACAAGGATTCCAAGTTCTCTATATCCTCACTAAAATTTGTTACTTTCTGTTCTTTTGATAATGGGTGTGATACGGTTTTTGTTTACATTTCCTTAATGATTAGTTATGTTAAATATTTTTTCATGTGCCCATTAGAATCATTTGTGTATCTTCTTTAGAGAAATGTCTATTCAAATCTTTGGTCCATTTTTGAATTGGATTGTTTGGGAGTTTTTGTTGTTATTAAGTTTTTGGAGTTCTTTATATAGTCTGGATATTAATCCTTTACCAGATATACGATCTGCAAAAATTTTCCCCCTTCTGTGGGTTGTCTTTTCACTCTTTTAAGTAGTGTCCTTTGATGCATAGAAGTTTTTAATTTTGATAAAATCCAGTGTATCTATTTTTACTTTATTGCCTGTGCTTTTGCTTTTATATCAAATAAATATCATTAAGATTTTCCTCTATTTTTCTTCTAAGAACTTATAGTTTTAGCTTTTATGTTTAGGTCCTTTGATCCATTTTGAGTTCATTTTGTATGTGGTGTGAGGTAAGGATCCAACTGGGCTTCCCTGGTGGCTCAGCAGTAAAGAATCGGCCTGCAGGGAGGGAGGAGGGAGGAGGGTTCAGGATGGGGAACACGGGTATACCTGTGGCGGATTCATTTCGATATTTGGCAAAACTAATACAATATTGTAAAGTTTAAAAATAAAATCAAATTAAAAAAAAAAAAGAATCTGCCTGTAATACAGGAGCTGCAGGAGACTCTTGTTCAATCCCTGGGTCAGGAAGATCCCCTGGAAGAGGAAATGGCAACCCACTCCAGTATTCTTGCCTGGAGAATTCCATGGACAGAGGAGCCTGGCAGGCTACAGTCCATGGGGTCACAAAGAGTTGGACATTACTGAAGCGACTTAGCATGTGCACGCACAAGGATCCAACTTCATTACTTTACATTTGGATATCCAGTTTTCTTAATACCATTTGTTGAAAACACTGTCTTTTCCCCATTGCATAGTCTTGGCACCTTTGTCAAAAATTAATTGACCATATATGTGAAGGTCTGTTTCTGGTGCTTATTTGTTTATAAAAGTAGCTACTCAAAGGCACCTCCATATGGAAATTTAAGGGAGATAGAGAATCACACTAATGAAGCATTATTTTCAGAAAAGAAGATCTCTATAAGCTTATGAAAGAAGGAGAAAAGGTACCTGAGGAGGGCAGTAAAAAGACCAGAATTACCAGGGCTGCAATATGTTTGGGTACAACTCCCAAAAGAATATAGTGCTGTGTAAATGTAAAGAATCATTACAGGAACTTCCCTGGCCATCCACTGGTTAAGACTGCACTTCCACTGCAGTGGGCTTGGCTTTGATCCTTGATCAGGGAACTAAGCTCTCACATGCCACATGGCGTAGCCCCCTCCCCCTAAAAAGAATCATTATAAAGAAGACACTATTAAGGACACACAGAAATACCTTTCTTATTTAGAAGAAAATTGCAGGACCAAAGAATCTTTGTTGGATAAAACAAATATGTACTGGCAGCAAACAGTGTAAGTATAACACACATGGATGCACACAAATAGAAAACTTCACAACAGACTTGTACACAATTGGCAGTCTTTCAAAAGTAGGCACTGGGGCATATTGTCAAGGAGCCACGATACTTTACACGAAGAAATAAAGAGTCAATATGTATTGACTACTTACAGTGTGCTGGGTCTCTATGTGTTTTGCATATCAATACATCCAGTCTCTTAAGCTGCTAAACCAAGTCTGTTGAGGGGAAATCCTAGTCTTAGCACCATTTCACAAATCAAGAAACTCAGGCTCAGAGAGATAAGTAACTTGCTCAAGGAAGTGGCTGCTGTGGGAATTGTACCTAACTTGGAATTTTGTACTTGTAACCACAAAACCAAAGTTTCCAAACTTGAGTGTACATCAGAATCACCTAGAAAGCTTGTTAAGACAAACCCATCCATGAGAGTTTTGGATTAGTAGCTTTGCGGGGGCCCTGAGAATTGGCATTTCTAACAAGCTCCCAGGTGATGTTGATGTGACTGGTTCAGAGGCAATCCCATTGCCTCCACAACTGGCAGAAGACATAAGTAGGAAGAGAGAACTCCAGATATACATCATGGGATACAAACTCTGTTGTGGCCACGTGACGTTCTTATAAACTGTGCTCACTCACCATCTCCTTGGGGCATCTTAATGTAAGTATAAGAAATTACTCGTACCCTGCACACTGACATCCCTGTGGGATTGTCAGGGCAAAAATCAAACGTCCTCACTTTACTGATGAGTAAATGTCCCCAGGGACATTATTGGTTAGGAAGCGGTGGAGCCAGACTAGATACTAGATCTTTGGTCTCATGTTTCAGTGCTTTTTCCACCACAGGGTAGATGAGGAACAAAAGTGGAACACGAAGGGGAAAAATCATCCGAAGGAAAGCTGCTTGGTAGAAATAAGTCTGTTTTGAAGAAGTATATTTAAAAATGATGAAAATAGGGGCTTCTGTGAAGCCAGAAGGTGGTCCAGTGGTTAAGAATCCACATGCCAATGCAGGACACACGGATTCAATCCCTGATCTGGAAAGATGCCACATGCCGTGGAGCACCTAAGTCTGTGGTACCACAGTTACTAAATCTGTGCTCTAGAGCTTGGGAGCCACAACTACTGAGCCCACCATGTTCTATAGCTACTGAAGCCCGAACGCCCTAGAGCCCGTGCTCCACAATGAAACTGTAGCCCCTGATGGCCAAAACTAGAGAAAAGTCCACACAGCAACGAAGACCAGCACAGCCAAAAGTAATAATAAAATTAATTAATTAATTTCAATAAATGGTGAAAATGGGCCAGGTAAACAGGAAAGGACACGGCTCTGACACCAACCCGAGCAGGGAAAACCTGAGTGGATGCTAAGGTCACTGAATGTATTTCTTGCTCTGGCTCTCTGATGAATTAATTTCTTCAGGCAGTGGTTCTCAGAGTGTGGCCCCCAGATAGGCAGCATCAGCATCACCTGGGAGCTTTTCAGAAGTGCAGATTCTCAGGCCCAGCCTAGACCTGGTGGGTTGGGAACTCTGGGGGTGAGGCCCAGCCATCTGTGCTTAAATCAGCCCTCTGGGTGTTGTTGATGCCCACCCAAGCATAGAACCACGGTCTTAAAGAATTGGCTGAAACTTTACTGTGCCGCATGATATAGTAGAATATGGTGAGATCCAGGGTTCGAGCCCTCCACATGCCTGCCACCTGCTATTGTATGATCTCGATTTGCTACTAGACTGATACAGGGCTCAGTTTCCTCATCTTCAAAATGGGTGTAACCCTGAGCTCCTCTAGAGGGCTTTTGTAAGGCTCAATATATGTTAAAAAAGAAACTTTATGATGGCAGACATTTTTCTCTTCCAGTCCTATTGACATACAACATTGTATATGCAAAGGTTTTTCTCAATGAAGTGTGTTGGGATCTGGAAAGGGCTAAATTGGAGATCGTTATTGTCTTTCAGAACTCCCATTAAGAGTATTCATTCATGTTATTTAATAATTACTTTGATAATATTTACCTTGTGCCAGCCACTGTTCTGTGGAGAAGGCGATGGCACCCCACTCCAGTACTCTTGCCTAGAAAATCCCATGGACGGAGGAGCGTGGTAGGCTGCAGTGGAGGTCGCTAAGAGTCAGACATGACTGAGCGACTTCACTTTCACTTTTCACTTTCATGTGTTGGAGAAGGAAATGGCAACCCACTCCAGTGTTCTTGCCTGGAGAATCCCAGGGATGGGGGAGCCTGGTGGGCTGCTGTCTAAGGGGTCGCACAGAGTCAGACACGACTGAAGCGACTTAGTAGCAGCAGCAGCAGCAGCCACTGTTATGAGCCCTTACAAAAAGCTATTTCATTTAAAGCTTACTCAGTAACCCTTTGTAGTAGGCACTAGTATTATTAGCTCCATTTTACAGGAAACTGAGGCACAGAGAAGGTAAGCAACTTGCCCTAGCTTGCACATTTTCATTGCAGAGCTGCAATTCCAACTCAGGTCATATGACTCAAAGTTTGTGTGTTTAACCACAACACTATCCTATCTTCTAGCATCCTTAAGCTCTCTGCTACACTAGGTTGTGTACTCTGCATAGCAGTTGTATATCTGTAGGTTAAAAATAAAGGTGGAATCCACTTTAGGACTGGATGTCAGACTGGATCATCCAGATGGCTTATAGGTACCATCTTTCTGAGCAACTTTGGGCTGAGGCAGGTTCTCCGCAGTTCAGGATGCTTGGTCTTTGATGAAGGCTGAGGGGACCTGCTGATTGTACTACACTGGATAAGCAGTTGTGTTGTAATGAGTACCTGCTGTGTGCCCAGCATTACTGCCTGCTGAGAGAGCATCATCTCTGAGTCCAGGGAGTTTACACTCCAGTTGGAGGGGCATGACTAGGATACATGAAAAAAAGTACAAACTATAACTAAATCGTAAAGTGTGAGTCAGTGCTGTGGGGCTCTAACATATATGGCCTCTGGCTAAGTTCATGCATGACGCTAGTAGGATGTTAAGCACCTGTAGCAGATGCTATTGGTGCTCTGCCCATGTCCGCTTGAGCCACCCAGAGGTTATCTTCAGACAGATCCTGTGCCTTCTTGATGGCTCCCATGTCTCACTGACTGAGAATCATCTGTGCCCATGGGTCTATGCTTGGCCTGTGCAAGGAGCCAGCTAGTAGTACCAGAGAGTTAATACCCCAGAATGGTGAAGAATGGGAGTTGGTACTTAACTATGCCAGCTTCCCCAGCCCTTGGTGGGATCATGCTAAAGTGTGTTCTGTACACCCAGTGCATTGTTGGATTGGGCCCCAGTTGTCCACGGTAGCAATGTGCTCATTAATGTACCCACTGTTGGCTTTACTCCCTTCCCTACTCCCTCCCTCTGCTTCCTGGGGTCATCTCCATTGGGAAACATGCTCATTCTCCAAAGTGCAGCCCAATATGACTACCTCTAGAGAACCTCCCTTGACCTCTTCAGAAGAAATAAATCTCTCTTGTCAGTGCTCCCTTTTGTTTTTATCCATGTCTTTTTTATACTTGTCACTTTGTGTCATGTCACTTTGTCTCATGTCAAGGAAGTCAAACGTACTTCCTTGGCATCATGAGTCTTTTCAGCACATGGTATGTGCCAAGTGAGAAGGGGGAAGAAAAGTTTGACAAGGTGGGTGAGAAACTCATGGGATGAAAACTAATGAGTATTGAGGACCTGCCCTGGGGCAGGCCATTGAAGGTGCTTTACATAGATCATCTTGTTTAATCCTCGCAAAAACCCTTTATGGTAGATATTTTTCATTTCTGTTTGCAGATGAAGAAACTGAGTGTCAAAGAGATTAAGTCATTTGCCCAGAGTCAAACAGCTTGGAGGATTCCCCATTGGAATCAGTAGCCTGTACTGTTCCTACTCTACCTGGTTGCCCAGGAAGGGAAGACTGAATGAACATGGCATGAGACATGAAGAGAAGATGGAGAGGGAGCCTGAACTAAACTGCCAGAGAGCAGCCACTGCCCCTGGCTCTGGGGATGTGGACTGCAGGCATGGTAGCTTCATCTGGACGCCTGAGAGATGACTCAGTAGCTCCTAGCAACGAGGAGAGATTGGACTGATACTCTCTTGTTAGGTTGCTGGCCACCAGACAGAGCCCGTAGAACTTCACACTTCCAGTTGTGTAGTTTGGTGGTCATTCGTGTAGTTTGGTAGCTTCGAGGGAGTCATTCTTTGTCTACACAATGCCCAAATGAGCTTTGACAGGTAACTCTTACTTACTTACCTCTGGTCTCTAGCTCTCTTGGGCTATGCCAATGTCATTTTTTCTTTGCTTTTTTTCCTCTGTTGCTGCTGCTTTTTTGTCTTCCAAGGAGGTCTCCTTTTAGGTACAACTATTTTCCAGAGGGTGAGATGACGTATTAGTGGAAGATGGTTATAATTTCATTCTTGCAGAATTGTCTTTCCCACTTGGAAACAATTACACATAAGAGCCAGTTTGGTGATCTCATGAGCTATAATCCCAACTTAGTCTCTTTCTGGGCTGGATCTAGATCTTTCTGTACTGCAGGCATTTCTAGTGATAGATTTCTAAGTCCCCTTCTCCAAGGCCTCACTGTCTTCTCTCCTCTTACCCTCTCATGCTTTGTCCATCCAAGTCTTTGTTCTTGTACAATGCATGTCAGAGCTGTAGGAGGTAGACTGTGTGCTCCTGAAAGGCAGGGAAACACTCTTGTATGTAAACCCAGTGCTGGTCTACTTGTCCCTCAATTCCTCTCTATAAAATTGAGAAGACTCTTGAGAGTCCCTTGGACAGCAGGGAGATCAAACCAGTCAATCCTAAAGGAAATCAGTCCTGAATATTCACTGGAAGGACTGATGCTGAAGCTGAAGCTCTAATACTTTGACCACCTTATGCGAAGAACTGACTCATTGGAAAAAACCCTGATGCTGGGAAAGATTGAAGGCAGGCAGATAAGGGGACAACAGAGGATGAGATGGTTGGATGGCATCACTGACTCAATGGACATGAGTTTGAGCAAGCTCTGGGAGATGGTGGTGGTCAGGGAAGCCTGGTGTGCTGCAGTCCATGGGATCGCAAAGAGTCAGACACTACTGAGCGACTGAACTGAACTGAAAGTTGAGATTATAAATACCACAGTGGTGATCTGATACTAGGTTAATCTCTCAACCTCCCAAAATCCCCCACAGGCATGATGAGGTCACTTCTGTTGGGTCCTGACTCTTTCTCTGATAGGTAGAAGTTGTGACAAGGAATGACAGAGACTCTGAATGGGTTGAGGAGGAAACTGAAACCAGAGGAGATTGTGTCTCACTTTCCACTTAGAATTCTGGGTGAGAACTCCTCACGGTGGCCCACACATCAACAGAGAGCAATGGTAGGGATGAGAAATGGCAGCACAGTGTGTTTAGGCAGAGAGGAGGCTGGAGGTGGTGTTCCGTCCAAGTCTCTCTCATTTCTTGTGTGAAGGAAAGGGATTCTAAATGGTTCTTGTGTTCCTAGCGGGTAGCTCTGCTGAGAGCCAGGGCTGCAGAGATAATGGTGTGGACAGCTGAGACCAGGGGCCACAGGGAGGATGTGACAGACACTTGGTAGTAAGATCTGAGAGGAACTGGGTCAGCAAGAGTGGGGCCCCCAGGTTGGGCAGGATTCTGAGAGAACAGAACATGGGGCCCACTGGACATGGCCTTAGCAGTGGATACCAGTGGGCCCCGAAGGAACCCTGCTGGGTGAGGGGGATCTCCGGAGAGGCTGTTGAGAACCCAGGGCTCAGCACGAGGTAAGCTCACTGATGCAGAGCCCTTCTCCCTGCTGTGAGAACACTGGCTTCCCCTTCCTGACCTAGAAGCAATCTTGACTACCAAAAGGAAGAGGAGGGAAAACAAAGATTGCGCATTTATCTGGAAGACATGGGGTTGACTAGAGAGTGTTTTAGAGCAGAAGAGAGCATTCTCTTTAGTCATTCATCAGGTTTAAGGATCCTTCTCCTGTACTTCTGGAATGGAGGCTCCAGCACAAGATGGAGTCATCCTGAACATCAAAGGAAGCTTGAGGGCTTTTAAAATTTTGCTTGTTTCTTGTTACTACTGTTCGTACATCTAAATTTTGTCCATACATTTTAACTCTTAAAGCACATGCATATTGAACACTTAGGCTTTGTGAGAGCACTGATAGGAATTGTTGAAGGCTGTCACTATGTCCTGAATTCTGCTCCTCCTCATGGTTTTATCTTTGCCAATATGAAGTAATATCTGGTCAGGTCCCAAGTTCAGGCTCAGGTCCTCTCTGTGTCCTCCAAAGTGTTAGCACATAGTAAGCGCTCAAGAAACTGGCTGCTTGGTTGCTTTTGATTTGTGGCTCTATTCTAAAGTCTAGAGATATACTAAAACATGGACTGCCCTCCTCAGCTTAAGGCACCAGTACTATATTCATCTGAACCCAATGAGTTCTGATACAACATATATTATTCCCCTAAACTTTTGCATAGACTTCAGTGAGGTGGCTGGACATGAGCACCAATTACCCTTGAAGAATGTGTTTCCTTTCCTCCATATGATGAAGGGGCTCAGCTGATTGCCTGTTAAAGTTCCTTCACACTTTGACATTATGAGTTCAATTATCCAGTAGGTTCTGTCTTTGAATTCCTGATCTGTTGTCCTGGGATACTGGGGATCCTTGGGGTTTGCCTTGAACTAAGAACCACTCATCTCTGCAACCCCATTTTAAGGCTGCTCTCCTATTTGAAGCTCCTAATAAGAAATTGAAAACAATTTAAAAGTCACATTTTTTTTCCAAACTACATTTTTCTATTTGACACGATTTTAAAAGCTCTTAAAGTTACAACGAAGCCAGTGAATCTCTTGGTTTCCGTATTGCTGAAAGCTCCAGAAATGGCTTTTGCTGACTGGTAAATCTCCCAGTGACCAGTGCTATCCTTGCCTTGCTGATCACGGAAAAGTTCCAGGGTCTCTGTAGGATCCAGTGGCAACAGCACATAGTAGTGAACATTAAGAACAGCAGCAGCAACCCCTCTGGACATTCCTGTAGCTCTTCATGGTCTGTGGAGCACCTTGGCATCCATCATCTCCCTATGTCCCCCTGAAGTGGGTGGAGAAGTTTGTATTATCTTCACTTTGCTGATGAGAAGACTGAAGCTCAAAGTGGTGGGTCCTTTTCTAGGTTACCCAGCAAGAAACAGTATCAGGGTGCCAAAAGCAGCTCTCCAGAACTTTTCTTCTACAGTAGCCCATATGAAGTGCCTACTTTTGGCCATATGAGTACGTTTTAGCCAAGATCTTTAACATGGGTGACATTAACCATGAGGGATGTTGTTCTAGATGAGGGCTTGACAAGCTGTTCTTTAAGGAACAGGATGATAAACATTTTGGCTTTGTAAACCATATGGTCTCTGTAGCCAACTGCTAGGCTCTGCCCTAGTAGCTCAAAAGCAGCCCTAGACAATATGTAAATGAGCTGAGTTAAGTTGCTTAGTCATGTCCAACTCTGAGACCCCATGGACTGCAGCACATCAGGCCTCCCTGTCCATCACCAACTCCTGGAGCTTACTCAAACTCATGTCCATTAAGTCGGTGATGCCATCAAAACATCTCATCCTCTGTTGTCCCCTTCTCCTCCTGCCTTCAGTCTTGCCCAGCATCAGGGTCTTTCCCAATGAGTCGGCTCTTCACATCAGGTGCAGAAAATATTGGAGCTTCAGCTTCAGCATCAGTCCTTCCAATGAATATTCAGGGTCAATTTCCTTTAGGATTGACTCGTTTGATCTTCTGGCAGTCCAAGGGACTCTCAAGAGTCTTCTCCAACACCACAGTTCAAAAGCATCAATTCTTTGGCACTCAGCTTTCTTTATGGTCCAACTCTTACATCCATACATGAGTACTGGAAAAACTGTAGCTTTGACTAGATGGACCTTTGTTGGTAAAGTAATGTCTCTGCTTTTTAATATAATGTCTAGGTTGATCATAACTTTTATTCCAAGGAGGAAGCTTCTTTTAATTTCATGGCTGCAGTCATCATCTGCAGTGATCTTGGAGCCCAAGAAAACAAAATCTGTCACTGTTTCCTTTAGTTCCCTATCTATTTGCCATGAAGTGATGGGACTGGATGCTATGATGTTTTGTTTTTTGAATGTTGAGTTTTAAACCAGTTTTTTCACTCTCCTCTCACTTTCATCAAGAGGCTCTTTAGTTCCTCTTCACTTTCTGCCATAAGGGTGGTGTCATCTGCATATCTGAGGTTATTGATATTTCTCCCTGCAATCTTGATTCCAGCTTGTGCTTCATCCAGCTCTGCATTTCGCATGATGTACTCTGCATATAAATAAGCAAGGTGACAATATACAGCCTTGGTATACTCCTTTCTCAATTTGAAACCAGTCCGTTGTTCCATGTCCGGTTCTAACTGTTGCTTCTTGACCTGCATACAGATTTCTCAGTGGGCAGGTAAGGTCTGGTATTCCCATCTCTTGAAGAATTTTCTACAGTTCAATGAGACCATGTGCTATGCCATGTAGGACCACCCAGGATGGATCGGTTATGGTGGAGAGTTCTCACAAAATGTGGTCCACTGGAGAAGGGAATGGCAAATCACTTCAGTATTCTTGTGTTGAGAACCCCATGAACAGTGTGAAAAGGCCAAAAGATATGACACTGAAGGATGAACCCCCAGGTCAGTAGGTGCCCAATATGCTACTGGAGAAGAGTGGAAGAGAAGTAGCTCCGGAAAGAATGAAGAGGCTGAGCCAAAGTGAAAACAATGCCTACTTGTGGATATGACTGGTGATGGAAGTAAAGTCTCATGATGTAAAGAACAGTATTGCATAGGAACCTGGAATGTTAGGCCCATGAAGCAAGGTAAGTCGGGTGGTGAAATAGGAGATGGCAAGAGTGAACATCGACATTTTAGGAATAAGTGAACTAAAATGGACTGAAATGGGCGAATTTAATTCAGATGAACATTATGTCTACTACTGTGGGCAAAAATCCCTTAGAAGAAATGGAGTAGCCTTCATAGTCAAGAAGAGAGTCCAGATTGTAGTCCATGGGTGCAATGTAAAAAAGGACAGAATGATCTCTGTTCGTTTGCAAGGCAAACCATTCAATATCACAGTAATCCAAGTCTATGTCCCAACCACTAATGTAAATGAGTAGGCGTGGTTTTGAGACAGTAAAACTTGAGTTGCAAATACAGTTGGTGGGTGAGATTTGGCCCATGGACTGTAGTTTACTCCTGATCTAGACAGTACAGAAGCTGTGTGGAACTTACTGCTGATCATTAATGTTACAACCATGCTTTGTTTTTTTACTTGCTGGCTAAGCCTGGCTTTGTAGGATGCTCTCCTCTTTCCACCCTTCTCATGAGTAAATCCTGACTTCTTTTTTTTTTCAGGTTTAAAGGGTTTAATAAGTTTACTCCTTCAGTTCCTATTTTCAACACCCAATATTCTTTGGCTTCCAATATTCCAGGCTTCCCTGGTGGCTCAGATGGTAAAATATCTGCCTGCAATGCTGGAGACCCAGGTTCGATTCCTGGGCTGGGAAGATCCCATGGAGAGGGGAATGGCAACGCAGTCCAGTGCTCTTGCCTGGAGAATTCCATGGACAGACGAGCCTGGTGGGCTACAGCCCATGGGGTCTCAAAGAGTTGGACATGACTGAGTGACTTACCCACAATACTCCTTTGAAACACCAGACAGACCCTGAAGTGGCCAGCAGTCAAGTTCAGACCTCCAGAGTTTAAAAGTTCAGGTTCTTTGAGCATTCCTTGTTGCAGTGGCACTTGTCTGAAATTGGTACCTCCCTATCTTTGGCGGATCTTTAAATGTACCAGTGAAAAGGCTTTTTCCCCTTAAAGGTGGAGAAGGAAAATCATTCCTCAAACACAACGGAGATCTGGCTGTGAGGTCTTTCTTCTGTCCTGTGTCTTCCAGCTCCTGTTTTGTTTTTTGTTTTTGCAGTGGAGCAAGAGACCAAAATCTAACCTGAGTTACAAGAAACAAGACAGTGATGACTATAAAGTGAGTGACCAGGAGCAGCCGAGCCTCCTGTCCCTCCCACATTGAATATATGTGCTTCACAGAAAAACAAAAATAACAGGTCCACCAAATACAACAGGTCGAATTACAAAAATCCATTCATCCAAGAGTGGTGGAAGTCAAGATGGGGAAGTGAGAGGGGAAATGGCACAGGGAGAAAGAGTATTCAAATCAATCCAGGAATGGGGCTGGCATATGCTAGAAAAGAACTGCAGAAAAACCTGTGGTCCTTTCAGACTCACCGGTGTTGAAAATCCATACTGGTTGGTATCAGGAAGATTCTGCCTTTTGCATGCACCAAAGACAAAAATCTGGATTCCTCAGAGACAATGGAGTGTGGGCAGGGCTCTTGGCAGGGTAGGCCTCACCTTCCCTGGGAGGGGATGGAGGTGAGCCAGGAAAAGAGCTGCCACAGCGTCTTTCTGATCCTACCTGCCTACTCTGGATGGTGGGTGACCAACTCAGTGGCCCACAGCAGCCTTCAGTTTGGCAGGAGATGGATGTGGTGATGGGAATTCTTCTGCAGAAGTAGATCTACTTAGGGCCGACAGCAGGTAGGCTGTCTTGTGGAAGAGTCTTTTGCTTAAGAAAACTACCAAGGAGAAGAGGCACAATTGGAAAAGGTATGCTTTGCCAGGCGTCTTTGCTTCACTGGTGCTGATAATGAATAAAGGAAAGAGCATAGAGAAGAGGCAGCCACCGACAATGAAGGAGGACTGCATTGCTGTGAGGAAAGCCAGGGGTAAACCAAATCCAAAGTAGTAAGGCCAATTCCTTTCCATGTTTGGCAGCCACTGGTGCATTTCAATTCCTTTATTGAACCAACGATATTTGAAGCAGTATAGTATGCAAGAGATTAACCAGCTGACCAATAAGATGAATGGGAAAGAGAGTCACAAACATCCCTTGGAGGAGGAAGAGAACCTGAAGCAAGCGGTTGAAGAGCATGTCAGCAATTATTTTGCTGATACTAGGGAATGGGTGAGGCTTCCTCCCTGATACCTCAAATGCCAACCAGGTTGGCTATATCCTGAAACCAAATCATGTTGACGACTTTGTTGAGCACAAAGAGGGCAGCACCCAGAGAGCACTGAAAAGTGATGTAAGGAAGAACTCCAGCCATGACCAGACATCCCCATGTAGTATGGATCACCAATAATCTGGGCCGTTACTGACTGAAGGACAGGAATTCGAAAAAATAAGAGGAGACTGAACCAGAAAACTCCACCATTCCAAGCGCAGCACTGAAAAATTCTCCTAACAATATGTGGTTCACTGCCTTGCTTCCTTTCTATGCTCTGGGCTCTCCTCTGAGCCAGGACACTGCTTGCCCTTCTTCGACGCTGCTCCTGTCTCTTTTGCTGAATTCAAGCATTTAGCTTTGAGATGGTACAAATTCCCCAGATGGAGTCTTTGATTCTCCTGGCAAGGTCCTGCAGGAAGGTTTTGACACTGTTAGCTGTCTCTTTACCGCCCAAACTATCAACTACAGAAAGAAGGGAGAAGTGTCCCCAGATATTTCATCATGAAGGACCCGAGAGATTCGCTGCCATGGCTCTAGCTCCAGCCGGGCCCCTCGCCCACCATGGGCCAGCTCAGCTCCTCTGAGCCCCTCCGTGCCCTGCTGCCTGCTGTAGCTTGGGTGCTGCCAGGGCTAGGGCTGCTGCGCCTGCACTGAATCCTGATTATTTTAAGCTACCTGTGGAAATGGTTTTCCTTGCCAATATTTGATTTAGGAATAGGCATGTGACCAGCTTTAGCCCAAAGAGACAC
This sequence comes from Bos javanicus, assembly GCF_032452875.1. Classification (NCBI taxonomy): domain Eukaryota; kingdom Metazoa; phylum Chordata; class Mammalia; order Artiodactyla; family Bovidae; genus Bos; species Bos javanicus. The sequence continues at coordinate 131,215,771 of NC_083897.1, forward strand.
CTGGGAAAATCTGCTGGGGGACTTCTAGGAAAAACTTCCCCACTTTTGACACTCCAGGTTTCTCCTCTTCCTCTAGACATGCACTCTCTTCTAATATGATAGCCACTAGACACATGTGGGTATTTAAAATTAAAATAATTAAAATTAAGTGAAATTAAAAATTCAGATCCTCAGTCACACAAGTTACATGTCAAGCACTCAGTGTTCACCTGGGGCTAGTGGCTGCCTTATGGGACAGTGCAGACACAGTATTTCCATCATTGCAGAAAGTTCTATTTGATGATGTTGTGCCTGGATATTTTGAGTTTGGATTTGATGCTGAAACAGTGATAGCCATCTGAAAAACATTGAAAGGGGCTAGGGATCTCAAGTGAAAATGCAGATAACCTGAGGTTTTGAAAGGTTGTCTTCCCTGATAGCTCAGTTGGTAAAGAATCTGCCTGCAATGCTAGAAGATCCTGGTTCGATTCCTGGGACAGGCTACCCACTCCAGTATTGGGCTTTCCTTGTGGCTCAGCTGTCAAGAATCTGCCTGCAATATGGGAGACTTGCATTCTATCCCTGGGTTGGGAAGATCCCCTGGAGAAGGAAAAGGCTACCCACTGCAGTATCCTGGCCTGCAGAATTCCATGGACTGTATGGTCCATGGGGTCGCAAAGAGTCAGACACTGAGTGACTTTTCCTTCACTTTGAAAGGTTGAGTCCCTAAACTAACAGTATCTGCAGGATGAAAGAACAGAAGGCTGGAGAGCGTGTGGGTCTTCATAGAGGTTTACATTTGTCACATCATTTTAAATACTTTGGGACTTTTCCTGGTGGTCCAGTGGCTAAGACTCCACAATCTCAATGCCAGAAACCCACATTCGATCCCTACTTCGGGAACTAGACCCCACGTGCTGCAACTAAGAGTTCACATGCCACAACAAAGATCAAAGACCCCACGTGCAGCAACTCAGACCTGGCTCAGCCAAACAAGTATTTTTTAAAAAGCTTCATGTGTTACCTTAGTGAATCCTGACAGGAGCTACAATCAGGTGTTAATCCTTTATTTTCTAAATGAGGGAACTGAGGCTTGGACAATTGGAGTCACTTCACACAGCTGAAAAGTAGAAGTGGTAGCATTCTTGAGAGCTGTACTATAAAAAAGGTTGAGCACTTAAGAATTGATGCTTTCAAGCTGTGGTGCTGGAAAAGACTCTTGTGAGTCCCTTGGACTGCAAGGAGATCAAACCAGTCAATCCTAAAGGAAATCAACCCTGAATATTCATTGGAAGGACTGATGCTGAAGCTCCAGTACTTTGGCCACCTGATAACAAGAGCTGACTGATTGGAAAACACCCTGATGCTGGGAAAGATTGAAGGCAAGAGGACAAGGGGGTGACAGAGGATGAGATGGTTGGATGGCGTCACTGACTGAATGGACACGAGTTTGAGCAAACTCTGGGAGATAGTGAAGGACAGGGAAGCCTGGCGTGCTACAGTCCATGGAGTTGCAAAGAGTTGGAGACGACTAAGTGACTGAACAACAACAACAGCATTCTAGAACTTGGGTCCTTAACCACTCCCTCAATATTTAGTCCCTGAAGCAGTTGAAAGTTACTTTTACACAATTTTTACTGAAACTTTGCTGTATTCATTTATCTTGTGATGGATTTTTACCTCCAAGACATCTGAGGAATAAAAGCAATAGTTTTGCTGATTTAATCTATTAAGAAGTAAGTTGATGTTCCAAGAGAACATGCTGTTTGAAACGTACCATGATGTGGGTACATCTTTACTTCAAGGAAATAAGAAGAAACAGATTGATCTTGGCAAGAAGCCTCGTGTTCACAAGATCACAGTGCTGTAAAAAACCATCAAGGTAAATTGAGGATGCCTTTGCAATGATGTCTGTGGCAGTAGTGCTTGTTTTTAATATAAGTGTCTTATATGACCTACACCCTTGCCTTTTCTTTGCTTTTAGGAATGCAAACGACATAAAGTTTGGATTAGTAAAGAACTTTCAGTGATAGAGTATTTTTCAAGGTGGAAATTTAAAACTTTCAAGTGAGTTGCATAATATCACTAAAATGTAAACTCTGTTTGCAGCCAGGGGTTTTGTTTTATTCCCTGCTTGTATTTTATTCCCTGCTTTATACCCCCAGTGTCTCGTATACAGTAGGCCTTGAAAAATTGAAATTAATGACCAAGCTTTGGGCAGATCCCTTCATGTTCCTGAACTTCTTCCCTCCCTTGTAGACTGAGGGGCTTGGACTGATTTGGTATCTAGTCTTTTCCAGACCTATGGCTTATAATACTTTTCTTCCAGTGAACTCCAGGTCCTAAAAGATCTGTCTTTCAAATGATATAAGTAAAATTTTCCTCCCTTTTTTGTGTCGAGCAAAGACCACAGAGATAACTGTATCCAGTGTTTGTGATCAGCAGTAGAAAACCAGGAGAAAGCTAATTTCAAATAAAGATCACACACTCTTTCCTCATGCAGCCTATGGTGGGTAAATAAACGATTTTTGAAGTAAAGAAATAATGGTGTAAGTGACTACCTTTGCCACTTTTCTGGATTTACAGTATTCTACTAGGTCATCTCAAGTCTCCTTCACCTCTGAAATGGTTTCTGTGAACTTCGATTTCCTGATGTGTAATACAAAATGATGGAACCCATGGTCTTTCTAGGCAATGTTGCTAAGCTAAGGAAACTTGCATTAGACAAACACAGTGTTGTAGTAGATACTCTGACTCTTCAAGCATTAGTGAACAGATAGGAATGTTTTAGAATTAGAATGGAAATGACATCATACAAGTCTTAGAGAGAAACTACATGATTTTTTAAAAATGCTCCTCTGCAAATTATTTATATCACATTGTTTGCATTAAGAAAAGCAGTTTATTATATAAAGGTAAACTTTATCCAAGGACACAAAGTCATATAGCCTGAATTAACATTAAAACTTACTGTGGAAACTGTGATAAAAGTACTTTGTAAATGTAATATAATTTCATTTAGAATAGTTGCCCCCATTTTACAGATGAAATGCCAGAAATTTATTCACAGCAGAGCCAGCATTTGAACGTCTCCCTTAAGAGCCTAGTCTCTTATTCACATTTAAAGTTATTTAAGGAGGCATGCTCATTCATCCTTTGGAAATAGAGTGGTCTGGGTCAGTCTCTCAGGGAAGATGATATTTGAGCAACATTTGAAAGAGACACCAGGGCAAACCAAGAGGTTCTCTATGGGAAAAGTATTTCAGGCAGAGGGAGCAGCAAGTGCAAAGGCCCTGAGGTGAGGCTATGCCTGGTGTGTTGAAGAGACAGCTGGGATGCCAAAGTGACTGAGGGGAGGGCCAGGGAGCTGAAGTCTGGATGGAGGGCCGTGTTTCATGGACATGGAAGTAGATTCCATGAAGATGCCTGGACTTAATACCAGCATTCAATAGAGGCACACTCCCTCGCTGCCTCTTAAAGCACTAAGCATTTACATATCAGACTAAAAAGCTCCAGAAGCTACAAGCCTTTAGAAGTAGAGTGAACCCAAGTTGTGGCTAGCATTTTACAATGGAAAGCATAACCCAAGTACTCCATTATCTGCACTGGCCTTGACCAGAAGCCTAGATTACTGTCTATATGTCTAACTGCACAGACACTGGGAAGTGGGGGATGATGCTCTCATATCCCTCACCTGTCAGAAATAGTTTACTTCAAGGCTCTCCTCCTTCCTAAAGTGCACATCCTTCCTGGTGGAGCAGGGTGGATGGCCAGCAGGTCAGTGGCCCATCGTTGTTTTAGATCACAGCCCAAGGTGAGAAGCAGCCCAATGTAGTAGGGCTGGAAAGGCTAGGCTCAGACCCTAGCTCTATCCCTTTCCATGTTACTTGACCTCCTGTGCCTCAGTTTCCCCATCTGTAAAATGGGGATTACTTTCCATGTAATATTGTCATGAGAACTATGAGATAATATTTTTGAAGTGCCAGGTCATAGTAATGCTGTATACATGCTTGTCAACTTAAATAGACTTTCTTTTGGGACTCTATTCTTCCCGGAAAAAAATGCATGTAAATACACACAAAATGCATCTTCTAGATTGTCTGCTAGATCTGTTAACCCCTGAGAGAGGCCAGATCAGCTCTGGAGTGGTTTTCCTATCCTCACCCAGGAGAGGAGCAAGACCCAGAGGCTGGGGGATCAAGAACACATTTCACTCTTCCCATTTTGGCCAAGGCCCACTTACAATTGCCAGTTGTTTGCACTTGGGGAAATTCCATCAGCTAGGAGCTGAAGTTTTCTTTAGTGATGTCATTACTAATTGTTTAATAAAAATATTATGTCAGTATTTATTGAGCACTGTGACGTGAGATGGTCACAGCTTAAGTAAACACATTTCGGTTGTGTCACTGTAGAAATGTTTTCATTCATTTTGTCTGTTATGTAGTAAAGTCTGAAAAATATGCTTCTTGGAAGAGTCCTTGAGAGCTAGTATAAAAAAATACTGTTTTGTTTGGGGTTCCCATATAAGAGTGCCTAAGGCGTGGTACCTTGTTTTGAATCATCTTTCATTGAAACGGTAATTCAATCCAGAGAAGGACTGTCACTGGATTACAAATTTTAGTTGGGTCTAAAATATTCATGCTAATGGGTCTAGTCATTCTTTTTCGACCCATTCCTAAAAGATTAAGCCTTTATCTTTCCCATCCAACTTGGGGTGGGGGTATGTGCTGGGAGTAAAGAGTTACTACAACAGTTTCGGGTTTAAAGACAACTGACTGTCTCCCATTTGAAGTCATATATTTCCCACATATCAAATAGCAGAAGAAAAAGGAAAAACCTCAGAAACCTCACACATGACCTCGTATGACTTGGGTGCAGGTTGTTTTTGAGTTGATCCCAGGAATCAGGAGTGAGGGAGCAGGAAGAGAGCATTAGGAACAGAGGAAAGGTCAGTAAAGGTATAGTATTGAGATGTTGCTGCAGGAGATGCTTGTTTGTTTGAATAGCCATTTTTGTGTTCCTTTGGAAGATATGTTAGGCAAGATGGAGTGACAGTTGTGGTTACTACTCCAGAGGGCAATTTTGAGCAATAACCATCTAAGAAGTATTAAGTCATTCCTTCATGGACTCGGCCTCACTGCTCTCACTCAGATCTGCCCATCTTTCCCCTGATGTGCTTTGTATCACAGGGACTTGACCCCTTGAAGTATTTGCATTAAATTCCTGCTCTTGAACTACCTGTCATGTTTTTCTGATCAGATCAGATCAGTCGCTCAGTCGTGTCTGACTCTTTGTGACCCCATGAATCGCAGCACGCCAGGCCTCCCTGTCCATCACCGACTCTTGGAGTTCACTCAGACTCACGTCCATCGAGTCAGTGATGCCATCCAGCCATCTCATCCTCTGGCGTCCCCTTCTCCTCCTGCCCCCAATCCCTCCCAGCATCAGAGTCTTTTCCAATGAGTCAGCTCTTCGCATGAGGTGGCCAAAGTACTGGAGTTTCAGCTTTAGCATCATTCCTTCCAAAGAAATCCCAGGGCTGATCTCCTTCAGAATGGACTGGTTGGATCTCCTTGCAGTCCAAGGGACTCTCAAGAGTCTTCTCCAACACCACTGTTCAAAATCATCAATTCTTTGGCGCTCAGCCTTCTTCACAGTCCAACTCTCACATCCATACATGACCACAGGAAAAACCATAGCCCTGACTAGACGAACTTTTGTTGGCAAAGTAATGTCTTTGCTTTTGAATATGCTATCTAGGTTGGTCATAACTTTCCTTCCAAGGAGTAAGCGTCTTTTAATTTCATGGCTGCAGTCACCATCTGCAGTGATTTTGGAGCCCCCCAAAATAAAGTCTGACACTGTTTCCACTGTTTGCCCATCTATTTCCCATGAAATGGTGGGATGCCATGATCAGATGCCATGATCTTCGTTTTCTGAATGTTGAGCTTTAAGCCAACTTTTTCACTCTCCACTTTGACTTTCATCAAGAGGCTTTTTAGTTCCTCTTCACTTTCTGCCATAAGGGTGGTGTCATCTGCATATCTGAGGTTATTGATATTTTTGATAGAGACTCCTTAATGATGTCAGGCAATCCAAACATATTTTGAACATCTATCACATACAAAGCCCTGCACTGGATTACTGAAGATAATAAAGCATCAAGCAGTAGCATTTAGTTGGGAAAACAAGACATACAGGGAAAAAGTTAAATATTAATAACAGTGCCCAGTGGTATACACCCAAGTGCTAAGTAAATGGTGGAGTCAGTGAATACACTTTTAAGATAGAAAGAGGAGAGAGCCGTATCCATCAGCTTCCTGCCAGAGCATGGTTTCAAGGGCTAGAGAGCTGACAGAGGTCATCTGAAACTTCCAATTTTAGAAGGGTAAAATTTTGGAATTTTATTTGAAATCTGATTTTTAAATGTTGGTAAGTCAAACTTTCAAAAACTTCATTGTGAGTCCTATTATGTGGGCAAGATAAAACAACGGAGCTCAATTGGAATTGTGGCCAGTGGTATGCATTCGGTGGCTGGCTCACTGAACTGTGGGAGAAGTCAAATGTGAAGAACGTTAGGATCCTTTCCAGTTGAGAAGATTCCAGCTCCTAATATTTCACTTAAGTCTGAGGCGATCAAGATCTGGGTTTAGAAGTGGGCAGTGTGCATGGGAAGAAAGAGATGAGAGAGAAATTAGGGAATATTAGTAATAATACTCCACATTTATATACTAAACTTATGGTCTGCAGAGTTTATCATGGGAAGCAGAATAGAGGGTAGCCTCTGAAATCAGACTGCCGGGGTTCAACCCCCATCTCTACAGAGAATTCTGAGGGAGCCCTGGAACAATTCAGAGAACCTTGCCCAGCCTTAGTTTCTCAAACACTAAAAAGGACTGATTCTAAGGAATCCACGTATTTCATACAGTTGTTGGCTGATTAAATAATAAAATGTGTATGAAGCCCTTCATGTGTCAAGCCTGGCTCACAGGAAGCATCAGTCAGTGTTCACTGTCACTACCATCACACACACAACATTTCTCTTTAATCCTTGCAAAAGCTCGCTGCTATGGTGAGAAGAATACACAGGATGGATGACTGGATCTGGAGGTGGGAGGTGGAGAATGGGAGGAGTCAGGAGTGAGACTTTGGTTTGTAAACTCAGCTATGTTGCTGAAACTAACTCTAGGGTTCTGGGCCCTTCACTTTAGCCCTGTGGGACTTTTTCTTCACAAAGTGTGGTTCCTTGCAACTCATATTCTCTGTAAGTTTAAAAAATTGAATTTTTGAGTCAAAAGGAAAAATAATTACTCCCCAAAGATGTCCCCTCCTAATACCTGTAACCTTAAATATGCAGCCTTTAAGGGATTTTTCAGACATGACTAAAGACTAAAGATCAGGACTATCGGATGGAGAGATGATCCTGGATAGCCTCGGTGGGCCCAATCTAGTCACTTGCATTCTTAAAAGTGGAAGAGAGAGGCAGAAGAGTGATTCAGAGGGATGCTACATGAGAAGGACTTCCCCACCCCATCCACTGTAGCTAGCTTTGAAGATTTAGGAGTGGAGCATGAGCCAAGAAATGTGGGTGGTTTTTAGAATTGGAAGTTTCTTACAGCCAGCAAGAAAATGAGGACCTGGGTGCTCCAACTGCAAGACACTGCTATTTATCCAAATAAGGAGAACACATATTTTCCCTCAGTCTCTAGAAAGGAATGCAGGCTGTTGACACCCTGATTTTAGTTTGGCAAGACTGACCAGACCAGGTGAACTTCTGACCTGCAGAACTCTAACATAATGAATTTGCATTGTCTTAAACCACTAAATTCATGGTAATTTGTTACAGCAGCAGCAGGAAACTAACGTACTAAAGTTTCCAGCTTAAATTGTTCAGCTGGTATTACTAAGTCAAGCTCACTCTGCTAGCTGCACAACAGCCCACTAAGTCTACAGAGAGGTGTTGAAGCGAGGAATAACAACTATTTGGCAAGACAGCAGACTGAGAAGATGGCAGACTAATGTCTCAAAATAACCATTTTATGGGGTCTGGATGCCAGGTTCTTTTATAGAACAGAGTTGGGGGAGGTGAAGGAAAAAGGCCATTTATCTTGAAAAATAGGGGATATATTAATTTCTTTTCTGAAGCCATTCCCAGGTGGGCAGGGTCAGATTGTCTCCCTGATAGCTGAACAAAGGAACTTTAACAGTGAGGAAGAAGAGGAGGGTTCCCTGAGGCAGGCCATTATGTATGATTATATTAACAAAAGCAATGAAAAGCAAAGGTTACAGTCAAACAGATCCAACGTGGAGTCAAAATTGTCCATTCCCTGTTAATTTCCAGCAGTCTATCAAATTCAAGAATGATAAGATGGAAATGCTGTGGGGTGATGAGGGACTAATTCTTAGATGGGTTAGAGGGGCAATGAGAGTAAGGTGTTCACATGGCAGTGCTCAGACTACACTTGGCCATGTGGGATTGGATTTGAGGAAATGGTGGCAATAACTTTGAAAGAATGTGCCAAGGAGGTGACGTAGGGAAAGAAACTCCATGGAGGAGAGGACGGGGGCAGTTTCTTGAGTTTCCAGTTCCTCCATTTGACTTCCATTCAAACCTTAGCCATGCCAAACTCCTGTTCATCATAACTGGAATATATGGACTTTGTTTTTAAAAAATCACTAGGGAGTCATATTGAGTAGATTTTATAGATAGATCACAATAATTTTATTTATGGACTTAAATCAACACTTCAATAAATGAATAATGCTTTGAAATTTGCTTTTTGTAAGTTTCCAAAGGAAAGTCTGAAAAATTTAAGTGTTTTTCCTTTCCTTGCTTGTGAATCTTTTTAACAATGGAAATGTTTTGTCTCCTAAGAGTGGCATGGAACTCAAATATATGACTCACTGGAAATGCCGACCACCTCTTTGCTAGTAACAAATGGGAAGTGAGTTGGGAGAGAGCCCAAGAGAAACAGAGGCTGATACTCAGGAAAGTGGAAGGCCTATGGGGACATCTCTATGTTGAACCAGGAGGAGTGATGTGGAGCATTATAATGAGAGACAGAAAAAGTGAATAAAATGTTAGTCATTGATAATTGGGCCATTAGAAGGGGGAAAAAAAAGCCAAAGGAAAAAAGTGGACAATAACAATTTAAAAATCTCTAGCTTTTATTTACTGGATTCCCTCCATTCATCAATGTAGGTCTCTGCTGGGAGCCCTGGAGGCTGGGCTGATCTAGCCTTTGATCTATGTTTTGATTAGGTTTTTCTTGATTGTGAGTCCATGCCTACCAAACTTGTCTACCCAGAGATGGCCCAGTAAAGTTCCCTTCTCTACTCTGGCTCTCCTGTTACCCCTGAGTTGTCCATTTCCTCTAGCATCTAAGAAAGAGGTAAAATGCAAATCAGCCCCTTTCCCTGTGGGTACATGCTGCTGCTGCTGCTAAGTCGCTTCAGTCGTGTCCGACTCTGTGCGACCCCATAGATGGCAGCACACCAGGCTCCCCTGTCCCTGGGATTCTCCAGGCAAGAACAATGGAGTGGGTTGCCATTTCCTTCTCCAATACATGAAAGTGAAAAATGAAAGTGAAGTCGCTCAGTCGTGTCCGACTCTCCACAACCACGTGGACTGCAGCCTACCAGGCTCCTCTATCCATGGGATTTTCCAGGCAAGAGTACTGGAGTGGGGTGCCATCAGGTACATAGTTCTCATCAAAGGATTTTGCAATGGAGAAGCTAGAAACCATTGGTGACTCAGGTAAGCCACTGGACAAAATTAAAAAGGAAGCAATATTATCCTGTGTTGTCCTTCAGCATCACTCTCCATCCCTTTTTCCTGATCTCAACTTTAACTCAGTGCTGTTCCCTGTCTGTGCCATGTTCCCACCCCCACTCTACCTCACCTGCCTAAACCAATGTGTCATTTTCAGGTAGCCCATACTGAATATTGATTCTTCCCAGAAATTTTCAACATGGCTCAGGATGGTAGATCTTTGCTACATAATAAAACTTCAGCCAACTGGAATTGATTCATTCTAAGTTGTGAATAACTGATTTCCCTTTAGTGCTCCCAGGAGCATTCTCAAAATTAAAATCTTGTTAACACAACAGACTCATTTGATTGGTGGAATATTAAGGTAGCATGAAGGGATATATTGAAGGGCAGATTGAGAAGAGGCAGTGCCAATTAAATTAGAGAATCAAGGCACTAACTACTCTGCACTACCCACTTGAACATTCATTCAGTGTGCTTTCAAGCAGAACTGGGTTTTATCCCAGAAAATAATCAGTACCCTACCACCATGTAAGGAAAATAGGTTCCCACAAGTTACCAGGTATGCTTCACTGTGCAATTTTAGTTTTTAGTATACTTACTCTTTCTTTTTAATTGTGTATCAAATACTACTATGGAAATAACCATACCTTTGTAACTAAAAACAGTTTAAAAATTTATAACCCCCTATGTGGGTTAGAGTTTGGGAAAGTAATAGTCATGTACTGCAAAGGGCAGTATAAATTGGTTTGTTTTCTGTAGGTCATCTTGGCAATCAAAATTCATGGAATTTCTGAAGGAAATAACTGAGTGTGTATGCAAAAATTTACCAAGAGGATTTCTTGCAGCATTTTTGTAATCATGACAAATTGTACACCCTAAAATGTCCATAAAAGGATGTTTGTTATATAAATTAGTGGCACATCCAATCAATGAAATGCAATGCAGTCATCACAAAATTATATTGGAGATAATTGTTTAATGATCCAGCACAATGTTTAGGATATAGTGTTATGAGAAAAATCATGTTACAAATACAAATTTGTGACATGATCTTATTGTACATTTTTGCTCAGTCATATTTGACTCTTTGCGACCCCATGAACTGTAGCACACCAGGCTTCCCTGTCCTTCACTATCTCCCAGAGTTTGCTCAAACTCACGTCCACTGAGTCAGTGATACCATCCAACCATCTCATCCTCTGTCACTGCCGTCTCCTCCTGCCCTCAATCTTTCCCAGCATCGGGGTCTTTTCCTGTGAGTCAGCTCTTTGCATCAGGTGGCCAAAGTATTGGAGCTTCAGCTTTAGCATCAGTCCTTCCAGTGAATATTCAGGGTTGATTTCCTTGAGGATTGACTGGTTTGATCTCCTTGCAGTCCAAGGGACTTGCAAGAGTCTTCTCTAGCACCGCAGATTTATATGTATTATCTCTGGATGGTGAAATTATAGGTGGTTTTAATTTTCTTCTTTTTGTTTATCTGTGTTTTCTGAAGTTTCTCCAGTAAGTGTATTCATTTTCATTGAGAAAAAATAGAAATACTTTTCTTTTAAGGAATCTGAGCATCCTCCCAAAATAAATAACACAGTAGTTTTTGTAGTTTTTATACCCAGAGGTGTCTGATCTAGGTTAACTCAGAATAAATGAGTGGTTTAATTAGAGGTATAAAGTCTGTGCTAATAGGTATAAAAAGAAATACAGTTAAGGGAAGTTTAATTTATGCAGGTATACACATTTACACATTCTAATGAACATTAGCCAACAACCAAAGTTCTTAGTCATCATTTTTAGTTTAAAATGTACTAGACCATTATATAACAAATATATAGGGCACTGTCAATAGTTAAATTGGAAGAATTGCTTCACCAGAGATAAGTCTTTGTGGAGAATTGATAGAACTGATTAGACTGTTGAAAATAATAGTAAATTATCATACTGCCCTCTTTTGGTAGCTATTTGTAATTCATTTTACATTCACTCCCATTAAAGATGTTAATGTACAAATTCATGCACTAACTAAACCAATTTTGTTGATTTAAAATTTTTTTCATTGAAGTATAGTTGATTCACAGTCAATGTTTTGTTTCAGGTATACAGCAAAGTGATTCAGCTATGTATATATACTTTTTCAAATTCTTTGTAGGTTATCCTATTGAATATTGTTCCCTGTGTTACACAGTAGGTCCTTGTTGTTTATCTACAAACTAAACTAACTTTAAATCACCTTTTCCCTCAACAGAACATGCTTACAATTCCAGTTTGCTGTCACCATCTGGTAAGATTGTTACTTTATGACTTTGGGGGCATTTCAGGAATAAAGTTCTCCATGCAGTGTCAGACCCAGCAAAATTGTTTTCTTGCATGAAGCTTAATTCAATTCTGTCATTAAACTTACACCTGAGAAATCAATAGCAAAAGACAACAGGACAGGCATACCTATCCCCCCACATTGTTAAACAGCTGGAGACTAAATTGTGGATTTTCATCATGGTAGCTACTAATGTTCTTCAGTGTTCTTTTTAGTATTCTAGTTCATAAGTGTCCTGAAGAGTATCAAGAACATAAACATGCTGAATGTTCCTATAAAGCGTTGAAATGTTCTCTTAAATATACTTCGTTAGCACCACACTAAATGAATATCTTTCAAAAGGCTTAGGACTCATGAGAATGGGAAGGCAAATGAGTTAAAAAGTTTATAACTGGGACCCATCTTGGCAGGAACCAGGAACAGAACCCACATTTGAGACTGCTGGCTGTAATGGGACCTCAGGGATAAAGTGGTACTACTATCCCTTAGTTAATGACACAGTGATGCCTGTAACAGTTGAGTAACTTATTTAATTTCACACAGCCTTTTGCCTCAAGAGGCAGCAGGTAGCTTCTCTGACTCCTCCTCCTGTATTTCTCTCTTTCTGCAACGTATATATAACAATCTTTTGTTACAGAACAATCTTTTTTTTTTTTTTTGTATAAGGAGTGAGTCAACTCATGTTCTGTCCTTAGTTGCATGAAAATGAGTTTCTACTGTTATTAATTCATTCACTTAAATAAAATTAGTAATCATTGTTACTGCTCATGCACATACTACATGCCTAGGAGTCTTCCGACATCTCATTCTGCTTCCAGTCTTACAGTATAGGGATCATTATATTCATGTTCTACATGAGGAAACTGATGGTCAGACAGGATGAAACTTGCTCATTCTCTGGAGCCACGCTACTTGGGTTTGAATTTGGCCACTACCCTCCCATCTCCATTGCTAGCTGTGTGACTTTGGACAAGTTCCTCCACCTTACTGTGCATCAGTTTCTTCATCTATAAATTGGGGAGAATAACAGTACTTACTTCATAGGCAAGTTGTGAAAATGAAATGAGATAACACATGTGCCTGGAACAGAGTAAACCCTCAGCAAGTAATAATGATTGTTATTATTAAGTCATCAGGCAAAGATTCAGACCCAGGACGGCAAATCTCCAAAGCCCAAGCTCTTTTTACCAAGCTAGTTTGCTCCTTCTTTGTTACACTTGTAGGATAAAATGAACCACTGTATTTTTCTTGTGCTGCATTAGTCTTCTTAGACTTAATCATGGTGATATCTTTGCAAAGCCGTGTTTGCATGGAATGAGGTCGGGGTTTGGAAATGTACATGGATGCTGGGCACAATCTTGGGGCCCAAGGGGGAGAGCCAGCACACATCCAGGGATGGACAGACAGCTGTGCCTGCAGGCCTCTTTGGGTGGTGTCACCATTCAGAAAAATGAATAGTCATTCATTAAAAGCCAGCTTTGGCCAAATTATATTGTTCTGCCCCAAAAATAAAGGATTCTGTATTCACACTTTGAATGTTGTTGCTCAAGAATTGCCTTGCTTCTCAAGAAATATACTTGGTAAGTTTTAAAAATGTAGTTAAATAAATAAATGAAAGAACTAAAAAAAAATGTAGTAAATGACAAAATTTGGAAGCAGTAATGTAGGACAGACAGGGTGTGTGTGTTTCAGCCAATGCATGAATGGTCTAAAACAGACAGGCCGGCCAAGTGCCTTGACACACCCAGATGTTGTCCTTACCAGCTGAATATCAGGCTCCCTACTGCAAAGCTTGTTTTAGTTGTAAACTGTTTATTTGTCTTGTATATATGGAGAGGTCAAATTATTGGATATTTTTAATATTTAAACATGCAAAGCGTGTGCAATAGACTGACCTCTTAGTGTAAGTGGAGTTATTCCACAGGAAATTTACAATCTGATTATTGATTGCCTTAATAGCAGCCGTATTTTAAAATAACTTACCAGGAAATTGTGTTAGGTAGTACAGTATTGAGTGATAGCAGTGTTGTTTTTTAAAATCCTAAATTCACTGTGAGTAGAGTTACCAGGTGTGATTATAAAACAGAGTAGAACCTATGTGTCAAATTATTAAAGTATAACATGTCTAGAACTGTCTGACTGAAAAAATTTGAAAATACTTTGTTGTGGTCCCTAAACTTATTTCCATAATATTCTATAGGTCACAGCAGGCTTTGCAGTCATGAGTCTCATGTTGGCTGTGAAATGAAACAGTTATATTTATTTCATCTCCTAGGTCCTTTCTTTGTGATTTTTCTGATAAAATGTATACTCACTGAGTGATTATGGGACTTACAGGTTTAACTAGATATTGGTCTGATAGCATGTTGTCTACTTTTCGTGATTATATCTCAAAAGTTCTAACTCCTTAAAATTCAGTAAATAAATTTGTTTCAAAGTATTTATTGGAATTTTTTTTCTCCTGCAGCTGAATCATCTCCCGTTGATTTTGTCCCCTACTCCAATGGTACTCCAGGCAAGATTTTGAAAAAATTTAACCTAGATTTACCCCAACTTGTTAAGCTTTGATTTAATTATACCTTTTTCTTGTCTTTTTTCTTTGGGATAAAAGAGGTTGAAACTACAAGCCTAAATGGTAAGAAGTTTTCTAAAGCAAGTAAAAATTGAACCCTTAATATAATGAATGAATGTGTAATGAATGATGTTGAAAGTTTCCTTATTCAAATAACAAACACGAACACAAAAAATCCCCCAGACTCTCAACCCTGGAGAGCAACCTAGATTTTCTGGTTTATCGTGGAAGAAGAACAGTGTCTGCCACTCCCTATTCTCTGAAAGGAAAGAACTATCGATCACATTTTGAGAGCCTTCCTTACTTTCCGGAACCATGCCAACACACTGTACAGGACAGATTGTTTAAATGGGAAAAGCACATCCAGTGACTTTAATATGATTCAGCCTGGATTTAGAGGCACAGAGTGTTCAAAGACAGCCTTTTACAGAAGATTTTATCAATTTTTAAATAGTATCAAATACCAAAAAAAAAAAAAAAACAACCAACAACAACACTCTGGCTTCAGGAAAAGAGCAAAGAATTGGGCTGTATTCGAGGGAGGTGGGCAAGGCGGCACACTCTGTTCCCTTCCTCTGTGGGTAGACAGCTTCCATCTTACTGAAGTCAAAACCCAACACTTTTCACAATCTCTTAGTTAAAATGAAATCTCACCATGTGGTTGGTGGTTAAGGAGCTAAACAATTAGAGATGCAATGCATGCTGATCAAAACTGTCTTAAATTCACATTTGGTCCAGTGGAAAGGGCCAGACATTATCATTTTTATGTGCAATTACTTTTTTACAGTGAAAGAACATCTTTAAAATCACTTGGGCAGTAGTTTTTAGATCCCATTTATGTGGGGTTTTTTAAAAGTGTGATAATATAATACATACCTTTTTTTTCCCCTTAAAGTTTCATCCAGAATAATAAATTCTAGAAGGATTTTCATTTAAAGAAATACCAATAGGGTAAATTTTAAGTAAAACAAGATCAAAATGAGATTACCTTAAAAGTTGGTTAAATACCGTGTTCAAGATCTCCGAATTTAAATTAGAATTCCTTAAAGATTGCTTTATAAGAGGATACCATTAGGTACAAATGCATTAAGCATCTATAGGGCTATGTATTAAAGTTAGTACTAACTGTAGAAGGGATACTAACTGTATCCCTTAGGGACTTTCATTATGATAGAGAAAAAAGGGGACAAAATATTAAGCAACATGAATGAGTTTATTTAAATCTAATAATTATAGGAGTGTTGCTGTGTTTTAGGCACATAACATGTGTTCAGGAAACACATTTTTAAATGAATGCTTCTCAGGCATTGTCTGTGGGAGTTGGGGAGTGATAGTGTGGTAAGGGGGTGGGCAGCAAATACATTTGCTAGTGCCAATTGGCTTTTGCAAAACTCTCTTAACTTCTCCAGGATTTGAGGGAAAGTGAAATGTTTAAGGAACCTATGAAGATGCATGTATTTGTTAATCATGCCAATAAATTGTGCTAATTTTTATTATTTTGTTTCAGATGCTACTTCAAGCGTGTTATCTACTTTGAACAAAACAGGTAATGTCAAATTATTTCTGAATATAATAACTTGTCTTCTGTGGCTTCTTGAGTTTCTCACTGTGTTCCTCTGGGTTAGTAAAAGTTATCTCCTTGCCCATTTCCTATGACTCCCAACTGTTGACTTATTACTCATTTTACTTTGAGCTCAAACTGTATAGTTCTGGTGTCACCACACTTCTGAGCTTCCAAACTCTTACAGCAATAGCATTCTATTTAAAATAACATTTATTATTTTTCTGATTATAGTAGTAATTCATCTTAACTCATAAAAATGAGGAATATAGAAAAATGCAAAGAGGAAAATTATAATCATTTTTAATATTACTTTCCTAAGACTATTACTGATAATAATTTGGTATATTTCCATTCACTATCATATATATATATAGTATGTATATGTGTATAACAAAATCGTCATAGTTTACATAAATTTTTATATCTTGCCCTTTTGACTTCATACTAAGCTATAAGTATTTTCCAGCATCCATTACTACTTTTTTGCTTCAGTTGATTTTATTTATTTATTTTTGCCACTTCATTTACTTTTTTAATTGAAGGATAATTGCTTTATAGAATTTTGTGGTTTTCTGTCAAACATCAACAAGCATCAGCCATAGGTACACCCATGTCCCCTCCCTCTTGAACCTCCCTCCCATCTCCCTCTCCCCTTCACCCTTCTAGATTGTCACAGAGCCCCTGTTCATTCAGCATCCATAACTATTAGTGACTTAATAATATTCCATCTTGTACTGTATATGAACATTAAATTTGTTTTTACTTTTCAAATTAAAATAAATTTATATTAAAAAATAAAATCATAAAAACCTTGGGGAAAAAAAGAAATTGTTGCAGTGAACATCCTTGTGCCAATATCTTTGCATTCCTCCCTAATTTCTGTAGAATGCTCTTCAAGGATTAGACTTATTTAGATCAGCATTATGAATATTTTAAGGCCCTTGACACCTACTACGCAATTACCTTCTAGAAAAGTTGTACCCAACAACATTCCTTCCAGCAATGGATGAGAATGTCTTTGTAACTGTACCTTTGCCCAGAGCTGAGACTATATCATATTATTATATCTTCCTCTCAATTCCATAGGTTCCATTTTGCATTTTTTATTTGTAAGGCTAAAGAACTTTCTTCCCTAAAAGCACTTTCTTTTTTCACTAGAACCAGGAGTTCATTTCACAGTTGTGTTTTATTTACTCTGGAAAGCAATGTATTGGAACAAACCATATATTTAAAGGATTCTTAATGCAAAAGGCTGTCAGCCTTTATGATTACCACCAATCATTGCCCATGGCTCTTTCACATACTGAAACAGAAACTCGTCAATAACATATAGAAATGAGATTTCTGAAACTCAGAATGCCATCATCATTAAGTGCTCCTCCAAGATCTGACCTTGATGTTTTCTTCAGAACTTGCCACTAACCCTAGGAGACAGACCTTCTTAGCAAATCTGTGCCCTGAACACAGTCTCTTACATCATCCTTACAGTAAGGAATTATGAGCCTGATTCTCTCTTCACTGGAAACCAAGCCATGGGCTCTGTCCCCAGAGTGTGTTGGGAGGGTATTTCTAAGGTTTGCTTCCTCAGAGTATGTTAATATTTGCCTGTGAATCAAGACTTTGAACAGTTCTCTCCTGGTTCTGCTATGAGCTTATTGTATGACTGTAGTTGGATATTCTCTACTTCTCTGAGGATAATTTTATCTGCAGTAATATTACATTATTATTATATTAATGTCTTAAGAAAATAGCGGGATACTTCATGATATTAGAGTATTATAGCAATATTTTCGATCTTGTGTTTACTGTTTACATTAATGTTCATTCTGAATTGCCCTCTCTTTAAAACCTATCACATGAAGATCCTTATAATGACTTAATTCTGCATATCTGATGTGTAAATCCACATTAATTTGTCTAGCAGCAGCACATGGAAACTGTGGTAGAATTATGCAAGCAGTGGGGTGTGTAACAGATGTGATCCAACTGGGGAAACAGCAGTCCAAATCCAGACCCACCCTCTGCCAATGATCTGAGTACGTAAAGCTCATTCATCCTGCTGCTGAGATGACCAATAGTGTCTTGAAGGTGTCAACAGTATGATTTTCTTAATAGTTCACTGAAATGATACTCATGGTAAATTGTTTTTAAAAAATAAGTAACAATTCTGCTCTAATGTTTAAATTGCTTCTTTGCAGAAAAAACTAAAATCACTATAGTAAAAACCTTCAATGCATCAGGTATGACTTATTATCAATATGTAGACTTTCTTTTTTTATACCTAAAGTTAAATAAATAGTGGTGGGTGTTTATATTTTCTTTTACCTTTTTCCTGTCTTTTAAAAATGAAATCTGTACATAATGAATAGATGTTTATGCACTGGGTACCTTAAATTGTACTAAGTGTTTGGAGTTATATAATAATGTACTGTGTTGTGTGCTGTGCTTAGCTGCTCAGTTGTGTCCAACTCTTTGCGACCCCATAGACTGTAGCCCGCCAGGCTCCTCTGTCCATGGAATTCTCCAAGCAAGAATACTGGAGTGGGTTGCCATGCCCTCCTCCAGGGGACCTTCCCAACCCAGGGATCGAACCCAGGTCTCCCGCATTGCAGGAGGATTCTTTACTGTCTGAGCCACCAGGGAATAAAAGTTATTATTATATAATAATAATTAGACGCAATTCCCACTCTCTAGAATCTCCTAGTCTATGGGGAAAGACAAGAGAAACAAACATAACTATATGAACATATGAGCGAATAAAGGCAATGATTACACAAGTGTTTCTGACATGGTTAAAAGGCATGGGAGATAGGAGGACTGCTGCTAATGATTATCAGTGGTATGCAGTTTATGAGGGAAAGATTCTTAGAGGAGTGAACCTCAGAAATTATTTAAATCCAAAAAGGAATGTACTTTTAAGTACCTATTATAAGATTAAGGATTCATGATTTGCTTAACAAAGGCTTCCAATTGATCCAAAGCAGGGTTTGGCAAACTATGGCCTGTGGGCCAAATATGACCCACCATGTATGCATGTAAATACAGTTTTATTGGAACACCACCATGTGCATTTGTTTATATACATTGTCTATGGCTACTTTCCTGCCACAATGAATAGTAAAGTAGCTGCAACAGAGACAAAAAATATTTTAGACACACAAAGCCCCAAATATTTACTATTTAACCCATTACAGCCAAAGTTTTCTCACTCATGATTTAAATGCTGACCTGTGGCCATATCCTTGGGGGAAATTATGGATAACAGCCCTAGCAATTGGAAAGAAAATTCTCAGTATGCATGAACAGCAGAAGACATATATCACTGGAAATGAAGGTACTACTAAAAATTTAGAGAAACAGGAGAGATGATAGAATGAAAAGCTTAGTGAGCAATAGACCAATGGTTGTAAAGAACATATAAACCATTACAACCCACCATCCGTATATTCTATAGTATTTGCATAGTATATGTTTTCAATGAGTTATATCCATAAGTAAGTATATTTTAAATGAAATCTTTCTATTTTGGTGTGGGTAACATTGCTGGACCAGTATAGAAATCTACATGTCAGGTACCTTTCACCATCTAAATTGTTTGCTCACAGAATCAAAACCCTTAGCTGAAACATGATGCCTACACACCAAATGTCAACTAAATCATTCTGGCAGGAACCACATCACATGTACTAACTCAAAATATAATTTTAGTTTATATCCAAACTAGTTCTCTTGGGAAAGAATTAAGCACTCATAAAGTGCAGTAGAAATAAAATAGCAACCAGACATTGCATACATAATTTTGACCAAACCAGACCTAACAAGGACAGCAAAATATTTCTTAATATGACAACCTTTTCCCCTCAGCAGTCTGCTAATACACAGTCAACATTTGTCCCTCACTTTTGTTATAGATTTTTGATAATTCGCCAAAAGGGTGAAATTAATGAAGGAAAGATTCTCAGTGGAGTAAATTTTGAGCTCTTTTGAAATCAAAGAAAAGATGTACCTCTCTTTTCACCAAAGGAGAAGGTATTTCTTAGGTTAATATTTGTGAAGTTTTTTGTTCTAACATGGCTTATTTCTCCTCCTACTCATCTCTGCCTCCTTTGTATGCCTATGTCATCTGTTGTACTGGCCATCACTCCATTTTGCCTTCACTATAACTTTTTATAACATCATGTGAAATGCCATGCTGGATGAAGCACAAGCTGGAATTGAGATTGCCAGGAGAAATATCAATAACCTCAGATATGCAGATGACACCACCCTTATGAAGTGAAGAACTAAAGAGCCTCTTGATGAAAGAGAAAGAGGAGAGTGAAAAAGCTGGCTTAAAACTTAACGTTCAGAAAACTCAGATCATGGCATCCAGTCCATTCACTTCATGGCAAATAGAAGGGGAAACAATGGAAACAGTGGCAGACTTCATTTTCTTGGGCTCCAAAATCACTGCAGATGGTGACTGCAGCCATGAAATTAAAAGACACTTGCTCATTGGAAGAAAAGCCATGACCAACCTAGACAGAAACCTAAAAAGCAAAGACATTACTTTGCCAACAAAGGTCCATCTAGTCAAAGCTATGTTTTTTCCAGAAGTCATGCATGGATGTGAGAGTTGGACTATAAAGAAAGCTGAGCTCCAAATAATTGATGTTTTTGAACTGTGGTATTGGAGAAGACTCTTGAGAGTCCCTTGAATTGCAAGGAGATCAAACCAGTCTGTCCTAAAGGAAATCAGTCCTGAATATTCATTGGAAAGACTGATGCTGAAACTGAAACTCCAGTACTTTGGCCCCCTGATGCGAAGAACTGACTCACTGGAAAAGACCCTGATGCTGGGAAAGATTGAAGGCGGGAGGAGAAGGGGACAACAGAGGATGAGATGGTTGGATGGCATCACTGACTTGATGGACATGAGTTTGAGCAAGCTCCAAGAATTGGTGATGGACAGGGAGGCCTGGTGTGCTGTAGTCCATGGGGTTGCAAAGAGGCAAACACGACTGAGCAGCTGAACTTATCGCTTTTTATTTACTGGCCAGTATCCCTCACTAGATTGTAAGCTCCTTGAGGGCAGAGTCTGTATCTGGAACCTCCCAAAGCCTATAGAAGGTGGGAGATGTTCAGCCAATATTTTTTGACTTTTACAGGTTTTGCCCCTGTGAAAAGATATCACACATTGATGTTATTTCATACATATGTTTACATAAGGAGCTAAGACCAGCATTAGAGTGTTCATGGACTCTCAGGAAAGGAAAGAGGATCTATGAGTAAGGAAGGGCTACTTCATTTAAAGTCTCTATACTCAGTTGTATTCATGCTGTTCCTTCTTTATTGGGCAGAAAAGGGATTAATTGGGAATGGGACAAAGAAATTTTCAGGAGGAGTAGGGGATCGGATACTGACACACTAAAGAATGGTGTGAGTCCACTTCCATAGCTTAACTACTAAGAAATGAAAACTCATTCCTTTAGTTTTTGTGGAATTAATCATAGCCAGTTATATCCAACATATAGTATTTTGGGTACATGTTCAATGCCTGAATTTGTGAATTCTCTTAATGTTGTATTTAAGTGCAGGTGTTAACATGTTTAACCCGCTGGGTTGTGTTTTCTTTGCAGGTGTCAAACCCCAGAGAAATATCTGCAATTTGTCATCTATTTGCAATAACTCAGGTTAGTTCTTGTGTACATTACACATGACCAAATAAATTAGCTCCACAGAGAAACGGTTTGTTTTCCAGCTGTTAAGTATATGATGTGGGACCCTCTGATTTATCTCTTTTCATCACACCTGGCTACCCAGAGTCTCAAATGAAAACCAAAGCAAATTTTAGATATGATTGAAAGTGAGATAATGGGTTAACTCCTTTAATATGAGAACATGAAACTCTGCAGCAAATATTTTTCACCATAGCTAATATCCTTAGAGTTAATTCATGAACATAATTAATAATGGATTTAATTATTGAAAGCCATTTCTTGTATATAAAGTCCTCAAGCTTTTCTATAGGACCTTCAGTATTATAACTTAGAAACAGGATGTTGTCTTTTGCTAAAAATAAAACAAACTGCTTTACTAGAATGTTGAAAATCTCACATACACCTTGTTTAATTGGACGCTAATTGCAGGAGTGCCCATAGTGTATTTTGCCATCACTAAGACTGTCCACTGTTTTTAAAAATTAAAATGGAAACCTCTTGAGAACATGCTATTTTTGAAATGGGAATATTTTCCCTTCTGCCATGGGCCAGAAGGAGTGAAGCAACCACTTTTCTCACGTTGGTTTGGCTCTCTGGCCTCCCTTCCTTATTAAAATCAATGAAAGCAGATGTGAAAAACAGAAAAACATGGTGTGACAGGTCAGAAGTGGATCACGGGAAGAGAGAAGAGGAAGGTAACAGTATTTTATAATGTTAAAAGTTTTAGTGTGGCTCCAATGATATAAAAAAGCCAATAATTATGGGAATACTTTCATTTTATTCTGTTCCTTTTAACAGTTTAATACTTTGTTTGAAAAACATAGGAAACAATTTCAAGTAACATACGTTAAGGTTGGATAGTTGAGAAAACAAGCAAACTTTCCATTGAAAAAATGTTCCACAAACACTTTCTATTTGTGTGAATGTAAAGTTTACTTACGTGAGCTTTCTGCTAGTAGTATTCTCCAAGTTGAATATAGCAGGAAAATATTAGCTGACTTTGATTAAAGAAAAAAGAACGTTTTGGATACATTTCACTTCCATGTATTGTGTAACTCTCTTCTCTCCTCACCTCCCGCCCCTCGTACCCCTCTCTTCACTGGATACTCCATAATTTCATTATTTTCATGCTTCATTTATGTTTTGGACTGGTGACTAATGTCTAGCTTAATGTTATGTCTACATGATGTTTGATAACTGTTTCAAAGTTGAACATTTAGTAAAAAAAAAAAAAATCCTGGTCATCTTGAATAACAGATGCCGGGAAGCTAGTTGGAGTAATGTTTTCCCCAGTTAAGCTACTGAATTGACCATTTGTTTTAGTGTCTGGTGAAAACAACCTTTTCAGGGGAGCAACTCTTTTGGCACCAGAAATTCCACAATATCCTGCCAGAAACCTTCACTTCTTACAGATTCCAATCTGGATTTATTAAGGGAAATGGAGGCTGGTGAGAAAACTGGGATCTGACCAGGTAGAGTCAGGCTGAGGGTCAAAAGGTAGTGGCTTCCTGGCTGCTCTGCTACCATTGTATGCCCAGCACATTCATGAAACTGAACATGTGCTCAATGAGACCGAAGGATGAACTTGGAGAATGGAGAGGCAAGGGAGAAAAATTGTGTGTCAGCACACATACAGTTGCTAAATAAGTTTTTAAAAGCTAAGATTTTAGCAAAAATGGACAAGCAGTTCTATGCATTTATAAATTATCTCGGGGCTTCCCTGGTGGCTCAGTAGTGAAGAATCAGCCTGCCAATGCAGGAGATGTGAGTTTGATCCCTGGGTCAGGAAGATCCCCTGAAGAAGGAAATGGCAACTTGCTCCAGTATTCTTGCCTGGGAAATCCCGTGGACAGAGGAGTCTGGTGGGCTGCAGTCCATGGGGGTCACAAAAGTCAGACACAACTGAGCAACTAAACAACAGCAACTGATTATCTTTGCTTTTAATAATTATGTAGTGTATTAATTTAAATTTCAGTATCAATATGCAGAATTTGGGGTTCTCAGTAGAAAGGTGGCTGGAAAAGGTAAATCATGTTCACTGGTCTAATGGCATTGTCAGCCATTTTAAGTGGAAGTGGACTGCTGGGTCCTTGGCTATGGGAATCAGTTGTATTTTGGAGTGCAATGAAAGATGAGATTGGGAGGCCTTCCACCCTCTAGCTCAGGAGTTGGCAAACTACTGCACATAGTTCAAATAATAGCCTGTCACATGTTTTTGTAAATAAAGTTTCGTTGGAACCCAGCCATGCCATTCATTTATATACTGACTATGGCTGCTCTTACACTATAACCACAAAGTTGTATAGTTTCAACAGAGAACATATAGCCCACAAAAACTTCAAATATTTATTTTCTGATCTCTTACAGAAAAGTTGGTTGAGCCCTGCTCTAGTTTATACAATATCCTTGCCTTTCTGCTCAGGAGGCCAGTTTTTTGTCTCTAGATTATGAAGTGCACACAGTGTACTTCTGTTAAGGAGTCTCTGTTTTATTAGTTTCCACATGGAGCCAAAGCCCCTCCGAGTATACCCTGCAGGAAATGCTTTGAGTTCTGAAATTGAGTTCAGTATTTCTCAAAGCAGGTGTTTCCAAAACAGAGTTTTCTGGCTTTTCTGGGATGAAAGTCACAAGTTGTTCAACTGAAGAAAGGATTTGCTCTGCATTCTATTCAGGTTTCAAAGCAAAATCTCAACTGTGTTCCTAGGAAAGACAGTGCATTTGGTAACTGCATTTTAAAACAACAACAAAAACTGCAAATGGCAAGGAATAAATAGACTTCCATAAGGTAGCTTAACTGCTGAGAAATACTTTTTCTCTCCCTTCCCTGTCTCCTATAACTGCAACTATAACAGCTTAAAAAGATTTTCAGCATTAGAGCCACAGTTCCCCTAGTTAACATCTTGACAGAAAACAGTCTTGATGAGAAACAGGTAGGGATAAAATTTCTTGACAAGCAGATAAGCTTTTTCTTTTTCTGCATTGCCACATAAAATGTAGAGTTGATATTTTCTGAAAATTGTACTGATTGATAATCATTGAATAACTTTCTGACAGAAAAGAGAGTAAATGTGAATAACAAAGACTTTGTTATAAAGTAATATGATGATCTTTTCCTGTGTCATATTAATCCTCAAACTCTTAAGGATGCAAGTCTCAGATTTCTTTTTGAAATTTTATTTTTAGCCTTTTTTAGAGGTGAGATCATGTTTCAATATGACGAAGAAAGCAATATTACCCAGGTAGGTTTTAAAGATTTTTTAATTGCAATTTAAAAATTGAATTCTCAGATATTCAAAGATTTAAGGTTCAAATTATTTATAATATTTTGCATATTTACTTTTATGACCAAATGTAAATAAAGTATGTGTTGTTGAAACACTAGCTTTGTCAGGAGAGCTTGATTTCATGATAATCATGGAGTTTTGTTAAAAATTATGTTTTAGTTTTCACTGGGTTTGCTGCTGAATATGAGTGTTTATATGATATAGTTCTATTGCCAGTCAGAATTTTAAATTATATTAGAAACTCCTAGCAATAGGAAATACCTTGATTCTAAAAATAGTCTCAATCTGATCCTGTTCACTCCCATCTGGGACTCAGACAAGTAGTATCAGCCTTCCCATAACCTAGATTGGTTCAGAAAGTGAAAAGTGAAAGTATTAGTCACTCAGTCCTGTCTGACTCTGTGGGATCCCATGAAGGGTAGCCCCCCAGGATCCTCTGTCCATGGAACTTCTCAGGCAAGAATACTGGAGTGGACTGCCATTTCCTCTCCAAGAGATCTTCCCCACCCAGGGATCGAACCTGTGTCTCCTACACTGCAGGAAGATTCATTACCATCTGAACCACCTGGTTCAGAAGCCCAGATTGGTTCAGAAGATCCCAGCCAAATATGGTTTGTTAATTCCACGAATATTTCCTGAGCACCTACTATGTGCCAGGCAATGAGCTAGGTGCTAGAAATGCAGTGATGGTTGTTACCAAGTATCCCTTTTTACATTCACACAGAGAGCTTTAATAGTGTTCTTTTGGGGGGAATTCTTGAAATAACAAAAGATAGAAATTAGCACGTCAGACTTGCTGATTCAGAATATTTTTTAAAGAAAACATAAAAACAAAGACTGACTCAGCCAATATGTATTCACTCTTTTGCTAGACAACATTTCATGTAGTTAGGAATCACAGTCTTTGGGGTGTAGGTCTTTAGGTGCCCAACAAAACTAAAGAACAACTTCTTGTTAGAAAGTGTTATAAAACAAAACAATGATTGCTATATTCTTAACGATGTTGTGCTTCTAACAGAATCAAGTTATGGCTAATGGCACGGTAACTGGAATCCTGTCTCTAAGGGAATTGAAGTGAGTAATCTTGCAGTTTGATTTAAAACCTAAGACATCAACTCTGGAAAGATACTTGTTGAGCTATCTTTACTTTTGGAAACCAAGAATAGGATAGAGACAGACCCGGAGATATGAAGAATTGGTCCTTGAGTTCTTCACAAACTAACCATAGTAACCTGTTATCAACTAATATCCCCGTGAGGATGTTCTCTTTGATGCTACTGAATTATGTAAGATCTTCACTAAACCAGATTTCGTTTTGCCCACTGTGCAACAAGCTAAAAAACTGAGAAGCCAAGACTTGCAGCAAAGAGAGGGCTTTTTCCTAACGTAGCCACATGAGGAGAACAAGTCTCAGATCTACCTCTCCAAAGGCCAGCAACTTGGGGCATTTATGGAGTAAAAAATAAAGTGGCAGGGCGGTCTGAGGTTGTGGAGTGTGGGGACCATGGCTGGAGAGTGCTGGAGGGTGGAGGAGGGTGTCAGTTGGAGAGAAGGAGGAAAAATCAGAGACAGAGGGCCCCCAGGGTGAGTGACTAGCCAGTCTCAGAAGTTTTGCCTTGGGCCAGCACTTCCTCTGGCCCTTTGCCAGAGGCAGCTGCCTGGGAGTTGCAGTAGCCTAATAAGTAATAAGATTGTTTAACCATAATTTATATCTTGCCATTGGCTGGAACCAATACAGCGTCTTTCTGGTTTGTTTCCCTTGTCATATTAATTAATTTTACCCACATAGGAATCTCTTACTGTACCCAGTATTTCTTCAAAGTGAACACTGCAAGCAATAAATACCATATGCTTCATGTAATTGCTAAAATTCTAACTTGTTTTGAACTTAACGTCATCAATGATCGCCTTCATGTCAATTTCTCATTTTATTAGCAGACAATCAGAACTCAACAAAACTCTGGAAACCTTAAGTGAGGTAATCATAGTACATCCTGTACTTGTTTATAATTATTGTTATTATTTGGGGGAGAGCCTGGAGTTCTGTATTCCTGAGGAGATAGGTCTTCAAATTACCCCCAAATCTGCTGTGTAAAAGAATGAATGGGCAAGTTATATTGCTCCAAAAATCAAAACTAGGCTCAATGGATGGATGTTACACAGGGATAGATTTTCCTTTAAGTAAAACCAAGTTTCTTAAACCGGGGCTTCAGGAGAATGTGCTCCCTTGTGTGGTAGAGAGTTTCCTGACACTAGAGGTATCCAAGTAGAGCCTGAATAGCTTTGATCATGTGTCATTAATCTGGTAGGAATGAGAATTAGATCATTCCTAGGAGTTGTTGTCGTTCTAAGATTCTGTGATGCTGTGATAAATCCTGGGTCATCTTGCCTGATATTTTCAATTATCAAACTAACATTAATACATTTTTTCTTTTGTTTCAGACTTATTTTACAGAGTGTGATGCAGCAGAGTCCCAAAGGTCAGTCATTTTTCATACCTTTTTTATTAAAGATCATTATTTCTCTACTCATGAGAAATAAAGTATGAGGAGTCTTAGGGTACAAATTCAAAGGTATTCCTCTAGAATAAATACACATTAGTGATAGTTTGGATATATAATTTTTTATTTTTCCAAACACATATCACAGTGATATCCATCTTCTCATTTCTTTATGAAGCTCAGAGGGGTGTGGGAGGTGTTGAACCATTTACCTCTGGTTCTATGAAGCTGAGGCTCATCACTGCCCTTAGCCCCACAGGCCACCAATAGGACCAACAAATGGCTCCCAGTGGTCTAGTCAGGGTGAAGGCCACACAGAGAAGAAGGAACATAATATGGAGCTTGATGAGGGACTTCCCTGGTGGTCCAATAGCTAAGTCTATGTGTTCCCAATGCAGGGGGCCTGGGTTCAATCCCTGGTCAGGGAACTATTAGATCCCTGGGAATCTAATTAGTCAGAACTAATAGATCCCATGTGCCGCAGCCAAGAGTTTGCATGCTGCCGCTAAAGATCCCACGTGCCACAATGAAGATCGAAGATTCTGAATGCCACAACTACGACTCAGCACAGCCACATAAATAAATAAAAATATATATTTAAAAAAAGAGACACTCATTTCAATTTTGAAAAAATTATGGAGCTTGGGGAAAGGAGAGAGGAGGAAGGAAAAGATCGGAAAGAATAAGAAATTAAAAAGTTCGTGCAAGGTTGAATCACAGATTGCCTGACAGCTATTTGAGGTTGCACATCATTTGAAATGTTGTTCACTGGCTGTCCTAGCTGCATAAGCCAACAAGAATAGCTTTTAGGTCAGTAGTCTGACCACCTGAATCTTGAGCATTCCATTCTAGTAAAAGTCCTAGAAAATAACAGTTTCTGCTCATCTAATGATTCACTGGTACAAATAATGACAAGTTTCCCATGAAGCTGTAGATTGGATCCCTACCCACCATATGTATTTAGTTATTTCACTTCTCATTATTTGCAACATTAATATTTTGTTCGGCATGCTGCAGTTCATGGGGTCACAAAGAGTCAGACACAACTGAGTGACTGAACTGAACTAAAACCAAGACAAAAGTGAAAAAAGAAACAGAATGTCTTAAATTCCTAGTTATCTGATGACCTAAATGGAACTGCCAGAGTGGTTTTGGATTTAAGAGACCTTGATATTTGTCTAGGCTGGGATGTCAAAGGGCTCTCATGTTGAAAACCCATTGGCCTCCAGAAACCAGGCAAGCCGCCACCGCTCAGACTCTAGGTGTCAGGATACTTGTCTTCGTAACCAGGTTTCCACCCCCACATGTTCATTATGCAGGTAGGCAAAACGAATCAGCAGCTGTGTATGGTCAGAGGGTCTCTGGTTTGCATTCTCTGTGAATGTAAACCTCTCTAAATGCTCTGTCATAGGAAATCTTTGGGGTAAAGTTCCACCCATGGTAGGTGGGTGTTTACAAGCTTATTGGGGTGACATTGCAAGTTAACAGTGTCAGTGTCCCCTTTCCCCACTGTTTGAAAAAGAGCTACAAATATGTAGGTAGGTTTCCAGTTGAGTAATGCTCTGGTTATATATATTTCTCTTTACAGCACAGTAAATTGTACATTCACCATAAAATTGAATAAGACAATGAACATATGTGCTGTGATGGTTGCTTTCCAAACAGTAAAGATTCGACCCATGGGTAAGTTGTCGCTATCTTTATGGCCGTGTTCATTTTCAAATGACTTTGATGTAATCTTTTTCAAATCGAAAATATAATGAATAAATTTACATATGTTACAACTTTCTGTTTTGAGTCTTTTGTCGTTGGGCAGTTGTTAGGGATCTCTAAAAGGTGCTTTTTCCTGCTTTCTCAGTAAAGTCTCAGTATACTGTTTTGGAAATCAGAATAAAACAACCCTATTGAGATAGAGAATTCTATTTGGGGTGCTCGATCGATTGCTGCTGGGATATATTTACTTCGGAATTTCTCTTAGGAGTTGCTGAAGAGCAATTGATACTGCATACAACCCCATATTATTCATTCAATAAATATTTTAAGCACTTATTATTTATATATAATTGTCAATATAATGGAATCCAATTTATTTTATCATCTGTTTCAGACTTAAGTTCTTTCAAATGCCATCAGTGTGAGCATAATACTTGAAGGATCTGAGCTTCTCCCTTGCCTTGTTCTTGACCTTGCATTTTCATACTTTTCCTTTTGTCTCCTCCAGAACAGTGCTGCTGTTCTGCCAGGACCCCCTGCCCTTCCTCCCTGGAGGAGGTAAAGAAACTGCAGTGGTATGTAGCAAATATGCTGATCCTTTTCCTAATAATAATAATAATAATTTAATCACCATGCTGGCTAAGGAATTTTGAAATTTTGATGGTGAAGAAGGGTTTTCAATTTTAGGAAAAAAAGCAATTTTCTTTTGTATGAAGTTTCTGTTGCCTGAAATCAGTGATTTGCAATCTTGGTTGCACATTAGAATCACCTGAGGAGTGTGAAAAATATTCTGCCTTCCCAGCCTCACCACCTGAATGTGTCCTCATATTTAAAAGTTTTTCCAGTGTGGTATAGGAAGAATAGTATCTTAATGTTATTTGTACTTATCTTATTAAAACTGTTTGGACATTTCTTTCATATATTTGGGGCCATTTTTGTATCATTTCTGTGAATTGTGTGTTCATGTATTTTTCCCATTAGATATTTAATCAGTTTTTAAGAGAACTGTATATATTGTGGATAATAGACCTTTGTCTGTGGTATACGTTGCAAATATTTTCTCCCAGTTTGTCAGTTATCTTCTGACTTTGTTTATGAAGTTTTTGTTATGCAAATAAAAATTTTAAATGTACCTAAATTTTATCAATCTTTTATTTTATTGCTTGTGGATTTAGAGGCATTATTTGTAGCCTTTCCCTACACCTAGATATAGAGGAATTCATCTTTGTGTTTTTCTAGTACTTATATGATTTTTGTCTACATTAGATCCACTTGGAATTTATTCTTATTTGGTGGGAGGCATGGGAGTAATTTAATCTTTTCCAAATATCTATCCAGTGGTCCCAGCACCATTTATTAAAAAGTCCACCCTTTCCTCAGTGATCTGAGATGTCACCTTTGTCATATGCTAAAGTTTGGTAGCTATTTGGATTAAACTACAGATGTTAGATGTTAACATTGGGGGAAGCTGGGTGAGGAGTGTATGAATCTCTGTGTTATTTTTGCAGTGTTTCTGTAAGCCTACAATTAGTTCAAATTAAAAATGTTTTAAAATTTTGATTTCTGGTCTCCACCCTCAGTAATTCTGGTTAAATGAGTCTGGGGCATAGCCTAGGGATTAAGAGTTTTAAAAAACTTTCCTGGTGGTTCTAATGGGCAACTGAAGTTGCAAATCACTACCTTAACCTCTGCCTCAGTGGAGGTAAGCAGGGAGATGGATTCTTCAAAATAGTAGATGATCCCAAAAGTCATGGATGGTGTGATCAAAAGTGTATGAAAATATACATGGAAAAACCCAGGAATTGAATGAATGAAAATGCTCACAAGAGTTCCCAGTGATTGGCCTGCCTGCTGGATGGTCATTTTCTTGTTTACTTTTTTTTTCTTTGCAGCATTTTGTATACTTTTCTACAGATAAAAATTGTATTTTTTAAAAAAGGACATGAATTTTTTAATATGAAACTTCTCATATGGGAATAAAAGGCTAAGTGTAGCCTGTCTGCCCTTTGTGGACCAAATTTCTGGGATATATTGAAACATTAGGCACCTAGGAGTAGCTGAAGAACTTTAGTTAAGGATATGTAGCATTTTATGTAATAAAGGTAAAGAGTACTTGAGTTTTAAGCTTAATATACCCCCATCAAGGTGGAGGGTTGAACCCCACTTGGGAGATGGAATTTCTGAAAGCATCAGGATCCAATGAGGAGACTTTACTGTCACCTCAGGACCAACTAAATCAGACACTGAGGAGAAGGCCACAGAAATCTCTAATTTTTAAAAGGTCCTCTGGGTAATTCTCAGGCACAGCCAAGATTGGGAACCACTGGGCTAAAGTAACATTAAGGGTGTAGCTGATGTATAAGCTGGGACCACCCCTTTGGCCCCAGCTTGATTCATTTTTTTCATTCAGCAACATTTCTTCATCAGGTACTGTATGCTAGTTAGTACTTTGGCAGGCTATGCAGTATAAAATTGATTCTGGCAGATTTCTGTGCTCATCAATTTCACACAAAATTGTATATTGTTAATTCCAACTCAAGATTTTCTTGAAACAAAATTCAGTAAGTTGAAGCAAAAAATGGCTGTGTGATTTACCTTTCCCAGTGTCACCAATGCATGTGAATGACCTAAATTTGAAGTTTCTTGGAAAGGAAAAGCTTATTTGTGAACCACCAAGACCAGTATGAGAATTTCCTGAAATTAAAAACTCTACTGTACAAATCAATAATAATTATTTTTACATATTTTTCTATTGATCAATATGCAGAAGATTGTAATTGTAATTAACAGAATTATGTACTTTGTAAAAAGTGTAAGAAAAAATTGAAGAACATTTTATTGTTACTGACTAATTTAGAGCTGCTTTTCAGTTTACTCCTTACCCCTTTGAGCTCAGTGTTAATACTGAGTTGACACAAGAGTTAGTGAGTTAGTGTATCTATTATGGATGGACACACATAGTTTTGAAATGGGTATGCTTTAGTTTCTAAGTCAAATCAGTTGTCTTAAAAATGATGAGCCAGTTTTGTCAGTGTGGATTTGAATATTACAAGAAAATTACATTTTGGTATTTGATTCTAATTTTAGAAAAATGTTAAGTTTGTTTGAAACAGTTTGGGCCTGTGATTCCATTTTTTTTTTAAGAATAAATTTTGTGAAATCTAAAAAGACTCCTAGTATATGGAAACCACCAGTTTGGTTGCAGGGCATTCAACAGCTCCCTTCCCAAGAAGTACCTGGCAGTGGTACATGCTCTTCTCAACTGACTGAAAAGTGATGACGTGTAGAATCAGGGAGTAGCAGTGAACAAGTGAAGCAGAACTGTGAATTCAAAAAAGAGCATCCCTCCTGGCTAATTCCTCTCCTGGGGAGAAGGTGGTGGAAGTGGGCAGGGGCAGGAGACCATTGGCAGGTACAGAGAGGATCTGCAAATGCAAGTCCACAACGGAGCCGTGTCGCCTTGGTGGTGTCACATGGTTGCCACGAGAAGAGCTTAGCCTCTGTAGCTTGTTTGTGTCTCATATGCATCTCTCTGATTCTTGCCTTTAGTGACCTGCAGGATCCCGTTGAGTGTCTCGCTCGTCATCCACACGGCCCACCATTCTCTTCTTCCAGCAATGCCATCCCAGTTGCTCCTCCGGCC
Organism: Bos javanicus; assembly: GCF_032452875.1. Classification (NCBI taxonomy): domain Eukaryota; kingdom Metazoa; phylum Chordata; class Mammalia; order Artiodactyla; family Bovidae; genus Bos; species Bos javanicus. The sequence continues at coordinate 131,248,806 of NC_083897.1, forward strand.
ACCATTGTGTCCCAGATCTCTAGTGCCTTCTCTTTTGCTGAGCCTCTAGCTCATCCAGTTGTAACCCAGAGCCCTCACTCTCCAACAGGGGTGATTCCACTACCTTCTCCCCAGCCTTCAGCTCCCATAACTTCCAGCCCAGCCATTGATATGCCCCTGCCATCTGGAACTGTCTCTTCCCCTAAGCCTCCACCTGATCTTCCCCTCACCCTGTCCCCTGGGAAGTCGTCAGCCCCCTCTCCAACCACGTCTGCCCCTGTGAACGTCAACATGACCGGCATACCTCCTGACAAGACAGGTAAATATGACAAGCCACACTGCTCCCATGTTTTTGTCATTCGAGCCACCTGAAACCCAGCTGCCTGCCAAATTATGATGTCTGCAATGAGACCACATTAAGCCTTTCTTTTTGTGATGTCTGCTTGATTTTGAGAGCTTTCCTTTGGGCATTCGTAGAACACAGATACAGTTGAGATTGATTGTTTGGCCAAGATAAATAGCTCTGAGGCAAACACAGATCTCATTTTATCCAGATGAGTTATTTTACAGGTTTCTTTCTCCTGCAAAAGGTGGGTCACTGTTTTCAACATTCTGAAGAGACCAGTTTTCAACCATTAAAAGCAGGAACTCCATTTAGACAAAACAAAAGAAAAAAATTGATGTTCTTGAAATGGCACAGAATGCCAGAGCTGGCGATGAGCCAGAGGAGCCATGAGAAGGGGAAGACCATTCAGAAGACCTCAGGGCAGGTCTGCCTAGGCCCTCACAGGTGGTGGGATTTGGAATAAGCCTTTTAGCTCCTCCTGACTGAGCCTGGTCTACCTTAAGATGGAAATAACCACACTAACCACATAGGTTTGGAATAATGGTGAATATGAGAATGCCACAGAAACTGCACCAGGCTCCCGGACACAAAGTACGCTTGAGAGTGAAAGGATAAAGGGAAGAGGGAAGGAAGCAGAGAGAATTCTGCATAATCTCTGGAGTTTAAGTCCAGTGAATAAGATATAGCAGGTCTTCCTCTAGAATTTGGAGGGTGAAGCAAAGTGAAATTCTTGGAGACACGAGACTTGAGCTGTTGTGTTCTCGCCTCCTCTGCCTCAGGCAAGCCTGTCCAGGAGATCTGGAGCCTCTGCCAAATGGCTTGAGATTTTTTTTGAATTCCACAAGAGAGGAATGATGAAATATGATATGCCACCTCAATAGCATGTCTAGTATGCAGCTGTGCATAAACAGACAGAAACTTGGGGCATTTTTTAAGTCTTAAGTGAAGTGAAAATAATGCAAAAGCAAATATTTAGTTTGCACATCATGTTTATAATAGTGTTTTATTGTGTGGATAAAGATTAGAAGGGAATATGCAAAATAAGAAATAGGATGTTAAGTGGTAGAATTTAGCAACTTCATTGTTAGGAGACATACAGATAGCCAGTAGACACTTGAAAAGATGCTCATCATTGCTAATTATTATGGAAATGCAAATCAAAACTATAGTGAGGTATCACCTCACACCAGTCAGAATGGCCATCATCAAAAAGTCTATAAATAATAAATTCTGGAGAGGATGTGGAGAAAAGGGAACCCTCCTACACTGTTGGTAAGAGCCTACTATAACATTTATGAACATGTTTTCCTTACCCTGGGGCAAATACCTAGGGTTGGGTTTTCGAGGTCACAGAGTCTATGTATGTTTCTTTATGAGTGATTTTTCCATTATGTTTTCATAAAGTGATTTGGTTCTCTTGTTACAGAAATTGTTCATACCAGCAGCATCAGTGTTTCTGATCTTGAGAACCAAGTGTCCCGGATGGAGCGGGCTCTGTCCTTAGGCAGCTTGGAGCCTAAACTCGCAGGACAAATGATAAACCAAGTCAGCCGACTCCTTCATTCTCCGCCCACCTTGCTGGCCCCTTTGGCCCAAAGGTATGACTTAGCACACTGATATGGTCATGAGAGGGGATCTTCTAATAATAATGATGCTTCTAGATGATTAATTATACCCAAGTATTTTTCTCCCACTTATGAGGTTAATAATGACTTGTTAAGTTTCTTTTCTGTATTCTGCTTACACTGGGGAAAACAATTCAGTCAGAGTGCTGAATTTGAACTGCTACTTCTCTTTACAGATTGCTAAAAGTAGTGGATGACATTGGCTTACAGCTGAATTTTTCAACCAAGACAATAAGTCTGACCTCCCCTTCTTTGGCTCTGGCTGTGATCAGAGTGAATGCCAGTAATTTTGACACAACTACTTTTGCTGCCCAAGACCCTGCGAATCTTCAGGTACATCCTAATTTATTGTAGGAAAGACCTTTTCTTTTATATGTTTATAGTCCTCATGTACTTCATGATTAAAGCCATTACTATTTATACCATGGGTGATATTCAAAATATTTAGCATCTAGAACAATGAGGCATCACAGAATCAAAAGAAGGACATTGTGTAATATCATATAAGAAACGAATCGCCAGTCCAGGTTCAATGCAGGATACAGGATGCTTGGGGCTGGTGCACTTGGATGACCCAGAGGAATGGTACGGGGAGGGAGGTGGGAGGGGGGTTCAGGATGGGGAACATGTGTATACCCGTGGTGGATTCATGTTGATGTATGGCAAAACCAATACAATATTGTAAAGTAATTAGCCTCCAATTAAAATAAATAAATTTAAATTAAAAAAAAAAAAGAAGGACATTGGCTGGAGCAAGATCTCAGAGGTCCTCATTGCACCCATTGTTAACCCTTTAGCAACTGGATTGTGGAAGTTTGGGGGGAAGTGGGGGAGGTGTCCAGTGGGTTCTAGGCAGTTGGGAGTGTGCAGGGACACCAAATGTGTCCCTACTTTTCAACCCATTTCAATATTTTAACCTATTGAAATAGTGGTGCTGAATATCAATCCTGCTTCTAGTGTTTTCTATCCACCTATTAGAGGGATGGGTAGGTGGGGCTGCTGAAAACATGCGAGTAAAACCAAGTCTTGTCTTTTAACTTCATTTTTGTAGTCTTCCCTTTACAAATTTTGTGCATGTGGTTCTACAGTGACTTTGCCCTAACAGGTCACTAAGTTGGTATGTTTGCTACTGTCGTCTCCCTGGGCTCCCTGTGCAGTTATCCTGAACTTTATCTTTTCCCCAAGCTTTACTGAGATATAATTGACATATAATATCCTGCACTTTCTGATTGTTTCTGCATTTCCTTTATCCATAAAATGTTTTCTCTCCTGATCCAAAGCCTCATCTCCCTATCACATCTCCCTACACAGCCTCTAATTCCATAGTAATCAGAGAAACCAGAACCAATTGTACGTAGAGATACCACAAATAAATGCCTTTACAGGACCCTCCATCTTAATTACTTGTTGTGTTTTCCCTGTCCTCATTATACGAGCCCCAGACATTTTTATAATCTTTTGCTTCATTTTCAGGTTTCTCTGGAAGCTCAGGCTCCAGAGAACAGTATTGGCGTTATTACTTTGCCTTCATCGTTGATGAGTCATTTACCAGCTGATGCTGTGGAGCTGGCTTCCAGGGTGCAGTTCAACTTTTTTGAAACTCCTGCCCTGTTTCAGGTAAAGTTGCCTCTAATTGCTCTTGGTTTAGATTCTGGGAGACTGGAGTTTTATTTCTTATAATCCTCCAATATTCTTAAGCTGGCATGCATGCCAAGTCCCTTCAGTTGTGTCTGACTCTGTGCAACTCTGTGGGCAGTAGCCTGCCAGGCTCCTCTGCCCATGGGATTCTCCAGGCAAGAATACTGGAGTGGGTTGCCATGCCCGCCTCCAGGGAATCTTCCCGACCCAGGGATCGAACCTACATCTCTTATGTCTCCTGCATTGGCAGGCAGCTTCTTTATCACTAGTGCCACCTGGGAAGCCCATTCTTAAGTCTACTATAAGTCAGATGGATTGATGAAAAGCTGTAGTTTATTTTTAAACAGGACCTAATGATGCTGTTGAGGATAAATAACAATAACCAACACAAAGTATTTATCAATTGCTGTGCAGTATCATAAACACTTAGAAATGCTAACTCTAATCCTCTCAACAACTCCCTGAGGGAGAAACTATTAAACTATTAACCTCATTTTACAGATGAGGACATAGAGGCATAGAGAGGTTAGGTAACTTGCTTAGGAATACAGTTTAAATGGCTTAATGTTATTATGTTCCTTTAAGATTCATGAGGGTCTCGTGTCAGTCTATGAAATTTAATTCAGTTTTTAGAGCATACTATAGTGGAACAAGCTCTGCTTCTCATTATGGTCCTTGGGGAAGTCACTTTACTCCCTGTCCCTGAATTCCTGACATAGGCAGTAAAATAAACAGTGTTGACTAAATAGTCCTTAGGGTCCCTTCTGGGCTTCCCTCGTAGTTCAGTCAGTAAAGAATCTGCCTGCAATGCAGGAGACCTGGGTTCGATTCCTGGGTTGGGAAGATCCCCTGGAGAAGGAAATGGCAACCCACTCCAGTATTCTTGCCTGGAGAATCCCATGGACGGAGGAGCCTGGCAGGCTACAGTTCATGGGGTCGCCAAGAGTCAGACACAATTTAGCGACTAAACTACTAACTAGGGTCCCTTCTAACTCTTAAATTGTCTGATAACATTTCATTTTCTCTTGCCATCTTGTTGATTCTTTGATGTGCTAGGACCCTGCCTTGGAGAACCTCTCTCTGATCAGCTATGTCATTTCCTCAAGCGTTGCGAACCTGACAGTCAAGAACTTGACAAGAAACGTGACGGTTACCTTAAAGCATATCGACCCGAGCCAGGTGAGAGGGGTCTGTCTGGTCTGTGTGCCTTGGCCAGAGACACCTCATGCAAACTCTCCCTGTGTGACTTAGCCTGAAAAAAGTCGGTCCAGCAGCACCTTACACCCAGTTAGGGCTGTGTGTGAGACTAGAATCATGCTCATAGGGTTTGAGCGTGCCTAATAACTGCCTTCCTACTTTCTAGGAAGGAGCAGTGTAAAAAGCAAGCTCTTATTGCCAATTTTCAGTGCATTTAGATCTGCAGCTCCAGGTCTGATTCTCACCTCCAAAGAGAAAGCATCTTGCAAAGTCCAGTTCACTGAGCATCATCTATGACCTCGCTGCTCAGAGTATGGTTTGCAGACCTGCAGCTCCCCTGGGAGCTTGCTAGAATGCAGACTCTTGGGCCCACCCCAGACCCAGTGAATCAGAATGTGCCTTTTAACACAAGGCAATTGCACCCAATGGCTGAGGTTAAAAAGTGCTGACCTATATGAGACTCACTGACTTCTAGAGACCCGTATAAAATAAGAACTCCCCTAAAATCTAGAATGAGATTCTGAAATGTTCAAATGTCATTTTTTTCTAATTGCTTTTCAGTTTTTTTCAGTTGGATAAATTATTGGTAATGTGTCCTTCTGTTACAGGATGTCTTAACAGTGAGATGTGTATTTTGGGACTTGGGCAGAAATGGTAGGTTCCAGACGTAACTTTTTCAAAGTCTTGAGTGGGAAAGGGGAATGGGGAGGAAGGAGCAGTGATTGGTGCAGTGGCCTTTCTGCAGGGACAGACACTCTTTCCCATGCCCCCTAGGTGGCAGAGGAGGCTGGTCATCTGATGGCTGCTCTGTCAAAGACAGGAGGCTGAATGAGACCACCTGTACCTGCAGCCACCTTACAAGCTTCGGCGTTCTGCTGGTAACATCCCCACTTTGCCTGGCCTTAGATTCTGGGTCTGAGGGGTAGCTGGGCATTGTGCTATGAAGTCTATCTGGTGGATGACTTGATGGATCAGCAGATTTCATGATACTGTGGCAAAGTTAAAGACCAATGAAATGACTCTTCTAATATGCATATATACTTGAAGAAAAATATTTGAACAAAGTATTTTTTCTTATTCTAATTTTACATTTAAGTTCTTTTTAAAATAGCTATAAGAGGGCTAGGGAATTCAGATTAAAATGGGTAATGAAAATGGTTTAGTTGGCAGTGTACTTTAAAATTTTTATAAAACATGACATAAATTCTCTTATTTAATCTACCCAACAATCCTACAATATAGGTAGAATGGGGTGTTTTTATTGTCATTTTAAAGACTCATTTGTGAGGTAATTGTCCACAGTCATAGACTAAGAAATATAAGAGCCAGAAGTCAAATTCACATCTTTAGGCTCTAGCCTGGGGCTTCTGCAGAGCACCATAATGTAGTGATCAAGTACATGGGCTTTGAAGTCAGCCAGACCTGGATCCTGGTTCCTCTACTTCGTAGCTTTGTGACCCTGAGCAAATTACTTAACCTCTCTGGGTCTCATTTTTTATTATCTCAACAGGATGATAATAATTGTGCCTACCTTGTAGGCTTGTTGAACAATCTTAGACTACCCAATAATGTAAATTATAACTGTGTCATTTATTTTAAAATATTTGGTCTTGAAAGCAATATTTTCTTTTCTAGGACTTGTCTCGAACATCCTTGCCACCAGCTCAGATGATGGCCCTAACATTTATTACCTATATTGGTTGTGGGCTTTCATCAATTTTTCTGTCAGTTACTCTTGTAACCTACATAGCCTTTGAGTGAGTATCCACAACTAGAAACTGGATTATATGATGTAGTGGTCACCTCAGTGGCCAAAATGTATTAAATAAGTGCTCCTTGGCCTAGCTTACCCTGTCCACCCCTCTAGTGGGGCCATGTATATGTGAAACTTAATGGGACTTTGGTTTACATGCTTACTTACTTCCAGTAGTTTGTACACTCACTGAAGGCAGGAGTTGTGTCTTAATCATCCTTGTACCCTAAAATGATGCTTGGTACCTAGTTGACATTAAGTGAGAAATGAAAGATAGATGCAGACCTGGAAAAACAAGAGCTTACAATGTGAAACAGGCCATAGCTCCATACACAGCAGAAGAGCTGTGTTTAATATATTGTTTCTAAATTATACCAAGCAAACACAAAAGATTAAATACATTAATGGGTGTGGGGATGAAGAAGAATAAAGGATATCAAGCCTCCCTGAAAAATATAGATACAAATTGGGTGCAGCTTTGTAGGTCAAAGAAAGAATGACATTCCAGATGACAGCATCTCCTTGGCTTACCAGAATGGTCCCTTTGGTTACTTTGTTGGGGGGGGGGTGGGTGGGATTCCAATAAATTCTGTCAGAAAAGAAGGAAACATAGGCACTTTTTTTACATTTGTGCTTAGTCATTCAGTCTTGTCTGACTCTTTGCAACCGCATGGACTGTAGCCCACCAGGCTCTTCTGTCCATGGGATTTTCCAGGCAAGAATACTGGAGTGGGTTGCCATTTCCTTCTCCAGGGGCTCTTCCCAACCCAGGAATCGAACCAGGTTCTCCTGCATTGCAGGCAGATTCTTTACCAGCTGAGCTACCATGGAACCACCTCCCCAACACTATTTTAAATGAAACAGTATATAAGTTCTGGGGTTTAGATTTTTGGACACTAATCAGGAAATACACAAATTCACTTTTAGTGCCAAACTTAGGGTCCAGCTGTGAGTACAGATCTTCTAGTGGACCGTTAGAAGGATTAATGACACTAAATTACTATAAGGCCAGCCATTACTCAGAATGATCTCACCAGATCTAATTTCACACACGTAAACATGTACATGTCATCAATTAACTGTATTTTCCTCTGCCTGTTTCATTTAGCTATAGTTTGAACTCTTGTTTCCATGATTTCATTTTAACTAGTAACATAAAATAACAGGAGAATCTGGCTATGTTTTGAAGATCTGAATAGAGGAGCCTATTGTATGAGAAGCAGCGATGCTTCCAGGAGTTTGGGAGAAATGGGGGTAGGTGCTCATGAGACTCTACTACATACTATTTGAAAGGGTGGGTCAGTAGTCAGCATGTTAAAGATTCCATAGAAATATAAACATAAAATTTCCACATGGTTATCACAGATGATTCCGTTTAGATTTTTCCTTTGTTGCTATTGTTAGTTGTAATGCCTCCACCTACCCACCACACACACACATACAGACATGCACTCAAAGAGAAGAAATTTATGCATATAGACAGTCACCAAAGAATAAAAATAAATCACTTTGAACTCAGACATGCTAGCTCACATAAGCATCAGCAGACTGTGATGCTAATTCTTTTCTTGTCCTTTCCTTTTAGAAAGATCCGGAGGGATTACCCTTCCAAAATCCTCATCCAGCTGTGCGCAGCCCTGCTCCTGCTGAACCTGGTGTTCCTCTTGGACTCGTGGATTGCTTTGTATGACATAAGAGGCCTCTGCATCTCAGTGGCTGTATTTCTGCATTATTTTCTCTTGGTCTCATTCACATGGATGGGCTTGGAAGCATTCCATATGTACCTGGCCCTTGTCAAAGTGTTTAATACTTACATCCGAAAATACATCCTTAAATTCTGCATTTTTGGTTGGGGTATGTATTATTTTTGCTCACACATTGCCTGGGCTTTTCCTGCTTTTTCTCCAGTGTTTTGATTTTTAATCAAATAGAAACATTGATGAAGCAGGTCACACTTGGCAGGTTTCTAAAACAGCTTTATTCTTCTTTTCATGTTTCATTGCCCAAAGAGGAGCCTCGTCAAGTCTATTTCTAGAACACCTGTATATTTATGCTGGATTGGTTATGACCGCAACACTCTGAGGTTAGGGCTATGAATCTTTTTTGTATCTCTAGTGACTAGAACTGGGGCTGGCACACAGAAGGCGCTCAGTCACTTGAAAATATTAGCTTGGTGATAATGAGGTCAGACTGTCAGTCCCTGAGCTCCCAACTAGCCTCACTCTGCTCTGTACCTCCCAGATTCACACACATGCACAGCCGTGTGCTCAGCAGGGCAGAGAGAGAACATACAGATAAAGTCTAATGTAACTTCATCACCATACCAGCCCAGTATTCCTGATTATGCCACCTGTTGATTGTTGGTCACTAAATCTTAGATGCCCCAAGATCTTGAAGAGTTCTTCATTCAACTCTCCACCAAATGTAGGAACCTCCTGGACTTGACTTAGTTTTGACTAGAGATAATTTGACCTCTGCTTGAATACTTCTATTATTGGGGAGCTCATTACTTTAATTACAAACAAGATTCTACTGAGTGCGTTTGAGAGATCTTTCAGGCTTTATTGAATACTTCATGAATTGGGCAGCATCCCGTCTAGCAGACAGAAAGGAGATTTGAGGAGCTGTACTAAGTGAAAGACTTTATAGGCAGAAGGAAGCAGGAACAAGGAAGTCAATCTGGGCAAAAAGTGGGTTGGTTATTGCAAGCTTACTTTCCTCTGAGGATTTCCAGGGTCTCTCAGACAGGTTACCTAACTAGTGATGATTGGGCAATTTCTGATTGATTGGTTTAAGATTTCATTTCTGGGAGAGCCAAAGCTGTGATGGAGTTAAGTCTCAGTTCGGTGAACTGTGGCTAGCATAAGCAACTCGATTTTGGACCTGTTGTCTTATTTTTAATACCTTACAAGACAGCCAGTGACCATTTTCTAAAGCTCTACAGTTCTGGTTTTCCATTAAGTTCACTTGGCTCTCTGGTAGCACTTACCCATCGATCTTGGTTTTGCTCTCTTAGGAAAAAAATAATAAGCTGACACTTCCGCTGAACAGTCCTTTAGATAATCAACAAGTAATATATAACATTATGTATAATACTTTATGTCTCGATGTATTTTCACACAAGTAACCCCATAAAAAATAAGCCAGGGGAATTCCCTGGCGGTCCAGTGGTTTGGACTCTACACTTCCAATGCCAGGAGGCCTGGGTTCAATCCCTGGTCAGGGAACTAGGATCCTGAAAGCCCCAAGGTACGGGCGGTTATTGCTAATACCAGGTGAAGACGTGATTTACCCTAATTCCCACAGCTCAAGAACAGCTGAGGCTGGCTTTCTCATCTCTTAGGCATGCCCTTCTACTGCATTAGAGCTGCCACTCCTCTCAGACTCCTCCATCTTCTTCAGGCTAAATATTCCTTCACATATTCCCTACACAACAGATTACCTCCCTTGTCATCCTGCCTGTTGTTATATCTTTGTGAAGGGTACAGAACAACCCCTTTCCACAAGATAAGTCACTTATTCCCAGAAAAATAAGTCACTGCTTCTGATCTTGGGCATGGATTTTGTCTTCTTTGTAGAATTCAGAAACATCAGGTTCCCTTGTCAAGGACAAGCTCCACACCCTCAATATTTTATTTTTAGGAAGGAGTCTCCCTTAGAAAGTCACCATATGTCAGTGTCTCCATAATGTCCAAATACAAAAGAATTTAATGAAATATCATGTTAGATGGTACCAGGTAGCTGTCTTTATTTACCAGAGCCTTGAGATTGGATGTCAGGCTGGTCTGTGTGCACAGAGTGTGAGATGTTGGAATGGGGTGGGGGATGATGAGGTGGAGGGCTGAGGACTTGGACTCCTGTCCAAGTCCACTATAAGAAAGGAGGAGACTCCTCATTATGCTTCCTGTTAATGGAAGTGCCCTGGGCCCTTGAGAGAGCCAGTGGTGGCAATCAACACCCCCAAATAACTAGGGCAGGCTTCTCAGTCCATCAGCAGATTCCAGATAATCAGTTGAAGACATTGGGATTCATAACGGAAGGTTTTCCAGAAGTTGCTGCTGCTGCTAAGTCGCTTCAGTCGTGTCCAACTCTGTGCGACCCCATAGACGGAAGCCCACAAGGCTCCCCCGTCCCTGGGATTCTCCAGGCAAGAACACTGGAATGGGTTGCCATTTCCTTCTCCAATGCATGAAAGTGAAAAGTGAAAGGGAAGTCGCTCAGTCGTGTCCGACTCTTAGCGACCCCACGGACTACAGCCTACCAGGCTCCTCCATCCATGGGATTTTCTAGGCAAGAGTACTGGAGTGGGGTGCCATTGCCTTCTCCGTTCCAGAAGTTACTAAAAACCAAACTAGGTTAATTCTTTGGTTTACATTTTGGAGTTTGCCTGCCACCTGACCCTTAAAATTACATTCCAGGTGGGTAAGGGTAAGTGGGTTGCCATTTCCTTCTTACTCATATGCCGTCCAGTTAGCAGGAGTGGAGGGGGTCTCTGGTCTGTGCTTGTTTAGGATCCAAGCTGCTAGAGACTCTGTCTCAGGACAGGGCTTCCAAGATTGCCCTCAACTGGGGAGAAAAGAGTAGAGAATCTCACAAGTGGTTTTATGGTCTAGGCCTAGAGGGTGAGCAGATCACTTATGTCCATAGTCCACTGGACAAGACCTAGTCAGGTGGCCACATACACCCACATGCGGGAGGCAGAGAAACTGGGTGTGATGAATTGCTATGCTATTTCAGAAGAAAACAGAAAATCTCCACTCTTTTTTTCTCACCACCTTTAGTTATTAGAACTATGTGTGATCAGTGGTTCCTGTCTTCCAGGCATCCCAGCTGTGGTTGTGGCCATCGTCCTGATTATATCTCCAGATAACTATGGGCTTGGATCCTATGGGAAATTCCCCAACGGGTCACCTGATGACTTGTGAGTACAAAGCACGACATGAAATTTTAAGTGAATTGGAAAGCAGAATTCTCCAAAAAATGGAGGATCTAATCAGCATATCAGGTGGCTCTCATCCTAATAAAATCCAGTAATATTTACAGCAGACTTTGCAATTATATATGTAAAGAGATCAGCTAGTTAGAAAAGTCATGCTGCTGCTGCTGCTACTGCTGCTAAGTTGCTTCAGTCGTGTCCGACTCGGTGCAACCCCATAGACAGCAGCCCACCAGGCTTCCCCGTCATACTACTACTTAAGTATTTAAAAATTGAATTATATTTCAAAATACTTTTATAAGCCTCTGATAAAAATAAAATACAAGCTATACTATATTAGTAAAGATTCATGGAATAGACTTACTAGGATTGAAAGAGGATAAAATCTTTTAGTGTTTTCAAATAATATTTTTAAAATACTTTCAATCACCAGATTTCCTGAAATAAACTCTCTTGGATTTCTTCCCTTAGAGCTGTTAAGTGGCTATGGAGGTCAGAGGTTTTATCCTTTTTTAAATTTTGTGCTTATAGGATAATGTTTCAGTAAAACAATATAGGTTCATTGTTACCATTTTCAACCATATTTCAGCAAGAAAAAACCAAAACACATGTTTTCCCTGTTTTTCCCCCCAATTCCAGTTGCTGGATCAACAGCAATGCTGTATTCTATATCACGGTTGTGGGGTATTTCTGTGTGATATTTTTGCTGAACATCAGCATGTTCATTGTGGTCCTGGTTCAGCTCTGTCGAATTAAAAGGAAGAAGCAACTGGGAGCCCAGAGAAAAACTAGTATTCAAGACCTCAGGAGCGTCGCTGGCCTTACATTTTTACTAGGAATTACTTGGGGCTTTGCCTTCTTTGCCTGGGGACCAGTTAATGTCACCTTCATGTATCTCTTTGCCATCTTCAATACCTTACAAGGTAAGCTCTACAGCAAAAAATAAACACTGGATGACTCATTCGAACGGAAAAATATTGCAAGTAAAAGTTAGAGTATCTGCAAAGTAGCTTAAGATACAGGGAGGGGATATATGTATTTGTAGGGCTTCCCTGATGGCTCAGATGGTAAAGAATCTGCCTGCAATGTGAGAGACCCAGGTTCGATCCCTGGGTTGGGAAGACCCCTTGGAGGAGGAAATGGCAACCCACTCCAGTATTCTTGCCTGGAGAATCCATGGACAGAGGAGCTTGGAGGGCTCACAGTCCATAGGATCACAAAGAGTTGGATACAACTGAGTGACTAATCCTTTCCCTATATGAAATAAAAAGGCACTTACTCCTTGGAAGGAAAGTTATGACCAACCTAGGTAGCATATTCAAAAGCAGAGACATTACTTTGCCAACAAAGGTTCGTCTAGTCAAGGCTATGGTTTTTCCTGTGGTCATGTATGGATGTGAGAGTTGAATTGTGAAGAAGGCTGAGTGCCGAAGAATTGATGCTTTTGAACTGTGGTGTTGGAGAAGACTCTTGAGAGTCCCTTGGACTGCAAGGAGATCCAACCAGTCCATTCTGAAGGAGATCAGCCCTGGGATTTCTTTGGAAGGAATGATGCTAAAGCTGAAACTCCAGTACTTTGGCCACCTCATGCGAAGAGCTGACTCACTGGAAAAGACTCTGATGCTGGGAGGGATTGGGGGCAGGAGGAGAAGGGGACGCCAGAGGATGAGATGGCTGGATGGCATCACTGACTTGATGGACGTGAGTCTGAGTGAACTCCAGGAGTTGTTGATGGACAGGGAGGCCTGGTGTGCTGCGATTCATGGGGTCGCAAAGAGTCGGACATGACTAAGCGACTGATCTTATCTCATCTGATGTGATACATGGACTTCTCAGGTGACTCAGTGGTAAAGAATCTGCCTGCCAAGGGTTCGATCTCTAGGTCGGGAAAATCCCCTGGAAGAGGAAATGGCAACCCACTTCAGTGTCTTGCCTGGAGAATTCCATGGACAGAGGAGCCTGGCGGGCTACAGTCCATGGGGTCACAAACAGTCAGACACTAATTAGTGACTAAACAGCAGCAGCATATATCTTCATCTGGCTGATTCACATTGTTGTACAGCAGAAACTAACATGATATTGTAAAGCATTTATACTCCAATAAAAAAAATCAAGTAAAATAAAAAACAGATTTATTTTTTAGAAAGGGTGCTCTGAGATCGTTGGAAGAAAGGCCAAATTCACTAAATTCAAGAAGTGGTCCCTTTCCCTCCTTACCATCACTGCCTCCTGGGAGGGAACAAGGATATCAAGGGGAACCTACCAGTAACTGTTTCTGGGAGAGTCAATCACTCTTCCGTCACCTGGTTCCTTATCTTTTTTTTTTGTTTAATTTTGCTACTGAAGTATAATAGACCATGCATACAGAAAAGTACGCATACCATAAATGTCCCCGTGAGATCTCACCAGTCTGAGCTCCTCTGCCTGCACTTGATTTGAGGACAGTGATAAGCGAGAAGTCAGTGGCAGCAGCCTGGCCCAGTGGCTAATCCCTGTGCAGTTCTCTGTCTAGACATACAGCGGACAAGCCAGACTCTGTGGCCCTTGACCTTGGAGCTGCCCACTTAATGAAGCCTAGCTGCAGTCATTTGGGAACGCTTCTCCTCTGTATTCTTTACAAAAGCAAATTACTCATTCTTTTGTTGATGCTTTTGTCCTACTCTTTGCGACCCCGTGGACTATAGCCCGCCAGTCTCCTCTGTCCTGGGATTTTCCAGGCAAGAATACTAGAGTGGATTGCCATTTCCTTTTCCAGGAGATCTTTCCGACCCAGGGATCAAACCCATGTCTCCTGCATCGTAGGCAGATTCTTTACCACTGAGCTACCAGGGAACCACACTCATTCTTTTAGATCAGCTTTATAAAAGAGTTGTCAGCCGTGACTAATACTTAATAAACGCACCTTGACATCAAAAGCCAAGCAAACTAATAGGTTTGCATAGATGAGATGGTTGGATGCCATCACCGACTCGGTGGACATGAATTTGAGCAAGCTCCAGGAGTTGGTGATGGACAGGGAAGCCTGGCGTGCTGCAGTCCATGGGGTTGCAAAGAGTCGGACACGACTGAGTGAACTGAACTGATAATAAGCATTCTTATCCCTTGGTTGTCTTTTATTCCAAATCTTCTGTTGGGAAGCCTTTTAACTGCATTTTCATCAGCTTGTTTTCATCTTTTCCTGGTGGCTTTTAGCTCCCATAGCATCCTCCTGTAGTTCTATCTAGGCAGTAGTTCATTAACTTGAGATAGAATTCAAGTGCCTAATTTGGCTTATTTTATTTGGAGGAAGCCAGTCAATGTGCTTGTTGGCTACATGCCATGTCTTCGTTTTTACCTACAGTGTACAGTTTCTGAACTTGTATATCCAGGTGTTGTGTTACTTATTGTAGAAAAGTTTTATTTGCCAACAATGGCATGCTAAGAGACACTTAATTTTAACGAGAAAAAATATATGCCCAAATCATACTGATCATAAACCTGAAAGCATGGTACCTACCCTCACATACTTATGGTAGAAATGAGCCTGCCCCTTTCTTATTTCCCCAGAATGACTTCTCATTAGAATACAAATGGACAGAAGGAACATATTGTTTCATTTGTAAAAGGGAACTAAACCCTAATTCACAGGACTTTGGGGTTGAGTAAAGGAAAGATGTGTACAGGTTCTGATTTGGGCCACGAGTACCCCCATTTTAGTCTCTCATCTGTGCTGCTTCTCCCCTAATGCAACCAAGTATAGCTGCCCAGGTTGGCAGGTGGACAAAGATATGCATTATTTGAGATGTCAGTCTTTAGAATGGGCACGTGCATCTGACTAAAAGCAAACCTGATATTTAAAAATGAAGGTCTTCTAAGTAGATAGATTGGGGTTTGGGGCAAAGGAGGATTCAGAATTTGTCCATTCATCCAGCTAATATTTATTTGCTTTCAAAGCCTTGAGGAGTGGTAGCAAATGGGCTGCATGGGGAGCCCTGTACCTGCCTGTGATGGGGAGGGGGAGGCAGAGCCTGAGGGCCTCTTGAGGTCTGTAGTGGCTTGGGAGGAAGAGGGGAGGGCCCAGGGAAGGGATGTGGCTGTGGACCCGAGAGGTGAGCTGAGGGATAAGAGACAAAGGAGGAGACAACATTGACAGAACTTGGAAATCGATGACACATATGGAGGGATGGGGAGGTGGGAGCCATGGACGGAAGTAAAAAAAGCACAGTGTGAGAGCTGTGAGCTCCCATTTTCTTTGGGGGACTACAGCTTGGGAGATGGCCACTCAGGTGGCTCTGAAGAACTGATCACAAGAGGTACGGCGAGGGAGGTAGACATACATACAATCAACCACACATCTTGGCAGAAGGTTACTGCCTGTCATAAGGCCCAGATATCTTAGTGATTTTAGTGCTTTTCTAAGTGTGGGAAAATGCAAGAAACTACCTCATAACATTTTCTCCTGAAAATACCTAATTATCTGAAGGCCTATTCTACCAGTTTTCCCACAGCATAGGGCACCTCATTCCCGATCTCCAGCCTGAAATCCTTTCAGGGTGTGTGGAAGGTCAGGGACTGCAGTGGCTCATGACTCAATTCTTGTAGAGCTACATGGCCAGAGATATTCTTTAGCTGGCTGATCCTAGGTCTGAGCTGGTCTCCTGGGTGGATGGCTTGTACTTCAAAACAAAGATTGTTGTCGTTGTTCAGTCATTAAGTCGTGTCTGATTATTTGCAGCCCCATGGACTGCAGCATGCCAAGCTTCTGTGTCTTTCAGCATCTCCTGGAGTTTGCTCAAACTCATCTCTATTGAATCAGTGATGCCATCCAACCATCTCATCCTCTGTTGTCCCCTTCTCTTGCCTTCAGTCTTTCCCAGCATCAGGGTCTTTTCCAATGAAAGGGTTCTTCATATCAGGTGGCCAAAGTATTGAAGCTTCAGCTTCAGCATCAGTCTTCCAATCAGTATACAGGTTGATATCCTTTAAGATTGACTGATTTGATCTCCTTGCTGTCCAAGGGACCGTGAAGAGTATTCTCCTGCACCACAATTCGAAAGCATCAATTCTTTGGTGCTCACCCTTCTTTATGGTCCAACTCTTACATCTGTACATGACTACTGGAAAAAAACATAGGTTTGACTATATGGACCTTTGTTGGCAAAGATAGGGAAGGCTAAAGACAGGATGTAAGAGACCAGACAGGTAAATTTTGGAAATATGGAATGATAATTCTTTTTATAAATATATTTTTTAAATCTTACAAAGATAGTTCTCCCAGGATGCCTTTTGATAGCAAACTTTCCCAGGACTTTGGGCTTTATTTTCAATCTGCAAATCATTTTTCCTATAGCTGCCAAAGATTTTATCATTGTGTGAAGTAAGCTCATGACATTCAGGTCTCAGTTTGGAATTCATTGTGTTGTGTTTTCCCCCACCCTATAGGATTTTTCATATTCGTCTTTTACTGTGTAGCAAAAGAGAATGTCAGAAAGCAGTGGAGGCGATATCTGTGTTGTGGAAAGTTACGACTGGCGGAAAATTCTGGTAAAGATTTACCTTTTTATCCTTTTCTTAAATCTTGAGGAAGAGATTGCATAAGTTAAGATCCAAAGCAATTAATGCCAGAGGAATATTGGATCTAGAAATGAATGAATGGAACCTGCTCAACAGAAAATATCCAGTGTGAACATTATGGAAAAAAAACCTAGTGAATTTAAAAAAAATTAGTCATACTGGGAACTTAGTGAGCAATATAATTAATGGCCTGGCTGCTTCTGCAATGAAGCAGCAGTGAAATGTTTAGAATTCATTTCCCTTTGAGCACACGTTTTCCATTTGTCCAGAGTAATTTTTCATATTTACCTTCCTAATGTTTTAAATCTTGACTCAATGTTTTCTCCACAGGTCCTGGTTGTCAGTGACTTCATTTATTTGTTATTGGGCCAGACTTTACATAAAAGTCTTAGCATACATTTGGTTACTTTGAAGTTATTTTCAGCTATGCCCTTCTGGGTTATATAGCAAATAGATCATTTTTAAGAAAATAAGAAAAATGAAGTACTCTTTGAAAATCTCAATTCCTTTTGCATAAATATTACCCACAAATACAGGCTTTGCTGTATTGCAAAGGTCTGGTTGCACAAGATCAGAAAATGGCAGTATCTAGAGTTCAGTCATTTGCCTGGGTTTAAGAGCCATGAGTCATCACAGCAGGTCGATCCATGTTCTTGTGAAGATAGTCTTTGACTCTGAAATATTACCTAATTCAGTGGCTATTTATGGACACAATCAAATTAGCCTGGCTTTTAGTTCTGAGAGAATATAGATTACTTTTGACCAGTGAGTCATTTAAAGGACAAATGTATATATTCTTAAATGAAAATACCTGTGAAATGTGGAATTCTCTATAAGATCTGAGAGCGAGAGATCATTTCCTAGAAAGAGTTACCCTGTGTTTCTTGCATTTGCACTTCAACACTCTTCCCTGTTTTTCTATAATGCTTATCCTGCTATAGACTGGAGTAAGACTGCTACTAATGGTTTAAAGAAGCAGACTGTAAACCAAGGGGTCTCCAGCTCTTCAAATTCCTTACAGTCAAACAGTAACTCCACCCACTCCACCACGCTGCTAGTGAATAATGATTGCTCAGGACTTGCCAGCGGGAACGGTATGTATGTCTTGATGTACTATTTCTCAAGTTAGTGTTTGTTTTATTAAAGCAGCTTTATCCTTTAATGGCACTTTTGCTTAGCAAAGTGAATAGCTACATATATGACTATTGGATCAAAATGTAGTTCCCTTGTTAAAGAGAAAGTTGATTCATCCAAATTTATCCATTTTAGAGCAAGTTTATTTTTAAGATTACTCCTTGGAAGGAAAGTTATGACCAACCTAGGCAGCATATTCAAAAGCAGAGACATTACTTTGCCAACAAAGGTTCGTCTAGTCAAGGCTATGGTTTTTCCTGTGGTCATGTATGGATGTGAGAGTTGGACTGTGAAGAAGGCTGAGTGCCGAAGAATTGATGCTTTTGAACTGTGGTGTTGGAGAAGACTCTTGAGAGTCCCTTGGACTGCAAGGAGATCCAACCAGTCCATTCTGAAGGAGATCAGCCCTGGGATTTCTTTGGAAGGAATGATGCTAAAGCTGAAACTCCAGTACTTTGGCCACCTCATGCGAAGAGTTGACTCATTGGAAAAGACTCTGATGCTAGGAGGGATTGGGGGCAGGAGGAGAAGGGGACGCCAGAGGATGAGATGGCTGGATGGCATCACTGACTCGATGGACATGAGTCTCAGTGAACTCCGGGAGTCGGTGATGGACAGGGAGGCCTGGTGTGCTGCGATTCATGGGGTCGCAAAGAGTCGGACACGACTGAGCGACTGATCTGATCTGATCTGATTTTTAAGATTTAGGGTTTTTAGAAATATTTATTTTTAATTGATTGATGATTGCTTTTAAAATATTGTTTTGATTTCTGTCATACATCAATGTGAATTAAGCATAGGTGTACATATGTCACCTTAGGGTTGTTTTTTCTTAAAGATTTAATTTCTCATGATGAGAATGGATGATGACCTAAAAGTTTTAACGTGGCAAATCCTGACTTAGGTATTGGCCAAAGACTTCTTATGTTCTTTCTGTGCAGTCAGTACCTAAAATAGTAAGACTATATCAGTTTTTTAGTATATCTACAGATATACACATCTTCAACACTTCTGAACCTTCCTACTTTTTGCTTATCATCTTGTTCATTCTGTGCCCCAGTGTGGCTGCCTTGTGACAATTCCCAAATCCCCATAAAGATATCCAGTACTGAAAGATGAATTGTCTCCAATAGACATACAGATGATTTCTGTTGTGCCTCCTTTACTCATTAATTCTGACATTTCTAGCTTAAATTTCCTTTATGTTTTCTTTCCTTTGTAAGACTGAGCTGTTCATAACTCATAAAAACTTATCTATTTCTATCTTCTTTGACTTCTTAATATAACTTCATTTTTATAAAAACTTAAATTATCCTGGTATACTTTCCCCTTCCCTGGAGAATTCACCTTTACTTATCACTTTAGGGTATTAGTTATTTGTATGATAAATGCAGATAAATTTGTGAGAAGGTTCATATACCTACCAAATAGTTTTCCAGCCTCCCAAAGATGGGAGGTCTCACTGGTTTGTATAAACTTTTAAAATAGCAAAATAAGAGGATGCCTCTAAATCAAGGTTTCTCAACCTGGGCACAATTAACATTTGGGGCTAGATAACTCTGTTGTGGGGGTGATGTTCTGTGCATTTGAAGATGTCTAGAAACATCTCTGGTCTCCACCCGCCAGGTACCAGTAGTACCCCTACACTCACCCCATGTTGTGACAACTAAAAATGTCTCTCAATATTGTGAAAAAATTTTCCCTGAGGGGTAAAATTGTCCCCTTGCTGCTTGTGGAGAACCCTTGCTGTATAAGATGAGGACCATTTCTATATAAGATGAGCTGCCATGGGGCCTTAGCTTTTTATTGTAGATACCAAGGGCAGAGCAGGGCTTTATGTCAAATAGCTATAGCAGGAGTGACTCAATGTAGGTAAACAGAGTAGATGTAGTGGCAGTCAAGGCTGGTTAATAAGTTTGTGTGACAAACCAGATTCTAAGTTGAGAAATCAGAGGTGTGAGCTAAGTCATCAAGAATCATAAGAATCACAACCTATCAGTAAAGCCTATTGGTTTGGATAGAAGTGTTTGGGTCTCTTAAAACCAAATTTTTCCATATTCTAGAAGGAACTCAGAGATGAAGCCTCACTTGCCTAGCCTATCAATATGTTGCCATCCTTCAGGGAATGAGATCAGATGGAAGCAGCACTTTTTGCAGAGTTAGTTGACATGGTTGATTTGAAATAGCTGTTTTTGACAGCTGACAGTGAGGGTGGGATACATTTTAGGTTACCAAAATGGCCACATGTTTAATATCATGTAACTTGCATATCAGATAGACTTCCTTGACTCCTCATTCCACACATCAGGATCTGGGATGGATGAGGGAAAAGAAGCTGGAAGATCAATGGTTTGTTTATTATACCAGGTCAAGTTGTTCCTGCACCAAAATGTCCTCAAACCAAAATGCCTAACTCAGAATAGCAGCCTTAGACAGTCATTTGCCTATCTCTGTGCCCAGAGATGGGGCTTTGTTAATCATATCCATCACCTAGTTTGTGTGAATACTGTATATTTCAGTTATGCCTCAGAGGCTTAATTTATAGTTGTTGCTAAGTCGTGTCTGACTCTTTGTGACCCCATGGACTGTAGCCCACCAGGCTCCTCTGTCCATGGGATTTCCCAGGCAAGAATACTGGAGTGGGTTGCCAGTCTTTCTCTAGGGGATCTTCTTAACCCAGGGATCGACACTCCCACCCCACCTCGTCTCCTGTATTGCAAGCGGATTCTTTACCATTGAGCCACCTGGGAAGCCCAGAGGCTGGGTTACTAGCAGCCATCTGACTCAGTACACAGGGCCACAAGCTCACAGTTTCAAAGAAACATCACATGTTGACTCTTTCACTTCTGAGCTATGTAATCCTGAGCAAAGCATTTACTTTCTGAAACCTTAGTTCCATCATCTATGAAATGGGGGTAATAATAGCACTCAAGCTGTAGAGTGATAAGTGAGATGATACTTATAAGGTTCTCAACACTCTTATTATTAGTATAATTATGACATGAATTAACAGTTGGGCTTATTATTTAGCTTTCTACATTGTCAGAAACATGGTGCCAAGGAGCCAGAGGATCTCAGCAGCTGTGCCCACCCCCAACACACACACAGTTCGGGGCCTGCTTGGGGTTGGGGAGGCCCAGCTCCCCTGGCTTGGACTTTGATGTTGTACTCGGTGGTTTCTTCTTGGATATCAGTCTTATCCTGACTCAGAGGGACTGTTATAGTGTACAAGAGACGATTTTTTTTTTTCTTGCCAGGACTGTTGTCACTTGGGATTTCTCTATTACAGAGTTTTATTTTATAGGACTCTTAGGAATCCAAGAACCTTGTACAGGATCTCTCTTAACCTTTGGGGGAGACCAGACTATTACCCCAGGTTATATTACACATATGCTAGTACTTGACTGCAGTATGTGGTCAACCAGAGTTAGGAATTGGGCCTTTTAAAATCAAATATATTACTTTGCTTCATATTTTTACAATTTCATTTTTAACAAAGTTACCATAGGAAGTGGTTTTTGAATGATTCTCCAATTTGTTTTGTTTACTTTGAGTGGTCTTAGGAAAGGAAAGGAATGAAAAGTAAATAAAATATGACAATATATCAGAAAATTTTTTAAAAGATAGATTGTCTAGAACAAATTTTGGTTCACATTTGTGTGTATCTACTTTTGGTTTTATTTTTAACTAATTTTTTTTGGGGGGTGCTGTGCTGGGTCTTCGTTGCTGCACAGGCTTTTCTTTAGTTGTGGAGAGTGGGAGCTACTCTCTAATTGCATTGTGTGTCTTTTTCATCGCGGTGGCTTCTCTTGTGGACCACGGGCTCTAGGGCATGCAGGCTTCAGTAGTTGCGGCTCCCTGGCTCTAGAGTACAGGCTCAATAGTTGTGGCACACAGGCTTAGTTGCATATGGGATCTTCCCAGATAAGGGGTCAAACCTGTGTCTCCTGCATTGGCAGGTGGATTCTTTACCACTGAGCCACCAGGGAAGCCCCAGAAATATGTTTTTAAAAAAGACTTCATCTGCATGTGCATACTTAAGAATAAAGTAACATTTAAGTTTGTTTATTTTGAAAATGCTTTCTGTGGATACTTCATGACACCAATTTTGTTTTTCCTTATACAGGGAATGCTTCTACAGAGAAGAATGGTGTTTCTTTCAGTGTTCAGAATGGAGATGTGTGCCTCCATGATTTCACTGGAAAACAGCATATATTTAATGAGAAAGAAGATTCCTGCAGTGGTAAAAACCGTATCGCTCTAAGAAGGACTTCAAAGCGGGGAAGCTTACACTTTATTGAGCAAATGTGATTCCTTTTCCTAAAATCAAAGCATGTTGCTTGACAGTGTGAAAATGTCCAATCTTACCTTTTACACAATGTGAGTTGTATAAAATCAACTAATTTTATACTCAGCAACTTTGGGATGAACATAAGCTAACTGAGGGCAATGGTTGCTATTGGAAGAGGAAACCAAGACATAATACCATGGTTCTAAGACATTTGCAATTTGGTTTCTTATCCTTCATTTTAAAAGAAGATTGGTTTTAAACAACACACTAAGAATAAGACTCATTTAAAACAAAATCAAAGCAGTTCATTTGCAGCCTCTTTTAAAGAGGCTAATATATCTTTGATAACATCATAGAAAGCCACTGTTGACTTCATCCTGTTGGTGAGTTCGTTGTGCATGCCTTTGTTGTAAATAAGCTAAACTCTAGTGATCCACATGTCAAAAATCTTCTGCATTTTTGGTATTTATTTTCTACTGTGTAAATTTCTTTCTTTGTAGAATCATGGTTGTGTTGTTGCGTCTAATGTGATAATTCAGAAAATCGTTGCTGGTTCAGTGAAC
Organism: Bos javanicus; assembly: GCF_032452875.1. NCBI lineage: Eukaryota > Metazoa > Chordata > Mammalia > Artiodactyla > Bovidae > Bos > Bos javanicus. The sequence continues at coordinate 131,271,821 of NC_083897.1, forward strand.
TCTAAACCTCCTTTTGGAGATTATATGGGATGTGAAATACAGGACCCTCACTGAAATCAAGAAATAATGACGCCAGCCAGACTGGAAAAATGTAAGCAGACAGTGCCACAATTAGCTCATACAGTGCCTTGGAGTGAGTTAGAAAAAGGTGCTCCCACTGGGCAGACACAGTGTCATGGGCTCATGATTTGGCAGAGTGGAGGCCATATTTTAGCCTCATTCACTCTCTTGGGTACACCATTGTTCAGGGTACCAGCTGTACAACCATACGTAGCATCCAATACCGACACCCATCTCCTGACCTCATTCCTAATCATCAGATTATGGAAGCTGCACCAGGATGTTTAGCTTAACACCTTGGTGACAGAGAGGGATGGAAGTGTGATCTGGACCGTATGGCAGGAAGATCGTGAATGTGCAGGAGATACATACACTGCCACTTCTCAAATCCCCAGAGTCTTTCAGAAAAGGGGAGTAGAGCAGGATTACTTTTTAAAAGAGATGTACATCAAAAGAATCATATTGCTGTTCTTTAAAAGGCAACTGCATGGTACTTTGTTGATTGTTATGCCTGGTACACTCTAGCCCAGCCAGAGCTATAATTATTTTTTAAAATACTTGTCTTGATGAATGTATAGTGACAAGGGGGAGCAGCTATTGGGAACAGTGAACTATCCTGCAATGCTATTGTTTCCATATATATCGAACCCTTATTGCTCCTAGTCACAGCAAGTCTGTCTTGCTTCCTACCTACAACTTCTTGAGCAGTGCTTCGTGTCCTTATTAGGAACATTTTGAAACCCTTTAGTTAGGTCTTTCACTAAGGTTCCCTTTCATATATATTTCAAGTGAATGCTGTATCCCAGACTAACCGTAGTCATAATGTAATACACTTCTGTGAGTGCTGATTAGTCTTTGCGCTATTTCTTTTCCAATTTGTTTAATTGTCTTGTATTTATATGTTAAAATCGACAAAAATGTTAAAAATCGCCAAAATAAATTTGCAGTTAAGTCCTTTAAGTTTGAGAATTTTCACAAAAGGAAAACATTTGCAATCTCTTTCCCTGGCGGTGGAGCATGATAAAACAGTTGGACCAGCCTGATGAAGACCACGTGACAGTAGCAGCCTTTGGCAGGCAGCAGGCATGCTGTGAACGTTAAGTCAGACCAACGATTGTCCTGTCTCCTGAGACTGCTTTCTGAGGTCTCTCTTTCATTTTCCTCTTACTCTTTCAAGATTATGTCTTTTACACATGTTGCCATTGGCCACACAAGCCCCAGATTCGGATCCCCTCCAAGTATCTACTTCCTCAGCATCAAACAGTAGGATTTCAAGAAGGTGAGGATTGGATTGGGGGTTTCTCGGGAGCTGATTAGCATGTAGGAACCACAAATGGGGAAAGCTGGCTTCAACTGCATAAGAGGTTTCTGAGTGATCTCTCCTTCCTCGGTGGTCAATTGCTCCAAAGATGCTGCACTAATTCGATAAGAAAGGTGATGAGATGCTCTAAGTTTGGGGGGTGAGATATCAGAAGCCAGATCTCTCAAGGCAGATGAAACAAAGTGTACACAAAAGGACACACAATGTCTGACATCTTGTAGGTCCTGCCCCCTGCCGTTTTTCCCATTGTGTTTTGTGTCTGGGCAACAGTCATTAAGTCAAGTTCTCTTGTCTGTATTTTTACTTCAGACAGATAAGGGGCAGGACAGAGAAAATGTTCCTGAGAGGCATCCTTCTTTGGGTTTAAAATTGGTCCCACAATCTGAGACTCTACTGAAGGAAACAAAGGTGATGGCAATAGGAGGAGGCAAGGAGTATCACAGCAGTGACCAGTATTTGAAGGAGCGTTTTCTCAGAACATTTGAGAAGGTTTTTTTTTTCCTTTTTCCCAAAATATACTGCAATCATTAATCCCACAAAGTAACTCTGTTAACTTCAATGAGCGGGATTGTGATTGTTCTCAGTAAAAATGGTGAAATGGCTTCATTGGGGATACTGGGTTGTGTCTAACGAGGTTACCTGGGAGGCAGGTTAGTTTGTTGAAGGTCATTTCCACAAAGAGCTAATTTATTGAACAAGCAATTTATCAAATGGACTAGCGTGTTGTCATTTTGTCTCCATAAGAGCATTTGAAGGACTATTCAGTTTGTTTCTGCCTTAGCTCCTTGCTGCTGCAGTTGGAGTCTGAAGGACAGATGGGAGAAAGACTGAGTGGATATAAGAAGATTATCTTGAATGGGAAGAATTCTTACTTTTATATATATATATATATATACATACACACATATATGTATGTATGTGTGTGTGTATATATATATATATATTTCACCTCAGTCTCTAGGTACAGCAACAAAACGCTGGGGCAGACACTGAATACTTTATTTCCAGAGTATATTCTTTTAGGTATATTTATAAATATATACTCCACTGTGAAGAAATCTCATATTCCCTGGTGTTTCTCTCTTTACCTCTCAAAGTAGCTGCAGGAAGCTAGAGCAGAGACACATTCAGCATTCTTTAAAATATTGTGATAAAAAACAAAATGATCTCCAGCCAACTAAAATTAAACTGTCATAGAAATAACTAAATTTGGCAAATTGGCTATTTTCAGCAAATTAATTCAGAATGGACTTTCTCCTCAGTGTCTAAGATGGAGTGCTTTTCTTTAAAGTCAAAGACTAAACCCTCCAGGAGAAACATTTGTTGGTTTCTGCCTTGGACACTGACGTGTGGCTTTCTGGAAACTTCCTTGGCAGCAGCCCCCTGTGGCAGGACAATGGGCAGATCCTCTGGTTGGTGCCAGAGAAATTATACATGGTGCTACCCCAAGGTCAAGTTTTGGGTTTTCATCTTTGTAAAGACCATGAATCAGCTTCAGAAAGAACAACATACCCCATCACATTCCATATCTGATTCTTAGCGAACATTTGAGGAATGACTTGGAAACAAGTTTCTAGTGGGACACAACCAGAGAAAGCCTTCGTGAATAGAAGGACCAACATATGGAGGTTTCATATCTCAGGAACATAGAATACTAAGATACGAGTCTAGTTTTTATATAGCACAGCTTCTAGTCCAAAAAGAATCACTGAAATTTGCTTGGAAATTTAAAAGCTTAAGAGTAGTTGCCTTCCTTCTTTTTGGTTTTATTCCTGAATTTCAAGCTTATTGAAAAATACAGCTTATATGATAATATACATTAAAGCATGCTGCTGCTGCTGCGTGTTCGCTCAGTCATGTCCAACTCTTTGTGACCCCATGGACTGTAGCCCACCAGGCTCGCTCTTCCATGGAATTTCCCAGGCAAGAATACTGGAGTAGGTTGCCATTTCCTTCTCCAGGGGATCTACCCATCCCTGGGAATCAAACCCGCATCTCCTGCATTACAGGTGGATTCTTTACCACCTGTAATGAATGAGCCACCAGGAAAGCCACATTAAAGCATAGACCAAAGCCTAAGAATGCAGGCTGGCTATACACCAAAAGAGGTGTATGTGTGTAGTAGATTTTACAGAGAATGAGATCAAGAAACTGAAAATGTTTTTGTACTGGATGGAAATGTACAGGTAATATATAAAGGTCATCAGTTATATTCCCCTGTGGTAGCAAAATGGACTCTTGAAGAAGAACTCAATGTGAACAAAGGCAGTAATGATTCCAACTTTTAGATACAGTATACATAAGAGTTTTGTAAGGGGACATACATGCCAAGAGATTTCATGGTGATAATTTAATGTCTAGTTTTATTTACCCCTTGTTGTTGACCATAGCAAATTCTTCATGGAGGTACATCACATGGATTGCTGCATCATTTAAGAGCCAATAGTAAGAAAACTCAACATTCAAAAAACTAAGATAAAAAAACTAAGATCATGGCATCCGGTCCCATCACTTCATGGCAAATAGATGGGGAAACAATGGAAACAGTGACACACTTTATTTTCTTGAGCTCCAAAATCACTGCAGATGGTGACTGAAGCCATGAAATTAAAAGATGCTTGCTCCTTGGACGAAAAGCAATGACAAACCTAAACAGCATATTAAAAAGCAGAGACATACTTTGCTGACAAAGGTCCATCTAGTCAAAGCTATGGTTTTTCCAGTAGTCATGTATGGTTGTGAGAGTTGGACCATAAAGAAGGCTGAATGCCGAAGAACTGATGCTTTTGAACTGTGGTTCTGGAGAAGAATCTTGAGAGTCCCTTGGACTGCAAGGAGATCCAACCAGTCCATCCTAAAGGAAATCAGTCCTGAATATTCATTGGAAGGACTGATGCTGAAGCTGAAGCTCTAATACTCTGGCCACCTGATGTGAAGAGCTGACTCATTAGAAAAGACCCTGATGCTGGGAAAGATTGAAGGCAGGAGGAGAAGGGGTTGACAGAGGTCGAGATAGTTGGACGGCATTACCAACTCAACGGACATGAGTTTGAGCAAGCTCTGGGAGATGGTGAAGACAGGGAGGCCTGGCATGCTGCAGTTCATGGGGTCGCAAAAAGGACATGACTGAGAGAGTGAATAACAACAAGAAAAAAGTGAGCTACTTGATTTGGTGCTTTAGCTGAGTGAGGCAAGTTTCAGTTTAGTTGCTCAGTCATTTCAGTTCAGTCGCTCAGACACAGTTTATGTTACGGAATTTCGAAAAAGAACTTGGTTAAGGATGATACATAGGGGACCCAGCTGAATATGACTGATTTTCTTTCATTCACTCATTCATTCAATTCTAATTGAGCTATAACTACATGCTTAACACTGTACCAGGCACAGTGGGAGATACCAAAGACTGTTTCAATGAGTAACTTACCATCCAGTTAGAAAAACATGCCTCACATGGAAACAATACAAGGCAATACATTGTTGTCAAATGATGATTAGCTAGGATTTATGAAGTACTTTTCTATGAGCCAGGTATGGTGCTAAGTGCTTTATATTCATCCTCTTGTTCAAAGCCACCCTAGGAGGTAGGTGCCATCATTATTCCCATTTAAAGATGAGAACATTGAATTTCAAACAAGTAAAACATGCTAAAGTTCACACCACTTGTAAATGGCAGAACTGGAATTTGAACTCAATTTGAACAGATTCCAAGACCTAAACTCTCGCTAAAGAAACATGGGAATTCAGAGTATGGGGAGGACTAATAGAGAAGAGCTGAGGGGGCCCTTAAGAGGCTTCAGAAAGGCGAGGAGGAGGTCTACTGGGTCAGTTCAGTTCAGTCGCTCAGTCGTGTCCGACTCTTTACGACCCCATGGACTGCAGCACGCCAGGCCTCCCTGTCCACCAAGCATACAGTAAATGCATGGAGAGTAGCAAAGGAATTTAGGAAAGGCTATTAGCTGAACTGTCAGATTATGGGACCAGATTTTGGTAGAAAATGAATAATGGGCTGAAGATGGTAAAAAACAGTGGGTAATTAGCCACGAAACACGAATGCCAAGTTTCAAGTTGTAGGCCTGGAGGTGGACCGCAGTTCAGGCCAGGTGAGCTTCTCCCAGGTGCCTAGTGTTGAGGCTGCAGGCGCGGTGAGCAGCTGGGGTACCCTGCCCTGCCCCTGTCCCTCTCCTCTCCTCTCTGAGTCCCGCTAGTCTGCTTCCGCTCGTGGGCAGAGACGCGCCAGGGCAGAGCTGCTCTTCTGGCCTGCGGAGGGGTGCCCAGGCAGCAGTGGTGGGCGGGCATATTTCTCCCCACCAGGAGCCCTCCCTACGACCGCTTGAGAAGCCCCGTCGCCCGCCCCGCAGCCAGTTCTTTATCTCCCGAGCTCTCAGCTCGCTGCTCCGCAGCGCGGGCGTATCTGGAGGCGGTGCTAGAGGGCGGGGCCAGGGATGCGATTGTGAGCTCATCTCAGGGGAGGGCGGGCCACCGTCCAAGCGTTTTAGAGGAGTTCTGCGCCTCCGGCCCGGCTCCGCGGGTGGCGCTCCGCGCGGGGGCGTAGCGGGAGGCGGGCCTGGGGCGGGTCCAGGGGGCGGGTCCTGGACCTTCAGATGCCCGCGACGGAAGGGCCTGTTTCAACATCCCCGGCTGTGGTCGGCTGCTGGCGGCGAGGTAAGGGGCTCAGAGAGGCAAACTGGTTCCCGCCCGGAGCCAAGTTCCCCGCTACTCTCGCGGGCCACTTCGTTTTCCTTCCCCTGTGGGCCGGGACTCGGGGGGTTCGGTTCCGCGTTGGGGGCGCGGCCAGGGGCGGGACTGTGAGTAGGCTGCGGCGGGCGGGAAGGATAGAGTTCGTGGCCGGCCTCGAGGCCGCCTCGCGACCGCCTGCAGACCGTTCCTGCCCCACGCCCGAAACCCAGTTCCCTACTTCTCCCGCGGGGTTGCCAGGGACCCGCGAGCGTCGGGAGCGCGTCGGGCCTGGTCGAGGCGGGGTCTCCGCCTTCGCGCCTTTCTACTATAGGAAAACTAGCTGGCTGGCTTTCCAGTCATACTTTGGTTCTGTCGTTTTTAAAAGCCCCTACGTCTTACCACCGGGCTCCATCCCGAGAACTGACCGAGGCTGTGACTGTTTGGGAACCAGGCCCGCTCGGCGGCCGCAGCCCGGGCGACCCGCCTCTTTGCAACGGGTCGGACGCAACGCGGAGATGAGGAGCAGGAGCAATTCCGGGGTCCGCTTAGACGGATACGCGCGGCTGGTGCAGCAAACAATCCTCTGTTACCAGGTAAGGAGGGACCACGCCGAATTGCCCTCTCCAGGCACTTATTCTCTTACTCAGATGCTGGGAGGGATGGGGGCAGGAGGAGAAGGGGACGACAGAGGATGAGATGGCTGGATGGCATCACTGACTCGATGGACGTGAGTCTGAGTGAACTCCGGGAGTTGGTGATGGATATGGAGGCCTGGCATGCTGTGATTCATGGGGTCGCAAAGAGTCGAACACGACTGAGCAACTGAACTGAACTGAGGCACTTATTCTCCTACTCAGTCCCCTCTCATGTCTTTAGACTTTGCAGTTATGAGGGGTTTTGTTTTGTTTGTTTGTTTTTTTTCTTTAAATCCAGTTTTGCTAGCCAGTGGTTACTCCTCACCCCTATTCCCACCTCGTCCACTTTCCGAGTCGGGACCGAAGGGCTTTGGGACTACACTTAACGGGATTCTTTGACTACTGTTTGGGATCGAAGATAGGAGCCCTTTTCGATGCCCCGGGTACAAAATGCGTCTTTTTGCATGGACTCAGCTTCTTTCGGATGGAAGGAGGTGTGTGTAGATTGGACAGCACACTGAATGAGGATGGTGAGCTCTGGACTGTGACGACAGTAGACAGGAGGGGAGAAATTCTGGGGTGTGTATCCCACTCCCGGTTGTGTGGTGATGGCTGCTATTCCGCCCTGCGAGGGCCTTAGGGCTTACTCTGTTGCCCTCATTTTACTGATGAGCAATCTATGGGCCAAAAAGGTTACCGCAGGTAGCAGGATTAGACCCAAACGCAGGTGTTCGCTCAAGCTGGAGATCTGTGAAGCTTCTCATGTGGTCTGACATCTATCTATCTCCTGTCTTGTATTACTCAGCTAAAGTTTTGTGTGGCCCAACATGTAAGACCCCTGGACTATTTTTATTCTTCCTGAAGACAGCAGCTGTGTTGCTTGCCTTCAATCAACAGCAACTATTTATAGGACCTCCATGTCAGAGAAGGAAGTGGCATTCCATGATAGAGGCCTGGTCACTCCCAAGTCACTGACCCTTTTTCCCTATAGCCAATTTCACAGGCTTGTTTCTTCATTCAGGAAATATTTGTTGTGTACCTATTATGTGCAAGGCACTCTGTCTGGTGCTGGGCCTACAAAGAAGAGTAGATACTTGTAGTGCAGTGAGATTCATGTGTAGGGGATAGGTCCACAGTCCCTTGTTTGAAACTCTTGATGTCAGATGCGGTTTGCAAGTCAGAAATGTTTGGATTTGGGGTGGTAAACATATATTGAATATTCCCTAGTAACTGCAATGAAATCTAGGCAGCACCCTTAATCAAACACATTGTTTTCCACATCAGAATGTGGAGATTATCACTGAGTAGGAAAAGTAAATATGGAAAGCAGTTTCACACCAGTTCAGGTCAGCGTTTTGCCATCAAATGAGCTTGCTGAAAACTTATGAAAACACTTCAAGTTCTTAGAGCATATTGGCTTTTGAAATTGCACATGAAGGACTGTGATTCTTATTTTGGGAACCTTGCCCCATTTGGGGAGCATGAAGGAGTACTGGAAGAGATGATGTTCAAGTTGAGAACTGAAGAAGTAGGCCAGCAAATGGGGGGTGACTTTTCTTTTTGCCTTCCTCTTTGAAGTAGATTATAATTACTTACACACAGTGGTTTTAAAATCCAAGTTGAAAATCATTGCCGTTCATTACTGATCAATCTTGGTGATTATGTCACACCTGGGTTTAATCTCTAGCTCTTTCTTCAACTACAGGTGTAGCCATTTCCCACCTGAGTCCAGGCCCTTACCTATAAAATGAGGATAATTAACACCTGTGATTAGTGCTCAGTATGTCACCTGCTCTCCCCGCCTACTGCTGCTGCTGCTGCTAAGTCGCTTCAGTCGTATCCGACTCTGTGCGACCCCATAGACGGCAGCCCACCAGGCTCCCCCGTTCCTGGGATTCTCCAGGCAAGAACACTGGAGTGGGTTGCCATTGCCTTCTCCGGCCCCACCTACTACGCATTAGTAAACAGCGCTGTTGGTGGTGGTATAATTTTGATACGTTGTTGTTAGTCCCTGAGTCATGTCCGACTCTGACCCCAGGGGCTATATAGCCTGCCAGGCTCCTCTGTCCCATGTTATTCTCCAGGCAAGAATACTGGAATGAGTTGCCATTTCCTTCTCCAGGAGATCTTCCAGACCAGGGATCGAACCCAAGTCTCCTGCATTGGAAGGAGGATTCTTTACCACTGCACCACCCAGGAGGCCCTAATTTTGATATAGGCCACACATACTCAGGCCACAAGTCCTCGCCTCACCACCCTGGTCCAGGATGCTCCCTTTCCTGAGGGCCCTGATATAGCTACTAATTGCTTTCTGGTCTTTGAACATAATTATGTCTCCCTGTGGATTCTGTGAGATCCTTAAGCGCAGAGACCTCATCAGTTTTGTTCCTTTGGCATGAAGCAGTGCTCCAGACACATGAAAAGTACCTTTATGTCCTTGGTGATGAAATACCTTCCGCAGGCTCTGAGCCTTCCTAATGACCCAGCTATTGATCCAGGCTTACCTTCCCTCAGGAGCAAAAGAACTGTCTTCCCAGTAAAGCAAATCTGTAGCATTGGACTTTCCTCTCCAACATTTTAATGATTAAAAAACAGTTGTCTGAGCCTTTAGTTGTATTTATTTTGGCGGTAGTTGGTGAGAAGACCTCATGTTTGCCCTATGTTTCACTTCATGACTGCAGTCAAGCTTTCCTGATTAACCAGAACACTCCAAGTATAGTTCTGTTGGAACTCCCATGACTGTGCACGTGTGGAGCCACAGTCCTTGCCACCTTCCCCCAACTTGAAGCCATCCCACCCCAACAGCTAGTCTTCACAGCTGTAAAGTGCTAACCCATTTAGGGCCTCCTCATCGTTTCTGAGTGATCTTAGGTCACCTATCCAGTCAGTAAACATGAAAGAGCAATTTTATGTTATGCATATTTTAAAAATAATTTTATTTTTGGCATGCTAGGTCTTCATTGCTGCATGGGCTCTTCTCTGGTTGTGGAGAGCTGGTGCTACTCTTTAGTTGTGGTGCACAAGCTTCTCATTTCGGTGGCTTCTCTTGTTGGGGAGCACAGGCTCTAGGGCATGCGGGCTCAGTAGTTGGGGCTCATGGGCTCTAGAGCACAGGCTCAATAGTTGCGGCACATGGGCTTAGTTGCATGTGGGAGCTTCCTGGATCAGGGATTGAACTCATGTGTCTCGCATTTGCAAGCGAATTCTTTACCACCAGGGAAGCCCTATGTTAGGCACGTTTTTACCACAGTAAAAAAAAAAAAAAAAAATGAATGAGCGGACTGTAAACGAGTGGTTTCTAAAGTTTATGCTGGATAGGTTTATGCTGTCTTCTATAGAAAGGTGCAGATGTTTATGAGGCAGTTTTCACTGTCAGCTGATACAAGGCTGGCCTCTGTTTCTGATATTTTTTTTAAAATATAGTTGATTTACGGTATTACTTTCAGGTGTATAACTTCATGATGCAATATTTTTATTGTTTTCCATTTAAAGTTATAAAATAAGGGCTATATTTCCCCATGCTGTACAATATATCCTTGTAGTTTGTCTCATACAAAGTAGTTTTTACCTCTTAATTCCCTACCCCTGTCTTGCCCCTCCCCTTCCCTCTCCCCACTAATAATCACTTATTTATTCTCTATACCTGAGTCTGTTTCTGTTTTGTTTTATTCATTTGTTTGCCTTATTTTAGATTCCACATATAAATGATAAAATACAGTACTGTCTTTCTCTCTGACTTATTTTACTAAGCCTAATACCCTCTAGGTCCATCCACATTGTTGCAAATGACAGAATTCATAACTTTTTGTGGTCGAGTAGTATTCCATTATGTGTATACACCACATCTTCTTTATTCATCCACCAGTTGATGAACACTTAGGTTGCTTAGGTATCTTGTCTATTGTAAATAATGCTGCTATGAACATTGGAGTGCATGTGTCTTTTTAAATTACTGTTTTTCTTTTCTTTGGATATATACCCAGGAGTGCACTTGCAGGATCATATGGTAGTTCTATTTCTCATTTTTTAAGGGAACCTCCATACTGTTTTCCACAGTGGCTGCACCAATTTACATTCTCACCAACAGTGTACAAAGGTTCCCTTTTCTCCACATCCTTGCCAACATTTGGTATTTGTGTTCTTTTTTATGTTAGCCATTCTGACAGGTGTGAGGTCGTATCTCATTGTGGCTTTGATTTGTATTTCTCTGATTAGTGATGTTGATTGAGCTTTTTAAATTGAGATCAACTTACTTTGATTTCACTTATTAGAAATCACTTAACATTAAATATATTGAACTCATAATTATTCTTTAGTTTGAGATAATACTTTGTTTATATCAGCTGGCATATCAACTAATTTCCCTTTCCTGTGTCTGTGAAAGAATATCTTCCTAGTCATTTGTCAGATATACTTCGAAACTTTATTTGAATATTTAAGGCAAAGAAGGAAAGAGCTATATTTATAAAAGGGTCCTTTTGCACAATTGGTTTTGAATGTACTGAAAATATTAATATAAACTTTAAGGAGTACCTGCTTAGATACTCCTTGAAGTCCCTTGGATGCAAGGAGATCAAACCAGTCCATCCTAAAGGAAATCAGTCATGAATATTCATTGGAAGGACTGATGCTGAAGCTGAAACTCCAATACTTTGGCCACCTGATGCGAAGGACTGACTCATTTGAAAAGACCCTGATGCTGGAAAAGATTGAAGGCAGGAGGAGAAGGGGATGACAGAGGATGAGATGGTTGGATGGCATTGCCAACTCTATGGACATGAGTTTTAAGTAAGCTCCAGGAGTTGATGATGGACAGGGAAGCCTGGCGTGCTGCAGTCCATGGGGTTGCAAAGAGTTGGACACGACTGAGCGACTGAACTGAAGAAGTTATCTCCAAAGTATTCAAAGTATCTTTTAAGTATTTGTTGATTTAAAATTTTTTTTAAATTCCTAGATTTATTTTGACCCTGAGAAGAAATATTAACTTTGTACATTTTTTCAATATCAGCTCTGTTTGAAGGCTCATTCATAAAAGCGTTAAGTACAAAGTGGTGATAAAAGAATACGGATAGGAAAGAAAAATAGAGACTTCCCTGGTGGTCCAGTGGCTAAAACTCCACGTTCCCAATGCACGGGGTCCGATTTTGATCCCTGATTGGGGAACTAGATCCCACATGCCACAACTAAGACTGAGAACAGCCAAATAAATAAGTAGATATTTAAAAAAAGAAAAAGAATGATCGAGGCATTGTTCACTGTAACTGCAGATAATTTTGTATAAAAAGCAGACAAGAAATCAGGACACTAAGTAAGTATTGCTATCTAGTCATAATAGAATTTAAAATGAGAATAGGATAACTAAAACATGGAGTATGGAACAAATTGTAATCATAATAAAGACTACTTTGAGGGAAGGTTGAAAGAAGATATAATTACATATTGGGAAATAACGTGGCAGAAGAATGGGAGGAAAATGGAGTTAAAGTATTCTTAAGGCCCTTATGTTAAAAGGAAAGTAGAAGTTTTATATATTTTGAGTCGAGGTTATATTTAAGTCTTACCATTAAAATTAAGTTGAAAAAATAACTTTAAAAATAATGGGAGACTGTCAAGCTACCAATGGTATTTTTCAGAGAACTAGAACAAATAATTTCACAATATGTATGGAAATACAAAAAACCTCAAATAGCCAAAGCAATCTTGAGAAAGAAGAATGGAACTGGAGGAATCAACCTGCCTGACTTCAGACTGTACTACAAAGCTACAGTCATCAAGATAGTGTGGTACTGGCACAAAGACAGAAATATAGATCAATGGAACAAAATAACCCAAAGATAAATCCACACACCTATGGACACCTTATCTTTGACAAAGGAGGCAAGAATATACAATGGAGAAAAGACAATCTCTTTAACAAGTGGTGCTGGGAAAACTGATCAACCACCTGTAAAAGAATGAAACTAGAACACTTTCTAACACCATACACAAAAATAAACTCAAAATGGGTTAAAGATCTAAACGTAAGACCAGAAAGTATAAAACTCCTAGAGGAAAATATAGGCAAAACACTCTCTGACATAAATCACAGCAGGATCCTCTATGACCCACATCCCAGATTAATGGAAATACAAGCAAAAATAAACAAATGGGACCTAATTAAACTTAAAAGCTTTTGCACAACGAAGGAAACTATAAGTAAGGTGAAAAGACAGCCTTCAGAATCGGAGAAAATAATAGCGAACAAAGCAACTGACAAAGAATTAATCTCCAAAATGCACAAGCAGCTCATGCAGCTCAATTCCAGAAAAATAAACAACCCAATCAAAAAGTGGGCCAAAGAACTAAACAGACATTTCTCCAAAGAAGCCATACAGATGGCTAACAAACACATGAAAAGATGCTCAACATCAGTCATTATCAGAGAAATGCAAATCAAAACCACAATTAGGTACCATCTCACGTTGGTCAGAATGGCTGCTATCAAAAAATCTGCAAACAATAAATGCTGGAGAGGGTGTGGAGAAAAGGGAACCCTCTTACACTGTTGGTGGGAATGCAAACTAGTACAGCCACTATGGAGGACAGTGTGGAGATTCCTTAAAAAAACCTGGAAATAGAACTGCCATACAACCCAGCAATCCCACTGCTGGGCGTACACACCGAGGAAACCAGAATTGAAAGAGACACGTGTACCCCAATGTTCATTGCAGCACCGTTTACAATAGCCAGGACATGGAAGCAACCTAGATGTCCATTGGTAAATGAATGGATAAGAAAGCTGTGGTACATATACACAATGGAATATTACTCAGCCGTTAAAAAGAATGTATTTGAGTCAGTTCTAATGAGGTGGATGAAACTGGAGGCTATTATACAGAGTGAAGTAAGTCGGAAAGAAAAACACCAATACAGTATATTAATGCATATATATGGAATTTAGAAAGATGGTAACGATGTGAGACAGCAAAAGAGACACAGATGTAAAGAACAGTCTTTTGGACTCTGTGGGAGAAGGCGAGGGTGGGATGCTTTGAGAGGGTAGCATTGAAACGTGTATATTATCATATGTGGAGCAGATTGCCGGTCCAGGTTCGATGCAGGAGACAGGGTGCTCAGGGCTGGTGCACTGGGATGACCCTGGGGGATGCGGAGGGAGGTGGGGGGGCTGGTTCTGGATGGGGAACACATGTGCACCTGTGGCTGATTCATGTCAATGTTTGGCAAAACCACTACAATATTGTAAAGTAATTAGCCTCCCATTAAAATAAACTAAAAAGAAAACCTGAAAAAAATTAAAAATAATAGAATAAAGAAAATTTGATCACTCCGGGAGAAGAAAGGAAAAGGGTGCTTGGGGAGTGAGTGAGTGAGTGAAAGTTGCTCAGTTGTGTCCGACTCTGTGTGTCCAACTGTAGTCCATGGAATTCTCCAGGCCAGAATACTGGAAAGTGTAGCCTTTCCTTTCTCCAGTGAGGGGTGCTTGGGGAGTGAGGGAATTTTTTTAAAAAGCACAAAGGACAAAACAGGAAGATGAAAATAAGTCTATAATAGTAATCTCAATAAATGTTAATTTTTAAATTATCCAGATAATAGACATTAATTTTTAAAAAGTTGTAAATATATATGTGATTTGAGACAAACCTAAAATGGGGGATACATAAAGGTTGAATATATAATTAGTGAGGCAAGATATACTATACGAATGCTAGCCAAAAATAAGTTTGTGTAATTTTATACTAAAAGGTAGAGATTTTGAAATTTAAAATAATTCTATTAGGAATTCAGAAGTGGTGTATTACTAGATGATAAATGGATAGTTCACCAAGAAAGCAGTTTTAAACACACAGAATATTAACAACATATCAATAGTTTCAAAATGTTTAAAGCAAAACTTGACCTAACTGCTAACAAAGCCATAGCGGGAGTTTTTAAATTCCTTTCTCTCAGATACTGCTTTATAGATAAAGCAGAGAAATAATTAGGACATAGAAAATTTGAGCACTTGCATAAGAAACATAAGTGGCAGGCAGAGTCACATTTAGGCAGAGATGGGGTTTTTGTGTGGTGAGTACAGTGCAGTGAGAGAGGAGCAAGAGATTAGCAAATAACCCCTATCTGAAATGAACTGTTTGAGATAAAAGATAAAGAGGAATAACTGCCAACTCCTTTTATGTGGCCAGTATCCCAAGATACCATAGTCAAATAAGACATGATATTTATGAAATTATTATTGGAGGAAATTCACTTATGAATATTGATGTAAAGTATAAGGTAATACAGTGAAGCCAACAATGTATTAAAAATAGATCATAATCAAGTAAAGATTATCTCAGTAATACAAGGAAACTTAAGAAAATCTATTAATGTAATACCACATTAAAAAAGGAAAAAAAGGCTTCAACTTTATCTGTAACATTTTATTTTTTAAAAAGAAAGGAATCTGGTATTATGGTGGAATGCTTTCCTTTGTTGGGTCTGAGTGGTGGGTATTGATTACATTGCTTTCCTATGTGTTTGAGATCTTATTATATTGTAAAAATTAAGGCTATATTAATAAACATAGTCTAGGAGTAGCGTAAGAGTCAATTTGGATTTCTTCTGTTCCCTCTTGCCCCACCAAAAAGTGAGAGAATGTACTGATGAGTTAGATCACCAGAATCTGTCTCGGCTCCATCCACTTCTGTGCCTGTCCACTGCCCCTGCCCTAGTCCAGGCCACCACCATCTCATACCTCGACTGCCCCTCTAGCCTCCCAATTGCTCCTTGCTTCCACTCTTGGCCCCTCGTCCCCAGGAGTAAGCATCCTTACATCAGGCACCAGATTGCACTACTCTCCAGCCTACATCCTTCCCATGGCTTTTATCACTCCTAGAATACAATGCAGTGTTCTTCCAAATATTGCAGTCTAGCTGTAGCCTAGCTCTCCAGCTTCTCTCACCACCAGAGGTGTGCTGGTAAAGGGTTAACCAGCTCAGCTGACTTGAAAACTTGGCTTCTTTATCAAGAGCCATACCAGGAGGGAGAAATGAGAGAAAACCACTCCCCATATGTTATGCCCAACAGCAAACTCTTGATCTTTCCTGATATATCTGGATACCACAGCTCATGTGGAGCCTTGAGTCAGCCACCCAGGAGTCTTTTTGACCCCTTCTTTTTTCCTTTCCGGCTTGTATCTACTTCATCACCAAGCTCAGCTGATTTTTTTCTCGATTCCATCAGCTGCTTCTGCTCCGCTTTGCCATCACCACCCTCCTCGGTAAGCCACCAGCCTTGCCATGCTCTATCCCTGTACTAGCTTCCCTACTTGTCTTCTCTCTGCAGCCACTCTCAGTCCCCTCCCAGCTTTTCTCCAGACTGCAGCCAAAGTGGTCGTCTTCAAAGCAGGTGTGCCCTCCTGCTGACCCTCACTCTGGGTAACATCTTAACCTCCCTTCTACCTCGGCTCCTCCGGGGAAGCCCTCCCTCCATGACACCGTCACAGCATGGCACACATCCCCTTTGCTGCACTTAACTGAGTGGGAATTTTACATCTACTTGTGTGACTTAAAATGAATGAATTTCCACTAGACTATAAAGTCCACTGCACAGGACCAAGGATTTCTTTTAACTACCATTTATTCTTAGCACTTAGCATGTGCGTGTGTGCTCAATCGTATCTGACTCTTTGTGACCCCATGGACTGCAGCCCTCTAGGCTCCTCTGTACATGGAATTTTTCACGCAAGAATACTGGTGTGGGTTGCCATGTTCTCCTCCAGGGGATCTTCCTGACCCAGGGGTCGAACCTGTGTCTCTTGCATTGACAGGTGAATTCTTTACCAGTGAGCCTCCAGGGAAGCCCCTTGGCCCTTAGTACCTGGCGGTTTGTAGAGATTTTAAAAACATTTGATTGAATGAATGAAATAAAATGCTTACCATGTAGTCTGTGTGCTGTAGTATGGGCAGTAGTATGTGCAGTTAATAAATGACTGCTGCTGTTATTATTTATCAGACCTCTACCATCCAAAGTTGCTGCAACCTGTCATCTGTTGTTCTTAGTTTCAGTTACTCTAGGAGGAATTTATTTAATAGTCACAATGGGAATGAGAATAGTGGTGGACCAGGGCACGCACAAGCATTCTGGGAAGCACTGAGTCGAAAAGGGGCAGAAGTGACACTTTTAGTCCATAGTCAGACTGATGCTTATCTGGTCTGTGTGTCAGTTTGAGAAAAGAGCATAGATAACATTTTCCCCTTCTTGGTATTATCCCAGGCCCTGCCTTCTGCCATCTCCCACTTCAGTTCTCTTTAGGGGCAGCCAGGAGGAGGACTTTTGCTGTGCTCTTTTCAGGACAGCTTTTAAATATTTTACTGACAGATGAAAAACATTTGAGTACTTCAGTGAAAATCCTTGAACCTTCATTTACAAACAAAGGACCATGTTTCCAGTTTTGCAGGGATCCAAAAGATCATCTACTGAGATCACCCAGTCTGCTTTTACAGTTGAAGAATTCCAGCCAAGAGAGTTGTTTTTCAGGTGCTCAGTCATATCCAACTCTTTGCAACCCCATATACTGCACCATGCCAGGCCTCCCTGTTCCTCACCATCTCTCAGAGCTTGCTCAAACTCATGTCCATTGAGTCGGTGATGCCATCCAACCATCTTGTCCTCTGTCATCCCCTTCTCCTGCCTTCAACCTTTCCCAGCATCAGGGTCTTTTCAAATGAGTCAGCTCTTCGCATCAGGTGGCCAAAATATTGAAGCTGCATCATCAGTCCTTCCAATGAATATTCAGGGTTGATTTCCTTTAGGATTGACTGGTTGGATCTCTTTGCAGTCCAAGGGACTCTCAAGAGTCTTCTCCAACACTGCAGTTCAAAACCATCAATTCTTCAGTATTCAGCCTTCTTTATAGTCCAACTGTCACATCCATACATGACCACTGGAAAAATCATAGCATTGACTATATGGACCTTTGTCGGCAAAGTAATCTGTCTGCTTTTTAATATGCCGTCTAGGTTTGTCATAGCTTTTCTTCCAAGGAGCAAGCGTCTTTTAAAGGAGTTGAAGGGACCTTTTCAAGGTCATCCTTTTTTCTGAGCTGACAGCCCCATGATAAGTACTCAGTCTTGTTGGAAACAGGCCAAAGAGTGGAGATAAATACTTAAGACACACCAGATTGCTGTGAATACCAAATTATGTTGCATTCCCTAATAGAGTGAAGTAAATATCACATCTGCCTCAAAATAATAGGTGAGGAGAACATAATTAATGTTCATAAAATTACATTTAGAGAAGTGGTTCTTAATCAGATGGGTTACAGACCCATTTGAGAATTTAATGATGGCTGAATATCTTCTGGGAAGAATGCTCACAAAAAAGTTCTAGGAAAAAAAATTCCAGGAATCTCAAGGACCTCTAGCTTTGTGCCCTAACAAAGCCCATCTGTGGACTCCTGACCGACATGCTGGAGAGCCCAGAGGCAGAGGAGCGTGTGTGGTGCCACCATGCTCTCAACCCGTTTTGTTGTTTAGTTCCTCAGTCATGTCTGATTTTTTGTGACCCCATGGACTATTGCCCACCAGGCTCCTCTGTCCATTGGATTCTCCAGACAAGAATCCTGGAGTGGGTTGCCATTCCCTTCTCTAGGGGATCTTCCCGACCCAGGACTGGAACCCATGTCTCTTGTATTAGCAGGAGGATTCTTTACCACTGAGCCACCAGTGAAGCCTGAGCCTAATAGAATAAAGTCTTATTGAAAATAGCAAATAGAGACATTTGCAATTTTCCTGTTCAGGTGAAAGGGTGCTAGCGTGGCACCCAGTCATCCTTTGACACCTCTGATTTAGGTGTAGCCAGGAGGATTCTCACAGCCCTTGAGTTTGGATCTGTTCTGTAAGTTTCCACAACATGAGGCAAAGGACTAACACCTCAGGCTAAAGAATTTGCGAGAGAGGCAAAGAATTAAAATCTCCTTAAAGAGGAGTAAAGTAATTTACATATTTGATTGTAGCAAAGGGGCCCAGAATGGTTTCTGTGAATTTTGCAAGTTTGAAGATGCGTATTGGGTTCTGGAATGAAGCTAGAATGAAGTGGATTCCTGTAACCCTTGGCTTCCAACCCAGCTTGTTTGCCTATAAGCCACCATTCAGTCATAGGAGATGATAAAAATGCACCAGCCCAGGACAGCTTGCTGCTTGTGCATTATTTGTAAACCCAGAGGGTGAAATTTCATCAGCAATTTAGAAAAAGACATGATTTGAAAGTGAGAATTGCACACCTGTGATCTCCCTAGGTAAAACATGAGCCTGCTGCATGTCAGAGCTTAAGTTGTCAACATTATTTTCTGAAAGCCTGAGGTTTACATACCAAATTATGAAAAATCTACCTTTTAAACTGAAGAAAAAAATAAAGGTTACTCACATAACCAGTAGTCTCAATTATAGATGCAATCATTTTAGAACAAATGCTATTATAATTCCTACTTAAAACTCTCAAGCCCAAGGCATTGCCCTTCCCCATCCCCTTTAACGTTTCTAGCAGCAGCTGCTAGAACAAAATTCCCATACACTAAGTGAATTTAACCAGTTTTTGTAATAGAAATTCTCACATTCTGTTTGCCTTACTAGCATAGGGGTGGTGGGGAAGGGTGGGAGGGACAAGTAATCATGTGTTTTCAACATTTATCCTGACTTCTTCTAAGTATTTTGTTTGAATCATTAAACAATATATTCCTCCCTTGAAACTGAGCAAGGTGGTAGCATGAACATAGCAATTCTTAATCCAAAGGAAAGAAGACCAAGGGTAGGAGTTAGCTTGGAGGCCTCTGACCTCTGTCCCTTGGAGCATAGGAAAGGAAGTTCCAGAAAGGCTTCGTGGAGGAGGGAGTATATGAAGGAGGGGTGTTTGCTAGAGGGCATTACAGGTGGAAAGAAGAGTGTGTGCACAGGCACAGAAGTGCGAGAGCAGAGCACGTGAAGGAAATATAAATTCAGGTTTTCTGGGGGGCTAGGGAAGGCAGTATGGGTGGTGAGGCTAGATGTGAGAGGAAGAGCCAGCCCATGATGAGCCTTGTATGGGTGCCTGAGGGACTTTGATTTTATCATTGGGTTGGAGAATTCTTGTGTTTTGTTTTGTTTTTACTTTTTATTTTGTATTGGAGTATAAGCCAGCTAACAATGTTGTGAGAGTTTCAGGTGAACAGTGAAGGGACTCAGCCATATATATACATGTATCTATTCTCCCCCAAACTCCCCTCCCATCCAGACTGCCACATAACATTGAGCAGTTTCATGTGCTATACAGTAGGTCCTTGTTGTCCATTTTAATATAGCAGTGTGTACAGGACCAGTGGTAAAGAATCTGCCTTTGACACAGGAGCCACAGGAAACTTGGGTTTGATTCCTGGGTCAGGAAGATCCTCTGGAGAAGGGCATGGCAACCCACTCCAGTATTCTTGCCTAGAGAATCCCATGGACAGAGGAGCCTGCCGGGCTACAGTCCTTGGGTTCACAGAGAGTCAAACACAGCTGAAGCGACTTAGCACGTTAGCACCGGCAACCATAAGTTCATTCTCAGAGTCTGTGAGTCTATTTTGTAAATAAATTCTTTTATATCCTTTTTAGATTCCACATATAAAGGATATCCTTCTCTGACTTAACTTCCCTCAGTGTGACACTCTCTAGGTCCATCCATGTTGCTGCAAATGGCATTATTTCGTTCTTTTTAATGGCTGAGTAATATTCCATTGTATATATGTACCACATCTTCTTACCCATCCCCCTGCTGATGGACATTTAGGTTTCTTTCATGTCTTGGCTATTGTAAACAGTGCTGCAATGAACACTGGAGTACACGTATCCTTTTGGATCATGTTTTTCTCTGGATACATGCTCAGGAGTGGGATTGCAAGGTCAATGGTAGCTCTATTCATACTGTTCTTCATAAGTGGCTGCACCAATTTAAATTCCCACCAACAGTGTAGGAGGGTTCTCTGTTCTCCACATCCTCTCCAGCATTTATTCTTTGTGGATTTTTTGATGATACCCATTCTGGCTGGTGTGAGCTGATATCTCATTTTAGTTTTGATTTGCATTTCTCTAATATTAGCGATGTTTAGCATCTTTTCATGTGCCTCTTGGCCATTTGTATATCCTCTTTGGAGAAATGTCTGTTTAGGTCTTCTGCCTGTTTTTTTGATTGGGTTGTTTATTTTGATGCTATTAAGTGTCATGAGCTGTTTGCAAATTTTGGAGACTAATCCCTTTTAGGTCACATCATTTGCAAATACTTTCTTCCAATTTGTGGGTAGTCTTTTCATTTTTGTTTATTGTTTCCTTTGCTGTGCAAAAGCTTTTGAGTTTAGGTATGTCCCATTTGTTTTTATTTCCATTATTCTAGGAGATGGCTTGAAAAAAGGTACTGCTATGATTTATGTCAAAGAGTATTCTGCCCATGTTTTCCTCTAGGAGTTTTAATGTGTCTGATTTCACATTTGGATGTTTAATCCATTCTGAGCTTATTTTTGTGTGTGGTGTTAAAGAATGATCTAATTTCATTCTGTTTACATGTAGCTGCCCAGTTTTCCCAGCACCATTTGTTGAACATTGTGTAGTCTTGCCTCTTTGTCATATATTAATTAACCATAGGTGCATGGGTTTATATCTGGGTGTTCTTTCCTGTGGGTTGGAGAATTCTGAGCAGAGCAATGAAGTCTTGAGATTTTGGTTTTTTTCTGTGACTTCCCTTTGTGGAGGATGGGTTGGAAGGAACTAGTACTAGAGGCAGAGAGAGCAGTAAGGAGCTACTCCGATTTTCTTTTAGGATGGAGGGATTGAAAGAAGGAGTCTGTCCTCTCTGTGCATTCATCTCTGTGCCCTCCAGCTAGAAATTGAACTGCATGCTAAATTAGATAGTTCGATGCTACCATCTAGCTTGTGTCTTGTGTATTTTGCCTTAATATTGCCTCAATCTTAGATTTCTTTAATGGCATCAAGTGTTTTTTTACAGTATCTAGTTCATCATGGTCATTTAATAAGAACTCATGGTCTTATCTGTCAGGATTCTTTCAGATGTAAGTGACACACCCACCTTAAATGGCCTTTAAGCACGAAAGAGAATTTATTGCTCAAATAACTGAAAAGTCCAAGGGACTGTTCTAGATTCAGGCATGGCTGGATTCAGGAGCTCAAATGATTGAGTTTATCTCTTTGTATTACTTGACCCCGTTTGACTCAGAGTGGCCTTTATTCTCTGCCAGGCTCTCCTAAGTGGTGGCAGAGGTGGTCCCTTGGCAGCTCCAGATTTATCCTTTCAGATTGGTGCCATCTGCAGAAAGAGCTTTTTCTATAATGGCCCCAGACAAAGTCCTGACTGAGAATGGCTCTCAGTTGGTCCAGCCTGGGTCATGTGCACATCCCTGAATTGTGCCTAGATTGGCCAGGCTGGGTCACATGTCCTTCCCTGCAGCCAGGGTCATGACCAGGGGGCAGGCAATAATGGAATCAGCACCTCCCCCCAAGAACCACACAGTCACAGCAGGGAAAATTATAGGCCATTACCAGAAAAAGGAGGAACAGGTACTGGACAGGCAGAGGCTACAGTGTTTCCGTTAGAACAGGAATAAGTATAGGGCTTGAGAGGACACGAACCCATGCCCTCCAATCTGCTTTGAACCTTCCTTTTTATACAAAAGGAAACCACAGATCACAGAAGTTAAGTAATTTGCCCAAGATCACATAGCTAGACTGGCAGCACTGTTTTGCACTCCCACCATGTCTGAGGATTCAAGTGGCTCTATGTCCCTGTCAACACTTAGTTTTGACATTATTTTTTTCTAATATTTTAGATTTTTATTTACTGAAGTATACTTGATTTACAGTGTTGTGTTTCTGGTATAAGCAAAGTGATTGTTCTATACTTTTCCATTATGGTCTGTCACAGGATGCTGCATATATTTCCTGTGCTACACAGCAGGACCTTGTCATTAATCTATTTTGTGTATACCAGTTTGTATCTGCTAATCCCAAATTCCTAATTTATCCATCTTTATTTTCTTTCCCCTTTGGTAACCATAAATTAGTTTTCTATGTCTGTCAGTCTATTTCTGTTTTGTAAATAAGTTCATTTGTATCATGTTTCAGATTCCACATATAAGTGATACATGGTATTTATCTTTGTCTGACTGACTTCACTTAGTATGATAATCACTAGTTGCATCCGTGTTGCTGCAGAGGGCATTATTTCATTCTTTTTTAATGGCTGAGTAGTATTCCTATGTGTGTTTATGTAGTGTGTGCGTGTGTATACCACATCTTCTTTATCCGTTCATCTAATGGTGGACATTGGGGTTGAGTTCATGTCTTGGCTATTGTAAATAATGTTGCTGTGAACATTAGAGTGCATGTACCTTTTCAAACTACAGTATTCTCTGGATATATGCTCAGGAATGGGATTACTGGATCATTTGGTAACTGTATTTCTACTTTTTAAATAATCTCCATACTGTTTGCTGTAGTGACTGTACCAGTCCAAATTCCACCAACAGTGTAGGATAGTTCCCATTTCTCCACATCCTCTCCAGCATTTGTTGTTTGTAGACATTTTAGTTATGGCCATTCTGATTGGTGTGAGGTGATACCTCATCATAGTTTTAATTTGCATTTCTCTAATAAGTAGTAATGTTGAGTATCTTTTCATGTGCCTATTGATCATCTGTATGTCTTCTTTGGAGAAATGTCTATTTAGGTCTTCTGCCCATTTTTTTATTGTGTTTAGTTTTTTGTTATTGAGTTGTATCAGCTGTTTTTATATTTTGGAAATTAAACTCTTGTTGATTGCATCATTTGCAAATATTGTCTCCCATTGCATTGGTTGTCTTTTGTTTATGTTTTCCTTTACTATGCAAAAGCTTTTAAGTTTGATATGGTTCTGTTTAGTTTTACTTTTATTTCTGTTACCTTGGGAGAGTGACCTAAGAAAACATTGCAACAATTTATGTCAGTGAATGTTTTGCCTATGTTCTCTTCTAGGAGTTTGATATCACATCTATGTTGAAGTCTTCAGGATATTTGAATGTATTTATTTTTTAAATTATTTTAATTGGAGGCTAATAACTTTACAATATTGTGGTGGTTTTTGCCATACATCGACAAGAATCAGCTATGAGTGCACATGTGTCCCACCATTCTGAACCCCCCTCCCACCTCCCTCCCCACCCCATCTCTCTGGATTGTCCCAGAGCACCAGTTTTGAGTGCCCTGCTTCACACATCAAACTTGAACTGGTCATCTATTTTACATATGGTAATATACATGTTTCAGTGCTGTTCTCTCAAATCATCCCACCCTCGCCTTCTCCCACATACTCAAAAAATCTGTTCTTTACATCTGTGTCTCTCTTTGCTGTCTTGCATGTAGGGTCATCATTACTATCTTTCTAAATTCCATATATATGTGTTAATATACTGTATTGGTATTTCTCTTTCTGGCTTACTTCACTCTGTATAATAGGCTCCAGTTTCATCCACCGTATTAGAACTGACTCAAACGTATTCTTTCTATAGCTGAGTAATAGTCCATTGTGTATATGTGCCACAACTTCCTGATCCACTCATCTGCTGATGGACATCTGGGTTGCTTCCATGTCCTAGCTATTGTAAACAGTGCTGCAATGAACATTGGGGTACACATGTCTCTTTCAATTCTGGTTTCCTCAGTGTGTATGCCCAGCAGTGGGATTTCTGGGTCGTATGGCAGTTCTGTTTCCAATTTTTTAAGGAATCTCCATACTGTTCTCCATAGTGGCTGTACTAGTTTGCATTCCCACCAACAGTGTAAGAGGGTTGCCTTTTCTCCACAGCCTCTCCAGCATTTATTGTTTGCAGACTTTCTGAAAGCAGCCATTCTGACCAGGATGAGATGGTACCTCATTGTGGTTTTGATTTGCATTCTCTAATAATGAGTGATGTTGAGAATCTTTTCATGTGTTTGTTAGCCATCTGTATGGCTTCTTTGGAGAAATGTCTGTTTAGTTCTTTGGCCCATTTTTTGATTGGTTCATTTATTTTTCTGCTATTGAGCTGCATGAGCTGCTTGTATATTTTGGAGATTAATTCTTTGCTTTAATTCAGTTGCTTTGTTTGCTATTATTTTCGCCCATTCTGAAGGCTGCCTTTTCACCTTGCCTATAGTTCCCTTCCTTGTGCAAAAGCTTTTAAGTTTAATTAGGTCCCATTTGTTTATTTTTGCTTGTATTTCTATTACTCTGGGAGATGAGTCATAGAGGATCTTGCTGTGGTTTATGTCAGAGCATGTTCTGCCTGTGTTTTCCTCTAGGAGTTTTATAGTTTCTGGTCTTATGTTTAGATCTTTAATCCATTTTGAGTTTATTTTTGTGTATGGTGTTAGAAAGTGTTCTAGTTTCATTCTTTTATAGGTGGTTGACCAGTTTTTCCCAGCACCACTTGTTAAAGAGATTGTCTTTTCTCCATTGTATATTCTTGCCTCCTTTGTCAAAGTTAAGGTATCCATAGTTGTGTGGATTTATCTGTGGGCTTGTTATTTTGTGCCATTGATATATATGTCTGTCTTTGTGCCAGTACCATACTGTCTGGACGACTGTAGCTTTGTAGTATAGTCTGAAGTCAGGCAGGTTGATTCCTCCAGTTCCATTCTTCTTTCTCAAGATTGTTTTGGCTATTCCAGGCTTTTGTGTTTCCATACAAATTGTGAAATTATTTTTTCTAGTTCTGTGAAAAATACCATTGGTAGCTTGATAGGGATTGTGTTGAATCTGTAGATTGCTTTGGGTATTATATTCATTTTCACTATATCGATTCTTCCAGTCCACAAACATGGTATATTTCTCCATCCATTTGTGTCATCTTTGATTTCTGTCATCAGTGTTTTATAGTTTTCTATATATGAAAAGTGAAAGTTGCTCAGTTGTGTCTGACTCACTTCCCGTTCCAGATCTGGAGTTCTCGTCTTCAAGGACCGGAGTGTGGTAATTCTCCAGCAGATCTTCCCAACCTAGAAATCAAACCGGGGGTCTCCTGCATTGCAGGCGGATTCTTTATCAGCTGAGCTATGAGGGAAGGTCTTTTGTTTCTTTAGGTAAATTTACTCCTAAGTATTTTATTCTTTTTGTTGCAGTGGTGAATGGGATTATTTCCTTAATTTGTCTTTATGTTTTCTCATTGTTAGTGTATGGGAATGCAAAGGATTTCTGTGGATTAATTTTATATCCTACAACTTTACTATATTCATTGATTAGCTCTAGTAATTTTCTGGTGGTGTTTTTGGGTTTTCTATGTAGAGGATCGTGTCATCTGCAAACAGAGAGAGTTTTACTTCTTCTTATCCAGTCTGGATTCCTTTTATTTCTTTTTCTTCTCTGGTTGCTGTGGCTAGGACTTCGAAAACTATGTTGAATAGTAGTGGTGAGAGTGGGCACCCTTGTCTTTTTCCTGATTTTAGAAGACATGCTTTCAATTTTTCATCATTGAGGATAGTGTTTGCTGTGGGTTTGTTGAATATGGCTTTTGTTATGTTGAGGTATGTTCCTTCTATGCCTGCTTTCTGGAGAGTTTTTGTCATAAATGGGTGTTGAATTTTGTCAAAGGCTTTCTCTGCATTTATTGAGATAATCATATGGTTTTTAATCTTTCAATTTGTTAATATGGTGTGTCACATTGATTTTGTGAATATTGAAGAATCCTTGCATCCCTGGGATAAAGCCCACTTGGTCATGATATATGATCTTTTTATTTATTTATTTATTTATTTTGATCTTGTAAATATGTTGTTGGATTCTGTTCTCTAGGATTTTGTTGAGGATTTTTACATCTAGGTTCATCAGTGATATTGGCCTGTAGTTTTCTTTTTTTGTGGCATCTTTGTCTGGTTTTGGTATTAGGGTGATGGTGGCCTCATGGAATGAGTTTGGCAGTTTATCTTCCTCTGCAATTTTCTGGAAGAGTTTCAGTAGGATAGGTGTTAGGTCTTCTGTAAATTTTTGGTAGCATTCGCCTGTGAAGCCATCTGGTCCTGGGCTTTTGTTTGTTGGAAGATTTTTGATTACAACTTTGATTTCTGTGGTTGTGATGGGTCTTTAAAAATTTCCTATTTCTTCCTGGTTCAGTTTCGGAAGATTATACTTCTCTAAGAATTTGTCCATTTCTTCCAAGTTGTCCATTTTATTGGCATATAATTGCTCATAGTAGTCTCTTATGATTTTTTGTATTTCTGTGTTGTCTGTTGTGATTTCTCCATTTTCATTTCCAATTTTATTGATTTGATTCTTCTTCCTTTTTTTTCTTGATGGGGCTAGCTAATGGTTTGTCTATTTTATCTTCTCAAAGAAACAGCTTTTAGTTTTGTTGATTTTTGTTGTAGTCTCCTTCGTTTCTTTTATTTCTGCTCTGATTTTTATGATTTCTTTCCTTCTAACTTTGGGGTTCTTCTTTTCTTCTTTTTCTAGTTGGTTTAGATGTAAAGTTAGGTTGTTTATTTGATGTTTCTTGAGGTGGGCTTGTATTGCTATGAATCTCCCTCTTAGCACTGCTTTTACTGAATCCCATAGGTTTTGGGTTGTCGTGGTTTCATTTTCATTTGTGTCTATGCGTATTTTGATTTCCTTTTTGGATTTATTCTGTGATCTGTTGGTGATCCAGAGCGTGTTGTTTAGCTTCCATATGTTTGTATTTTTAATAGTTTTTTTCTTGTAGTTGACATCTAATCTTACCACACTGTGATCAGAAAAGATTCTTGAAATGACTTCAGTTTTTTTAATTTACCAAGGTTAGATTTATGGCCCAGGATGTGATCTGTCCTGGAGAATGTTTCGTGTGCACTTGAAAAAAAGGTGAATTCCGTTGTTTTGGGGTGAAATGCCCTATATATATGTCAAGTAGTTCTGATTGGTCCATTGTATTATTTAGAGCTTGTGTTTCCTTGCTAATTTTCTGTTTGGTTGATCTATCCATAAGTGTGAGTGGGGTATTAAAGTCCCCCACTATTGTGTTATTGTTAATTTACCCTTTCATACTTGTTAGCATTTGCCTTACATATTGAGGTGCTCCTATGTTGGGGCATATATATTTATAATTGTTATATCTTTTTCTTGGATTGATCCTTTGATCATTATGTAGCTTCCTTCTTTGCCTCTTGTCACAGTCTTTATTTCAAAGTCTATTTTCTGACATGAGTATTGCTACTCATGCTTTCTTTGGGTCCCCGTTTGCATGAAATATCTTTTTCCAGCTCTTCACTTTCAGTCTCTATGTGTCCTAAGGTTTGAGGTGGGTCTCTTGTAGACAGCATATATAGGGGTCTTATTTTTATATCCATTTGGCCAGTCTTTGTCTTTTGGTTGGAGCATTTAACCCATTCACATTTAAGGTAATTGTTGATAAATATGATCCCATTACCATTTACTTTGTTGTTTTGGGTTTGTTTTTATAAACCTTTACTGTGTTTCCTGTCTAGAGAAGATCCTTTAGCATTTGTTGAAGAGCTGGTTTGGTGGTGCTGAATTCTCTCAGTTTTTGCTTGTCTGTAAAGCTTTTGATTTATCCTTTATATCTGGATGAGAGCCTTGCTGGGTAGAGTAATCTTGGTTGTAGGTTTTTATCTTTCATCACTTTAAGTATGTCCTGCCATTCCCTTCTGCCCTGAAGAGTTTCTATTGAAAGATCAGCTATTATCATTATGGGGATCCCCTTGTGTGTTGTTTGTTGCTTTTCCCTTGCTGCTTTTAATATTTGCTCTTTCTGTTTGATCTTTGTTAGTTTGATTAATATGTGTCTTGGGTTGTTTTGCCTTGGGTTTATCCTGTTTGGGACTCTGAGTTTCTTGGACTTGGGTGGCTATTTCCTTCCCCATATTAGGGAAGTTTTTGTTGAAGTCTTTAGGACATTTGAATTTATTTTTGTATATTGTCTGAGGGAGTGTTCTAGGTTCATTGCTTTACATGTGGCTGTCTAGGTTTCCTAGCACCATTTGCTGATGAGACTGTTTTTCTGCATTGTATATGCTTGCCTACTTTGCCGAAGATGAATTGATTGTAGGTATGGGGGTTTATTTCTGGGCTCTCTATTCTGTTCCACTGATCTATATGTCTGTTTCTGTGCCAGTACCATGCTCTTTTGATTACTGTAGGCTTGTAGTATTGTCTAAAGTCTGGAAGAGTTGTGCCTCCAGCTTTTTCCTTTTTCCTCAGGCTTGCTTTGGCAATTCTGGGTCTTCTCTGGTTCTGCATAAGTTTTAGGAGTATTTTTTCTAGTTCTGTGACAGATGTCCTGGGTAATTTGATAGAGATCACATAAGCTCTACATTTAATCTGTAGATTGCTTTGGGTAGTATGACCATTTAGCGATATTCTTCTAATCCAATAACGTGATATCTTTCCATGTATTTAAATCATTTTCCATTTCCTTTATCAATGTTTTCTAGTTCTCAGCATGTAAATTTTTCACCTCTTTGGTTAGGTTTATTGCTAGGTATTTTTTTTGTGATTTTAAGAGAGATTGTTTTTTACTTTCCATTTGTGATATTTCATTGTTAGTGTAAAGAAATGCAACATATTTCTGTATGTTAATCTTGTATCCTGCTATCTTGCTGAAATTGTTTATTCTGGTAGTTTTTGTGTGGAGTCTTAAGGGTTATATATATTATGTGTGTGTCTGTGTGTGTGTGTATATATATATAATGTCATCTGCATATAATGACAATTTTACCTCTTCTCTTCCAATTTGGATGTTTTTAGTTCTCTTTCTTGTCTGATTTCTGTGGCTAGGATTTCCAGTACTATGTTGAATAGAGTGGGCATGCTTGTCTTTTACCAGATTTTAACAAGGCTTTCAGCTTTTCACCATTATTATGTTGGCTTTGGGCTTGTCATCAATAGCTTTTATTATGTTGAGATATGTTCCCTCCATATCCACTTTGGTAAGAGTGTTTAACTTGAATGGCTGTTGAATTTTGTCAAATGCTTTTTTGGCATCTATTGAGATGATCATGCGGTTTGACATTATTTTCTTTTTTCTTTTAGCCATTCAGTAGATATGTAGTGGTATCTCACAGTTGTTTTAATTTGCATTTCCTTAATAGCTAATGTTGGCCTTCTTTTTATTTGTTTCTTTCATTTATTTATCTATATATATTCTTTCAGAGAAAGCAATGGCACCCCACTCCAGTACTCTTGCCTGGAAAATCTGGTAGGCTGCAGTCCATGGGGTCGCTAAGAGTCGGACATGACTGAGCAACTTTACTTTCACTCTTCACTTTTATGCATTGAAGAAGGAAATGGCAACCCACTCCAGTGTTCTTGCATGGAGAATCCCAGGTACGGGGGAGCCTGGTGGGCTGCTGTCTATGGGGTCGCATAGAGTCAGACACGACTGAAGCGACTTAGCAGCAGCAGCAGCATATATTCTTTGGTGAAGTGTCTGTTCAAGGTTTTTTTTAAAACAAGTTTTTCAATATTTGTTTTCTTACTATTGAGTTTTGACTGTTCTTTCCCCCTTTTTTTTTTGAGAGAGAGTTCTTTCTATATTCTATATTGTTGAGTAAGTGACATGCAAATAGTTTCTCCCAGTCTATAGCTTGTCTTTTTATCTCTTAAATGTCTTCCACAGAACAAAAGTTTTTAATTTTGAAAGAGTTCAGCTTATCAACTTTTCTTCTATACATGGTACTTTTGGTATCATGGCTTGTTCTACCTAATTCTAAGTCCTGAAGGTTTTTCTTCTGTGTTTTTCTTTTAAAGTTTAATAAATGTACATTTTGCATTTAGATCTGTGATCCACTTTGAGTTAACTTTGTGTAAGAGGTGAGATTGAGATTGAGATTCATTTTCTCGCATGTGGATGTTTAAATGTTCCAATATACTTTGTGTTTAGACATTTGTCATATTTGTGTGGATCGACTTCCAGTCTCTGTTCTGTCCTAGTCACTATGTGTGTATCCCTTTGCCTCTTGTCTAGGTACATACACATGTCGGATTATTATGTCTTCAGAGTGAACTGACTCTTTCATTATTATGTAACATCCCTTTATATCCCTGGTCATTTTCTTTGCTGTGATGTCTGCTTTATCTGACATTAACATCTCAATTCTTTCCCCCTCTTCTAGCTACTCTAAAGAGTGAAGTGAAATGAAAGTTACTCAGTCGTGTCTGACTCTTTGTAACCCCATGGACTATATAGACCATGGAATTCTCCAGGCCAGAATACTGGTGTAGATAGCCTTTCCCTTTCTCCAGAGGATCTTCCCAACCCAGGGGTCAAACCCAGGTCTCCCGCATTGCAGGTGGATTCTTTACCAGCTGAGCCACAAGGGAAGCCCCAAACCCTAGAGAGTAGGGTTTCAGTTTATTACTTTAACACTTTTTCATAAGTCCAAAAGCCAAAGGCCAGTAATTTATTACCATATTAATCTCTAAGCACTTTAGATTCAGTAATTGGTGGGGTGTGGAAGACAGAAGAGTTTCCTGTGCTTCACAGCTGGCAGATGAGGTTATCAAGACAGCATAGTTGTTCAGTTATTCACATAATGATTGTTCATTTATTTGCTTCTCATCTCTGGGAGAGGCTTCTCCACATCCCTATGTTGAACTTAGGAATGGTCGTGTGACTTGCATTCATCACTGAGATGAGAGAGGAAGTGGTATGTGTCAGTTCTGGTGAGCACCTGTAGGAGGCAGCTCATGGTTTACTGTGTCTGTCTTCTCTGGTATGAGATGGGCAGTGTTGTGGGGGTTAGCTTGGTTCCTAGTGGCAAGATAGCACAGAGCAGAACCACAACTGAACATGGATGGACACAAGGCTTGGATGAGAAATACAAGCCACCAACATTTTATTCTTGTCTGTGACTGCAGTATAGGGGGTCAAGGCCTGGGCCCAATCCATTCTAGGCCTCAAGGCCCTTCCTTTTTTTTCTTCTTTGATAAATAGGAGTTAGGAACAGCATTTCCCCTAAATAGAAATGAAAATATGTTGGAGAGGGGCCTACAAATGACTGGATTTGAAAGACAAGCTGTCCACTTGTTCGCCCTTTGCTTTTGCTGAAAGCACAGTTTATGTTTGGCTCATCTGTGTTGGTCCACATGTTCTACAGTTAAGCGATGTCATTGTCAGTTGTCCTGCAGGAGGAGAGCTAAGTCTCAGCACAGGTTTGTGCTGCTGCACTGGGACACTACCATTGACTCTTTGTAGCTCTCCTCGTAGCTTCTCCCTCCTCTTACTGAAGAGTGCTCCCATTCTTGACCATTCTGCCCACATGACCTAATTATCTCCCAAAGGCCCCACTTGCAAATACTGTCACACTGGGAATTAAATTTCAACATATTAATCTTGGGGAGACCAGGCTTTCAGTTCCTAATAGTACTCCTTTTGATGAGTGCAGCAGTACCCTAATGTAACATGGCTTATATATGCAGTTTTGAATGTGGGGATCCCCTGCAACACCCCAACTGCTTCTCTGTAGTGGAATGAGGCTCAGACAGTGTAGCTCCACTTCAACAGTTAAACTAAAGAATCAGAGGTGACTTTCAGGTAACAGGACAGTGACATTTCATAATCCAAACCACACTTGGCACTCTGTGTAGGCGGTCGCTGCTGTGTCACTGGAAAGCTGTTTGTCTCAGAATTGACTCACGGTTGATAAGTACGCCAGGGAGGGGCCGAGTTCTTTCTCTGATCTCCTGATGGCCCCAGAACAGATAAAGATGCTTATGATATACCTTGTTTGTGCCAGTAATTTTTTAAAAAAGAACTCCAGGAGTCCACTATTGGGAAAAGACTTGTACCTTCCTTCAGCCATTCCTACAGTTCACTTCTGATTGATTTTTGTTTTTTTGGGTTTTTTTTGGTTGATTTTTTATATCATTGGTTTATAGTTGTTGACTGTAGAACAATGTCAATACATGGAATGCTGCTTCCCCTAAAGGAGTACCAGTTGTATTTTAGATGTTTTTGAAGAAGGCATAGATTAGTTAAAGGAGAAAGTCAAATATTTAATTCCTTAGGTGGGACTATCTGAAACTATGCCGATATTTTTTTTTACCTAGTTACCTTGGCATTCACTTTGAAAATACTCAACGGAGTTGTTTTTTTCTTGCTTTTTTTGATTTCATTTGTTTTGATTTTGGCTGTGCTGGGTCTTCGTTGCAGCACAAGGCTCTTTGTTGCACCACATGGGCATTTTTTCCTAGTTGCAGAATGACTGGGCTTCTCTGGTTATAGTGCACGGGCTTCTCTTGTTGTGGAGTACAGGCTCTAGAGCACAAGAACTTCTCTGGTTGCGGCGTGCAGAATTAATTGTCCTGTGGGCATGTGGGATCTGGTTCCCTGACCAGGGATCAAACCTGCATCCCCTGCGTTGGAAGGCAGATTCTTAACCACTGGCCCACCAGGGAAGTCCCCCAACAGGGTTTTTTAATGAGCCCTTTTGTAAATAATTTAGTACTCTTTTGAGTAATATTTTAAGCTGGCAAGGTTTTGATTGCTATGATGTATTTTATTAGATACATATTTCTTTGCATAATTTCAGGAAAAGTCAACAGATGCTTTATATTTATGTGACTCTTCTCCTATCTTATCAATTTTACTTCTAGGCACAGAGTTTATTAGGACTAGATTCTTAAAAAAATAGCTTTCTTGAGATATAATTTCCTTACCATACAATTTATCTAGCATGTATAGTTTAATGGGTTTTTTTTTTAGCATACTCAGAGTTGTACATCATCACCACAGTCAATTTTAGAACATTTTCATCACCCCCCAAAAGGAAAAAAACCTGTTAGCAGTCACTCACTCACTCCCTATTTCCTCCCACTCACTCCTACCTGCAGCCGTAGACAACTACTCATCTACTTTCTATCTCTCTAGATTTTCTATTCTGGACATTCTGTACAATTGAAATCGTACAGTATGTAGACTTTTGTAACTGGCTTCTTTTACTTAGCATAATATTTTCAAGATTCATCCATGCTGTAGCCTGTATTAGTACTTCATTCCTTTTTATTCCTGGATATTTCAGGAATATTGTTTCAGGAATAATATTGTTTGGACCATGTTTTGTTTATCCATTCATCAGTTGATGGACATTTGGGTTGTTTCCTCTCTGGGGCTATTATGAATAATGCTGTTATGAACATTTGTGTATACTTGTTTTGTGAAGGTCTGGCTTTTTAGTGACTCAGCTGTCCTTTTACATACTGGTGATATCATAGCTCCATAGGACCCCCCGATGGCCTCTTGTTCAGCGCCTCCCTTTTAAGGCAGGCAGTTTCCCCAGGCACACACAGCTGGAGTGGTGGAGTGGGGCTCCTTGTTCTCATGTTCAGTGCTTTACCAATTGGAGTGGAAACACCACAGGAGAGGAAGAATTAATTCCATACTACACAGGTTTGTAAAAGCCTTGTAGGCTTTTCTGTTTGCTGTTTCTTCTGTTTGTCACTTAAAACAGTATGGTCTCATCTGAAAGCAAAACAACAAGTACTACAAGTTAAAAGTTGCCTTAGAGATATTTTTTAGTCTAATATTCTCATTATGCAGAAAACCAAAACCTAGAAAAGTGATGTCACTGCCCACCCAAGATCACACTGTGGTAGCAGGGCAAGGATTGGAACTCTGGGCTCTTCACTTCTCGTCCCAGTCCTCATTGTGCCCCGCTTAGGGTGAGCGTTCCTGGCCCAGGTGCTGGGTGAAAGGTGGTGCTCTCATTTCGTGTCTCCTCTCTGATAGAATCCCATCACGGGGCTGATGTCAGCCAGTCATGAGCAGAAGGACGCCTGGGTACGGGATAACATCTACAGCATCCTGGCCGTGTGGGGCCTGGGCATGGCCTACCGCAAGAACGCCGACCGCGACGAGGACAAGGCCAAGGCCTACGAGCTGGAGCAGGTAAGGCTGACTGGCAGCTCTGGCCTGGCGCTCAGCACCTTTTCCTTGGACTGAAAAGCCTACAAGGAAGTAACTGTGTGCAAAACAGCCTGGTGCAGGTGCCGCCTCCATTTCTGTTGTAGGCTATTTGGGGGAGGCACTCTGGTCTCTTAACCTCTCATGTCTCTCCTTTTGAGATTTTTTTTTTCCCTCCATAAAAAAACAACAATCACACTGAGTAGATATCCAAATTTCTAACTAGCTACATTTCTCTCTCACATGCTCTGTCAGTTTTATACATACTCACGTATGAGATGTCATTATAAACTAACCTGAATGTTTTTAAAGCAGCACACTAGAACTCCACATTTCAAAATGCATGCTCTGTGGAGTCCTCATGTTGAAAGGATATTTATTCAAACAGTGTTGCCACTACTTAAAACAGTTTTGCAAAATGCCTTTCTAGTTTGAATCATTCCAAAGCAGTCTTATTAATTTGCAATACCCTTTAATTTTGAACCACACTGATATTGTCCAGTTTTCATACCCATGTTATCATATGGCACAATGAAATCCTTTATTGTTTTCCAAAATCAGAAACCAACATACCTACCAAAGCAAAGACTTGCCGTCAGTAAGTATGTAAGAAGATAATCTACCCCTGAGCATGGAGGTATTTTCAGAGTGTTCCCAGTAACAGCCTTGAAGTAAGGAGTGAAGGAAAGTTATGTGGCTCAAAATAGCCTGGAGTTAAAACTCCCCTCCCCTCCTCCCCACCATTCTATGCAAAATAAAGAACACTCTCACCGGAAGAAAACAAATGGACATTAAGGTTGATTACACCCAGCTCCCAGCTGGTCCAGCCTCTGGTGATCTCCAGAATTCCTTGCCCCAGCCATTTAAGAGATAATTACTCCGAACAACTTTGGAGAAGAACAGGCCCCCTTAAGACAGTAGATTTCCACATATATGCCTATATATACTTATTCTCTTCTTGGGTTAGGGCAGCAGGTCACTAATCTGACTGCTGCCCCTTCTCGCCTCATTAAAAGGTGATCTGTTCCTTAAAGTGCCGGTCTCGTTCTTTTTCCGAACCTTGCCTTCTTAACTCCCTTACCCTACAAGGCGCATTGATGTGTAGAAGTATCATTCTCATGGCATGAGAGCCTTTGGGATTTGTCTTTGATTTGCACACTGCTTATTGGCCCACACAGCCAGTGGGTCATCAGATCCAGGTAGAATTCTTGTGGCCCAATCATAAACAAAGTGGGCCTGAGTGTCAGGCAGCCTTGTCAGCAGTAGGGAAGCTAAAAGAGGAAACCTGTCTGTGCGAGCAGGGAAAGGACCATTTGAATTTGACTAGACGTGCTAAGTATGAGGTGATGAAATCACCTAGTCTTGGAGCTAAGGGGTAGTATTTAAAATGCATACAGCAAGCATTGAATGCTCCTCCAAGAACTTGGATGGCAGTTACATAAGTGAATCATTCATTTAACAGTGTAATAATTTGATATTCATGTTCTCCAAATTTTCTACACACACACACACACACACACACACACTCCACCACCACCACCCCCACCCCCCCACTACCTCTCTACTGTAAGCAATTTCTGATCTGGGTTAGAGTTGACTAGATTTGCCGCTCTATGACTGACAATAGAGAGGCACAAACAGACCACATTATTTGATTTGTTGAGTGTGGTTAATAACTGCAGCAGACATCTCCCTTGATTATGGAAAATAACACTGGATCTTCCAATGATCCTCGACATGGACACTATTCCACTTGGGGCTCAGGCAGTACAGCTGCTCATTGTGTGAGACTGTCCCATGCATTGCAGCACACGTAGCATCCTTAGTCCTTACTTACTAAATGCCTATAGCTCCCATCCCCATCAGAGTGACAATAAAAATGACCCCCACATTTCTAAATGCTCCCCCACCCCCAGGGGATGCTAATGTCACCCCCAGTTGGGAACCACTGGGCCTCTTCACAATGGAAAATAACCTTATTTGAGGGGAAGTCAATTGGCAAATGTTTATGCTTCACACTGTAGGAAATATTAATTTTGACAGTGTTAATTATACCTTTTAATGAGGTAATATTTTCTGCATCAAGAGAGTTTCTGACATAAAGTGAGATTATACTCTAGAATCCTAGGATTTTAGAGAATGAAGAATCTGAAAGGTGATCCATTTCAGACTTTTCTCCCATAATTATCTTTGGTGGTCTTAGCCTGCAAACCATGTTGATTATGTAAGAGAGGAGATGCTAATAGCCCTGGGAGGGAAGTTCTTTCAGCCAGCCTACTTTGACCTAAAAATACCCCATTCTCTAGCCACTTGAGAAGTCTTTTTCTCGTGGATTTAATAGGACGTATGAGGACCATCTTTCAGCGGGCCTGAACTGTGGAGGAAGAGAGTGGCAATATAATGTATCGACAAGGAGCTCAAACTCTGGAGTCAGAGGGCCTGGGCTGTGTCCTGCTCCACCCCTCACCAGCTGAGAGACTTGAGCAGTGTTGATTCATCAGCCTCATGTTCCTCATTGTAAAGTGGGGAAATAATAACACCCACCTCAAAAGGGCGTTGCAAGAATTAGTGGGAATCTAAGTAAAATGTTTTCTACAATACCGGAACAGAATGTATAATTATCATGTTATTATTGTTTATAATAATAATTATTGTTATACGATATTTCTCCTTCTCTGTATGACTTACTTCACTCAGTATGACTCTCTCTAGGTCCATAATTGGTTCTAACATGTATTACTAAGAAACTTTGGCAACTACTTGCATTTTGTAAGAACTTTACTCAATAGTCCAGTAATGGTGTCACAAATGGCTGTTTTGGCAAAGCATCGTTACTTTGGGGCAGGCAGGGTGGACTTAATTCATCCTTAGTATAACAAAAATGAATTACTAAGAATTGAGACATAAAGCTCCAAGGTACTAGGCTTATAAAAATTGTCTTGAATAAAATAGCAGGAGTCACTGGATTTCAGCACCAGAAGATACCATCTGGTCCAACATCTTTATTTGAGATAAGTCATTGCATCAAGATTTTCTTTCTTTGTGATGGAATGGAGAAGTAGAAATAATCTAAACAATCCAAGTGCTTGTATATGCCTTCTTGGGGAAGGTTCCAGGTAGCACTGGCTTACCTGTCATGTGGGGAGGAGGTTGTTTTCATGGAGCAGGGAAGCTGGCCTTGTTACTGATCCCATTTTATTTCCACAGAATGTGGTGAAACTGATGCGAGGTCTTCTCCAGTGCATGATGAGACAGGTAGGCAGAAAACGACAGATGTATTTTTGGGTCATCTGAGTGGGCGCTTTATCATTTTCCTGGTGACAACTATCAGCCTTAGAGTGTTTTGAACTTCTCAAGATGAGAAATTGAAAAATTTAGCCTACTTTCTCCATTTAAAATTATCTTCAGTAATTTTAATATACCATAGAACCAGACTCAGAGAATACTTTCTCAAAGTCTTTTCAGGGCTTCCCTCATAGCTCAGTTGGTAAAGAATCCACCTGCAATGCAGGAGACCCCAGTTTGATTCTTGAGTTGTGGCGATCCACTGGAGAAGGGATAGGCTACCCACTCCAGTATTCTTGGACTTCCCTTGTGGCTCAGCTGGTAAAGAATCCACCTGCAATGCAGGAGACCTGGGTTCGATCCCTGGGTTGGGAAGATCCCCTGGAGAAGGGAAAGGCTACCCACTCCAGTATTCTGGCCTGGAGAATTTCATGGACTATAGTCAATGAGGTTGCAAAGAGTTGGACACAACTGAGCAACTTTCACTCACTTCTGTAAAAGAAGAACATGCTCTTTTTCTAAACAAGGAAGAAAACATTGTTTTGAAAAGTCATTCCTAGAAAGCCGTGTGCTGTTGTTTATTCTGTTAAGTTTATAAAAGAGTTTCTTTGAATTGAGGACTTCCCTTGAGGCTCAGCTGGTAAAGAATCCGCCTGCAATGTGGGAGACCTGGAATTGATCCCTGGGTTGGGAAGATCCCCTGGACAAGGGAAAGGCTACCCACTCCAGTGTTCTGGCCTGGAGAATTCCATGGTCTATATAGTCCATGGGGTCACAAAGAGTTGGACACAACTGAGCTGCTTTCACTTTGAGTCGAAATGCTCGAGTTTTTAAAACTTGACAGTAATATTTACTGGTATTCTCAGTGAGAGGTAGAACAGTGTCTTGAGCGTGTACTGTGTACAGAACATCGTACTAGGATCTGTACAGATTCCAAGATGAATATGGTACAGTCCCCACCTTTGATTGGCACATTCCCATTAGTTTTGAAAAGCATTGTTGTTCTTTTCTTTTCAACATAAGGAAATAGGATTGGAAATTTAAAGAAGAAATTTACAGAGGAAGAAAAGGGCCTCTTCCTCCCCTCTTCCCTCATTCCTTCCCTCCCTCTCGTTGAGTTCCTACTATGTGTCACAGCTCATGCTAGGAATAGCAGACAAGGAAACCCTTTGGCTTGACCTTTCAAGCTTGCAGAGCTTGTTAAAATCCCAGTAGACTAAGACATTTCTGGTGATGGGCAGGAAGAGACACACACCCCCACCCACTCTGTGTGGTGCTCACTAGTGAGCATCCGTCCCCTACCTTCCATCCCTCTGTCTCCCAGAGGTAACAGATAAAAGGTCTAAATCCAAGATAATGACCCTGCTAGCCATGAACCCCTTAGGGTTCCATGCAGCCAGCTTGCTATCTTCCTCAGGTGGATAAAGTGGAGAGGTTCAAGCACACTCAGAGTACCGAGGACAGCCTGCACGCCAAGTACAACACTGCCACCTGCAGCACTGTGGTGGGCGACGACGAGTGGGGCCACCTCCAGGTGGATGCCACCTCCCTCTTCCTCCTGTTTCTGGCCCAGATGACAGCCTCCGGTGAGCCAGGCCTGATGGAGCCCATTGAACTGGGAGTGACCATCCAGAAGGGGGCGGGGAGGGGCAGGCATTGACCAGTATTCAAAATAAGCTGCTTTTTTGCATTACATTATGTGCCCTGATTCTGTGGCTCTGTTGACAGTCAGCCTCCTGAGCCCTCGTGGGACCAGGGCTGTTGCGCCTGCTCTGTGCACCAAGTGGCCTTGAGTTAGGCCACTTAGCTGCTGTGTTGCAGAGCTGTTCCCTTCAGTCCCGTAAATTCATGCTCCTGGGTTAAAGGCTTTGCATTTATTTCAGACTGCAAATGTGAAACTCCAAAAATTGGAGAAATCAGGAAATAGTGTTCTGGCTTTGTGAATAAACCTGAAACTTGAAAAGGACATTTTGGTTATGAAAGTTAAGATGAGCTCACTGTAGATGGTTTGGAAAATATAATGAAAAAATCTCACTGATAATTTTCATTTGAATGTGTCTCCTCCAGGTTTTTTTTCCACTGTATTTTAAAAAACATATTTCAGGTCATATGGTATGCATATAGTGTTTTTATTACATAGCATTTTAACTTAAGCATTTCCCCCATAATATTAAAGGTGTTCATAAACAATTTTAGTGACTTTACCAATGGATATTCCATAATTAAACTATTCCTTTATTCTTCTGTTTGTTTGTTTACCTATCATAACTGTATTGCAATACAAACTTTGACCCTCATATTTATTTGCTTCCTTCTCTTAGTTTGATATCATTCAAAGGCTATTTATACTCATTGCCAAATTGTTTGCAGAACAGTTTACCAGTTTGGAGAAGGAAATGGCAACCCACTCCAGTATTCTTGCCTGGAAAATCCATGGACAGAGGAGCCTGGTAGGCTAAATAGCCCATGGGGTCGCAAAGAGTCGGACATGACTGAACGACTTCACTTGCATTTTCTTTTTTACTTTACCAGTTAACCACGCCCCCCCAGTCATGTAAGAGTACATATCTTACCCACACCAGTTTCAAGAATTCATACTTTACATGTATTTGTCATAACCAGCTGTACATTCAAGCCTGCTCTCCTGGTTATTGCCTGCTTCGGTACATGGGTGCTCCTCCTGGGCAGGTGCTGGGAGCTGGCCTTTCCATGAGTTGAAGAGCCATTGCCTGTGGTTAGGGGCTCTCCTTTCCCAACCTGGCCACTGGGGGAAAATACCCACCCTGTGCTTTACTCAAGGATAAGACAGTGGTTGTGCTGGGCTAAAATGCGGGCTCTGTGGAATCTTCTCTGCACAAATCCCACACGTATATGAAGGCCCCACATCTCTTTCAATCATTTCTCCTCCTAGGCACACAGACAAAAGTGGAACCATTCTTATCTTCCATTGTTCCTTGGCTCCCTCCTTCATTCCCTCCCTTCTGTCCTCACTCTTTCCTTCCCTCATTCCTTATTTTCCTCCCTACTTTCTGTCTTGCCTCTCTCCTTCCTTTCTACTTTCCTTCCTTCATCCTGTCCTCCCCTCCTTTTCCCTCCTTCCTTCCATCCCTCCTTCTTTCTTCCCTCCCTCCCTCCCTCCTTCCCTCCCTCCCTCCCTCCTTCCCTCTTTCCATCCTTCCTTCCCTCCTTCCCTCTTTCCGTTCATCCTCCCTCCTTGCATCCATCCTTTCTTCACTTGCTCCTCCACTTCTTCCCTCCCTCCTTCCCTCCCTGCTTCCTTCCTCCCATCCCTCCCACGTCCCTTCCATTCATCCCTCCTCCTTTCCTGTTCTTGTTTCTTTCTTCACTCCCTTCTTCCCCCTTCCATCCTTCCTTCCTTCCCTTCTTCCTACCCTCCTCCTATCCTTCCTTTCCTCCCTCCTTCCTTCTCTCTTCCCTTTCTTCTTTTCCTTCCCTCCCTGCCTCCTTCATTCCCATCCTCCCTCCTTCCTTTCTAGCCTCCTCCCTTCTTTCCATCCTTCCCTCCTTCCTTCCTTTTATTTCTCACTCTTTCCTTCTCTCCTTGCTTCTTTCCCTTTCCCACCTTCCGTTCTTTCTTCCTTCCTGCCCTCCCTCCTTCCTTCTTCCCTTCCTTCCCTCCCTCCATCCCTACTTCCTTCCCTCTGTCCCTCTTTTCTTTATATCCTCTTTTCCTCCTTCTCTCCATGCTTTCCTCTTTCCTTCCTTCCTTCCTGTCTACCCTCCCTCCTTCCTTCCCTCCCTCCTTCCTTCATCCGTCTATCCCTCCCTCCTCCCCTCCTTCCTTCTATCCCTCCCTCCTTTCTCTTTCCCTCTCTCACCCTGTTCTCTCTCCCTCCTTCTTCTCTACCCTCCTTCCTTCCATCTTTCCATCCGTTCCACTTTCTACCCTCCTTCCCTCCCTCCTTCCTTCCCTCCTTCTCTCCCACCTTCCCTCCTTTCTTCCATCCATCCCTCCCTCTTTCCTTCTCTCATTTCTTCCTTCCCTCCCTCCTTCCCACCATCCATCTTCCTTCTTTACCTTATTCCTACCCACCTACCATCTTTCCTTCCCTCTCTCCTCCTCTCCCTCCTTCCTTCCATTCCTACCTCCTTCATTCACTCCCTCCCTTCTTCCTTTCTACCTTCCTTCCTTCCACTGTCCTGTCCTTCCCTCTTTCTCTCTCTCCCTCCCTCCTTCCTTCCTTCCCTCCTTTCTCCCTGACTGCTTCCTTCTGTCCTTGCCCTGCCTCCTTCCTTCCCATCCTCCTCCTGTCCACCCTTCCTTTCTTTCCTTTCTTCCCTACTACCTTCCTTCCCTCTCTCCTTCCCGCCCTCCCCGCCTCCTTCTTTCCCTCCCCTCCTCCCCCTTCCGTACCTACCTCCTTTTGTCTTTCCTTCCTTTGTTCCCTTCTCACCTCCTTCCCTCCCTCACTCCTTCATTCCATCCCTCCCTCTTCCCCGCCCTTCCTCTCTTCTTCCCTTCTCTCTCCTTCCTTTCATTGCTCCTTCTTTCCCTCTCTCCTTCCTTATTTCCCCTTCCCTCCTCGCCTGCTGCCCTCCCTCTCTCAGCCTGTCTTCGTCCCTCCCTCCTTCCCTCCCTCCTGCCTGCCCTCCCTCCCTGTCTTCTTCCTTTCTAGCCCCCTTCCTCCCTTCCATCTTGCCCTCCTCCTCTCACCTCCCCTCCTTCCTTTCTGCCCTCCTCCTCCTCCCTGTCCTCCTCTCCTCCCTCTTTTTCTCCCCTCCTCCCTTCCTCCCCTCTTTCCATCCTTCCCTCTGTCCTTTCTTCGCTACTTCCTCCCTTTGTTCTTTCTGTCCTTCCCTCCCAGCTTCTTTCCCTCCTCCCTTCCCTCCTCCCTTTCTTCCCTCCCTCTTTCCTTCCTGCCCTCACCTTCCTTCCTTCCTTTCCTTTTTCTCTCCTCCTCTCCCTTCTTTGTTCACTACTTTCCTCCCTCCCTCCCACTCTCCTTATTTCCCCCTCTCCCTCCTTTCTTCCTATCCTTCCCTCCTTCCAGCCCCTTCTCCTTCCTTTCTACCCTCCTTCCCTCCATTGTCCCTTCCTGCCTCATCCTTCCTTCCCTCCCTTCCTCCTTCCTCCTCTCCTTCTTTCCCTCCTTCCCTCCCTCCCTTCTTCTCTCCTTCCTTCCTAGTCTCCTTATTCTGTTCTTCCCTCCCTCCTTCCTTCCCTCCCTCCCTTGTATCTTTTTTCCCTTCTGTCCTCCTTCCTTCCTGCCTTTTCTCCTTCTATCTTTCCTTCTTTCCCTCCTTTCTTATCACCTTCCTTCCTTCCCTCCCTCGCTCCCTCCTTTCCTTCCTTCCCTCCCTCCTTCCTTTTGCCTTTTCTCCTTCCCTCCCTTATTCACTACCTCCCTCCTCCTTTCCCGTCCTACCTGTTTCCCTCCTTCCTTTCTTCCTTCCCTCCTCCATCTTTCCCTCTCTATCCTTTTGTCCCTCCTTCCTCCCCTCTTTCCTTCCTGAATTAGACATTAACTCTTATGACTGACTTCATACTTAATTTTTGATGCCCTAGTAAGAAAAATGCAAATGAGGGTATATAATTTATTTTCTAGTATAAGATTTGTCATTCGTAATTGGCAACTCTCTCTTTACAACATAACTCTGTAAACTTACTGTTTGTTTTTGTTTTGTAGGCTTACGTATTATTTTCACTCTTGACGAGGTGGCCTTCATACAGAATCTTGTTTTTTACATAGAAGCTGCATATAAAGTTGCTGTAAGTTCAAATCCAGTGTTTATTTTCCAGTGTTACAGCCTCAGGAAGGATAAAAATCACACATCTGTTTGAGGGCCAGGCTGTCTGGGGCTGACCCGAAGGTTAGCAAGATTAGCAGTACAAGATGATGTCACCTCTGCACACAAACTGCACATTTGTGTCCAGGAACTCAGTTGGGGAGCTTTTGTTGTTGAAATGTGCCATATGCTCTGTTTGAATTCATTAGGTTCATTTTAAATAAGACCCTCAAATACCCTGTGGCATGTGTACTGGGAGCCTGAATCAGGGTGAAGGGCAACACCAGTGCCCCAGGCAGTGCACAGGGAGAGAGGCAGGACCCAGACAGGTGCCTGGGCTAGGTGATGGGTGGAAATACGTACACACTCAGTTCCTCCAGGCTGCTGTCTGCTACCGAGAGCTGAGCCTCACACACTTGTAGAGAACAGCTAAACTGCAAAGCTGGCCAGAAGAGCAGTAATGAAAGGCTAGAGTTTGCTTTTTGTTTTTAATAAAGAGCTACCAACATCAAAGCAAGGATCAGCAAACTTTTTCTAGAAAGGGCCAAAGTACATCTTCTCAGCTCTTCCAGTCTCTGTGGTCTCTCTTGCTGCTATTTAACTCTGCCATTGTACTGATACCACACAACCAGCTGTAGACAACCTGTGACCTCGTGAGTGCAGCTGTGTCCCAAATAGACCTTATTTCTGGATCACAGGTGTAGCAGACCTGATTCGGTGCCAGGGTAAGCACTTGCTGACCCCAGGTCTGAAGCAGTAATCA
Organism: Bos javanicus; assembly: GCF_032452875.1. NCBI lineage: Eukaryota > Metazoa > Chordata > Mammalia > Artiodactyla > Bovidae > Bos > Bos javanicus. The sequence continues at coordinate 131,316,211 of NC_083897.1, forward strand.
TCCACCAGGAGCAGTCTTTGGCTCTCCCAGGGAAACCAGGCAATGTCTGGAGACATTTTCGATGTTGACAACAGGGGAGTGGGTACTATTGGCATCTAGTGGGTGGAGGCCAGAGATGCTGCTGAACACCCTACAGTGCACAGGACAGCCCCCTACAACAGAGAATGAGTAGGCTGCAAATGTCAGTACCATCGAGGTTGGCCAAGCCTGGTCTGAAGAAACAGGAAGGCTTTGTAGAAAGGGTGGAGCTTGAGTGGGACGTTGGTAGATGAGTAGGGCTCAGATAAGCAGGAGGAGGGAAAGGGGTTCGAGAGTATCAGGAATGGCTGTGAGTGTGGGGGAAGGGGAGGGGTGGTTGGGGAAAGAGGGGGTGGAGTAAAGGAGTATTCTTAGGGTGACAGCTGAGTGCTCCAGAATAGCAGGAATTAAAGTCAGCTTGTGGACAGGCAGGAAGTGTGGGGCTGGATCATAAAGGTAAGGCCATCAGAGAGATTTGAACATGATCCACTTGGGGATAAACAGGTCATCAGGTTAGAGTCTCGTGCTGGGGAGCAAGCTGATCAAAGCAGTTTCTAAGGATGAGTCAGGCAGTTGGCTCCAGGGTTGGAATGAGGACGGGTTGGAGTGGAAAGGCCCCGCTGTGCAGAGGACTGAAGGAATGGGTCCTGGAATCAGCCACGAGGCCTGCACGGCAGGCAAGAGTCTAAAGTCACTCTAGTATGTCTGAGTCTAAAATGTCTTATTCTGAAAATGTTCATCTTTCTCTAATAATAATAAGTGCCAGAATGTTGGCATTGGTCCTGTTCTTCTTGGGTTGTAATCCTTCAATAGTGTATATAGCATTATTTCAAAATGGTATCCAGTGCCTGGATTTCTTCAGTGAAAATATGAGCTATAAAAGTTAAGTATGTATGTATCAAGTCCTCTATGTGGACGGGCTATGCTAAGCCAGTTCATATTAATTCATTTCAAAATACCAGGCAAGTTTAGTGTTCTGAGCCTCAGTTTTGACTTTGCACCCATTACTGCTGAGCATTTTTTCTCAAAAGGTAATCTATTAAATTATTTTAAATGGTTTGGTTGATTTCACCCAGTTATAACCCATTTCTTCTTTATTCCATCTTACAATTTAATACAAGTTTAGACATATTAGGTGAATAAAGGTCAGCCTTTTAAGATAAAATATTTTGTTCTCTATAAATCATGAGTTTCTTACAAATGAATAACTTTTAGAAATAAGAAAACTGAGTGTCTTTGCATGCATTTTTGTTCTACTTGAGTATTTATTTCCAGAACTCTAACCAGAGGTCAAATGAACTGAAATCAAGAAAGAATACAACTTGAGTGTGTAAAGGCATGAATTTGGTAGCCTTTGAGAAGAGATAGTCACATTTCATGATGCCTACAATGACATAAAGGAGTTATTTTTCCATAGTACTTGTCATCTATTAATACCTCTTTTCTCCTTTTTCTCCAACAGGATTATGGAATGTGGGAACGTGGAGATAAGACTAATCAGGGTATTCCAGAATTGAATGCAAGCTCTGTAGGAATGGCCAAGGTGACAGTCTGGTCTTGTTTGTTCTTCCTCCTTGCCTCTTTAACGGCTTTGGTTTGGTTCTTATCCTTAGGGGTTTGGATTTGATCTGGTTAGCTTATTTTTCAAAAGTCAACAGCAAGTATGAAATTCAAGTGGTACATGTACCCCAACCAACTGAAATTATAGGTAAAGAATGGAGGTTTCCTACACCTAAATCTGCATGTGCCTGAAAATCAGTGCATTCCCTCCTTATTATCCAGTATCATCACCCATGCATCTAAGCTCTTGCTATTATCTAAAAAACTGGATATATGATGTCCAGTCTTGTTTCCTGGGTCATAAAGAGGGCTGAAGAATACGAGCATTTTGTAGGACAGGGCTCACACATTTAAAAGTCTACAGGGTCAGGTCAGGCACATAATATAAACAAGTGAAGCCAGCCAGATAGAAAAATAATGGGGCAGGAGTGGCATGTGTTGAGGACACTGCAGACTTTGTAAAGGTGTTCTAATTTAAGATCATTTTAAAAACTTCCTCAGGCCAAACCAAACATGACCATGGAGCCGTTTCAGCCAGCTGGCCACCAGTTGACATCTCTTGCCTTAGATATTTAGCATGCCTCCTCCATTCCCTCTTCCTCAAGGCTGAAGCATAATTTTACAGAGTAAAGACTCCAGAACTATAATTTTTAAAGCAACAATAAATATTCTCTGTTAAGGTCAACCGATGGAAAACATACTTAATACTAAAAAAGTTTACTTTCTTAAGTGCCAAACATGCTACTGTTAGAAGTTAACCACTGAAATAGATGAAAGAAAAACCAGTCGTGAATTTAGCCCCCCACCGCTTACACACACGATGCTGTGTTGTTAATATTTTGCTTTTTGGTAGAATACTAATTTCATTTTGGGAAATGGTTTTCTGTTTTCTCTATCTTGTTCCTGCAACGAGGCAAAACACCGGAAAGCTCTGAAAATAAGGATAGAACACAAGTATAGGATACTTTAGCTGGATTTTAAAGACAAATTGCATCACCTATGGGAAAACATATATGCTCGATTGCTTAATGAAAAAGAAGTACGAGATATGGGACTGTATGTGTACTACTCATACTCAGTAATTCATACTTGTGCTTGTAGGCAGCCCTTGAAGCAATTGATGAACTGGACCTTTTTGGAGCCCATGGAGGTCGCAAGTCTGTGATCCACGTCCTGCCGGATGAGGTGGAACACTGCCAGGTGATGGTTCTCACATCCAGAGAGTCGAGATGGAGACTCATGGCACAGAGCACTTGGGCTCCAGTTCAGACTCCCCAGCTTCCTAGCTTGGTGGCTCTTAGCTTCTTTGAGCTTCAGTTCCTTCGTCCATAAAATGGGCATACTAGGACCTACCCCCACTGCTGCACAAGGTGGTCATGAGAATCAGAATTAATCAACTTAATTTGTCAAAGTACTTTGTGAGCCAGAAAGGACCGCGCAAACATAAGATACAGCAATGGTGTTTCTATGGAGTCAGCAGTCAAGACAACTGTGTTCTGTTGGAGGCACATCAATTTTACGGTTTTTTTTTTTTTTTTTTTTTGAGCATGTACAAGGTTTTCTCTTAGGTTTATTTCATGAGGTCCCCAAATTTGATGATTGACAAGCAGTAGTTCACTTGGCGGAGAAGGCAATGGCACCCCACTCCAGCACTCTTGCCTGGAAAATCCCATGGACGGAGGAGCCTGGTAGGCTGCAGTCCATGGGGTCGCTAGGAGTTGGACATGACTGAGTGACTTCACTTTCACTTTTCACTCTCATGCATTGGAGAAGGAAATGGCAACCCACTCCAGTGTTCTTGCCTGGAGAATCCCAGGGACGGGGAGCCTGGTGGGCTGCCGTCTATGGGGTCACACAGAGTTGGACACGACTGAAGTGACTCTGCAGCAGTAGTTCACTTGGGCGGGTAGTGGAGTCTTGTTAGAGGGGTAGTGACAAAATGAATGGTGGAGGAGAGATGATATGGGAGAAATGGCAAATCAGTAAAACCTCCATGAAACACATGTTAGAGAAAGGGGGACAGATTAGGTGGCTCCATTTATCAGACAGTAGGTCAGGAGTTGCTGGCAAATCAGCAAACTTGTTTACTGGAGGCTCACTGTATGCAGGCACTGTGCTAGGGGTGTGTGAGTGAGAGGCATACAAAGTTGTATGCAGAGCTTCCAGTGGTAATGTTTGTTTCAGGCAGAGAGAGCCTAGGGAGAGTGACTGGTTAAAGAACTGGGCTTGGGGGTCAGTTGGCTAGAGAACATTAAGCTTTGTTCTGAAGCTGAAGGGTTCCCCCCTTATTTAGCCCCCTTCTAACTCATTCCATTTTCCCCATTAAATAGTCCTTAGTGGGGAATCTACTGTTTCTTGGGGTGTGGTTTAATAAAGTTAAGCTGGTATGCTTCTTAATAGATGTGTAGTCCCCAGTGGAGATGGCATGAGCTCTGTAGCTAGCTGGGCCTGGGTTAGAATCCTAGCTCTGTTGTAGACTAGCTGCATGCCCATCAGCATGAGTCTCTGCGTCTCCAAGTCCTCATGTGTGATTTGGACATAGTTCTCGAATTCCTTCTTCACATGGAAGAGTTAATAAGCTTGTGCTTGCAGGAATCTAGTCCCATGTCTGTACATGTTAGATTGCAGGGTTAGCTCCCTTTCCTTCCCAAACTGTTCCTTATAATTTCACCTTCCTTTAGTTTACAGTGCCTAATCCAACCACCTTATAATTGAGGCCATATTATAGTGCCACTAAGTAAGCCATTCTTTCTAGGACTAAACTAATTCTGTTTGGACTAAAGTGTTTTGCCTGTTGGTGTGGTCTTCTAGATTTGACTCCTTTACGTGGTTTCTGAGTTATCCAGTCCAGCTGGTCACCTCCACCGAAGCCAGGCATTTCTCTGTGCTGGTCTTGTATGTGTGTTCTTCTTTGTCTTTGCAGTCAGGAGCGCTAACCTGATGAGGTAGTCCTTAGTTCCTCCACTGCGTGCCCTAAAGGCCCAGCAGTATCAACAGAAGGTACAGAAGGAAGGGAGCCAGTTCTCAGCACGTGCTCTAGGCATATCACTGTTTTCCCGAACCCTCTTTTCTCCTGTGAGGAACAGGACACATGGGCTGGGTAGGTGCGGTCACGCAGCAGGGGCCATGTTGGTAGGCAAAAACTCTCTAAAAATTGGTAAACTCATTCATATGTTCCCTTGGGGTCAAGTCATAGTCTCTAGATGCTGTACATAACTGTTAGTGCTTCCGGGGTTAACACCTGTTTGTTTTTCGTTCAGTCTATTCTGTTCTCCATGCTGCCAAGAGCCTCGACGTCAAAAGAGATCGATGCTGGGCTTCTTTCCATTATTTCTTTCCCAGCCTTCGCGGTGGAAGATGTGAACCTTGTGAATGTGACAAAAAATGAAATTATTTCCAAGCTCCAGGTAAGCATTGGTCACGCTGGTACCCTTCTGCCCTGTGTTAAGTGCCCCTTCCAGATAGTGACGTGGAGCAGCTCACTCAGGCCTGGGCTGTCCCCACAGTCGATCTCTCAATATCAGAGTGGACTGACAGATGGAGGTACTCAAGGCTGAGAACGGAGGGGAGAAAATGAAGTCTCTGAGCCATCAATACCCAGGTTCTTTTCTTGTGCAGTAGAGTTTCAATTCCAGCTGGCACATTTAAATCTCAATTTGTATCACTCCTGTGCTTCTAAGACAGAGCTTCTGAACCCTTTAGAGATCCTAGACAGACTCCCTTAAGAATCTCATGAAAGCTACAGTCCCTGTCAGAAAAAAATGCACATGTCCCAATATCCTCAAACTTGACACACGATTTCTAGGGACTTGAAGATCTCCAAGTTAAACTGAGATTAAAAATCCCAGGGATGCCCCAGGTAGTCCAGGGTTAAGACCTCACCTTCCAATGCAGGGGGTGCAGTGTTCCTCCCTGGTTGGGAAACTAAAATCTCACATGCCTCACAGTCAATAAACCAAAACAGAAAACAGAAGCAATATTGTAACAAATTCAGTAAAGACTTTAAAAATGGTCCACATAAAAAAAAAAAAATCTTAAAATCCCTGCTCTGAGGTGAGATGCAGAAACTATGACACATTATACCAAACTGAGAAGGTTATACAATACTCTAGCCAACTGAAGTTATCAGTGAAATGATAAAAAAAAAAAAAAAAGTAAGTTTTCTAAACCACAATCTGCATGTTGATGATCCCACTTAGATTTGGTGAAAAATGATTTTAGCCTCTGGAAACCAAGGGGTAAAGGGTCTCCAACCATATCCCCAGAAGGCACTGCCTCAGTTAGGAGCCGGTGGAGAAAACAGAACCTGTTTAGTTTGTAGAAGTAGGCAGAGAGTTCATGTAGAGAATGAAGCATTTCAAGGGGAGCACATTCTAGACTGGGCTTCCCAGGACACCCCAGACACTATGGGATTGGCCACTGGGAGTGCGTTTGCCTCCATGGCCAGTGCTAGAACAGCCCCAAATGCTTAACTGAAGAATGGACACCCAAAAGTGCAATCCAGGGATAAGGGAGGCAGATTCAGATGGCACTGCCACTGCCCTTCTTTCTTGGCACCCGAGAAGCTGGAGAGGAACACTGAAGCCTGCAGCAGGAAACCCAACAGCCATGGCCTTAAGCTACAGGAAGCCCTGCCACCTCCCTCCTCCACTTCTTGCAGGATGCAGGCTTCTTTGCATCCAGAGCCTAACTCCTATGAGTCTGGAGTCGCCTTGTGGCCTTCCAGTCTGTCAAGTAGAAGCAGTCCAATCAATCCACATATCACCATGGGTGGCTTCTCCAAGCAGTGAGGGTCCCTTTGCATCTTTGTACAATACAGCAAAATCAGAATAAAAGGATGGTCGTTCTGTGAACCATGGAGTAATTAATCTCTCAGCCCTGACTGCCACTCTAATGGAAAGTTTTGGCATTCCCTTCCAAGTACTGATCAAACCTTATTTTGGTTTGCTTATTACTTAAAGATGAGTTTTTGTACTGATAGCAGTGAGCACTTTGTTGTTACTAAAAGGGCTGACTTGAATCAAAGAGATAAAGAAATTCTTCTGTTTCATCAAATGCTTCTTTTTGTCTTCTTAGGGGCGTTATGGATGCTGTCGCTTCCTTCGAGATGGTTATAAAACCCCAAGAGAGGTTGTATTTAAAGATTGTTTCTTCTGATTCCTTAACTGCTTCATATCTAAGTTGCCACTGTGGCATTCTCCCTCTGTTGATTATAAAACTTACACGTTGGAATATTGGAAAGAGCAGTCTTAATTTTGGAGTCAGCAAGCTGGAGTTAGGCAATAGACTAGTAAGATCATTAGGAGAGCAGCAAGCTGGTGATTTAAAACCAGCTTGCTTACATGGACAAACAGTTCTCTCGCTCACATGTTTTTTAAAAGGCCACCTGTGGCCTCCTTGGGTTCCTTTGCCATAGGGACTGATAAAATGATGTCAATAAAACAGTCTGCCCAGCACTGCAAGAGTCAAATTTCTCCTTATTTGTTATAGAGATAGAGAAAGCTTAATCTAATAAACTACCAAGTAATGTTATGTGCATTTGATTTACTGTTCTGAAATTTTACCATGGATAACTGCCAAAAATAGCTTCAGTCATGTCTGACTCTGTGCGACCCCATAGACGGCAGACCACGAGGCTCCCCTGTCCCTGGGATTCTCCAGGCAAGAACTCTGGAGTGGGTTGCCATTTCCTTCTCCAATCATACCAGCCTCAAAGTTGCCCTGAGTCAGAAAGCAAGGGACACTCAGTGAGGCACAGTGGTATTATGTATGTAATCTGACATTACCTTTTAGAACGTTTACCTGTTTGCTTCCAGGACCCAAACCGATTGCATTATGACCCTGCTGAACTCAAGCTCTTTGAAAACATTGAATGTGAATGGCCTGTGTTCTGGACTTATTTCATAATAGATGGAGTCTTCAATGGTGATGCCGTTCAGGTGAGAAAATGCTGGGCGTTGTGTTGGTAATCAGCATTTTCATGGCAATGGTGTGCTGATGGTTATTAGAACATAGGGTTATGCAAAAATTCAGGGGCACTGTGTCAGTTACCTGTTGCTGCCAACAACCTTTCCTAAAACTTTGTGAATTAAAACAGCTATTGTGTTTGCTCAGTGCTGTGTAATTTGGGTAGTGCTCAGCAGGAACGGGTTTCTCTGCTGCTTCTGATGTCAACTGGGATCAGTAGGGCTGCAGGAACCGGCCTCCCTCACGTGGTTGCAGCTTGATGCTGCCTGTTGGCCCAGAGCTCAGGTGGGCTGTTGGCCTGGGTCTTCATTCTCCACTTGGGCTTCTCACAGCATTGCAGTCTCTGGACAGTAAAGCTTTTTACATGGTGGTCATCTTTTCCCAGAATGCAAAAGCAGAAGCTGCCAAGCTTTCTTAAGGCTTTAGGCCCCAAACTGGCAAAGTGTCACTTCTGTTGCATTCGGTTTTTTCTGGGCTAGTGTTGCCAAACTAGGTTTGTTTTGCCAGAGCACAGCAAGCCAAAATGCTGAAATGCCGAGGTTTGCAGCAAAGAGAGGGTTTATTCGCAAGGCTGCCATGCAAGGAGAACAAGTCTCAGGTCTGCCTGCATGAAGACTAAGGCTTGGGGTATTTATGGGATAAAGAATAAAGTGGCACAGTGGCCTGAAGTTGGGGAGAGGTGACTGGAAAAAGGAGTGGTAATTCTCATTCTGCCCAACTGTAGGCCACAGGTCTCTGCACATTCCAAAATGGAGGTGCTTAGCATGCTCTGAGGGTGCAGTTTTTAGCCCTCTGATGCCCCAAAGTCACCAGACACTCGCCCATGCCCTGTTGGAGGGTGGGTGGTCCTAACCAGTCTTAACCAGCTCAGTTGGAACGAGACATAGTTGACTCCAAGTTCCTGGAAAACAACTCGAGCAAACGTTGTTTAGACTATGCACTGCTTGGAGGACATGGGAGTCTTAAAAGCACCTTGATTAGTGAAGGCCTGTTACAGGTAAAAATAGATTTGACTAATGACTACCCTTGGTTTTAGTCCCCCCTATGTTTTGATCATTTCTCCATGTCAAGAGGAGGAGGACAAAGACCCCTCTGGATATTTCCTGCCTATAAGGGGCGTAGACACAACTAGGGCTTGAGGAATGAAACCTCTTAGCACTCATTTGAAAATATTCTCTTGATCCTGGTTTCAGGTTAACATTTTGATCTGAGCAGTTACCACCTATGCATCAGCTGTCAAGGCATTCACAGGCCCAAGATTGGTAAACTACAGACAAAGATGTAGCCTGAGGGGGCCTGTAGAATGGCAGACATTGTTAAAATTTTCATTCTTTTTTAGCAGTTTTATTTAGGATAAGCCAGGGATCAAGTGAAAGCGAAAGTCAGTCAGTCGTGTCCGACTCTTTTTGACCCCATAGACTATGCAGTCCATGGAATTCTCTAGGCCAGAATACTGGAGTGGGTAGCCTTTTCCTTGTCCAGGGGATCTTCCCAACCCAGAGATAGAACCCAGGTCTCCCGCATTGCAGGCAGATTCTTTACCAGCTGAGCCACAAGGGAAGCCCCAGGGATCAAGTGTCTTACCTTTTTCCATATTGGAGTGTCTCGATCATTATCTGTTTGGCTGAAACACTTAGATATTAAATGTGGAAGGACCACAGGCTTGGAGAAGTAAGTATGGTTTCTATAATATCCTGACCATGTAGAACCTTGGCAGGGGTAGATGCCACAGTCTTTTTTTTTTTCTCTTTAATCTGAGGACATGAGGAGAGGACCAAATTTCAACTTAGTGTAGGAAAAAATAGGTGACAGGAAATTCTCTGTTGATTAGCTTAACCCAGTATCTACATCTGAGGGCTTTCTATTGTAAGTCATTCAAGGGGAGGACACGGCATAAAGGCTCGAGAACTAGGAGATGGGGTTCTCTGGGGTGGGGGGCGCGAGTCTCCCACAGACGAGTTTTGTTGTTGCTGCTGCTCTTTTCTGGCCAGCTGTAGTTTGCCATCTTTAAGGCTACTCTTAGCTAGTGTGGTAGTGCTCTGTGCTTAAGTCGTGTCCAGCTCTTTGCAAGCCCGTGGACTGTAGCCCACCAGGCTCCTCTGTCCATGGGATTCTCTAGGCAAGAATGCTGGAGTGGGTTGCCATGTCTTCCTCCAGGGGATCTTCCTGACCCAGGGATTGATCTTGTGTCTCCTGCATTGGCAGGCTGCTTCTTTACCACTGAGCCCACCTGGGAAGCCCTCTCTTAGCTAATATCTTATTTAATGTATCAGCTGCATAACGGGTATCCCAGCCCACAGCCTCGCTTCCTGTTATTTCTCCACACCATCATCAGAGTGATCTTATTAAGAAAAAGATGATGCTACTGCTTGTCTTAAAAGCTTTGAATGGCTTCCTGATTACTTTTGTGATGAGGTACAGGCTCTTCACACGTTTTATAGGGTCCCAGAAGATCTGTCCCTTGTTTTCACCACTGTAGTCCAATTTCTAATTATTTCCTTTCTTGAGTTCTGTGATCCAAGCAGATGGAAACTTGTTCAGGCCTTTGGGCAGGCCAGGCTGTCTCTCCCATCTTCTCAAATACCCAGCAACTGTCCTGAATATTCATTGGAAGGACTGCTGGTGAAGTTGAAACTCCCAATACTTTGGCCACCTGATGCGAAGAACAGATTCATTTGAGAAGACCCTGATGCTGAGAAAGATTGAAGGCAGGAGGAGACGGGGAGGACAGAGGATGAGATGGTTGCATGACATCACCAACTCAAAGGACATGAGTTTGAGTGAACTCCGGGAGTTGATGATGGACAGGGAGGCCTGGTGTGCTGCGGTTCATGGGGTCGCAAAGAGTCGGACACGACTGAGCGACTGAACTGATGCTTTCCACCCTTAGCTTCCCCTCCCCCTTCATTTGATTCGTTTTAAGTGTCACTTCTTTCAGAAAGCCTAAAAGCTTTTATATATGCCCCACAGCTCTTATAACAGCCTGGCACCTATCAGTGTATTTCCCACTTAGCTGTCAAAGGACCCTGCTAGCGATGGTCTCTATCCATCTGGGGCATATGCCCCATTCCTAGTATATACTAAGTGCAAAATGGATATTTATTAATACAGTGTTCATTTGTTCAAGACAGATTTCTTTTTTATTATTTATTGAAGTATAGTTGAGTTACAATCTTGTGATAATTACTGCTGTACAGTGAAGTGACTCAGTTGCACATATAGATATTCTTTTTCATATTCTTTTCCATTGTGATTTATCATAGGATATTGATAAAGTTCTCTGTGCTATACAGTAGGACCTTGTTTGTTTGTTTTTTAAATTGGAGGATAATTGCTTTACAATGTTGTGTTGGTTTCTGCCGTACAACAATGCAAATCAGCCATAATTTTATATATATATATGTGTGTGTGTGTGTGTATCCTCTCCCTCTTGGGCCTCTTTCCCCTCTCCCATCCCACCCCTCCAGGTCATCACAGAGCACCAGGCTGGGCTCCCTGTGTTATGTAGCAGCTTCCCACTAGCAATGTGTTTTACACATGATAGTGTGTATATGTCAGTGCTGCTCCCTCAATTTGTCTTACTCCTTGCCCTGCTATGTCCACAAGTCCATTCTCTCCATTTGCATCTCCATTTCTTCCCTGTAAATTGATACATCAGTACAATTTTTCTGGATTCCATTGTATATGCATTAATATACAATATTTATTCTCTTTCTGACTTCGCTCTGTATAACAGGCTCTAGGTTCATGCACTTCACTACAGTTCAGTTCAGTCGCTCAGTCGTGTCCAACTCTTTGCGACCCCATGAATTGCAGCACGCCAGGCCTCCCTGTCCATCACCAACTCCTGGAGTTCACTCAAACTCAACGTCCATCGAGTCAGTGATGCCATCTAGCCATCTTATCCTCTGTCGTCCCCTTTTCCTCCTGCCCCCAATCCCTCCCAGCATCAGAGTCTTTTCCAATGAGTCAGCTCTTCACATGAGGTGGCCAAAGTACTGGAGTTTCAGCTTCAACATCAGTCCTTCCAATGAATATTCAGGACTAATCTCCTCTAGAATGGACTGGTTGGATCTCCTTGCAGTCCAAGGGACTCTCAAGAGTCTTCTCCAACACCACAGTTCAAAAGCATCAATACTTCGGTGCTCAGCTTTCTTCACAGTTCAACTCTCACATCCATACATGACTACTGGAAAAACCATAGCTGACTCAAATTTGTTCTTTTTATGGCTGAGTAAAACTCCGTTTGGCATTTGCTGCCATGCATACTTTGGTGAGCAGAAAAGAGCTGTTCTCATGAAGTTTATGTGACTGAGGAACTCATACATCTTGCTGGGTTTTAATCTGCTCAGTCACATGTTCTGGCGTAGGATACACAATCTAAGATTCATTTTAGTTTTTGAGAGCTGCCTCTGTTGAATGCTGAAGTGTTTCAGAAGTGGCAGTAAGCTTGAAATATTAATATTCCCTCTTTGTTGACTTTTACGCTTTAGTGATTATCTTAGGTCTTATGTTTTCTGTCTTTTTACCCCAGGACTGACAGATCTCAAAAAGATTGAGTTGGAATTTCAATTATGAACAAGTTTGACAGTTACCAGAAACAAAAGGCTAAGGAGACAGAAAATCCTGTGCTTAGTACCTTATTTTGTAGGTCTCACAGGATTTATTATTCTTACCCACCAAGCTATCTCTTCTACTCATTTTAAAAGTGATGCACCCCATCATGCTTTGCTGTCCATAAATTTCAGAAGAAAAGAACATGAGATCTGAAAGGCATTTGATTGACTCTCCAAGGATGAAATGTGTTAAATAGCTAGGTGGCTGGTTAAGGGTTTTTCCCCTCGCCATTTCCCTTTTAATGCATAGGTTTTTATCACTGCTTTTTAAATTTAATAGAAGCATTTACATCAACAGCTTTTACTGAGTGGCACATCCTAAGTATTGGGGTACATGGATCATAATACACACACTTCCTTTTCTTCCCATCTGATTCGTTCAGCAAACATTTCTTGAGCAAGTTTGAGCGCTTTTTCAGTAGAAGACTACCAACAGGTGGAAATAGGATGCACTGCTTAAGATCTGGCCTCCACTCCAAAAAGCTTATAGTCTAGCTGGTAAGACAAAATTTAACTGTGTGAGAAGTTAAGAGTGTACTATTTAAATCATGAGTGAAAAACAACACATAGAAGACCAGTTGCTTTTCGCTCTTCCTAACATTTGGTATCAGCACAGTCCGGGCTCCTCTTGCACTCCGAGCTGCAGGTGTTTATGCATTTCTTAGCCCTGTGTGCTACTTCTAATCTCTTTGTTGCCCAGAGAGCTGTTTTTCTGTCTTGTGCTGTCGTTTCACCCCATGAGTCATGGTGCTGTTTTCTAGGTCCAAGAATACCGTGAAGCCCTGGAGGGGATACTGATCAGAGGCAAGAACGGGGTCCACTTGTTGCCTGAACTCTACGCCATCCCGCCTGACAAGGTAACCATGTACTTGATTATCTAGAAGGAAGTGAGTTGGGCTTGGCCATTTGGTATTTTTCATTCCTCTTTCAGACCTAACACTTTTTCTCCAGAAGTGGTTTCTTGAGTCTTGGGTAGCATTGCTGTTTATCACAGAAGTTATGGATTTAGAGCCATGCTTGACCTGGAGGTTGCCCAAGGGAGGCGTTAGTTGAGGACTTTCAGAGGGTACCTGTCCTTCTTCCAAGCTCAGGACCAAGCAGGCCCTAAAATCACAGAACACTGTTGGGTGCCATGTTGTTACACGTTTCCGTGGAAAAAGAAACCAGACAGAATCTCCCTGGGAGAGGGGGAGAGATGTACAGGCATACCTTGCTTTACTGCCATTTTGCAGGTAACTTTGCATTTTCTTTTTTTACTTTTACAAATTGAAGGTTTGTGGCAAGCCTTCATTGAGTTTTTTCCAATAGTATTTGTTCATTTCATGTCTCTGTCACATTTTAGCAATTCCCACATTTCAAACTTTTTCATTATTATATTTGTTACAGTGATATGTGATCAGTGATGTTTAATGTTACTACTCGTAAACTTGACGGTTCGGGTGATGGTTAGTATTTTTTAGCAATAAAGTATGTTTAAATTAAGAGAGGTACATTTCTTTCAGACATAATGCTGTTGCACACTTAATAGATTACAGTATGTAAAAGTGTTAAGTCGCTCAGTCATGTCCGACTCTTTGTGACCCCATGGATTATAGCCTGCCAGGCTCCTCAGTCCATGGAATTCTCTAGGCAAGAATACTGAAGTGAGTTGCCCTTCCCTTCTTCAGGGGATTTTCCCAACACAGGGATCTGAACCCGGGTCTTCTGCATTGCAGGTGGATTCTTTACCATCTGAGCCACCAGGGCAGACCTTAGTATATAGTGGTATAGTGTGAACATAATGTTTTATGCAATGGGAAACCAAAAGTTTCATGTGACTCCATTTATATTCAGTTTATTGCAGTGGTTTGGAACCGAGGTCTGCCTGTACAGGGGTAGTTCAGAATCTCTTCCTTTCAGTCACATAGTTCTTGAGCTAGAGCTTGAGTGATCACTTAGAAGCCATCCTATATCAGGAAAAGAGAAACTGGCCAGTTCCAGGAAGATGCCCAAAGGTAGTTTTGTTCTATTCTCTTTCCTAAATTGGGTTATGATGGATTGATATATCTTAATGGGAAGATTTCCCTGTACATATCTCATGTTAAGCAGAGAAGAATCCTCATTTCAAGGCTTATTCTCTTTTGAATGTTCCTGTGGCTTTAAAGCTTCATTAAGACATTTTGGGACAGAAGAGACTTCAGAGAGCAAGGTTCCTCCTGCAGCTGACAGGGCCTGCACTAGAGCATAACCCTGCGGTCACATAGCAGCTTGGGTCTAGGAGTTTGTGGTAGAATCAGGCCCACAAGCACATGGTCAGGGGACTGGTAAAGGCCTTGGAAATTATCTGCCTCAGTTCAAAGAGGCTGTGGAATCTGTCAGAGCTCAGACAGCACTGGGGTCTGCTTGGAATTAGACCCCAGTTCAGGGCCTCCTGACAACCGCACCGTGCTTCCCACTGGGTGGTGCATTTTGGGGGGGGGTTGAGAGTCCGTCATTGTACAGACCAAACCATGGAGCCTGCAGGGGCTGTTTTCTTTCTGAGTTTTCAAGGCCTAGATTTCCTGCAAATGTATTCATTTTACTATGTGTGATGAGTGTTGTTGGGGGTCTGGGTGCCGCTGCCGGTGGGGGCTGGGTAGTTACTTCCTAGCAACTGTGTGTTCAGGTTGCCCCTTTTCCAGAACTGAGGCACTTGACAATACTAAATTAGTCATGGGAGGTAATTTGGAACCTGGAAGCAGAGCAAGGGAAACTGAATAGCTTCAAGGATATTTTACCTATTTTATAGTGGAGATAACCATCCATCCATGTTCCACTAAAAGGCACATTTCCTGACTGTAGTAAATGCTAGGTGTTATATGCTTTTCTTGTGAATATTAACACTTCTGGCTGCACGGTGTAAAAGGTTACTCTGCAACTTTTTCTCATCTGACCTCCATGCTTGTACTTGTCATTTCGGCGTCCTCATTTAATCCAGTGTATTTACACATCAGCTAGGCACTGATTTTGAATATTCTTTTGAGCACAGTTTGTATTGGCTGCTTCCAGATGACAGCTGGGAAGGTTCACCCATCCCATCAGTAATACGGAGAGACTGCCGCAGACAGAGCCACCCAGACCCCTATGGCACCTTTGTGCAAATTAGAAAAAGGGCCTCATTCTTGGAGCAGCCACAGCCCTGGGCCAAGGCAGCATCCGCCCTGGGTTCCAGCGTCACTCATTTCCACAGCCGGACATACTTCTGCAAGGCACCACTGACCAATGGGGCTTCCGTTGAACAGCTTGAGACTCAGGCAAGCATGCCCAGCAGACGTGCTGAGGAGCAGCTGCTCTGGGTCGGGCAGCACGGCTGGGGCACAGAGGGGTCATGATGCCAGCTCTCCCTCTGCCAGCTTGCAAGCTAGGGAGGTGGGAGGAGCAAGTACATGGACTGAGGACAGATACCAGAGTGCCGTGCTGGTGGCAAAGGCTTGGTGCATTAGAGAACCTGCAAACTGATTGGAAAGACTGAGGTGGAGAGAGGGAGACACATACCTCCACGGGGAGGCAGGAGCTGGCCGTGGGTGGAAGAAGGGCAGAACTGGGCTCTTCTGTTCTTTGCATCAACCTGTTCCCATTCCAGATCTGCGCAGTCTTTCTTAACACTACTTACATTTCAAAAAGTTTTAATGTACCGTCTGACTGTGAAAGTAATCCTGCAAACTGCAGAACATTCAACATTCTATAGTAAGAAAATATTTCTCTCTAATCTTACATTGCAGTGTTTTGGAGAATCTCCCTCCACTTTTTATCCTATTTGATTACTCATAACATTTAATTCTGTTCAGTTGACAAGCTTAAGTTTGTCTCAGTTAACTACAGCAAAATTTAAAAAATTTACTGAATATGTTCACATGGGCTTCCCTGATAGCTCAGTTGGTAAAGAATACGCCTGCAATGCAGGAGACCCCGGTTTGATTCCTGGGTTGGGAAAATCCGCTGGAGAAGGGATAGGCTACCCACTCCAGTGTTCTTGGGCTTCCCTGGTGGCTCAACTGGTAAAGAATCCACCTGCAATGCGGGAGACGTGGGTTTGATCCCTGGATTGGGAAGATCCCCTGGAGAAGGGAAAAGCTACCCACTCCAGTATTCTTGGGCTTCCCTTGTGGCTCTCATGGTAAAGAATCTGCCTGCAGTGCGGGAGACTCCAGTTCCATTGTCCCTTCCTGGATCGGGAAGATCCCCTGGAGAAGGGAGAGGCTACTCACTCCAGGTTTTCTGGCATGGAGAATTCCACGGACTGTGTAGTCCATGGGGTTGCAAAGAGTCGGACACGACTGAGCAACTTTCCCTTTCAGGTTCATATTAACATCACTGATGTTATTAATCAACAAGCAGAGAATAACTCGCCTAATGATGTGAATTTTTCCTTTGGAGAAGATGTGTTTTCTATTTCCTTCAACTGGTTTATGTTTTCTGGAGAAGGAAATTCTCCAACCCCCAACCCCCAACCAACCAATGTTGTAATGATCAAAAACCCAAAGGTCAGCATGGACTTGACAACAGAGAAGATTGCAGACTGACTTTTACAACATGTAGCCAGCACTGCCCATCAGAGAGAACTGTAGTTTGTTTTAATGAGTCAAAAGCCCCAATGGATTCAGCGTTTTGAGTCCCTGATGGAAAATGAGTGATCTAATAAGACCCTGATGCTGGGAAAGATTGAAGGCAGGTGGAGGAGGGGACGACAGAGGATGAGATGGTTGAATGGCATCACTGACTCGATGGACATGAGTTTGGGTGGACTCTGGGAGTTAGTGATGGGCAGGGAGGCCTGGCATGCTGCAGTCCATGGGATCGCAAAGAGTTGGACATGATTGACTGAACTGAATTGTATAATTGTTTTTCCTCAATAAATAGCGCCACCTTCTGGTGATTTTCTTGCATAGGCACACAGAGTTCATGAACACCTGAGGAGAACAAGATAGAAAGCCAAAATAGCGTCCAGAACTACACTGCCTCGGCTGTTGACTGATGTTTTAGATTATTGTGCCCATAATACAGTCAGACATAAGCATGAGATCTGAAATTTCTTGTCGCCCAGAGCTGTGCCTAAAGAAGGCAGGCCTGACTTTCAGAGCCTATCTCTCTGCCTTTTGCCATCCGTATGCTTGTGGGCAGAGCGTTGCTTGAACCAGGCCTGGGCTGGAGTCCCACCTCTGCTGCTTTTAGCCACGTGGCCCCCACATGGCCCCCACGGGCCTCAGTTTTCCTGGACTCCCTGTCCCAGCTCTTGCACAGAACTGGTCTGGAGGATCAAACGAGTGGCACTTTTAAATCCTCTGTGCGCTCCCCATGTACAGTGCCACTGGCTGTTTTATCCTCTGACGTTCTACCTTGGGGTTTTCCTCTCTTTGCCAGGTGGATGAAGAGTATAAGAATCCTCACACGGTGGATAGAGTTCCCCTGGGGAAGGTGCCGCATCTGTGGGGTCAGTCCTTGTACATCCTCAGCTCCCTGTTGGCAGAGGTAAGGGACTTGGGGGCTTCACTGCCTGGAAACCATCCAATTGGAAGTTCAAGGGACCCTGGAGGAGCACAGGGGCTCTCTGTTCAGTGTGGCTGTGAATGTCCTTTGCATCTTCATGGCAGTAAAATCAACCGATTGGGGTTGGTTCTGAGGCTGGAGGCTTGGACTTGGGTCCACCCTTACGGTAAACCCTTTCCGGGTTACCTGCAAGCCAAGCACTCCCTGTCTCTCCCCCAACACCCCTTCCCGCTAGCATTTCCCATCTGTGGCTAGAACGTGGGTGAGTGGACAGTCAGGAGGAGGCTGGAAACTTCTCAGCCAAGGTCCGCACATGTGTGAGAGATGCAGGGTTTGGGAAGCTACTGCACGTGGTCTTGACTCTCCAGTGCTCTCTACAGGAAGGGACAGTGGCTGGTTTTCTGTAGTGAATTTGTGTCAGATGTTCCCTCAGGCCATAGTACCCCTGCTGCCTCTGACTCATTCCTTCTTGGGAAACATCTTTTTACCCCCAGGCTTACGTTTTTAAAATACAAATGCTTTTGTGACAGTCCTAAGTGTCAGTGCTTTTTATCACTTGGCTCCTCATTCCTGGGAGGATCCTGCTCAGCTGAGTGTCTGGACCCCTGGGGAGGGGTGCGGGGTGGGGGGAAGCCTGGGGAGCAGTGGGTTGGATGTCACTGGAGTTCCTGGTATGTGAGAGAAGACCCAGGTAAAGCTGTCACAGTGCAGGTGGCCCTTAGGTGCTGAGATGGAGTCGTGGTTTCATGGATATGATCATCTCTGCAATGTCATGGACATGTCCTTGGGCGTGGAAGCTGTGTCTTACACTTTTTTCTTTATGAGTAGGGAAAAATCATGTATCTCCTTTGGAAAGCCAACCCTGCCTCTGACTACTCTGTAACCTTGGGCAGGTCTCTTAACTTCCCTGGGCCTCTCTCTCTCCATCTTTATTTATTTACTTTTTTAATGTTGTACAGCTTTTGTTTAAATGTAGATTTTTTTTTTTTAAGTTTCCTCATCTTTAGAGTAAAGAGGTTGAGTTTGATCATCTCTGATACGGTCCAGCTCTGATTTCTGTATCAGTGAAATCAGGAACAAATCCCTCTGCTTTTGTTCCCTCCTCCCAGAGTGAAGGCCCTCATATAGGCCCAGCATAAGGTCCACCTTGTCCTCAGGACTCCCAGAACACCTTGGTCCCCTGTCTTAGGGTACCTGTCATTTATAGATCATGTGAGGAAAGCCACAGTCAGAGAGTACTCTGCCAGCAGGGAGGGGAGTTTTTTTGTTTCAGGACAGTCAGCTCTGGGCCAAGTCCTCATTCTGCCCCTCATCCTGAGCTCAGTGCCTTGGTTTCTCAGGCCAAGGCACCCGGTAAGGTGGTGTGAATGGTGGTGCCTACCCATTAGGAGGACTGTGCAACAGAGCTCAGCACTGTGCCTGGCACGGGGTGAGGGTCAGGGAGCACGAGTTACCCTTATTCTCCCAAGGTTGGCATGTTTGACTAGCCCTGGAGAGCTGGCTGCTGTAAACAGGATAGAGTGCCATCTAAATGATATAGTATACAATATGTTCAGAGAAAAGCAGTTGCCTTGGAAAAATATAAAGGACTAAAATACTGAAGATCTTGAGCCTCCACATATTTTATTTCCAAACTTAGGTTTAAGGTGAACTTTTAGTTTATCAGTGTATCATGGCGTTGATACTCCTATTTTCCTAGGGATTCCTTGCTGCTGGTGAAATTGATCCCTTGAACAGAAGATTTTCCACTTCAGTCAAACCTGATGTCGTCGTACAAGGTTTGTGTGTTTCCTATTCATATTTAACTTTGGAAAACCAATGTAATTTTTACAGCACATTTAATTTTTTTTAAAGACTGTGTATGGATATACTTTAGCATATATCAGTTCTATGAAGTACGTTCTATAATTCAGCAGCTCCTAATCTCAGAGTTGGTTTCTAGCCAGCAGTTTTCTTGAATCTAAACCTTGATTGCAACTGGGGCACAAGTGATTCATTGAGCATCATTTTTCATAACTGCTGTCTTTTAAAAAGTAGAATGTGACCTTGCTGAAAACTCAAAACCCAAGTGAGAGTTCACTCATTCCTCCCTTGGAGGTCTGACTTCTTTCCAGAGCCGCTGGTCCATGTTCTCACCTGCCTCCCCTCCTCTCCAGCCGGCACTTCCACGGAAGTGCAGGACTAGCCTAACCACTGCTGCAGCGCTGGCTCTGACCGCCCCGTGACTTCTCCTCTCTGTGCCTCAGGCTCTCCCTCCCACGGGGGACTCTCCCTCTCAAAGGGGACTCTCCCTCCCAGGGGGGACTCTCCAGGAGTGCACACGCCTCAGAGCGACCTCTACACCAGCTAGTATCAGCGCGTTGTGTCTATGCCTGTGTACCCTAGTGTACACTGTACATTTCTTAAGGACAGCGGCCTTATTTTTGTAGCTTCTGTGTTGCTTGATACACACACACTCAATATAGCAAAAGCAATTATTGAGAAAATGAAAGGAAACCCTGTCTGTGGCCACGGACGCATTTCGCTGCACTTGCCTGGGTTACAGCAGAGGTCGTGTGCAGGTCATCACCAGTCAGTGCTGTGTCCCAGGCCTGCCGAGACACGCCCAGCCATCACAGCATCTTGATGAGGGAGAAACTGTGACGATCATGGTTATCATCCCCCTCTTACATGTGAGGGACCCACAGCTGACCCCACTGTTTCTGCCTGTCACTGGAGCACATGCTGCCAAGTGATCCCTTCAGTCCACAAGGCCACTTTTCCAACTGTGGGCTGGCACAGCTTGACGGAGCCTGAGCACCATTTTTTTTTTTAATGCAACAGAAGAAAACAGAGTAGAAAATATCAGAGGTTGTGGCCTGGAGGAACGGGAAGTCCGGTCTTGGAAACTTCTCTGTGTGCAGTTCTGTCATATCAGCAGGCTCACAGGTCTCCTCTGAAAGAGTCACTCCCACACAGTGACTGCTGTTCGGCTGTGATCCATGCGGACCTCTGCATGGTGTTGGAAGCTTCCAGAGAGATGGATGTGAAGGGCAGCTGCTGGCCCACTCCTGCATGGCCAATGTCCCCATGCTGGGGCCTGGGGCTTACCTTCCTGTCTCTGCTTGGCTCTAACTGTAGGTTCCCCTCAGGGCCTTGTTGTGAGGCTCAGATGAGGTCATGGGTATTAACATACTTTGGAGAAGTCTCACATGTTATGTAAGTACAAACAGCCGCATTTGTAGGTATCATAGCTTCAGGAGTCACCGGCCTCAGGGTTCAGTGGTAGTGCTCAGGGGGCTACATCAGCAGTAAAGAAGTCTTTCCTCTGGCCTCAACACCGCCCCAAGCTGCTCCAGTTCCTAGCAGGCTCCACACAGCTGGACCTGGCAGTGGCCACTCTCTGTATGGCCAGAGCTCCCTTCCTCTAGCCCCCTCCCTGACACTCCTTCCCTTTGTCAATGCATGATCCCTTCTCTTAAAAGCCAGTGGTACTGGTACAGCAGGAATGGGGGTCTAAGCCCATCTCAAACCCCACATCCCAGGCATCCCAGAGCCCTGCCTGCCAGAGAGCCAGATGCCCAGCCTTGCTCCCTGGAGATGGGCCCCAGCCCGGCCCACTGGGGTGTGCGACCCACCTCTGGGGTGGCTCTTGCCCATCAGCGGGGTCCGTGTGCTCTGCTTCCCGGTGGGCCAGGCTGCCCTACTACCACCAGCCCACAGGTAGGTCCACCCTTCCTTCTCTCCTGAGTGTATAAAGCTCCTCCCCATCAGTCAGAGAGGCAGGACATTGGTAACTTGGCTTGTGACCTGTTGCAAGCCATTTCAACTGGTCTTAGACTGTCTTGTACATTGAGGGCACTTGTTAAATATGCATTGTAGGTGTTGAGGGGAGATGAGGCCAGAGAGAATTGGGAAGAGCAACAGGACAAGTGCTGTCCATTTCCCTTCAAAACCTCCCAGCCTGTGGCAAGCCTGCTCATGTGTCTATGACAGATCAGAGACAAGAGCAGACGGCAGCGAGTGTCTGTGAGGGGACAAGGGCCACCGTCTAATGCTGACACTACGTTCTTGTTCACAGTGACTGTTCTGGCAGAAAACAACCACATTAAGGAGCTTCTGAGGAAACATGGGGTCAACGTCCAGAGTATCGCTGACATTCATCCAATCCGAGTCCAGCCAGGCCGCATCCTTAGTCACATATATGCCAAGCTTGGTAGGTTTGGGGAAGTAGCAAGGTGTTTTTGGGGAGGTTGCATCTTGGTTCTAGGCTTGGGATCTGGGGGAAACTGTGATATATGTAAATTCTAAAGAGTTGGGCAAAGCACCAAAGTAGATGGTTTGATTGCTTTGATGTGAAGAGACAAGCCGGACAAGCACATTCCTCTCATGTCTGTTCAGGAGATGTCACCACAGGTGGCCAGTGATTTGTCAGATATATGGTAAAATAAAGAGCCATTTGGAAATTCACAACTGAAGCAGTCATTGGCATCTTGATAATGTTTCTAAATTTTTTCCGTGGTCTAAAAAATGCTCATTTACCCATTAAAATGGAGATGTGTTCTCTTTATCTCAAATCTGACTGTTTAGGATCGTGGTTCCATACTAAATAAATAAAAAGTAAACAATAAACTCCTCTTAATAGTTTTATTCCATATTGATGTTTTACTGGGTGCTGTTCTTATATATGCATGAAAAGAAGGGAGTGGAATTCTTAATTCATCCTTGTCCCAAAAAGGATAACAGTATTGGAAAAACCAAACCCTAGAGTGAGTTGTTTAACATATCAGTAAGTTCAGGCTTAGGCAGAATCACTTGGATTAGATGTCACTGTGCCTGCTCTAACTTGAATTTCTCTCTCACTTTCTACACAGGACGGAATAAGAATATGAGATTGAGTGGGCGACCGTATCGGCACATTGGTGTCCTTGGGACATCGAAACTATACGTGATTAGGAACCAGATCTTTACTTTCACGCCCCAGGTGAGAAGAGCAGGCCAGTAGCAAAGCAACAAGCATTTGTTTATTAAGCTCTCTTTTTCTGTTTGGCGAGCTACTTTGAATGCAGCAGGATGTGCATGCAAGTGTTCAAATACAGACAAAAGATGACATCCAAGACCTAACACAGTCCTTTACTCATGGTTGGTGCTCAGTAAATGCTGCTTAGCTCTGAGTATGCCATCAATTCCAGTATGAAATGCACACACTTTAAAAAGTGGCTAGTGCATGCCACTTACAGCCCTTGTGCCCCCTAACACTCTCTCAGCTTGTCAGCAGGGCCTCTGTCAGTGGACTCCCACATGGGGAGTCTGAGTTTTCAGGCTCCAGCCCCCTTGATGGGATTCTGAATATACTGCTTTTATGGGTCTTCTCTTTAGAGTTTTTGTTTCCAAAGGAAACTAGCCCTGTGGAATGCAGATGAGCAGCTAGAAAGGCCAGCTGAGGGATCAGTTTGTCAGCATGAGGCACAGCCCCGGGCACATAGTTGGCCATGGGCTCATGGGTCAGTCACCTCAAATTGCTCTTTCTCATCCAGCCTGTGCTGCTTGCTCAAATCTTAGGAGTTATTTCCCTTCATAACGAATTTTAGACCAGAGTGGAGTGTGCATGGGTCCAGAGGCCAGGGCAGCAGTATGATTTTCCTGGACACGATGCAACAGTGCCCATAGTTCACGTTAACCAGGCCGTCAGTCAGGTAAACAGTCTCCATGTCTCACCTGCTCTCAGCGGCCCTACTAGGAAAGCATCTCTGAGCTCAGCAGCCCTGGACCGCAACTGGAATTAAGGAGTTATTGATTTCCTTTCAGGGATAGCAGTGCTGGCTAGGTCCTTAAATCCTCATCTGAGGAGCCATAAATAGACCTAGCCTAGCGCCCTTTCCTCCCACAGTTAGTGCTAATGGAGCCCTAGCTCCAGGCTGGGGCAGATCGATGGGTGTGGTCACAAGGAAAGCCCCATGATGGAGCCAGGGTTGAGTCTCTTCTCTGGAAACAAAATGCAAGGATTGGTGCTGCGGTGAATGACAGCTGAGGTTGTGTGGAGGGAAGGCAGGACAGTGTTGAACCTGACCTGTTGTGACTTGCAGTTCACCGACCAGCATCACTTCTACCTGGCCCTGGACAATGAGATGATCGTAGAGATGCTGAGGATTGAGCTGGCCTACCTGTGCACCTGCTGGCGGATGACGGGCAGACCCACGCTCACCTTCCCCATCACGCATACCATGCTCAGTAAGTCCGTGAACTTGATCTGCCCTGACTCATGTCCCATGGGTGGTCTTTAATCTTTGCAAAATGTTTAAAATGAGTCCCATGGACAGAGCTAGGTACCAAAGAGGGTTCTGAGCAGTTAGGGTTCTGAGGTCGGGAACCTCCTATACGTACTTTAATTGGTTGGTGTTGATGAACACGTTTCAGCACATACCCAAACAAAGTATTCCCAGATGGAGTGAACTAATTCATCTGTTTTTTTTTGTTTTGTTTTTTTTTTTTTTGTCTTTTTAGCAAATGATGGCTCAGATATTCATTCCGCTGTTCTTGCTACAATTCGCAAACTAGAGGATGGATATTTTGGAGGAGCTAGGTAATTTGTGATTTTTTCTAGAAAACAAAAGTAACATTGACCTTTCTTAAACCCTTTTACTGCCCTTCTCCCATTTTTCATATCCACTGCTGAACATAGAAGTGTAGAGCTTTGGAGTAAAAAGGAAGTTAAAACATCTAACCCGGTTTACCCATATGAAACTGGAATTATCTCTAAGCAGTATTTGCTGGGTGTTTGTGAAGCTTGTATGGGTGCCAGGAGGCCTGGAGCATAGACCTGTGAGCGAATCAAGTCTCTCTGAAGTGTCCCCCTTGAGATGCATGTGTGGAATGTGGAGTCTGTTTCTGGTGCCTTGGGGCTGGTAGGTGCTCAGTAATCAAATCACTCCTTAGCTTGAGGGTGCCAACACCTTAAGGGATGGGGGCTCACCTCCCAGGGACACCCCTGTCACAAGGTAGAGGATTTCTCTGTAGCCTCTGTGTCTTGATCTCTGTGAAACTCCTGGAATATGCCAGAAGGGCCCCAGGAGAGCCTCAGCACGCAGCCAGCTCAAGTCACATGTGGCCTTTCCT
Organism: Bos javanicus; assembly: GCF_032452875.1. Lineage (NCBI taxonomy): Eukaryota > Metazoa > Chordata > Mammalia > Artiodactyla > Bovidae > Bos > Bos javanicus. The sequence goes on from NC_083897.1 coordinate 131,340,972, forward strand.
GAGGTCAGGGAGGCTGCCACTAGGTCCCTGATGGAATGCCAGTTGCTAGAAGTGTTTGGGAATTGAAGTTTGCCTTTCTTCTCACATCCTCCCATGCCAGGGACCCTGCTGCCATGGTAAATTTTTTAAATTGTAAACTATATGTAATATAAAATTGCCCACCTTAACCATTTTAAGTGTACAATTCGGTTGCATTAAGTACATTCACATTGTTTGCAACCAGTCTCTTAGAGCTCTTTTCATCTTGTAAAACTGAAACTCTGTACCCCTGAAACCACTCTCCATCTGCCCCGCCCCTGGCCCTGACAACCAGGGTCTGCTTTCTGTCTCTAGGTGTCTCTCCTAAGTGGCCTCATCTAGTGTTTGCCTTTTTGTGACTGGTTGATTTCACTTAGCCCGATGTCCTCTGGGTTGAGTCACTGTATTATTTCTAAGCACCAGGGCTGGCACCTCTGCTCACTGAACTTGCTGTGGGGTTTGCTGCACACTTGAAGTGGCCCTTGCTCCAGGCTTCTCCTGGCCTTTCTCAGGAGTGTCAGCGAGGTCCTCCTCAGCATTCTGCTGTCAACATCCCAGGGCTGGTGCCATGACTGCAGTTGGCATCCACTTGTGTACAGTTCATCTCCAGCTTGGATAAGTTACCACCTGGCATATGGTGTCATAACCGACAGACAATACCACACGCCCGTAATTGACTGTTTTCCAAAATGAATTCTTTTTCTGAAATCTTAACATTGTCAAAAGGATACTGTGTACAATTGTTTGAGCATGCAGTGTATTCTGTCTATTTATGTGTCGTCTCACGTTGTCCTTTGCTTTGTCTTGAGCAAATATTCCTATTTTGTATGCAAAATATTCCTATTTTGTATGCAAGGATCTGTAGGCTCAGAGAGCCAGGGGCACAAGATGAGTAGGTGCCAAAGCGCCATGTAAATACTTTAACCACCGTGTTGAGCTGGATGGGGGCTTACAGGAATCGGGAGGGGCTCCTGGTTACAGAGTACGGCAAACAATTCCCAGATCCATGGAAAGAAAGAGGGATGCCTAGGTTCCACGATTCCTACTAAATAATTCATAATTAAAGTTGAATCTCATTTTGGCTCTTTTTTAAGTCTGAGGGTATTTGAGAAACTGAACTCACCGTACATGCCAGACTCTATCCTGTGGACCCACCTGGTTGTTGTTCAGTTGCTAAGTCATGTCTGACTCTTTGTGACCCCAATGGACTGCAGCCCGCCAGGCTTCCCTGTCCTTCACCATCTCCCAGAGCTTGCTCAAACTCATGTCCATCAAGTCAGTGATGCCATCCAACCAGCTCATCCCGTCGTCCCCTTCTCCTCCTGCCTTCAATCTTTCCCAGCATCAGGATCTTTTCCAGTGAGTCAGCTCTTCACATCAGGTGGCCAAAGTATTGGAGCTTCAGCATCAGTCCTTCCAATGAATATTCAGGACTGATTTCCTTTAGAATGGACTGGTTGGATCTCCTTGCAGTCCATGGGACTCTTAAGAGTCTTCCAGCGCAACAATTCAAAAGCATCAAATCTTAGGTGCTCAGACTTCTTGATGGTCCAGCTCTCACATCCATACGTGACTACTGGAAAAACCATAGCTTTGACTATATGGCCCTTTGTCAGCAAAGTGATGTCTCTGCTTTTTAATTTGCTGCCTAGGTTGGTCATAGCTTTTCTTCCAAGGAGCAAGCATCTTTTAATTTCATGGCTGCAGTCACCATCTGAAGTGATTTTGGAGCCCAAGAAAATAAAGTCTGTCACTGTTTCCATTGTTTCTCCATCTATTTGCCATGAAGTGATGGGACCCAATGACATGATCTTAGTTTTTTGAATGTTGAGTTTTAAGCCAGCTTTTTCACTCTTTCACCCTCATCAAGAGGCTCTTTAGTTCATCTTCGCTTTCTGCCATAAAGGTGGTGTCATCTGCATACCTGAGGTTATTGGTATTTCTCCTGGCAATCTTGATTCCAGCTTGTGCTTCATCCAGCCCAGCATGTCACATGATGTACTCTGTATATAAGTTAAATAAGAAGGGTGACGATATACAGCCTTGACGTACTCCTTTCCCAATTTGGAACCAGTCCACTGTTCCATGTCCAGTTATAACTGTTGCTTCTTGCCCTGTATACTGGTTTCTCAGGAGACAGGTAAGGTGGTCTGGTATTCCTATCTCTTAAGAGTTTTCTACAGTTTGTTGTGATCCGCACAGTCAAAGACTTTAGCATAATCAGTGAAGCAGAAGTACATGTTTTTCTGGAATTCTCTTGCTTTTTCTGTGATCCAACAGATATTGGCAATTTGATCTCTGGTTCCTCTGCCTTTTCTAAATCCAGCTTGAACATGGGGAAGTTCTCAGTTCAAATACTGTTGAAGCCTAGCTTGAAGGATTTTGAGAATGACCTTGCTAGCATGTGAAATGAGCACAGCTGTGTGGTAGTTTGAACATTTTTAGCATTGCCCTTCTTTGGTATTGGAATAAAAATTGACCGTTTCCAGTCCTGTGGCCACTGCTGAGTTTTCTAAATTTACTGGCATATTGAGTACAGCACTTTCACAGCATCATCATTTAGGATTTGAAATAGCTCAGCTAGAGTTCTATCACCTCCACTAGCTTTGTTCATAGTGATGCTTCCTAAGGCCCACTTGACTTCACACTCCAGGATGTCTGATCCTAGGTGAGTGACCACACCATCATTGTTATCCAGGTCATTAAGACCTTTTTTGTACAGTTCTATGTATTCATGTCACCTCTTCTTAATCTCTTCTGCTTCTGTTAGGTCCTTACTGTTTCTTCCCTTTATTGTGCTTATCATTGCATGAAATGTTCTCTTGGTATCTCTGATTTTCTTGAAGAGATCTCTAGTCTTTCCCATTCTATTGTTTTCCTCTATTTCTTTGCACTGGAGACCCCAGTTCTATTTTCCATTCCTGGATTGGGAAGATCCACTGGAGAAGGGATAGGCTACCCACCTACTCCAGTATTCTTGGGCTTCCCTTGTGGCTCAGCTGGTAAAGAATCCGCCTGCAATATGGGAGACCTGGGTTTGTTCCCTGAGTTGGGAAGATCCCCTGGAGTAAGGAAAGGCTACCCACTCCAATATTCTGGCTGAGAGAATTCCATGGTCTGTATAGTCCATGGGATCCCAAAGAGTTGGACAGGACTGAGAGACTTGCACTTTTACCTTTACTCGATTAGAAGGCTTTTCTCACTCTGAGGCAGCACTTCTTGCCTTCTTGAGGTTCAGAAACGTGTGAAATCATTTGCATTGCCTGCTTCTGTTTACTCTTCTCCAACTAAGCCATTTGAACCAGTCATAATCTGACCCTGGTAGCTCTGAGGCAGCCTATAGTTTTCTGCCTCCAGATCTAACATTTTAAGAATAATGTTAGAGAGCCACATAGTGCTGGCTCTCTTTCTGTAGGGTAGACATCGCAGGCTTGGGAAGCAAGAACTTGGAGACTGCTGCCTTTGTAGAAGAACCCCATACTGCCAAACCCTGTTCCCAGAGGTTCTGTGGAACTTTTCCCAGACTGACGATAGGGCGACTCTGAGCCAGTGTCCCTTCTGGAGATGGCCCACCCATCACATTCCTTCTAGAGAGAACTTGGCTCAGAGCAGTGACTCTCCCAACATTTACCCCCACTCTCCTCCCTGGGCCTTGTATGACAGGGACTCATAAAAGCTAGCACTAGTGCACCCAGAGAATCATTTCCTGTGGTTTTATTCTGGTCTAGTTGTTTTAGGGCAAAAAATCCTCAAGGGTTGGCTCTGTTTAAAAGTGGTTCGCTCAGTATGTTTTGTAAAACTTTGGTTGGTTCAGTAAAATAGATTTCTATTTGTGTTGGGTTTGGGAATAAGAAATCAGTATGATTCATTTTGGCTTCTAATATGCTGTGTGCTTCCACTTCATACTTGCTATTGAATTTTCATTTTCATTTCTTGGCTGGACTACTTGTATGGGGCAGTCTGCAAGTGACATATTTATGGATTCTGGCAGAAGTGCCACCTAGTTATTGAAAATCGTCTCTGGATGATTCATCATGGAAGTTTGTCCATGTCCACCTATATCTCTAACAAAGTGTCTCCTTGGCAGAGTAAAATTAGGGAGTCTTTCGGAATTTCTCACCACCTCTTTCTACACGTATCTGACCTTCCTGGATCCAGACTGTGATGAGAAGTTGTTTGATGATGCCAGTGAAGGGACCTTCAGTCCTGATAGTGATTCAGACCTGGGAGGATATTTGGAAGACACCTATAATCAAGGTACAGCTTGGAATGCCTTTGCAGGCAGTCCCTGAATTTATTTAAGCCTTAGCATTGTGATAAAGTTGCCCTAAAACTCAAGCACAGAAAATAATTGGTAACTAGTACAACAAAAAAGTCTTCAGAAACTTTGATGTATTAAAATGAATAAAAGAAAGTGTTAGTTGCTCAGTCATGTCAGACTCTTTGCAATCCCATGGACTGTAGCCCACCAGGCTCCTCTGTCCATAGGTTCTCCAGGCAAGAATACTGGAGTGGGTTGCCACTTTAAAAACCTAAACTGCAAAAGTGAGGCTTTTTTTTAAATCTAGAGGGACAAAGAGTTTCAGGAATGGAGACTTTTCACAAAATACAAAGAAACACATTTCCTGAATTTTCAAAGAAGTGGTAGAATGGTCTTGGCTCAATTGGATGTAAGTGATGAAATCTTACGTATATAACATTTCTCAAAGTGAGCAAGGTTGGAGTTGAAGTGACCTGTTTTTCACTTCTAGATAGGACTTGGGATTGGGTCTGTGGGGCGTTCCATAATGTGTAGCCCATTCAGGACAAATGAAAACCAAAAGATTGGATGTTGACTGCTGGCTCTCAGATTGTCTACATTTTCAGCTCCTCCTGGGATGATGTGATATAAACACCATCTTGACCTGTATTTTTCTTTTTTTTAGAATGAAGTTTTTCCAAACAATAACTTTATAAACACATGCATCATCTAGGTAAACCTCTTCCTTTCTAGAGGCAGAGTGGAAGTCAAGTATCTATATCAAAATGTTGTCTTCTGCTAAATCTGTTCAGCACTTGCAGCTACACATAATCAATTTATGCATTTAGGTTGTTTCTGCAGCTTGTTTTCATTGGCTGTCCTTCTTACCTGTGTAATTACAGAAAGCCAGGACGAGCTTGACCAGTATATCAACCACCTTCTGCAAAGCACATCCTCGAAGTGCTATCTGCCACCTCTCTGTAAGAAGACAGAGGACAACCAGGTTTTCAGCGCTATCCATTCCACTCGGGATATACTTTCTGTGATGGCAAAAGCAAAGGGTTTGGAAATTCCATGTACGTTATTAACTCTTCTCTGCCTACTAAAATAACTTCTTTTATGAAAGTAATGTGTGAGCGTAATGAACAAGTCAAAGGTCCTAAAGGCAACAAAGTGCAGCTGTTCACTTCCCCACCTTTCCCCGCCTCACTTCCCCACCTTTCCCTTCTCACTGCCCCACCTTTCCCCTCCTCACTTCCCCACCTTTCCCTCCTCACTTCCCCCAGTCCTTCTACTTAGGGACAACCGCTTTTCAACTCTTAATTGTTTCTTTTCATATTTCCATATCTTTGAATGACCTAAATCAAATCCCTTATGATTATACAGTAGAAGTGAGAAATAGATTTAAGGGACTAGATCTGATAGAGTACCTGATGAACTATGGACGGAGGTTCATGACATTGTATAGGAGACAGGAATCAAGACCATCTCCAAGAAAAAGAAATGCAAAAAAGCAAATTGGCTGTCTGGGGAGGCCTTACAAATAGCTGTGAAAAGAAGAGAAGTGAAAAGCAAAGGAGAAAAGGAAAGATAAGCAGAGAATGCAGAGTTCCAAAGAATAGCAAGGAGAGATATGAAAGCCTTCCTCAGAGATCAATACAATGAAATAGAGGAAAACAACAGTATGGGGAAGACTAGAGATCTCTTCAAGAAAATGAGAGATACAAAGGGAACATTTCATGCAAAGATGGGCTCAATCAAGGACAGAAATGGTATGGACCTAACAGATGCAGAAGAGATTAAGAAGAGGTGACAAGAATACACAGAAGAACTATACAAAACAGATATTCACAACCCAGATAATCACAATGGTGTGATCACTGACCTAGAGCCAGACATCCTGGAATGTGAAGTCAAGTGGGCCTTAGGAAGCATCACTATGAACAAAGCTAGTAGAGGTGATAGAATTCCAGTTGAGCTATTTCAAATCCTGAGAGATGATGCTGTGAAAGTCCTGCACTCAATATGCCAGCGAGTTTGGAAAACTCAGCCGTATCCACAGGACTGGAAAAGGTCAGTTTTCATTCCAATCCCAAAGAAAGGCAATGCCAAAGAATGCTCAAACTACCACACAATTGCACTCATCTCACACGCTAGTAAAGTAATGCTCAAAATTCTCCAAACCAGGCTTCAGCAATACATGAACCGTGAACTTCCAGATGTTCAAGCTGGTTTTAGAAAAGGCAGAAGAACCAGAGATAAATTGCCAACATCCGCTGGACCGTCAAAAAAGCAAGAGAGTTCCAGAAAAACATTTATTTCTGCTTTATTGACTATACCAAAGCCTTTGACTGTGTGGATCACAATAAACTGTGGAAATTCTGAAAGAGATGGGAATACCAGACCACCTGACCTGCTTCTTGAGAAACCTATATGCAGGTCAGGTAGCAACAGTTAGAACTGGACATGGAACAACAGACTGGTTCCAAATAGGAAAAGGAGCACGTCAAGGCTGTATATTGGCACCCTGCTTATTTAACTTATATGCAGAATACATCATGAGAAACGCTGGGCTGGAAGAAGCACAAGCTGAATCAAGATTGCTGGGAGAAATATCAATAACCTCAGGTATGCAGATGACACCACCCTTATGGCAGAAAGTGAAGAACTAAAGAGCCTCTTGATGAAAGTGAAAGACGAAAGTGAAAAAGTTGGCTTAAAGCTCAACATTCAGAAAACGAAGATCATGGCATCCAGTCCTATCACTTCATGGCATATAGATGGAGAAACAGTGGAAACAGTGGCTGACTTTATTTCTTTGGGCTCCACAATCACTGCAGATGGTGACTGCAGCCATGAAATTAAAAGACACTCCTTGGAAGGAAAGTTATGACCAACCTAGATAGCATATTAAAAATCAAAGACATTACTTTGCCAACAAAGGTCCATCTAGTCAAGGCTATGGTTTTTCCAGTGGTCATGTATGGATGTGATAGTTGGACCATAAAGAAAGCTGAGCACCAAAGAACGGATGCTTTTGAACTGTGGTGTTGTAGAAGACTCTTGAGAGTCCCTTGGACTGCAAGGAGATCCAACCAGTCCATCCTAAAGGAGATCAGTCTTGGGTGTTCATTGGAAGGACTGATGTTGAAGCTGAAACTCCAATACTTTGGCTACCTGATGCCAAGAGCTGACTCATTTGAAAAGACCCTGATGCTGGGAAAGATTGAGGGTAGGAGGAGAAGGGATGACAGAGGATGAGATGTTTGGATGGCATCACCGACTCAATGGACATGAGTTTAAGTGGACTCAAACTCATGGTGGACAGGGAGGCCTGACGTGCTGCGGTTCATGGGGTTGCAAAGAGTCGGATATGACTGAGCGACTGGACTGATCTCCTGTCTTTGATGCATCAAGTTTATTCAGTATCTGTGACCTTTCTCTTATGCAGGTGAGGAATTCACCTGTCTTAAATCACCCCTCCTCTACTTCACTTCCTCTAACCTGTCCATGCAGTTATATTAAGGTTTAGTTAAATCAGTATTCACTATTTCTGTCTTTGTATGTATGTAAATATTATTCCCAGTATTAAGGTTTAGTTAAATCAGTATTCACTATTACTGTCTTTGTATGTGTGTAAATGTTATTCCCAACTCAGTATTATAGTATACTACATTATCATTTTTGCTTTTCATTTTTTTCCAAAAATAACAGTTGCCCTTGTAATTAGCTTCACTTCCCTCCAGTGGCCACGCAATAGAAACTTCCACAAGGTCAACCATATATATGAAACTCATGGTCTCACTACTTAGAGTCCAAAAGTCTCCTCCTGTCTGACTGATTGCTCTCTAGGCCTTTTGCATACCTGGCATCCTGGGACTCTTCTTTATTATAATCCTTGGAATCTCCTTTGCTTATCTCTTCAGTTGGGTTCCCTGTTTCTTGATTCTGGCGTATTCTCCCTTCTCAATTTATTCCTTTGGTGGAATACATTCTAGAATAGTTTCAATAGTTTCATTGGAACAGGGCCCAGTGATGGTAGCCCTCATTGTGCGTGTTTCTGAAGTTCACTGACCGTTTTGGCCTGGCTGCCCTCTGTGTCCAGGATGTAGATTTTTTATTTCCAATTGGCTGCATGCTGCATGTAGGATCTTAGTTCCACAGCCTGGTATCAAACCCATGCCCCCCTCTAACGAGGGTATGGAGTCTTAACCACTGGACCTCCAGGGGAGTCTCCAGGATGTAGATTTTATCCTAAAATCTTCTTCACCATCATACTGGAGAATTCCTTCTTGACTCTTCTATTTTCTGTATCTCAGCTTTTCCTCTTGGTTAGTTTACTGTTTTATTTGGTGGAGGACATCCAGTAGTTCCTTGGGAAACAAGCTTATGTCGGGTAAAATTGTTGAGACCTTTCAAGTCTGAAAACTGTTGTTCAGTCACTAAGTTGTGTCCAACTCTTTGCAACCCCATGGACGGCAGCACGCCAGGCTTCCCTGTCCTTCACTGTCTCCTGGAGTTTGCTCAAACTCATATCCAGTGAGTCAGTAATGCCATCCAAAATATCATTCTCTGTGGCCCCCTTCTCCTCCTGCCTTCAATCTTTCCTAGCGTCAGAGTCTTTTCCAATGAGTTGACACTTTGCAGCAGATGGCCAAAGTATTGGAGCTTCAGCTTTAGCATCAGTCCTTCCAGTGAGTATTCAGGATTGATTTCCTTTAGGATTGACTGGTTTGATCTCCTTGCTGTCCAAGGGTGTCTCAAGAATCTTCTCCAGCACCACAGTTCAAAGGCATTGTTCGACACTCAGCCTTCTTTATGGTCCAACTCTCACATCTGTACATGACTATTGGAAAAGCCATAGATTTGACTATATGGACCTTTGTCAGCAAAGTGATGTCTCTGCTTTCTAATATACTGTCTAGGTTTGTCATAGCTTTCTTCCAAGGAACAAGCGTCTTTTAATTTCATGAATCCAGTCACTGTCTGCAGTGATTTTTGGAGTCCAGGAAGATAAAGTCTGTCACTTTTTCCATTTTCCCCCATCTATTTGCCATGAAGTGATGGGACCTGATGACATGATTAGTTTTCTGAATGTTGAGTTTTAAGCCAGCTTTTTCACTCTCCTCTTTCACCCTCATCAAGAGGCTCTTTAGTTCCTCTTCACTCTGTGCTGTTAGAGTGGTATCATCTGCATATCTGAGGTTGCTGATACTTCTCCTGGCTATCTTGACTCCAGCTGTAGCCTCATCCAGCCCAGCATTTTGCATGATGTACTCTGCATAGATGTTAAATAAGCAGGGTGACAATTTATAGCCTCGTTGTACTCCTTTCCCAATTTTGAATCAGTCTGTTGTTCCATGTCTGGTTCTAACTGTTGCTTTTTGACCTGCATACAGGTTTCTCAGGAGGCAGGTAAGGTGGTCTGGTACTCCCATCTCTTTCAGAATTTTCCACAGTTTGTTGTGGTCTACATAGTCAAAGGCTTTAGTGTAGTCAATGAAGCAGTAGTAGATGTTTTTCTGGAATTGCCTTGCTTTCTCTATGATCCAACATATGTTGGCAATTTGATCTCTGGTTTCTTTGCCTTTTCTGAATCCAGCTTGTACATCTGGAAGTTCTCAGTTCAAATACTGTTGAAGCCTAGCTTGAAGGATTTTGCTAGCATGTCAAATGAGCACAGTTGTTCAGTAGTTTGAACATTCTTTGGCATTGCCCTTTTTTGGTATTGGAATGAAGACTGACCTTTTCCAGTCCTGTGGCCACTGCTGAGATTTCCAAATTTGCTGGCATATTGAGTGCAGCACTTTTACAGCATTATCTTTTAGGATTTGAAATAGTTCAGCAGGAATTCCATCACCTCTACCAGCTTTGAAGTAAGGCCCACTTGACCTCACACTCCAGGCAGGATATCTGGCTCTAGGTGAGTGACTACCCCATTGTGGTTATATGAGTTATTAAGACCTTTTTTGTACAGTTCTGTGCATTCTTGCCACCTCTTCTTAATCTCTTCTGCTTCTGTTAGGTCCTTACTGTTTCTGTCCTTTATTGAGCCCATCTTTGCATGAAATGTTCCCTTGGTATCTCTAATTTTCTTGAAGAGATCTCTAGTCTTTCCCATTCTATTGTTTACCTCTATTTCTTTGCACTGTTCACTTAAGAAGGCTTTCTTTTTTTTCTTTTTTTTTTAATTTTATTTTATTTTTAAACTTTACATAATTGTATTAGTTTTGCCAAATATCAAAATGAATCCTCCACAGGTATACATGTGTTCCCCATCCTGAACCCTCCTCCCTCCTCCCTCCCCATACCATCCCTCTGGGTCGTCCCAGTGCACTAGCCCCAAGCATCCAGTATCGTGCATCAAACCTGGACTGGCATCTCGTTTAATACATGATATTTTACATGTTTCAATGCCATTCTCCCAAATCTTCCCACCCTCTCCCTCTCCCATAGAGTCCATAAGACTGTTCTATACATCAGTGTCTCTTTTGCTGTCTCATACACAGGGTTATTGTTACCATCTTTCTAAATTCCATATATATGCGTTAGTATACTGTATTGGTGTTTTTCTTCCTGGCTTACTTCACTCTGTATAATAGGCTCCAGTTTTACCCACCTCATTAGAACTGATTCAAATGTTTTCTTTTTAATGGCTTAGTAATACTCCATTGTGTATATGTACCATAGCTTTCTTATCCATTCATCTGCTGATGGACATCTAGGTTGCTTCCATGTCCTGGCTATTATAAACATTGCTATTCTTTGGAACTCTGCATTCAGATGGGTATATCTTTCCTTTTCTCCTTTGCCTTTCATGTCTCTTCTTTCTCAGCTGTTTGTAAGGCCTCCTCAGACAACCATTTTGCCTTGTTGCATTTCTTTTTCTTGGGTATGCTTTCGATCACTGCCTCTTGTACAGTGTTACGAACCTCTGTTGATAGTTCTTCAGGCACTCTATCAGATCTATCCCTTGAATCTATTTGTCACTTCTTGTGTATAATCATCAGGGATTTGATTTAGGTTACACCTGAATGGTCTAGTGGTTTTCCCTACTTTCTTCACTTTAAGTCTGAGTTTTGCCATAAGGAGCTCATGATCTGATCCACAGTCAGCTCTTGGTCTTGTTTTTACTGACTATAGAGCTTCTCCATCTTCGCTGCAAAGAATATAATCAATCTGATTTTGCTATAGACCATCTGGTGATGTCATGTATAGAGTTACCTCTTGTGTTGTTGGAAGAGGGTGTTTGCTATGACAAGTGTGTTCTCCTAGCTACAGATTTTCCCTATCCATATGAGAGATTGGCTGGGTATAGAATTCTAGATTGAAATAAATTTTCCTTGATAATTTTGAAATCCTCCCTTTGCTGTCCTCTTGCTGTCAGTGTTGCTGTTGATAAATCTGAACCCATTCTGATTTTTGATCCTTTAAATGTAAACTGTTACTCTCTTTCAAAGTTTTTAGGTTTTTCTTTCCTCTCAGGTTCTGACATTTCAATGGTGTGCTTTGTTCTGAGTGTATTTTCATCTGCTGTGGTGGCTGCCCAGTGGATCTTGTCTATCTGGAAATGTGTGTTTTTCAGTCCTGTGCAGTTGTTCTGATAATTTCTTGATTCATTTACTTCCTTCCATTTTCTCTGTCCTGTCTCTCTGGTACTTTGTGATTCTAATATTGACCTCCTGGAGAAGTCTTTTATCGTTTCTGCCCTGTCTTTCATTTCTGTCTTTTGCTCTGTTCTTAGGGCAGTTATTTGAACATTTTGTTCCACCTGCTCAATTGACTTTTTCCTATTTTGCTGTCATGGTTTAAATCTTTGTTCTCTGAATTGTATCTCTTCTTGTCTCATGCAATACAATTTTTAATTACTCTAATAAAGTTAATGGCAGAGATTTTTGGTTTTGTTTTTACATTTTCTTCTCCCTAAATCATCTCCCATTTTCCCCAAGTCAATGTTTCCTATTGCTTTTGGTCTGTCTTTCACATTAGTCTTTCCTCCAGTGCTGGGTGTCCCTTGGTTATCT